>NC_132799.1:22154043-22754043 GCF_048594095.1 Paramormyrops kingsleyae
ATACTAAGTAAAAGGTCTTTCATAAATATTCATCCCAATTACACTGACCAGTTGGAAGATCGTCAAATATCAAAAGAGATGTAACTTGAGATTTTATCAATACTTATCACTGAAAATTAAACTTAAAGTGTTACCACTGTACAGGAGGTTTTTCATGTCATCATGGCTATATGACAGATCCACATGTGGATCTTAGTATTACTGAATATCAGAACTGACTATAGATCCACACACTGAATCTTGTCTAAGGCTGATTTATCTTGGTGTTATTCTCAATCATGCTTTTAAAAGAGTTGACTAGCCAGCATCTGAATGAAGGGTCACCGAATTAGGCAGTCTTGGTGCAGTCCATCCCAGGATTGATGAAGGAGAAGTTGCAGAACACGGTCTGATCCACGCTATTAATGAGGGTGCGATCAGCGCACGAAAGTCGAGGCTTCTCATTGATGAACTCCTTGTCAAAGTTATTATAATCACCAGGGGATTTCTGTAATTGGGATCAGGGAAGAAAACAGATTCAATCCTTAAACTTAAATTAAGTCATGATTGTATATAGTGAACTTCTTATAGCTAAGAAAGTTTAATTAAAGCCACTTTCCTTCCACTCCATATGGTGAAGACATAAGAGGGATAGAGTAATACAATAAACAAACAAAACAGTTTTATAAAAAGATAAAAGACAGATATATAACATCCTCCATAAATAAAAATGAAAAGAAAGAGGAGATAAAAGATGACACCATCAGAAGTTAAGGTCCTTACTACAGTGGGTTGGAAAGGAGGTTTGATCTGCCGATTCTCTAAGGCACTCCAGTCCACAGATGCGAAGAATCGGTGCTGCCGGATGTTCCCCTTTACTCCTAATCTCTTCTCAGGCTCCCGTACAAAGAGCTGAAATCAGTTCCAACATTATGTCAAGCTACAGCCTCTCTACCAGTTGTACAGAATCAGTTTTTACATTTTTCCCACTCTATTAAAGGGCCATTTCATGTTTGCAGGCTTTGTTTAGTTGTTGACAATAGCACTTTTAAGGTGTATGTGTTACTTTTTCCTATTATATGCATAAGTAGACTGATGGGATTGGATTCTGATATATGTGTCACGCCCGGCTCGTCTGATCCTCGTGTGTGCCACGCCCCCCTCGTTACCTCGTGTTACTTCCTTTTTTTTTGTTAACAATTATTTTTATTGTCATTTCAGAATGGTAGAGAATACAGTACATTATTTTAGACTAATACCATACCCCCCACCCACCAACCCACCCACCCGGTAGACTTATTCAGTACAGAGGATATACAGGATATTGCAGTGGAGAATGGTACAGAATGTAATACTTAATCACAAGAAAAGTAAAAAAACTATACATCAATACAAAGTAAACTGTACATCAGAAAGAGGTAACAAAAGATTTAACAATATCAAAAGTAGCAGTCCAGGTCTTTAAAGTTTTTGTCTTTGCTCCATGGATGTGGGCTGTAGATAATTCCAAAGCGACAATGTCGAGCAGGGATAAGCCCCATACACATCTAGACATTAAATGAGGAGGAATCCAGCGACTAACCAACATTTTCTTAGCAGCAGTGAGAGCAGCTAAAAGTAGATTTCTCTGTTGCTGTGACAGAGCCAATCCAGAAAAGTTATTTAAAAAAAAAAGATTCAGAGTCAACACCACATCTTTCTCTAACAAGAGTGAAATGTCATGAGCAAGCTGAGACCAGAAACAAGAAAGTGCAGAGCACTCCCAAAAAAAATGTAAATATGTGCCGAGGGCCCTCTGCGGACATAGATTACACTTTGGGGAAGGTGACACATGCATATAAAAATGTTTTAAAGGAGATAGATAGAATCTATGTAGTAATTTCCAGTGAATCATCTGATGATTTGGGTTTTTTGACTATGACATAATTGTCTTCCAAATTTTATCAGACAATAAAGTTTGTATGTCACCACTGATATCCTTAGACCAGACAGTTGTTATTGATAATGGTTTGTATGAGTTTTTGGAGAGAAAGGAGTAGATATCCGAAGTAGCAATAACAGAGTTCTCAGTGGGAAGAATAACCTTCCGCAAGGGATGTATAGGCAATTGTGCATCCCAGGGGACTCCATATGCGCGAAGAGCTGACCTAATGCGAAGATACATAAAAAAGGAGGTTCCTGGTAGATTGAAAAGAGCCTTAATATCTTGAAATGATTTCAGGCCTTTATCATCATAGATGTCACCAAAGGAATTTACTTTACATTTGATCCATTGAGGACAGTAAAATGGGGATTTGCCTGATAGAAAATTATAATTATTGAACAGGGGAAAAGCGAAGTTTGCATTGTCTAAGTGAGACACCAGAAAAAACCACATACTTTATATTATGAGGAGAAACAAGAGATTCTTCAATAGCCCACCATGAGGTTGACACATTTGGTTTAAACCAGGTTGATAGAGCATGGAGAGTGAAGGAATCAGCATATAACTTGAAATTAGGAAAGGACCAGCCCCCATCTGATCTGCTACGCTGTAAAGTAGATAGTTTAATTCGTGGGCGTTTACCATTCCAAATATAATGGGATATTGCTGAATTGAGTTTTTTCCAATAGCCAACTGGTGGGGGTAAAGGAATCATGGCGGAATAGAAATTAACGCGAGGGAGGATGTTCATTTTAACAACATAAATTCTTGCATGGAAGGAAGTAGGAAGATGCATCCAATTTGCAAGATCTGAGGTGACTCTAGCCAGATTGTTATTCAAATTTTTAGAGGCAATATCCTGTAGAGATGGATAGATATCTACACCTAAGCATTTGAAGGAATGCACCACCGGAATAACCCCCGAGAAAGTCGCAGACCCAACACAAAAATTTAATGGAAGCAGATATGACTTTGTCCAATTAATTCTGTACCCTGATAGGGTACCAAACTGATTAAACAAGTTTAAAACGTGGGAAACTGATACAGTATATGTGATGTACAGTATTCCTAACCGATATAGGAAGTATAAGTTTGGATTGACGTACAGCTTGAGCAAGAGGTTCTAGAGACAAAGCAAAAAGTAAAGGTGAGAGAGGACAACCCTGGCGGGTGCCTCTTCCAATCGGAAATGATTGTGAACTTATCTGACCAGTAAGAATGGTAGCTGAGGGATTAGCATAAAGAATTTTTATCATATTTATAAAATTACGGCTAAAACCTAGGTGGTCTAGCACTGCCCACAAATAGTTCCACTCTAAATGGTCAAATGCTTTCATTGCATCTAAAGAGAGTATAGCAGAGGGAGAAGTCAATTGTTCAGATGAAGAAATTATGTGAAGTAGTCTCCGTAGATTATCTGAAGCAGAGCGAGATTTGATAAACCCTGTTTGATCCTGATTGACAAGCTTAGTTATAAAGCCTTCTAGGCGGCAGGCTAAAACTTTGGCATAAATTTTAACATCTGTACCAATCAAAGACAGAGGGTGGTAACTGGAAGATAAAGTAGAATCTTTATCTTTCTTTAAAAGAAGAGATATAATGGCCATGTTCGTATTTTGTGGAAAAGACCCTTGAGCAATTGAATATTGCATCGTATCTAGCATAAGGGGCCCCAAATTGGACCAAAAGGTCAAGTAGAACTCAACTGGTACGCCATCTAGGCCTGGAGATTTCCCTTTGTTCATAACTTGGATTGATGATTCTAATTCAGTAAGAGATAAGGGTCTAGCTAAGAACTCAGAGTCTGATTCTGACAAATGTGGAAGATTAAGAGTAGATAAAAAAGAAGTATAAGATGTGGGTTCACATTTAGAGTTGAGGGTATATAGTTCATGATAGAAGGAACGAAAAGTGTCGTTTATACTCTTCTGGTCAGTCAGAACTTCACTGGTTTGAGATTTTATCGCTGAAATATTAGCAAATTTCTCATTATTACGTAGTCTTAGAGCCAGTAAATGGCTAGGTCTGCTACCTTGAAAATAATAATATTGTCTAGATCTTTGGATGAGAAATTCAGCCTTGCGTCTATATAACGAATTAAGTTCTTTTCTAAGAGTCTCAATTTTAACTGCCATACGATCAGAAAAAGTGTGTTGATTTGCTTGTTCTAATGATCGAAGATTGGATTCCATATCAGAAATTTTTTTGTGGTGAATTTTCTGTCGAAAGGAAGCGTATGAAATTGACAAATTCTTTATGAAGCCTTTAGTCGCCTCCCACAGTATCCGTGGGTCGTCTACCGAGTCTTTATTGACGTCAATGAATTCACGTAGTTTACTTCTGAATTGATCACAAAAACATTCATCTTTTAATAAATTAGTATTAAAGCGCCATCTGGGGGCTCGTGAAGGACGCTCAGTAATTGAAAGCTTTAAAAAATTACTGCTGTGGTCTGAAATAGAAAGGGGAAAGATGTCGACTTCAAGTAACATTGAAGCCAAGGAAGAGGAGACAAAGATGTAGTCAATCCGTGAATATGATTTATGTCTAGCTGAGAAGAATGTATATGATTTTTGGGAAGGGTTGAATAAGCGCCATGCATCTAATAAAGAAAAAGAGGCTATGCATCGGTTAAGTTGCTCAGTAGAAACAGTCTGGAAGTAAGAAGCATTGACACTAGATCTATCAAGATCATTAGACATTACAGCATTCATATCTGTTCCCATTACTATCTCGAAGTCAGTTAGATCAGTGAGATAGGAAGATAATTCAGAAAAAAAAGTAGGATCTGGACTACATGGTGCGTAAACTGAGAGAAATACAATCTTCCTACTCCCAACCATAGTCTTTATACAAGTTATTCTGCCAGCCTTATCACCAGTTCTGTCTAAAATGGAAATATTTAATTTTCTTCTAACAATTATACACCTTTAGTTTTACTGTCAGTCGTCACGAAAGAAACCACCTCGTAGTATTTATTATTGCATCTACACACATCATCCTTCAGCAAATGGGCTTCCTGGATTAAAGCAATGTCAACCTTTTTTCGTCTTAATAATTCTAAGAAACCTGTACGTTTGTGGGGGCCATTTAAGCCATTGATGTTGCAACTTAGTATATTAATTTCAGTCATAACTATCCAACAAATATGTGGACTGAACAAATGAGATAAGGTAATACCACTGCAAATTAAAAATCTCAAGTCTACCATTAACCCATCCCTCCCTCACAGAAAAACCCTTTCAAAACAAACACAACCCACCCCATAGAACTTTTATAGACTGGGGTAAACACAAACCCCAGGCTGCCGCCCATCCTAGTCTTAGTCAGTGACAGTAACATGACAGCCTGTATAACACTGTAGAACACCGCCAAAAGCCCTATTTTAAAAGAACAGATTAACTACGAATTCACAGGAGTATCAAAGTGGGGTAATACGTGAAGAAACTTCCAGTAAATGAATGACACATGAACTTCTAAATCAGCAAATCAGAAATCGAGTCACTCAGTATCCCCAAATCTTAGTGCCGCATATTCATACTAGGAGGATGAGAGCCGGGAAGCGAGTTTAGAAATTGACGCGCTCCATCCGGAGATTGCATTAATTTAGTTTCACCGTGTTTCAGGATGATCTTCAGCGTGGCTGGATACTGAAGAAAGGTCTGCAGACCTGCCTCTTTCAATTCTTTCCGTATTGCACTGAAGGAGCTCCTCTTCTTTGCCGTCGTAGGAGAGAAATCGGGGAAGAAGCTCAGCATCGCGCCGTCGCTTGCTTTTATCGGAGCGTGGCATCTAGCTTCATTTAGAATCAGGTTCCTGTCGTGGTAGCGTAGCAGTTTAAAGAGAAACACTCGTGGTTTAGAATGATCCGTTGAAGCTCTGGAGTAAACTCGATGCGCGCGTTCGATCTCGATATCTTTACCCGCAAGTGATGGAATCCAGGCCGGCAATGATCGTTTCAGAAAGCCGGTCGGGTCATCTTTCTCGGCCCCTTCAGGTAATCCTAAGAGCCGGAGATTACAGCGTCTGCTGCGGTCTTGTAGATCGGTCACTTGTTGCTCGAGAGCATCCAGACGGCTAGTTTGTTCATTGATCACTTTTTTCTGCTCTCGTTGTTCCCCCGTTAAAAAGTCAATTTTAGAGCAAACATTTTGAATTAATGTCATGTGCGAGGCGAATTCGGTGCGCATAGCTGCTAATTCGGTTTTCAGAATGTCCTTAAAGCGCTTTATGGTGATCGCCATATTGTCTTCCATGTCTGCCGGTTTATTTTTCTTCTTGATTGGTGAGGATATTGGTGAAGGATAAGCGAGTTTCTGACTGTGTGCCATCTAGAAATCGATGGCCAGCAAAAAAAACTCCCCAAATATACGAAAAGAAGTGAAACAATCGTAAAAGAAGGGCTACATGGCGGAGCTCGGCTAACGTGCGTCTTGGTTCATGAAAGCGTCACGTGACCCCCCCCTCGTGTTACTTCCTGATTGTGATCACCTGTTGCTTGTTCAGTTCAGCTTGTCTTTAGTATTTAGTCCGTGTCTCAGTCAGTATTCCCCAGTTCTGTCATTGTATTGTCATGGTTGATGTTCGATGTCTGCCCGGATCCCATAATAAACCCCGTCGCCTGCTTCCCCGCTCACCTGCCTGCACGCACGTGACAATATGTAATCCTGTAGAGGTTTAAATTGTTTAATGGTGCTTTGGTTTACAGCACAGAAAAGGGAAAAATATAAAAATTAATATACATATTTAATAATCTATATTATATGCAGTTGCAGTGATGAAGTGTCGTTCTAGCTAGGAAATGCTCTTCAGAATATGAAGTAATTTAGTTTTATATGTAACATTGTGTTTTACTTTACAAAGAAAGGGGATATATGGGCACACCTTGACTAGGATGTCATGGGCACTCTTGGGAAGCCAGCAGGGGTAAAAGGGGTCATCGGTGCGGATGGACTGAAACAGTTCTTCCTCATCACGCCCATGAAAGGGAGACTGGCCAATCAGCATCTCATAGAGCAGAACTCCAAAAGACCACCAATCAACAGAGGCTCCATACTTCTGGCCCAATAGGATCTGCACAGAATTAACTGCACAGTTACATCACACAACTAAGATGTAACACACATCTAATAAAAAATGCCATGTCATAATAATAATAAAAGCAAATTATAAGAAGGAGCTGGAACCTCAGGAGCAATGTAGTCAGGAGTCCCACAGAAGGTGGACGTCCTGACATCTCCCTGAATGTTCTCCTTACACATCCCAAAATCAGCAATCTTGATGTGTCCATCAACATCCAGCAGCACGTTGTCCAGCTTCAGGTCTCTGAGATCACAAGTACAAGTACAGTACATACTATCCAGCTAGTTGCAGGAATATATGAAAGTCGTCATATTTAAATAGTGCATTTACTAGGGATGAGTCAGCATTGTCAAATATTCAATAATGTCTATAAAATTGAAAAATAAATCTTGGCTATTTTAAATGTAACTTATCAGCAATATAATTAGTTGTGATTTTTCAGTTTCCTAAGGTACTTCTGCAGTTTTTGGGGCCCCAAGTAGCTACCTACTCTTGCCTTATGTTAAATCTGCCCTGCTCAATTTGTGAGAAAACAAAAATGAGTGACATAAACAAGGGAACAAGGACTGTTCACCATAAGACATTCGTCTTTTGCCGTATGGAAATATTTTGGACTGAACATGATATTGAGCAACAGCAACTGTGTGATTGATATATATGTTTGGGTCAATTTTCAATTCTTGTTTTTCTTAATGAATATATTCATACTTTTTGCAAAGATTTCACAGTGTGCCCTAATTTCAAAGCTACTATTTGTTTGTTTTAAGTTTTTGCAGCAACAATGTCTTATTTTGTATGGAAATAAATTCATGGAACTGCCTATAAGCCAGAGATCCATTGTTGGGATTATTTTGTTAAAAATAAATATATGACCATTGGCTGTAATTGCCCAAGAAACACGCTCCCACATTTGAGCTATTTAATTCAAATTTTTTTCATTTTAGTTTTATTTTTTTGTGGTAACAATTAATATCTCATTTTGCATGGAAATAAGTATTTTGATCCATACTGCATACATGTGTTATGGAGCGGCATGATGGAATGAAAGCACAGTGCGGCTTACAAACGCAAATGGAATTTATTGTGAATAGAACTCAGAAAGACAAGAAACCAAAAGGGAGCACAAGCTAAAGCTAAACTAAACACAAGGGAAAAAGTAACACCAAAACATTTGGGGGAAACTCAGGCATGACACAGCTTCAGGGACCACACATGCAAGAACACAATGCAATGAGGAACATGCAAAATACACCTAAATACACAGATAACAAGGGCTTCAACAAGAGACAGGTACAGACTATAACTAATCAACCAAACTAAGGACCAGGAGTACAAGGATCAGGTGAGGGTAATAATTAATCACTACAGACTCAAACACTAGGTGAGACTAGGAACAAGGGTCAAAGATCATTTCAACAAACTGTTTATACTCAGGGATAACAAAACAACAAAACAAGGATCCATACTGAAAACCAATAGATACAAAATACATAATTAAGAAGGGTAAGCAAAACAAAAAATGTCCAACATAGTTGAGGCTGGCCACTGGCTAACCTCTAGCCTACAAAAGTAGGAAATGCATGGTTCTTAACTGCATGCTCCATACAGCCACAAAGCAGCCTGGGGAACAGTGGAACACAGTAAAACCAATGAAGGGTGCTAACAAGGAAACAACTAGGGAAACACAGAATGATATGTCAGCCTGTGACACCAGCTGGCCATTGTAGGGATGCAACGGACAGGACCAGACAGTGCAGGGATCAATCTGACAATATGTTTCTCTGTGTGTGGTTGGAGTGAGGTGGAGGCGGGAGTAATCAAACAGTATTTGAGTAATGGTTGGCGAAGTTTGCCTAGCAATTCTGCAATTCTCTGAAAGACTCCTCCTTTGTATTTACCTGTATATGATTCCTTTAGAGTGAAGGAACTGGAGGCCACAGATGATTTCAGATGCATAGAACCTGAGTTGACCAAAGTTAGATGATGGCATAATGGAAAGAGAGATAATTTGAGTGGATAAATTACTTTGCAGCATGTGCAACAAAGGCAAAACCATAGGTTACAAGCTATACTTACGTTGCTCTCTGTAGGCTGAATTTCTGACAGTTCTGTATATGGAACATAAGATCACCACCATTCAAGTACTCCATCACAAAGAAGAGATTTTCCTGTTGAAAGCAAAAGCATAGTTACTCATCTTAAAACTCAAGTCTATCAAAATGAAAGATTGACTATGTAGTACAGTATATCCTTAGCCTCAAGACAACTGGATATAAGTAGACATAAATGTACTCTTAAGCCTAGTTCATACTTTACGTTTTCCGCGTGCACTTTCATGCGATTCCGGTCTGGGGACAGTCGTCCACACGGTAGCTAGTAGGGATGTAACGATACACTCAACTCACACCACATTATTCACGATATAATTTTATCATGATTTTTAGCAGAATGAGCTGCAGACAAATTATTCAAAAATGTTCCTTTATTTAAATTTCTAAACTGTGCAAAATGTGTCCTCTTCTAAACAGTGCAACTGAAATTGAATAAAACACTGTATTAAAAAATCCCAAATCAAAATAAGCAAATAAAACAAATCTTCAAATAAATAAACTAAGGCTTGCGTGTGCAGCTTTTTAGCATGGTTTGCCCTTTTAATAATTTTCTCTCAGCTCACTGTGGTGCTGGTGGACATGCTGAAGCATGCTCATTGTGCTATTTGTGTATGTTATCAGTCTTTTACAATGTTTGCACGCAGTTTTTGTTTTTCTCCCTGTTTTCGTTTGTGATTACCGCATAGCTAAAATGCTGCCACACCGACGATTTAAGATCGGGCGGTGTGTCTATCCATCCATCCATTTTCTGAAACCACTTAATCCCAACTGGGGTTGTGGGGGGACCGGAGACTATCACGAGAACAATGGGCACAGACGGGAACCAACCCCAGGCAGTCATCTACACACCACAGGGTGCACACACACACAACTACAGGGCCAATTTACACTCACCAGTCAACCTATCCTCCACGTTTTTGGACTGTGGGAGGAAACCGGAGCCCCCGGCAAAAGCGTGCAAACTCCACACAGAAAGGACCCGGGACTGAAAGCAAGACCTTCTAACCACTATGCCACCATGCCGCCCAGTAGCATGTCCTCAATTTCAAATTTGCTCGCCATCTCGCATTCGGTAAAAACCAAAAACTGTCGTCCAGCGTCGACGTGAATACACAGTGACATCTGATGTCGAACTGACATCATGAAATCAAATGTAATATTACACCAGTTTTTCTGTTAAAGTATTGTGAAGTATTCCTAAAGTAGCGATTCATTTTCCACATCAGCCGGTTTAAATCGTCATACATTTACATCTATTTCTAATTGATTTGCGATTCATCATTACATGCCTAGTAGCTAGTGTTTATACTGTGGGTGAGTATGGTTGCGGTCGGCGCATGCGTCCTGCAATGATATTCCTCCAGACCAGCAGAGGGCAGATGTTCTCTCCTAGGTGTGAATGAAGCTTATGCAAAAGCAGAAGCACAAGGTTTCTGCTAGACATAAAAAGCTGGGCTACACGCACACCAACCACAGTCATCCACAGCCAGCCCCTGATGACGATATATACGTCACATCCCCTCATCCGCAACTGAAAGTGCATGTAGAAAAGTGAAGTATGATGTCTGATGAGAATTTTTTGGTGTATTTAGCTAGACGTTCATTTCTCTACATCAATCTGTCTTTCAGAACCCTCAGACAATGTTGTCTATAAAGAGAGATGGATGATCCTTCCATCTCTGTCATTGGGTAATTCAGGAGGGATGTTTTCTCACAGTCTACATGGGTGGTCACCTTAGTCTGGAATGTGCAATAGAGGTGTGTGAGGTAAGGGTGTTCCCAAGCCAGAGACAGGACCCTCCTCTCCACCATGGTACATTCCACATCATCATCCATGAGGACCACATCCTTTTTCAAAGCCTTCACTGCAAAAAACTGATTGCCGGACTTCAGTTCAGCTAGAAACACCTGTAAAAGTAAAAACTCAAGTCACAGATATTTTTTAACAAATGGCAGAAGATGTTTCTTGTTATCGAAATAGATGTGCTGTTTGTTAAAATTTCAAATCTTTGTTTAAAATTAATATTATTCTTTATTTTCAGTCAAATTCAAACTCTGAAAATGACCTTGTAAATGATCTTGTAGGGGTTTGAAAATGACTGCAAATATATTTGTGCTAACATCAGTGGTCTGAAGAAGACCTTGCCAAAGCTGCCCTTTCCCAGCAGTTTGTGAAGGATGAAATTGTCAATGGTTATCTTGGCAGGCAGACTGTGAAGAGGCAGCTGCTTCTTGTCTGTGGTGATTTTCCACAATGGGCTGAGCAGATCTGTAGGAGGAAACCAGCATACATATTCTTGGCCACATCACTGTCCCCAGCTTCAGTGGCTTTCCTGATTTACTTTCATGCCCACTGACAATGTGCATGCCAGTTTCCTCATTTGCACACTATTGATGTGCTTCACTTCAGATGACACCAGAAATGCTTTTGGTGTGACTCTGATACCTTTACACTCTGGGGTGACCGAAGGTGTGCTTGAGATACATCCAGATGGCTCTTGGATCACGCCAGGCTGGTCGATGCTAACTGGACCCTCTCGACCAATGATTTCATTACTACGGGAAGTTCTAGCCTGCTTTATATACAAAAAAAAGTACTGTCAGTCCTGGTGATTAGAATATTGGTGAAGAATAAAATTGACTTGCTGCGTGCTCTCAGTCCTCACTGGTACAAAGTAAAACCAACCTGCTGTTTGTTCTCATTGGTACTAAGGGTGCTTTTCCATTGCACCGGATATCGTACTAGTACCAAAAGTACAGTACTTTAAGATGTTGGTGTTCCACTGTCATAGAAACTGATACCGGTGGCGAATGACATTACAATGTAAGGTGGGGTATTTTCTATTCAATTTGGCTGTAGTATATTATTGAACTGTTATGCATATGCAATTACATGGACATTATTGCCCAGGCTTTTAAGTTTCACTATAACATTTTTACTCCGTCATTGAAAAAAACTGAACAAGCTTTGCAATTGTAAGGATTATTTGTCAGGGTCAGTCCCAGTCCTTCCTGTCTTCCCTTGTTGTCAGTCTGTAGTGTTTCCACTGATTTCCATCAGCCGCGTGGCTCAACGAGCTGAGCATGTGGCTACCTGTTAGTCCCTCTGTTATGTGTTTGAATCCTGCCTCCTCTATTTTTGTTCCCTAGTGTTTCATTGGTTTAATCAATTTCTCCTAGTTCCTGTGATTTTGTGGTTTTCCTTTTTGGTTTCTTACTTTGTGCATTGTGTGTTACCTGTCTTTCTTATTCCCCCATGTTAGATTCTGTTTTCCTTATTTCTTTGTCAGTTCCTAGTTTCCCTGTTGAGTTTCTGATTAATTATTAGTTTCATCTGTAGCCTGTTTCCTAACCCTTGTTAATTAGCCTCACCTGTCCTGTGTTAGTCTCGTTACCCCTTAGTATTTAAGTCCCTGCCTCTGTTCAGTTCTCCAGTGGTTTGTAGCTGGTTACCTGGTTGTTCTGTTTACTTGGACCCATTTGTAATTAGTCTTTGTTTATCCCCTTTTGCTTTTGATCCCTCATGGTCCTTTTTGTAGTTTTCCCAGTGTTTTCTGTTTTCATTAATAAACCCTTTCTGTCCCGTGAGCCGCAAGTGGGTCAACCACCTCTGTTCCTTGCCTGCATGACACAACGCCCGCGTACCAAGTTTGCCCGGATCCCTGACATTATTCCTTTTCAAGGTTATCTAGTATATGTGTAAAACATCAGTATACCATGCTGCCCTAGTTTATTATACAAAAAACTTTTATTTCTTGTTATGCCATCCTCATCTTGTTGTATCTGTTCTTCTGAACACAGATTGCAATTAAAGCTTGGACCTCTTCATTTCTCCATGCATCCATTATTATTACTTTTATTTTTTTTTACTTTGTTTGTTTTCTGCAGTGTGTTGGCGATTGCCCAGGGTTGGTTCCTGTCTGCATCCATTGTTCCCGGGATAGGCTCCGGTCCCCCCCGCAACCCCAGTTGGGATTCAGCGGTTTCAGAAAATGGATGGATGGATTGTTTTCTGTGTTTCAAGATGACAGTTGTATCGTTTCAGATGCAGGCTATTTTCATAACCAATCCAAAAAAAAAACATTTGCAAGTTCCACCCCAAAGTACTGAAGTTGGTTTGGCAATTTAGGTACTGGAACTTTTGGTACTGGTACACTACTGGAAGTCATGGAAAGTACCGAAAGTACTGTACTATATGTATGGTACCTGGTGCAGTGGAAAAGTGCCCTAAGTAAACCTGACCTGCTGCGTGCTCTCAGTCCTCATTGGTACCAACTAAAACCAACCTGCTATGTGCTCTCAGTCCTGACTGGTGCTAACTAAACCCAACCTGCTGTGTGCCCTCAATCTTCACCGGTACTAAATAAACCAACCTGCTGTGTGCTCTCAATCATAGCCAGGGCCTCTGCCATCAACTTCTGATTTACACCACACAAGTTGGCTACTTTCATCTGGCACTTGTGATGAACATTCATACAGCATTCTGTATGGACAGAAAATGCATCAATGACAGAGGACACCTACATTTGACTTGATCCTGTTAGACATAACTGGGTATTAAAATTCCAGCCAAAGCTCTTTGAAATATGCTGTGAAATATGAAATATGCTGTGAAATGAGAGTCTGTGAAAAATATCTGGTTTTGAGGTTAGTAATATATACAGTATGAGTGCTGAATAATTTTGCATTACAGTTCTGTATTAATTTACAAATAACAGCTTGATGTTAGCTGACATCATGTAACCAGTTCTTACCTTCAAACTTCAGGCCCTGCTTGATTAGCCACCACAACAGCTTGATGTGAGCTGACAGCATGTGACCAGCTCTTACTTTCACACTTGAGGCCCTGCCTGATCAGCCCCCACAACAGCTTGATGTGAGCTGACAGCATGTGACCAGCTCTTACCTTCACACTTGAGGCCCTGCCTGGTCAGCCCCCACAGCAGGGTGCCGCAGTGCTCACAGAATGTGGGGCTCTTGTAGTTGTAGACCTTAAACCGGTGTGGCATGTCGATCTTAAATCTCTCCTTGTGTATCTGTAGGATAGTTGCATAAGTCATCTTGACTGCTACACATGTTCAAAATACCATTTTTATATTGATAATTACCCACAAGGGACAGCCAATGCCAATTTTGCATTAAAACTGATAAAACTGACTTCATCATATGAAATATCCAACAGTTCTGCAATGAAGTACATAGTACTTCAGTGGTATACAAGTGATGTGGTTTCAGAGGTAGAACCACCAGAAAATGGTTTCATCTTTCTGCCTTCTAGATACAATAGCCAATAAGATTTGTGGGTTGGAGAGCTACAACATTGAGGACTGGCTATCCCATCCCAACAGAACCGGGAATATCCATACTACTATTAAGACATAAGCAACATTGACTATAAATATATCAGACATGATATCAACAAAACCATTTCTGTGAGCCACCAAGGAGTCTTGGTGGAAAAGGGTAGCCTACAAACTACCACACTTCTCCAAACAAATGGATGTTTTACATCATCAAGTGAGGTAAGAGACCTTCTACAAACAGAAAATACCACAAACAAGGATGCAATCAAATAAAATACACATTGAGTGAATGAAGAACATTCCTAAAACTTCTTTAGCCTTAGATGGATTAGTTTCAACCGTAGGAACAAATAACAATGTGTGGCCTTCAATTAAAAGGTACAATCAAACAAAGGTGCCACGAACACTGTAGAAACTGTAACTCTCATATGTTCTTGCTCTCTGAGACAGGTCAGTGACTCAGCATTTCTTCTTACCTGGGTCTCTTTACTGTTGATGGCTGACCCAGTACATTTGGCAATCACTTTGTCAACGCATTTCTTGTGGATGGCTGCGTTGCATTCTGGGAAATTCAAGGACAGGCGTCAGATAAATGCTGAATGTAGAAATGAGAAATGGCTTAGGTTTAAGTTTGGAGGTACTTACGTCTGCATTGGTAGCCTTGTTTATTTAGTCCCCTGAAAGAGAAAGAACATTCTGGTCAGGGAATGTAAGCAGGAGTCTACAAGGAGCACTACTTGTACTAGTATTACACACACTAAAAATACACAACAAAAAAAAAGAAAACATCAATACTGCCAGAATCCATCCACTAATTACAAACACACGCTACTGTTAGCCACAATTATATAAGTCCACAGCAGCCACAGTTACGGTTAAGGTTAGCTATTTGGTAGGTATTTAACAGGAGTATTATACTAACACAGCTATGACAACCAGACTGTGATATAACCGTAGAAAAAAATGCTTCAAAACCAAACTGCCCATCTGAGATACACCAGAGACTGTGGAATAGCAAACACAGGTCACATAGAGATATAGTAATCACATTACAGTAGCGGTGAAGCAGTAGTAAGGCTGGGAAGATCCAAATGCTGATGCATCCAAACAGCCAGCTGACAGACCTACCAGACAAACTCTTTGCAGACGGAGCAAAAGGTGGGCTGGGGAAAAAAGGTGGCTGTGAACTCATGGCACTTCACCACATGAATCTTGGCTTGCTTTATGGCCCCACGGCGCTGATGCAGGGTGAAGAGGCCCTCACCAGCATCACCTTTTCCCTTGCCTTTTGCATCTGTTCAGCACACATTAAGCTTCATCAAACTCCTTGACATCATAATGCAGTACAGTTAGTATCTGAAAGTTAGGCACTAAAAGACTGAGGTGTACTGTGCATACCCATATGAAGAAAACCACATTGTTCATATCAGGCTATCAAGCATTTTTCTTTTTCCAATTACACACGTGGACAAAATTGTTGGTACCCTTCGGTCAAAGAAAGAAAAATTCACAATGGTCACAGAAATAACTTTAATCTGACAAAAGTAATAATAAATAAAAATTCTATGAAATTTAACCAATGAAAGTCAGATATTGCTTTTCAACCATGCTCCAACAGAATTATTTAAAAAAATAAACTCATGAAACAGGCCTGGACAAAAATGATGGTACCCCTAGAAAATACTGAAAATAATGTGACCAAAGGGACATGTTAATTCATGGTGTGTCCACTAATTAGCATCACAGTGTCTACAATCTTGTAATCAGTCAGTGGGCCTATATATAGGGCTCCAGGTAGTCACTGTGTTATTTGGTGACATGGTGTGTACCACACTCAACATGGACCAGAGGATGCGAAGGAAAGAGTTGTTTCAGGAGATTAGAAAGAAAATTATCGACAAGCATGTTAAAGGTAAAGGCTATAAGGCCATCTCGAAGCAGCTTGATGTTCCTGTGACTACAGTTGCACATACTATTCAGAAATTTATGATCCATGGGACTGTAGCCAACCTCCCTGGACGTGGCCGCAGGAGGAAAATTGATGACAAATCAAAGAGACGGATAATACGAATGGTAACAAAAGAGCCCAGAAAAACTTCTAAAGAGATCCAAGGTGAACTTCAAGCTCAAGGAACATCAGTGTCAGATCGCACCATCCGTCGTTGTTTGAGCCAAAGTGGACTTCATGGGAGACAACCAAGGAGGACACCATTGTTGAAAACAAATCCTAAAAAAGCCAAACTGGAATTTGTCAAACTATGTTGACAAGCCACAAAGCTTCTGGGAGAATGTCCTATGGACAGATGAGACAAAAATGGAACTTTTTGCCAAGGCACATCAGCTCTATGTTCACAGACGGAAAAATGAAGCATATCAAGAAAAGAACACTGTCCCTAGTGTGAAACATGGAGGAGGCTCTGTTATGTCCTGGGGCTGCTTTGCTGCATCTGGCACAGGGTGTCTTGAATCTGTGCAGGGTACAATGAAATCTCAAGACTATCAAGGGATTCTAGAGAGAAATATGCTGGCCAGTGTCAGAAAGCTTGGTCTCAGTCGCAGGTCATGGGTCTTGCATTTGTTTGGTTGAAATTTCATTGGTTAAATTTCATAGAATTTTTATTTATTGTTACTTTTGTCAGATTAAAGTTATTTCTCTGACCATTGTGAGTTTTTCTTTCATTGACCGAAGGATACCAACAATTTTGTCCACGTGTGTATATTTGATGATGCATGATGTTATTTATATGTTCGGTGCAGTGTTTTTCGTATTTATGCTGCTTTTATATTATTCATGTGAAAGACATGTATAATCTCTCCACATTCAGTTGTTTTAAATAGACATGAGAACATTCATGTTATGTTATCAGAACCGAAAGTGAATGCATAAACTGAAAAAGGATGTGTTTCCTTTTCAAATTCTAGTTGTGTGGAAACATTGTCTATGATTCAACTGAGTTCATTCAAAGAATTATGCATAAAAACAAATACTGAACATTTGTTTAATTTTATACAAAACATTCATGTAATATGCATTGAACATCAGCGTAAAACTTATGTTATTTGCATATGTACTTTGCATCAATGAAAATACGTCTAATGACTAATGACTCATTAAGTTATGAATTGTACATTTATTTTGAGTGTCATATAAAGAGTTTATATGAGTTGGGTAAAACGTATCAGAATCATTTGTTCTTTTAAAAAACTTGTCTGTATGGGTATAGTAATAATGTATTATACCAAACAAACCTAATGCTTTGTTTAATATCTCTTTCACGTTATGATCATAGGTGAAAAGTTTTAAAATTGCTAAGGCTACCCAATTTAATGGATGGTGTAATTAAAAATAATATTTACCGTATAGCTGTCCAAGAGCAATCTGCAGTAGCTTCATTTATTTATGATACATTACTGTTGAGCTTGAGCCTGGCAACATCATTAAGTCATTAAAATTGCAGAGAAGATTGTTAGGACCACTCTGCCTTCTTTTCTGGATTTTACAATGAAGGCTGCATCCAGAAGGCCACTGGTTTCACCACACTTCTCTCACAACGTGTTTGTGCCACTGCTGTCCGGTAGGTTCTGTGGCCTCAAAGCCAAAGCGAGGCTTAAAAACAGATTTTTTTCCCCAAGATGGTCTGGCCCCTCCCAGTCTAAAGACTGGGTCTGTTAAAAGGATTAATAATTCGTGTCTCATAACTTTGAAATAAATCTATTTATTTGTTACACATTCTACTCCCAATTCCATGCCAAATTACCACAATCTTTCCCCACCATTCAGGGGGTTAACTACATTTTGTTTGTCTATGTCTTAATGACAATGTGTTTAAATGTTACATTTATATGTCTATACAGTATGTCCCAATATTTATATTTTATTTGTTACTGTTTCATTTGCACAAGAATAGTATTTCACTTCAATATGAAGGACAGGTGTCAGATAAATAAATCTGAAGTTGATTATGAAAGATACTTTGACTTTTTTACTAGAGCTGACAAATAATTATCTACCGTAGTGCAAAGGTAATAATGACATGCTTTGACCATTAATGAAATATGTGCAGTATTTGGAGATAAATGTTGCTTTTTTGGATAGGCCCAAATTCAATTTAAATTCAACTTAAGCTGAGTGTGCTATATGCTGCCTGAGAGAATCTCCAGCCTCTGATAAGTAAAGAGATGGATAGATTAAAAAAATATTAAAATGAAAAGCATTTATTTTCTGTGTTTCCGTGTTTAAAGATAAAAAATGGGTTTATAATATGACAATTATTCCATAATAATAATGAATAAAGAATAATAATAACTAGAAAGTGAGGTCTGTGAGCAAACTTGAAGAAGCCAGTTAGGTAAATTGAAGTATGAGGATGGCAGCAGTTTAAATGTAACTCAATGGGTGAAATCTGATTGGCCGTGGGAGGCTCCACCCACTTTTCTAAACCTTTAGGCACAGACACCCAATGACCAATTGTGGAAAATTTGTGTGACACTGGCAGCAGTTTAAATTTTCGCATTAATGTCAATGAGTGAATTCTGATTGGCTGTTGGAGGCGCCACTCACTTTTCCGAACCTTGTACCCCAGTCACCAATTGACCAGGTTTGCAAAGTTTGGGAACCCTGCCATCAAAAGTGTAACAATGGGAGCAGTTTAAATTTTCCCATTAAGATCAGTGAGTGAATTTTTATTGTCTGTTGGAGACTTTTTACACTTTCTACACTTTTTAGAACCTTGTACCAAAGTCACCCGTTCACCAACTGTCCAAAGTTTTGGGATTCAGCCATCAGAAGTGTGACAATGGCAGCAGCAAGTGCTTCTAGGATTGCAGATGGCATAATTGACCCGAAAATGTTGACATAGTTGATAGATTTTTGATATATCTGTTTTCTGATTGGATGAAATTTGATTGGATGCAGGAGAGGATCCTGGATCGTGGACATCCACCAAATTTTGCCAGTTGCTTCAGTGTCACCTCATGACTGTGAGACTCAAGTTTGGTGGATTTAGCTTAAAAGATGTGAGAGGGGCAGCAATTTAAATATCCTCCCTGTATAAGTCAATGGGAAAAAAGGGGGTGTTTGATGGGACCTCCCAAAATGATGGAGGGTGCGAGAGTTTATAAAAGCCCAGATTCCCCCCCCCCCAAATTCATGGCTATAGGGTGAAGAAATGTGGAAAGTTTGATGGCTGTACTCCAAAAACAATTTAGAAAATTGGGGTGGAGAAAAAACAAAGAACAATGTGTTAGCCTTTTCAAGCCAACATAAAATACTACTAATAATAATAATAAGTGGAAAAAGAAGAACAGTTAATAAGAACAGAAGAAGTCAACAGTTTATGACACTATGACATGTTCTTATGCTATTAAGAGTATCTTATCATCTAGACTCACCACTGTTCTCCAATAGGTAGGTGGCCTCCATTTGCAATCTCCCTATTGGTTTTGTCTCCACCTGGTTTTGAGACAGGAAATGTTAATGGCCTGTTCGTAGCCTGTCCCAGTACACAAACCCATCCAGCTCCTATCATCCCTAAACTCACCCAAAAAACCAGTCTGACCTTTACACACTCACTGAGACTTTCATGCACATTCCTCTATATTTCCAGAAAGGACCATTCAACAAACAGACAGGACCAATCCTTCACATACTCATATAGGGCTCAGTCATGGCTTCCATCCACACTCACCCAGATCTCCAGCCTGCTATTTTCCTTCTTGCAGTGTGCGGCCAGCTGGTCCAGATCCACAGTTGCCTCACTCTTAAGCTCAGCTGTCTTGTCCTTTATTACCACATGCATCATGTGGTCTTTTTGGAGGTGGGCGTCAAATGTGGAGCACCAGGGTGGGTACATAGTGGGCTTCACCTGCTTATAAACCTGTCCCTTCTCTGCCGAGCAAAGGGGCAACATGCAGACAACTGGGATATTAGACAATAGTAATCTCAGATAACATTCATATTTTCCTTTCTGCCTTTTGATGTCTAAATTTGAGCTGAAAATGTTACAGATCCATTTAATTGCATTTTTAAATCCATCTCTGTAGGAAGCTTTCTTTAAAAAAATCTGTCAGAATCAGTTAGATCTGCTGCTGAAGACTGCTGCAGAAGCATTATGTATATGAAGTCCTCTGCTTCACCTTATACCGTACCTCTCACTGGAAGAACTGCAAGGATTATGTTCATTATGTAGCATAACCTGAACCACACACTAGTAGACATGTTTCCAAAATTTTTTTTCATGGATTTTAGTAACATGCTGTTGCTCCTGCTACAGGAGCATTGCACACTGGCTGACCTTGTATAGTGCCACCCCTCCACCCACAACCTTGCCCTCACCTGTGTACGTGTCTCTGTGTCTCAGGGAAAGCAAGCAAGATGGAGTAAGCAAAAAGAGAATTTTCCCACATGGATAAATTCTATTCTATTTTATTCATGATTCTATAGACTGCTTTTTCAGTGTCAGGCAAATCAAGTGTCAGGACTGATCTGTGCTTTATATGGAAATGTTAAATTTGATGGAGGATTGGCGCAATGGCCTGGACATGCCTAAGCATCTTTAAGAGTAAGGGGCAGGCACTCTGCACACCTGTCTCCACAACCTCCTTCATGTACACAGCACAGTATGGACTTAGGACCTCCTCATGGTATGCCAGGCCTGGGTCCATCTTGAAGCAGGAGAAACCAATCTTCAGAACAGCTGTCATAGTGTCTTGTTCACTGGCTGGAGGGGTGAGTACAGCAGGCATCATATGCACAATATTAAAAATAAACCTGAAAAGAACTCTCAAGTGTTAGCTGTTTCAGCAGATGTACTTGTGAATATTGATGAAAATGAATTTATAGGAAATTTGTAACATTTCAAAATGTAGACAAAAAGGGGTACAAAATATACTTGATAAATTATTTAAAAACAAGATAATACTACATTAATAAAAATACAGCAGATCTTTAGACACTAGGCGGTTATCAGGTTCCTAAAAAACAAGCTACTTGATTTCATTGCCAATGCCTTTTTCCAGAAAAATGAGGATGCATATTTCTTAGTCTGCATGATCATTGGAAAAGTATGTTATTTATATTTGTTTGCATAACTATGTGTGCCAGTTACATGTGCTCCGATATCAGCAGTATTATGCTCTTCGGCATATTCATGCTCCTCCCTGCTGTTACTCAAAGAAATGGCCCCTGTTCAGACAAGCTCACTACATTAGCAGCCATGGGTACAGAACCTATGTATAGCTACATTGCAATGCTTTGCTGGCAACTTTCTGTCTGATACAAAGTTCTGAGAATGTTTCAAAACCTTTAACTGGAAGCAGGCTGTTCAAGTGAAAATACATATGAACCTAAGGAGGAATAAAAAATTCTAACCAATGCACCCCTCCAAGTTTCCGGGCCCCTGAAATTCGTACCCTTTCTCCCCCCCTTATGAATAGTGTGGGAGAGAGTTGCGTATCCAACTAATTTGAGGACCTACAAGAAGCAGAACTTAGTACTGAGGTGGCACTGCTGCTTAGTGCATTGAACTTGTGTGGGTGATCAACTGGACGTAGTCATGTTGCCCCCGGGGGGTTATTCTAACCGGCCTCTGGGGTGGCATATTCGGGCTATTTGTGGGCGGGGGGGAGAGAGAAACATAGCGCCCTCCTTCTCCTTGTTGCTTTGACACAATCTGCCGCAGTCGGCAGGATGCGCAGTAAAACATGGTAAGATGTGGATTTATTTTATGTATATATATTGTTAGTGTTCCTGTAGTGTTTCATTTTTGTAATTAGTTGCTTTAGATTGATGTGGGGCAAAACAGCAACAGCCTTCGTTTTGGGATCCGGGTTAAGTCCTAGGAAATAGTTGTATTTGGAACTCTGTATTTGACTTCTGGTTGGGTGTGGGTCATTGTAGTGAACATGGATGAGGAAATGCAGCAACTTTGAAAGAGGGTTGCCCAGCTTCAAGCTGATAATGACTGCTTGCTGAGGCAGCAGGCAGGGGCTTTAGGCCAAGCCACAGCGTCCCAGTCCATACCGGTGTCATCTTTTGCTAATGTATCAACTGAGAGACTCGTTTTTATCCCTAGGAATAGGAAGTGTCCTATTATTACTGGGTTGGGTTGAGTCTGGATGAGTGGGAGGATGAAGTGCAAGCCTGTATGAGGGTCTGTTACCTTTCCCCAGCTGATCAGGCATTTTTTCTGTTTGATCATTTAGAAGGAGAAGCAAGGGAGGAAATTAAACATCGGCTCATTGAGGAAAGAAAGGATCCAGAGAAAATTTGTCTGAAATTAGTTTTATGGGCCACCTGTTGGCTTCTCAAGTGGGCCATGCCTGAAAAATTCAGTGAGTACTTGTTAGGTCAGAAGTGTGTTTGTGAGGGTTATTATCCCTAAACACGTCATTTATCCACTGCTAAGTTGGGGGCCACAGAACAATGGTGGGCAGCCCAGCTGGCAGCCTTTGATTATGAGATTAAGTATAGGTCTGGCAAGAGCAACCAGAACGCAGATGCTTTGTCACGGCAATACTTGGCTTCCGGCTCAGGTCCAGTGGGGGTGCCTGGAATCCCTTTTCCCTTGCTTTTGCAACAGGCTGACATGGACCAAGGTCCTATACAGGTAGCACAGGCATCTATTAATGTTTTCCCTAATCATTCTCCTCTGGAATTGCAGTCTGCAGAAAGCTGATGCTGATATTCGGGAGATTTTTGCCAACTGCAGCAGAACGTTGGCAGTTGTCCTCTAATGCTTTGGTATTGTTACACCAGTGGGACTATTTGGTGGTCAAAGATGGTGTACTACATCATCAGGTCTTCTGCCCTGATGGGGGGGAGGAGGTTTTACAGTTAGTCCTGCCTGCCTTATTGAGGCCAGTGGTGATGGCGCAGCTTCACCAGAACCACGGGCATCAGGGAATTGACAGGACAAGCTGGTTGGTACAGCAGCGATGTTACTAGCCTGGTATGTTTGCACACATTAAACATTGGTGCCAGGAGTGCGGACGTTGTCAAGTTAGTAAGGACACACAGCCTGTGGCTCATAGTTTTATGGGCCACCTTTTGGCTTCTCGACCTAATGAAATTTCGGCTTTGGACTTTATGGTATTAGAGCCTACTCGTAATGGCATTGAAAATGTTTTGGTGATGACAGATGTCTTTAGCAAATATACTCTGGCCATTACTACCAGGGACCAGCGTGCCATAACAGTGGCTCAAGTTCTTGTTGTTGAATGGTTCTATAAGTTTGAGGTCCCAGGTTGTCTCCATTCTGACCAGGGTCGTAACTTTGAGAGTGCTCTGATCAGAGAGCTTTGTTTGCTGTATGATGTGGCCAAGTCCCGAACTACTCCTTACCATCCAGCTGGGAATGGTCAGTGCAAGCGGTTCAATAGGACGTTGCATAATCTCTTGCCTGCACTTCCAGTCTCTCGGAAGAGGGATTGGACTGCGTGCCTTCCCCAGGTGGTGTTCTGATATAATACCGCCCCACATCAGTCCATGGGTGAATCACCGTATTTTCTTATGTTTAGTCAAGATCCTAAGCTACCTGTGGATTTTCTGTTGGGACGGGTAGCAGATCCAGTACCGAGTACGGTAAGTGACTGGATATCGGAGCATCAAACCCGACTCCACCTGGTGTTTGAGGGAGCTAAAGAGCGCCTGGCTGTGGCTGCTGATCAACGGCAGCGGCATCATGCGCATCGGGTGTGGGGTTTGCCTTTGCAGGAAGGTCAGCTGGTGTATGTTCATGATCATGGTGTTAGGGGTCATAATAAGATTCAAGATCTGTGGAACTCAGTGTTGCACAAAGTGTTGCAGGTCCCTAAGCCAGGGGGTGTGGTCTATACCATTGCGCTAGTTGATGCTCTGGACAAAGTGAAACGGGTTTATCGTACCATGTTAAAATCTCATCTCGGCACGGAGCCTGCAGCTAGTCCTTCATCCCCAGCTCAAACTAGGGTGAGTTTGCAAGGGAACGATTCTAGTGATGAGCTCTGTGTCCTGGTGCCCGCTGGACCTGGTAGCAACACGGCAGTCTCTGCTACGGTGCCATTGCCTACCATGGGTTGTTCACCATCACCTCCTTTGTTGTGTGCCCCCACTACCCAGATATTTTTGGGTCAAGGAGGTGAAGAACAGGAGGTGACTACTTTGACAAGTCTATCTAAGGAGGTATGAAGAACAGCACATCCCACTGCCGGCCAACATTCTAACCCATATTGTCTTCCACAGTCTGCAGGGGATACTGCATGAGGGGCAGCAGGATCTCCAAGAAATGGCATGTTGGGTTTAGGGATGAAGGTGTCTATAACCTTTGGTAGTTCATCGTCCGGTCGACGATGAAAATCCTGGTGGTAGGTTGTAGTCCGGTAGAAATGTCAGTGACATCTTTATTTTGGTCCGGTAGTGGGATTGGTCCTCCGGTAATTGCCAGTGCTATTTAGGCAGAGAAAAGCTGTGGTTGAATGATTGGGACTGATGGCAGTGGTTGTGTGTCTTCTCCTTTTCTCTTCTGTTGGCATGGCTTTCGTTTAATATGGTAGGTCTTAATTAGGGGGTTGTGGTTTCTTAATCATTTCTACTGTTGGATTTACTTTTCTTTTGTTTGGTGTAGTTTTATAGCTGCAGCCTTCAGATTTGTGGCATTCCTCACTACTTTCGTGCTTTCTTCTAGCAGAGGTATGCGGCTTGTCTTATTGTAATGTTTGTTTGTGTGCATTACATTGGTTTTGTAGCATGGAGTTATAACTTCACCTTCCATTATCCCAGAGGGGTGTATTGGACCACACCAGGAAGCTTGAAATGCTGCTGCCATCCATTTTCCAAACTTCTGGGTCACAGGGGGTCTAGAGCCTATCCCAGAAACTACGGGCACGAGGCAGGGAACAACCCTGGACGGGGGGCTAGCCCATCGCAGGGCACACTCACACACCATTCATGCACACATATGGGCAATTTAGTAACTCCAAGACAGCCTCAGCATGTCTTTGGACTGTAGGGGGAAACCCGACTACCCAGAGGATACCCCACAACAACATGGGGAGAACATGCAAACTCCACACACATGTAGCCCAGACAGAGACTCAAACTCTGGTCCCAGAAGTGTGAGGCAACAGTGCTAACCACTGCATCACTATGCTATGCACTACCCTAACTGCTGCTGCCATCAAGCACTGAACAAGGACAATATCTTCCATATCACCTTACATAACTATGTACAACTACGTTGATTACAAGTACACCCCTTTTTAATTTATATATTTTTGCTTATTGGTTTATCTTACGTTTGTAACTATGCACTTTATATTGTGTGAACAAATATCCCTTGAGATCAAGTGTTTCTATCTAAAATGAAGTCATAGTCTTACCTACACATTTAGCCTTTATGTATCAATGATGTATTCAATGACACATGAGAAGGCACACTCCATAAATGACATAACTTTCAGCAGAGCTGTGTGTGCAAACAACCCATGTCACATGATCATCCTAAGGAAGGCTCTGTGAGACCAGCTGTCTGCATGTCAGGAGGAGACTCAGGGGGTCACTGTGCTATTATTAAGCATGTAATGCTACATTCTCAAGCAGGAATCTATTCCCCTGATACCCACACATAATTGCAGTTCACAGCAAACCACCAAACTCCAAACAAATACACAATGATAAAAAATACCTTGAAAAAATACCTTGGGCTCTTTCAGCAGGATAGTGTGCCCTGCTACACTGCAAAATTTGTTCAGGAGTTCAAGGTATTGACTGATGTTTGATTATCAATCTGTATGTATATATAAGTTTAATTTCTGCAATGTTCAAAAAGGGTTGCCCTGGGCGGTATTGCAATGCAGATTTCGGTGCCTCATTTTGGTGCCACTTATGCCTCAGCTATCCATTGATTGTCATACCTCACGGGCCATTGCTAGTTAACAATACACTTGCTCTGATGTCAACAGATGCCTATCGCTAGCTAGTAGCTACTTTAAACACAGATAAGATGCCTAAAACTAAATGGTCTTAACTGTTGCTGTGTTTCACCTGATAGGATTCCGACACCAAGACTTTAGGTAAATTCAAGTATTTTGCATTTCATTACATTTATATATTCAACTCTTCTATTCAACTCTCCTTTGGTAGAATTTTGTATACAGCCCTTTGGCCTTTCTTTAGTGGTTTTCACTATTTGTTTCCAGTGACATTTGTAAATTTGCATACCATTTACAGCTATGAAAGCATATATGATAAATATGGACAGCTGCTATATCAAATTTCATATGTCATTCGTGCAGGACTGATATCGAACCGGAAGCAAATTGAATCGGATTGAATCATATACCCATCCCTACCTACCGGTATCACTAATGGTGATATTATATAAAAATATATTGGCTATCAGTATCAGTCAAAATACCCACATTGGTGAACAATTAAATTGTCTATAAATGGGTTTAGTACTGTGGCTACTCTCTCTTTCAAAGTGGGCACCCAGCCCAGATTACTCCAAAAGCATAATGCAGAAAGCTCAATGGGCAAAAAAGAATCCTGAAGATTACCTGAGACCACCTCCACACTCCACCTTATAGCATTACTGGGAAATGTTTTGAGAATATATGAAGCAACGGGTGTATTTTTTTTGGGAAAAACATGCAGCACTACAAATGGCTTAAAAAGGGCACCACATACCAACATGAAAACATCTTACCAACAGTGTAGTACAGTGGAGGCAGCAACATGATTTAGGGCTGCTTCGCTGCTTTGGACAGCTTGCCATCAAGGTATCCTACAGGATAATGTCAGGGTGGCTGTCTGCCAGCTGAAGCTCGGTAAAAGTTTGGTGAGAAGAGGTGTGGCTCATCAGAAGCCAGGTAGGACAGAAAACCTACTGGACGGTAGCTCTCCAGGACTGGAGATGGAGACCCCTGCCATAGCACTTATTGCTGCCAAAAGATGTTCAACCACTTATTAAAATCCAAGAGTTCAAATACTTCCTCCAATCTACACTGTTTGAATGGTGTGTTCAGTGTGTACAAGTATAATATAATACAAGTATAATATAGTGATTTCTGTGTTATTAGTTAAAACATATTGTTTGCTCATTATTGTAATTTACATAGATATCAGATCATATTTTATGGCCAATGAATGAAAAAAATGTTTTTTAACTTAACTTATCAGAAAAGGAGTGGCAGAATGACTAGTATTATTGCCTCACTTCTCCAAGGTTGGGGCTTTGAAAGTACACATCTACACTATGTGAGTGGAGTTCTCCCCATGTCATGCAGATTTGCTCCTGCAGTCCAAAGACATGTAGTTCGGCTACCTGTGGTATCTGAAAAGCACACTTAAAAAAATAAAACATTCTTAATTGTTTTTATGTGAAGGTTTACTTTTCAGCAAGCTCAAGTTAATTTTCCCATAAGATATTGTGGTGAGTTCAAGGATCATAGTTATTGAAATGAGATTTGCACTCTTTCAATGTAAAGTCCTACCTTTATTCGACAGACCAGAGCCAAAGCACTCTCAAAGCAAACAGCAGTACAGACAAAGCAAGTCAACTATTTACACGGCACTGGGTGGTACACTACAATAACACCTGCATTTTCAGGGGAACAGTACACAGTACAGCACTTATTATTTACATGTGAAATATACACAGAGGCACATATTAAGCAATGCAATAGCAAAATGGAAGGTGTGCTAATTATCCTGAATATAACTGTCTGGCCCTAAAGCTTCACAATATAATCATAATAGTGTTTAAAATGTATGCCTCCTTTCTTTGGGAACAAAATTGCTGGGCAGCTGTGATTATTTTAAGATACATATTTTTCATTTAAAGCATGTTATGCTTGTGGCCTGTGTTGCCTGGAATAAACTCCAGCCTGCAACCTTTCCTAGGATAAGAGGCTGAAAGATCCATGTGCCCCTAGGAATACCCAGCTTTAAAAACTCCAGTCAAACATACCTACTGATGATACAACACCTATTCAGAAGGAGGAGGTTCAAAGACCTGTGAGGCCTTTCATCCCCTGAGATAGCGTCCATCAAGGGATTGTGTAAAGGTCAAGCATTGAGACCATCATCTCCAATGACCTTTAAAAGTGTTTATAGGTCTGAAAGCACCCTCCCACCCCCCTTAATGGATCATCATAATGAATATTCTGCATGGCCTGGTGAAGAAATATTCTTTGTTTCTATATCACAGTAAAACATTTGTCTGAAAGTGTCCCTAAAACACCAACATAAAACACCACTGCTAAGATTTTTAATCCTTACCTCTTCCAACACAGGAACACAGGGCCTAGGCCAATAGATTACTCCTCTCTGCATTAAAATGTAATACCCATTTTCTGACTCAGATTGACAAATTGATCAGTTCACAGTATCATTTAGGTGAATGACTTGGCCAGTCTTAGCTTTTGAGACTGAGCGTAATTTGTGTCATAAGATTATCCCCATATGGAATATCCAATAAGCAAAAGAAAGCCCTAGTCAAGTAAAAGTTTAACTGAACTAAAACTCAATCAATATAGATTTTTAGAAACATAAAAATGAACAACAGTTATCTGCAGCCACTCTTAATAAGCTCAAATACATTAAATGAGGCTCTAATTTCTAGAGGGATACTTGCTACCCTCATGATGAAAGACCGAAAAGGGAAGAAACTTAACTTCACCTTGATTAACGTAATGATTTCTAGTAATCGTATTTATCCTCCAAGGTCACCAGTGTACAGCTCTTTGAAATCCTTGTCTCCGTTTTAAACAAATTTGCTTCTCAGGAATTATTTAATGCACATCATTTTGATAAAAAGAAGTAGTATATAAAGTAACCATGAATGATCTCGTAAAGTACGGTAATGGTCCCAGCGAATACCCCTCCCCCATGAGGCATGGTTGATTTAAAACATTATTATATGCTAGGGAATATCTTAACTGAATTTACAGAATGTGAGCATTTATGAGCTGGAAAATAACTATAATGCATCTAGTTTATTTCATATTAAACAATAAATGTACTAGCTTGATAAGCTGCGGCTTAAATAATAAACCCTTTTAGACTCACGTAGATAATTATAAACATCTGCTTCGGTCAGTCATCCGACTAAAAGACAAGTAATGGCGAAAAGAAAAACTAGACATGCACAATGTTAATACATTCCTCCTCCGGGATACAAAAATATATGATCATAATATAAGATCATAAACGACAGATATATCTAAATTACTTACCTTAAAGTGTGCTAAAATGTTAAATGTTATGTAATGTTAAAATCCGCAGTGTTCAGCTATCGTAAGGGCTTTATGTGAACTCCATACACTTCGGTCAGCTGTGCAGATTAACTCACTGCTCTGTAACACGGTGGGCACCAGGGGCATGTAGTCACGCCCCTGGCTGCGCCTTACTGGAAATGACATTTAGGGTTACCTCCACTATAAAAGTGACTGTAATAAGACATCCGATGATTATGTAACGTTGCGATATCAGAGGAATACAATACAAAGCATTACGATAACTATGAGCCTTATATGGTGGAGTAATTAAGTAATTTGTTCATCCACTATTAATTAATCCATCTCGTGTGTATATGTGTGTGCACTTATGTGTCTGTGTGTGTGGGTGTGTTTAACGTATTAGCCAAAATCACATACAGTAAATTGTTACATTTTCCCTTCTGCTGAAATGTGAATAGTATACTACACCAGGAGGTTCAACTCCTCAGTCATTCATTATCAAACAGATGGTGTGGTAGAAAAATTATAAATCAAACTCTCTGATAACACAGAGGGTCACTTAGAATAAAAGTCTGGACCTCTCAGTTTGACGAGTAAAAAAAATGTCTTGTATTCCAGCAATTTCAGCAAAGCGCTCCCATCACACTCTGGCACTCGGTACCAGGTCACACCCAGCACACAGAGCAACCAGTTGATAAACCATAACTCCCAATTCCCATAAGGACTTCTAAGTCCTGATTGGTCACAAAACACCAACAAACCAAGCTCAAACATATAATAAACACAATTCTCCTGCTCTATTGGTTCACCTTGGTAGCAAGGTAAAATCCACCTATTTTACCGGAATCTGTCTCGGCTTCTAGACTCTACTTGAGATATGTATATAGATATTGATTATATGACATTGAATCACTGCAAATACATGGTTAATGTCACGCCCCGCTCTGTCCGCTCCTGATGTGTGCCACGCCCACCTCGTCACCTTGTGTTCATCCCTGATTGTTCTCACCTGTGGCTCGTTACCCGTAGCTTGTCTTTTGTATTTAGTCCTCGTCTGAGTCAGTCTTCCCCAGACTCGTCATTAATGTTTGCTGTCGTGATTCCCCGGTCCTGTTATCTGGAATAAATCCCCGTTTTGCCCTACTTCCTGACTCCGTTTCCCTGCTTCCCGGATCGCCTTCTGACCGACCGTGACAACTACTTTGCACTACCGCGTATATTATATATTGTCGACTGCAACTATTTTATAAAGGTATAACTCTTTGCGCACCAGTTGGGGCAGCTTCGAATCTCTTCCTGCAAGTGGTTTCTCCCCGCCTTTGCTCCGCTGTCTGCCTTTCTAAGGTCCGAGCTTTCTTCAGGGTCGGCAGAACTAACTGCAGGCAGCTATCACGAAGCGAGGTCACACAATATTCAAAACAATCTCTTCTTGCCTAAGGCCTAAGACATAACAGACCCAATATGCCTCCCCTCCCAGGCCTACCAATGTCCAATTTTACTTCTACACTGGATGTGTTGTATAAAACAATATGAGCTGGAGTTTTATCGCATCAAGATTTAACACCCATGTCCTAAGTACAGTGTAGAGTTAAATTCAAAGGACTCAGAACTCAAGCTGCACATAAATACAAATACAATAAATAAATGCATAACATCCACAATACACGGCAATATAATAAATACAATATAACTAAAAATAACATACAAATCTATGTTTGATTTTGTGCATGTACTGTATGCAGTGTAGTGCAAATGTGCTGAGTAGTGTGAACAGGGAATGTTTAAATGTAATGTTAAAAAAATGACAGACAACAAAATTCAGTTCAGTGGTATTTATAGAGCCACAAATCACATGGACAACACATATAACACCATCTGCCCTTAAACCATGAAGTAGCATTTTTTGTTCTACCTTGGGCAAGTCATCTATGTAGTTAAATTGTTTCTTTTTTCACAGTTTCAATTGTTTATGGCTCCTTGTTGTGCTGTACTCTACAGACAATACAGTCCAGTCATGGATCAAAGACTGTCACTGTAGATGTTCAAAGTACATTCATCCAATAAAAATACTGTTATGCCCAGCTCGCCTGCGGAGGTGCCCCCTGCTGGCCGCACGCCCGAGGTGCCCGCTGAGGCGCCCCCTGCTGGCCACATGTCGGCAGCGCCCGCTGCGGCCTTTCCTGTCCAGCCCGTCTCGCCCGTCTCGCCTGTCCAGCCCGGCTTGCCTGTCCCGGTCCCGTTCCCTCCAGCCCTGGTCCTAGTCCCTGAGGAGGTCCAAGACTGTTTGACTGCCGCTCTTTCTTCCTTGGAGGAAGCCTGCCGTGGCTTCCTCCTCCTGCCGGCCTGTGCCGGTGGTCCCTCTGGCTCCCTCCATGTCCCCTCCGTCACTCCCTCGGCCCGTCTCCTTGGCCCCTGCGTGGTCCCCTGCTGCTCCTGCCTCCCTCTCGCCTGTGGCCCCTCCGGCCGCCACCTGTCGCCCATCTCGGGCTCCCCTTCGTCCCCTGACCATTCCTGTCTGGTCTCATTTGTCTGCTCCTCGTCCCTTCGTCCCTCCTGTTTCTGCTCCTCCTCCTCCTATGGGTCCTTCGTTCACTCCTGGTACTTTTATTCCGCCTTTCTCGCCTTCTCCTATGTCTCCTTTCCTGATCTGTTTGTCTGCGTTTCCCATTCTGTGTCGGGTCTTGTCCTGGCTTCTGCCCTTGTGTTTGTTCTGCGTGTCTGTTCTGTTTCTGATGCCCCGATGATGTTTTGGTTTTGTCTTTCAGGTCCTGTTCCCTCATCTCATCCGTCGCCTCCCCTGGGGCGCGCCCGGTGTGCGTGCCTTTGGTGGGGGGGTTCTGTTACGCCCAGCTCGTCCGATCCTCGTGTGTGCCACGCCCACCTCGTTACCTCGTGTGAATTCCCGATTGTCATCACCTGTTTCCTGTTTCTCTTGGCTTGTCCTATGTATTTAGTCCGCATCTTAGTTAGTCTTCCCAGATCTGTCATTGACGTTTTGTGATGTTTAGTGCTCGTTCTGCCTGGTGTGCCTCCTGTCCGGTAAATAAACCCTGTTTGTCCGTATTCCCGGCTCTATTCGCCTGCTTCCCCGCTCGCCTGCCTGCACGCACGTAACAAATACATTAATCATTATTATATTGTATATACATTTCACATACACTGTCTGTTAGCGGAGTAAAACACTAGCATTCACCCTCGTACTTCATATTGAACATCTTCTTGTCAGGGTCAGCCCCGGTTGTTCCACCCTGTGTCCCTTCCCCATTTGGCCAGCAGACATTGCTGGTCATCCCGTCCCTCGTGTTGTCAGTCTTTGTGTTTTCTCTAAGCAATAAGCATGCGGCTGCCTGTGATCCCCTGTCTTATGTTCGAATTCTGCCTCCTCTGTTTGTGTGTTTCCCTGAATGCTCGTTGTCCTGCACCCTCCCCAATTGGTTAATTTTCTGTTTCACTCCTGCTATTCATTACCCTGTTCAGTTTTTGTATTTAAGTTCCTGCCTGAGTTTTAGTCCCTAGTGGTTCATTGTTTGTGATTGTGATTCTCGATGTTAGATGTTTGTTATATATTGCATATTGCCTACTGCCTACCTGCCTGTTTACCTGACCCTTTTGTAAAGTTAGTCTTTGTTTATCCCCTTTTGGTTTTTGACCCCTCATGGTCCTTTGATTTTGTTAGTGTTTTCTTGTGTTTTTAGTTCAGTTAACAAACCCTGTTTGTCCCTTTGAGCCGCAAATGGGTTGTCCACATTTCTGCCTGTATCATACCTCGTACTCGTGCCCGAACCGCCCTGATCCGTGACACTTCTGGCCCGCGGCCCTGCACTGTAAAACATTTTAAGTCTGTTAAACTTAGAAACAAAAGTTCACCTGCTGCCTTAAAAACATGAGTAAACTCAACTTGAAAATAAGCATTGTTTCAACTCAAAAAGTTTTGTAAGTTCATCTAAATACAACATGTTCATTGTCTCTACATTCTATTTTAAGTTGTCAAATTTTAACTAATGATCGTTTGTTGTTTATACTTGATAATCTTACTTATAAATAATATGCCAATATTAGTTAATGTCTCAGTGCTGTTACATCCGTGAGTGTGTGTGTATGTCATTCTTTTAAGATCCCGTTCCACAACATCACCGATCCAGTTCCATATTTTCCATTTCTCCCTATGCATGCGGTCCTCGATTCTGGATGAACGTCTTTTGTTTTCACTTTCTTTTGTGTCAGAGAAGACCAGGATGTAACAGAATTAGGGGCTCGTCCGGGTTATTCCTTGCTTGGGAAGTCCAGAATTAATAGACCAAAGGAAAAATAGTATTGGCTACTTTGCATGAACAGACTTAGGGGCTTGTGTAGTGTGGTGTTGAAATGGCAGATTTTGACCTGACCAGATTCACCCTGTGTCCCATCTTAGAGGGCTTTGATGCTTGTCATAAGCCATTACAGATTGCCTCTTTCTTCGATGTGCCGGTGCCTCAAACTTGAAACAACCCGGAGAAAGCTGGAACTGTTCTCCATGTGTTCCTCAGGGTTCCCCGGTAAATGAAGTCCCTGGGTTTGATGTCAGTCTGCAGGTCAATCTGGTACCACTGTTTAGGGAAAATTAAGTGGATGCTTACTTCCCTACCTTTGACCACATTGCTTCGACCTTAAACTGGCCTAAATGTCTGGGAAGTACTGGGATGAGGGAGTCCCTTTATTACTTTTTGCCATTCGTAATGCTGTTCAGGAATCTACTGGTTTTAGTCCAGCTGAGCTTGTTTTTGGTCACTCGGTTCGTGAACTGCCAAAGTTGCTACAGGAACAGTGGCTGTCTCTTCTACCATCTGCTCAGCCTAAACCTGTCTCAGCTTATATAGAATCGCTTCGTTCTAGGTTGCATGTGGCGTGGGATTGTCCTCAAGCTTCTTTGACTGCTTGAAGATTTTATATGATTTAAAAGCAATCAAGTGCTCTTTTCAGGTTGGAGATTGCATGTTGGTTTTGTTGCCCTGGTCTCGTTCCTCTCTCCAGGCTCGATTTTCTGGACCTTATGTGATTTCCAAGAAACTCAGTGAAACGGATTATGTTTTGGACACTCCCAATCATAAGCGTAAGTCCCGAGTATGTCATGTAAATCTGCTAAAACCTTATCGCACACGTTTGGATCCTGAAATAGGTGCCACATCTGCGCTACCTGTTTTCAGGGACCCTGTTTATCCCAGTGTACCATTTGGAGTATTCCCCTGAACAAGATGATCTTCATCTTTGTCAACTTTGTTTTCCTTGTGCTCGCCTGCGAAATTCTGAAGCCCTCAAATATTTTTCCCACCGTTTAGCCTATCTCTCTGATTTAGCTCAACAAGACATTCGGTCCCTCACGAGTAAATTCCTGGATTTATTCTCAGACATGATATTGATGTTGGTGACCTCGTGCCTATCAAACAACATCCCTATTGTATGAATCCCCACAAGCGTGCTGTATTTCAGAAATAAATTAACCATCCCCAGTGTTAGTCCGTGGTGTTCTCCCTGTGTTTTTGATGTCACATTCCGATTCTGTACCGATTATACACTGTAAAAAATGAAACATTGGATCAACTTAAAATATTACTTAATTTTTTCACACTTAATTTTTTCAAGTTTGGTTAATATAAATTTTTCAAGTCAGTTCAACTTAAAATTGTCAATCTAATACATTAGATTTTTGCACTTAAAACCAATCATGCTCAACTAATGAATATAATTTGAATCAACTAAAAAACCCAAGCCAGTTTACTGCAACAGTCCACTTTATTACAACGTATTGATGCATAGCTATGAACAAGAATACAGTGGCCAGTAACAGTGGACAATTTTAAACGTTTCACAGAAAACGTCACATCAAATTTTTTTACTAATACAGCACAAATAAACGTGCAACTAAACCGGGTCCTGGAACATTTTGTAAACATTTTTTAAAGTGCTTGCTGTAACAGTTATTCTTAAGTAATTAAACGAACAACTGAGATGTGAAAGGAAAAACAAATATTAAATGGCTGTCAACAAAGTTATTGGGATTTATTTAATCATTTGTAGCTTGATGTTCAGAGCATGTACTTTGCTTGACATTCTCTTTGCATCAAGCTCCATCAGGATTTTGTGGATTGTGGTGAAGAAGTAGCCATTCTAGGCCGGCTGAACGGGAGAGGAAAAAAGTTGGATATTAGCGGTGAGCGAGTGAAGTTGCAGCCACTAACAGCTACTTGTGCGGAAGATCTGTTGTTTTTGTGGGTAATTACGACACCTTTCTGCCCTCCATGAAAAACAATCACCTAATTACAATATAATCTCGTCCACACAAGCACTACTTTAAAACATTTGTGCCCACATAAAACACAAAAAAATGGCTGTCCACAGCATGTTAAACCAGCTTCTAATAATGTTTACCCTGGAGTTTTTAAAAAATTCTGTTTTCAATGAACTGAAACTCACTTTACGTGTGGATGAAAGACCAACAGGTTGGTCTTTAGCAATGTTTTTACTTTTTACTTTTCCCCATTCCCCATGCGACACAGAACTGTTTTCTGAACAGCTAACTCAAAAATCCTCCTCGTACCCTTGCTGTGTTCTTGACAATAATTCAAAAGGAACTACCATGAAAAAAATAGCTTAATATGGCTAGCTAACACAAAATAATATCTATACAGTATATAATGAGTTATTGGGTAGCACTGATGTTAAACAGTTGGCCACATGTAACAGAACTGGAGTTGGATGCAATACAAATGTTTTAAGAAAAATCAAACCAGATGTAAAGAAGCATTTGTGTTAAATGTTTATGAATTGGATGACACAAAAGGTGTCTTTTACTTTCATAAATGAAATCTTTTAGGAGACACATATGCAATATTAGAAGCACAAAAATGTGTAAGGAATGTTCAGGGCACTTCATTGGATCTACAACAGAGACCACAGCACATTTTTTTGCTTCACTCATTTCTCAATTTATGGTTTTGTGTCAGTGAATAATATATATACACATTTTTACAAACCTCTTCTTTGTTTCTCATTAATTAAGGGCTTCTTCCTTCCTTTATGGGACTTCAGTCCTGCTTCTAGGAGCCTGATACAAACTGTCCTAGTGCACTTCACACCTGCACTTAATGTTTCCCATTCTTTTTGAAGGTCATTTGATGTAATCCTTCGATTCATGAGAAAGTTAACGGTCATATCTGGCAGCAGAACATGGATGGATGGATCAAATATTTGAGAGAGATTTACTCACCTCAGCACCTAGAAACAGGGGCCTTCATTGTGATGTCACACACTGCCACATTACCATAACGTGATGTGCTTTAAATTACATTGTACCTTCGTTATACTAAATGACATTGATGAAGGGCAAAGTTTGGGATAAAAGTTATTCAAGTTTTAAAATGTTTTTTAGATAGAGTTTCCAGCCCATTATTCTATATATTGTTGCAATCACTAACACAATTATACCGTGGGTGTTCATTTATATTTTCAGTGTGAACTTTTACATTTTAAAAACACTTGCCATTACAATTTCAATCCAAACAGTTCCACTAAAGTACATTTTCACACTTTAGATCATAATAATTTCTTAATTTAATAGTTTGCAACACAAATATGTTGATTCCATCCATCACCACGTAATCCCAACCAGGGTTGCGGGGGGGACTAGAGCCTATCTGTGGAACAACGAGCACAGGCCAGAACCAAACCTGGGCAGTCACCAACACACTTCAGGGCACACACACTCACAGGGCCAACTTATATTCGCCAATTAACCCACCGTGCACACTTTTTGGACTGTGGGAGGAAATCAGAGCCCCTGGCGGAAACCCATATGAACAGCATGCAAACTCCACATCAGAAAGGTCCTACACCCGACCCAGGGACCGATCCCAGGACCTTCTTGCTGTGAGGCAGCAGCGCTAACCACTGCACCACCACGCCACAGGTTATGATGTACATTTCCAATCATTGACATTGACTGTAAGGATCAGTTATTTCTGCTGCAGTTTTATATAATGAAGGAGACGTTTCACCTTCTTTGCTTCCATGATTTCATACATGTTTTGTGGTAAAATCCTTAAAATCCACTCCTCTAACTTGTGCCAAATCCAGTCCGATAGTCTTCCATCACTGTACTTTACAAATTAGCACAAAATGAATTACATTTAACTTAAAATTGAATCTACAATTACATAAATCTGTCAAAAGACTAATAAGCTAATTTTATAACTGATATAAATAAGTGAAAATATATCATTACCTTCAATCCACAAATGAGGCTGAAAGAAATTCGCTTTCACTTCGAGAAACGTAGCAGGTAATCTCACGAAGCCGCAAGTCACGTTATCGCAGAACTTGGAAATTCTTGCTTTACTTTGTTACCATGACAACGGAAGTACTTCCGGTTATATGCTTCGGGTACTGACCCAGAGATAAATCGAAGTCAACTGATTGTATTTTTCTTCCGGGTGAAGACGGGTATCGCGCCTGATAGCAACCAGGCCGAAAGCCGCCAAGAAAGTTCGTATTTATTATGAATTAGCACACAACTAGGTAGCTAAGTTTACCGGCGTTGAGCCTCGGGTCAGAAGAATATTAAATGTGGTTAGGTGGTCATCTGTTTCTTTGACTAAATATATTGATTTTATTTAACACGGTTAGCTACCTGACTAATTATTTTCGTGTAAACTATACAGTGTTGCTTTCAAATGCTTAATCTGAGATTTACGTCGATATGCTTTTATAGTATTTTTGTTTGTATTTATCTGTTTGGTAAGATTCTTTGCTGCTTGGTAAATATGTTTGACTGTACGATACCGTATATAGCGGGGTTTCCCTTTTCCGGATCTGGTGGGCCAGTTTGCATATATTCTTACTCAGACATACCTACTAAATCTGGTAATGATCCAGGACCGGAATTGGGAAACATTGGTGTACAGTATAGGTGATGTGTTAATATTTCTTGCGATTCAGCAGAACCCACACGGCTAAGTAACTTGCTAACAGATCAGATGTAGAGGTGTATTTTGTGACATTTTCGTACAATTGAATTGATCCAGCGTTAACAAGTAACCGTCTAATTTTGACTGTTTAACGCTTTCCCCCACAACAGGAATGACTTGCACAATAGAGAAAGTTTTGGCTGATGCCAAATTCCTAGTGGAGAGATTGCGGGACCATGACAATGCAGCTGAGGTGTTGATTGAACAGACAACCTACCTAAATAAGCGTGTTGAAGCAATGAAACAGGTGTAGTTATATGCCTCTATATTCAGCCTCCCATTCTTCATTAAATCCAAGCAACATGTCTCGATAATTCTACATCTTTAAGGATATATTTTATTTAAGCAAATATTTTATAGAAGCAGGTTTTGTTTCGCTCAAGCATTGTTTATCCATGCATTTCCAGTATCTAATCAAGGGCAAGTTGAACTTGATCTTGGGATACACCGGGTATAATCACTCCCTTTCCTGCAAATATTCCTTTTATCAAAGAAAATGAGATTTATTTTATGACACAAACTAGAGGACTCGGAGGCAAACCAGTTCATACATTGAAACATACAAACTGCCCAAATATATTTGGGTTTAAATTTGAACGCATAACTTGTAAAGTTATAATCCTACTCTGTCACGCTCATATTCCTGTTATTTGGCATATTGAATCTCCAAATATTGTGGTTTGTAATGAAATGTTACTAGACCACACATACTTGTTTTCCCATGCTTCTAGTACCAGGAAGAGATTCAGGAACTCAATCAAGTTGCAAGACATCGGCCCAGATCTGCGCTTGTCATGGGAATCCAGCAGGAGAACCGGCAGATCCGGGAACTACAGCAGGAGAACAAAGGTGAGACTACAGTCTCAAACAAGTTTCTCATTTAGAACATAGTGCTTCTTTATTTTGAATGTTTCCTTCATAAGAAGGAAATAACAGTTGTGTCTCTGAATTAAAATACAAGCCAGGTTGAAGTAAAATACAAGCTTTAAACTTTGATTCCATCTGCAGTCTAATTTTCCCATTAACATGATTTGCGGAAACAAATCGTGTAATGAGGGATTCTTTTTTTCTTACTTGTGAGAATAATGATATAACTTGTGTCCTTTGATCTTGGGTTGCCTTCCTAGGTGCAGCACTATCCTACAGCTGTATCCTTAAAGCAGTATATGCCCTTTTACTTTCTGCAGAACTACGCACTTCCCTGGAGGAGCACCAGTCAGCTCTGGAGCTGATTATGAGCAAGTACAGGGAGCAGGTTTTTCGGTTGCTGATGGCCAGTAAGAAGGATGACCCCGTCATCATTACTAAGCTGAAGGAGCAGCACACAAGCGTGAGTAACTCCTCACTGTCAAGCTGCAAGGATGTCCCTATAAGCTATGTGAGCATTGAACTATTCAGCATTAGGGTTGCAAAGGGGCGGAAAATTTCCGGTAAATTTCCGGAAAGTTTCCGGTAAATTTCCATGGTAAGTTAAGCTTGGGAATTTTGGAAATATTCCATATTGGAAACTTTCCATGGAAATAATGGGAATTATGGAAATTAATGGGAATTTAGGAGAACTAACTGGGAATATATTATTTCCAAGCATAAATATAATCAGTCGTGCTCTTTAACCAATCACATGTGACCTCGCCATTTCAACCAATCATAACCCGCCAGGAGCGCAGCCTAAACCCTGTTTACATGAAATAAGCCTGCTCCCGAGCAGGTTTAAGCTTGCGCACCTGTTGCTATGACAGCAAGTCCAGGATGAGCTTCAAAGAACCAAACAATCCAAGATCATGCCAAATCGTCAACAATCAAATCCAGCTAACTGAGTTAGCGACGTACGAAGAACGAGCCCCTGGAATGATCTTCAAAACAAAACAGCCAAATGAGGAAGCTAGCATCTTCTTTATGTTATACTAGCTATGGCTTATTTAGCATCTAACAGATGCTAGCATTTTATTTAGCATCTTATCAGATTGCTATCTACCAGATTAATACATTTTATGTGATATTCAGAATTTAAACATTTAATGAATATATTTTCCCATAATATCATCAAAACTTACCTCACTTGTTAAGTCCACAGGCTCAAATGTGTGCCTTCAATACTCTTTGTCCTTCAGGCTCAAAAGTGTGGTCCATGTGTACATGTGATGGAGGCATGCACAGTGCCAGTAGGTGGTCTCAATAGCCATGCAGCAAGCATGTGCTCTGTACATGTGATTAAGGAATGGCATGGATATTCAAGTGTATTTGAATTGCGTTTGTTTGTTTTTGTCAATATTATGCTAAAATATACTTTGCTCAACTATATTTAAGTTCCCTTAGAAGAGCCAACCTTCAATTTTGAAAATTCCCAGTTTATTCCCGTTAATTCCTGTTTATTCCCATTAATTCCCATTAATTCCCGTTAATTCCCATGGAAAGTTTCCATCTTTGAAAATTCCGGGAATTTTGCAACCCTATTCAGCATCTGTCTGCATAACCCAGTTTAGTATTAGTTTTTCCCATTATTCCTCAGTATTTGCCACGCAGAGAAAAATCTCCCAATCTTTTCCAAACCATCAATTGCCAACAGGAATCCTTCAGTTGTTTTAGTAATGGACAAAATTAACATAGTTGCTGTGATTGTCCCAATTGCAACAAAAATAATATTCGGCATGAGACTAATAAATTAGCAAAATATTTTAAAAGTACCATGATACTGTTGGCTCAGCTCTTTATTGACTGTCCTTGTAAATAATAAAGTGCAATATAATTAAGTCAGTTTAGTTTAAGATCCATTAATATCCGGGCCTCGTTTTTCTGACTTAGTACTATAACTGACTTGTCTAATATGAAAAAGATCCAAAATCTGAAAAAGGTTTTTGTAAACCTGTAATTTAGAATAATTCATTTTGTGATAAATGCAGGGATTGTTATTTACATTTTGAAGTTTATATCCTGTTAAATTTATCTCAGCTGTGGACATTAGGCCACTTCCTAGTAGGGCTGCAACTAACGATTATTTTAATAATCGATTAATTTGTCTGGGTTTTTTTTCCCTTCGATTAATCTTTTTTTTTTTTTTCTAAGGTAAGAGACAGCGTAGTATGAGTATGCACAGAAGTTCAGTAAATAAAACATACATAATCTTTTTAAGTTCATGACGGCTGATCTAACAAAGCACAATGAAATTAAATAAATGGACATTGGGTGACGCTGCCAAGTGCTGAGAATAAAAGGGAAGTGCAATTAATATGCAATTAGTCCAGGTACTACTGGAGTTGTAGTTTAGATCACCTAAACCGAGACAAGTCCTGACTGAGACCAGAGTGTGTCGAGACTGAGACAAGACCAAGACTCTGAAGGACCGAGACCAAAACCATGGCAGGGACTGAAGATTAGTAAATGTACATAATAATATAATAATTGAAATATTTTAAATAAGATGAACATCAATCGTTGATTTCTTTCCCAAGTAAAATAAAAATAAATAAATGCAGCACTTGAACCTAAACATGCAGCTCAGTAAGGTTTTTGGAAACTTTCTAAACATTTCTAATTTAGTCCAAATCATGGTGCTTTAGATAATGTATTCAGTACTCCAGTTTTTTAATGTAAAAGCACAGACTACTGCTGCTGCTACTAAGAATATTATTAAATAATTCTCTAATGTTATTTAATGTTGATACACATACATGACGGGGGGAGAGAGCACGCGAGTAAGTGTGTCTACATTTATTACAGACAAACAAAGTAAACATTTATTGCGGAGAAAAAGCCTAAAAATGTGCCAGCTTGCACCCTCGTGAAACGCCATAGAGTTTAGTGACTGAACAGCGCAAATAAGACGATTGGTGAGGAAAAACCCATGAACAGCAGGCGGCAAATTTAATTTTAAAATGTGTCCGGTTCTGTATGCATACTACAGTGATGAACTGTAAATAAGATAAATAACTTAAGGCTGTTTACCTTGTTCTTTTATTAAACAAACTATAGACCTGGGGCCTGTTTCACAAAGCAAGATTTCTTGCTTAGCCAGATAACTTGCCAGATTTAAGGTAGTTTGGGCTAAATAGACCTTATTTTCATCAATTTACATTTAGCCCAGACTACCTTAAATCTGGCAAGTTATCTGGCTAAGCAAGTAATCCTGCTTTGTGAAACAGGCCCCTGCTCTATAGGAAAGGTAGCCTTAAATGACTTCTGTAGTGATCTGGCGCTGTATAGAAAATAAAATTAACTTTGGATGCCCCCCTAATAGAATGGTAGGGTAAACACTTTGTGGTTTGATAATAGCCGATTGTGTTGACATCTTTCCCAGACAACCACGACTTCACCTGTGTTCATGTGCACACATGTGCGTGTGTGAAGGGGTGGGGCGGGTAACGTGGTCGGCAGTAACATCATTGGTTGCACTTGAAGTGAGAAGTTATCCAATCCGACAGTAAACGGCTCATTAATAGGAATATTCTCAGAGTTCTGGTTTCTGCTGGTCTCGGCTGGTCTCGAAATAAAATCGAGTACAAATATGGCTGATTCAAAGACAAGATTGAGACCTTCAAAAACTGGTCTTGAGTACTACAACATTTTGATATTACTATAAATTTCTATCATTAAGAAACAGTGGTAACACAGTGGTGTAGTGGTAACAAGAAATTTAAGGTGGGTAAACTGTATGCACAGCAGTAAAAATGGTGGGTAACTATTCATATACTTAACATTAGTGATCTAAAAAAAGGTGAGTAAACGCTGTTTTGTAAATTTAAAAGGTGCGTAAATGCCGTTTATGTGCATTTACCCTCCACTACACCACTGAATGAAAGATTTGTGTCTCCTTTTTCTTTTATGGCGGTCGGCATCCAGCATAATGGTGCTTTACTGCCACCGCGGCTTTGGTTAGCTTACTGCTCCCAAATTAGGGGGTATCCACTGTACTTATGTGTATAATAACGTAGACCCAAGTAATCGATTATTAAATTAGTTGCCAGCTATTTTAATAGTCGATTTAAATCGATTTAATCGATTAGTTGTTGCAGCCCTACTTCCTAGTTTATTAGCAGAGCTACTGAAGATCATTCCCCATGGTATAATGGGCTAACCCTAAAACAACAATGGTCCTTGATTGATTTAGCATTAGCAGAAATAGCATTTGATGCTTTCACTTGATCTCTCTCTTTCTCTCTGTAGGAGATGCAGTCACACATGGACAAGGTCAATGAAATGGCAACAGTAATGAGGAAGGCCATCGAGCTGGATGAGGGCAGAGTGTGTGTAGATGAAGAAAGAATTAAACAACTAGAGGTACTGTCTTTTTGCTTGCAGCACTAACTATCTGGGGCTTAAGTGTCAATTATTTAAGGGTAATTATATGAAAACGTGTCATTTCCCACTCTTACGGCTTTATTTTCAAATTTCTGTTTTCAAATACAGTGGTGCCTCGGTTCTCGAACTCACTAGAACTCGTATTTCTGGAAAGTCGAACAAACCAGTTTGACCTAGAACTCGATCTGAATATCAAAAGTCGAACCATGAACGCTGAACTAATATAAATTGTATGTGCCAGGAAATGAGTCATACTACAATGCAATTCTTACTTGAAGGCCTTCTACACAGACTGGACGATTAACCAAATAAAGCAGCGCAACATTACAGTAACTAACAATAAATAAGCCACTAACTTGCGTGTACTGTTAGAGCATTTATGTAATTTATTTAAACTTTATTTCACCAGGTAAATTAACTGAAAACCAGTTCTCACTGCTTTACGTGATATTCGGGAGAAATAGCAGATTTACGCATCGGAACTGCCTGGGATACAAACGTCATGCGTGTAACTAAACTCTTCAGCCAGTAAGGACAAAGGTGTGTCGTCACGGAGGCGATTCCAGTTTGTGCAGCCGGGTGAGAGGTCGCAATGCATTTAACCGTAAGGCATTGCGTCAGGATCAGAATGCGTTGCTTTAAGCCAGCGCTGTAAGCAAGTCGAACGCACCCAATGACCAGACTGGGGAAACAAACTGAAACGCGGACTTAATACAGAGGACTAATGACAACAACCAGAAACAGCTGATCACATGGGGATCCCACACAAGGTTAACGAGGGGGCGTAGCACACGGAACGAGTGTACGATCGGGGCAGGACAGGGGTAATGTTGGGATAAGATCTTGATCGTTTTGGAAGCCATTAAGAAAAAAATGCTCTTCTTGTTTTATCCTGTTCATTTTGTGTTTAAATGCTAAAAAAAAAAAAAACATATTTAGGTGTAATTTTGGGGGCCGGGAACCAGTTAATTGGTTTTCCATTATTTCTTATGGGAAAAATTCGATCAGAACTCAAACTTTTTAGGATTCAATCCGGAGTCTGGAATGGATTAAGTTTGAGAACCGAGGTACCACTGTACTTTAAACATTTTTTTGGATTCATAGATTCTTACCTCTCCAAAAAAAAGTGCTGTGCCATCTCAGGTCATCTTATTTTTAAATGTACAAAAAATAATAAACATCCATGTCTGTTTCATCAGCCCTGTTACTGACATATCAAAAGGTTTTAAATCCATATTTACAACAAATTTGTTATACCATGAAAGATAAAATCCCTCCTGTCCTCAGGGGCACCTCAGCCATTTCGTGTATTTATTACATTTTACGACCAGCTCATTTAATTTAATGAGTCTGCAACAGTATTTTAGGAGAAGTTTTTAAATGGCTTAGCTAACGCCCTGACAAGCATAATGGCATAGTTTTTTTTTTTTTTTTTATACCAGCATAAAGACAGTTAAAGATGAGTTTTTTTTTTTTTTTTTTTTTTGCTGCCTGAGACTTTTACACAGTACTATATTTTATTTATATATATATGACCTATGGTCATGAGCTGTAGGTAGTGACTGAAAGAACGAGGTCACAAACACAAGCAGCTGAAATGGGTGGCTGGGCTCTCCCTTAGAGGTAGGGTGAGAAGCTCAGTCATTCAGGAGGGACTCAGAGTAGAGCCACTCATGAGGAGCCAGATGAGGTGGCTCGGGCAGCTGGTCAGGATGCCTCCTGGACACCTCCCTGGTGAGGTGTTCAGGGCATGTCCCACTGAGAGGAGGCCCCAGGGAAGACCCAGGACACGCTGGAGAGACTGTGTCTCCCGGCTGGCCTGGGAACACCTTGGGATTCCCCCAGAGGTGCTGGACGAAATGGCCAGGGAGAGGGAAGTCTGGGTTACGTATACGCTCTGTCTGCCAAGCGTCATGTGATCACAACTAAGCCAATGATTCTTCTCCTTCTCTTGCTGCAGGATCGTGGGTAATCGTTTCCCATGCTCGGTATCAGTTGGCGTACCTCACTCCTTAAAGTCAAAATTTAGTAGAAAAGCACCACCCGAATAAGCGCGTAGCAGTGCGAGCCATGAATCTGTTTAACGACAATGCAATGTCACATTTCCAGAAAATTGAAAAGGAGGCAAAAGCAGCTGTCATTGGATAGGTTCCTTGTTAAAGTCACACAAAAAGAAAAAGATTCCAGTGAGCCAACAGATAGCAGTGATTCTGTTATAGTGAAAGTTGTCCTACAAAATAACCCTCCTCTTCTCCTCTCTCTTATTTCCCTCACACCATCCACGATTCTTTTCAAATTAAAGTGCAGGTTAATTTGTTTTATGTATTTTTACTTTATATTTTGTATTAATCGTTTTTATATGAATATTTTTGGGTTGTGGAACGAATCATCTGAGTTTCCCTTATTTCTAATGGGAAAATTCGCTTTCATATGAGTGCTTTGGATTACGAGCACGTTTCTGGAACGAATTATGCTCTCAATCCGAGGTTTTACTGTATATAAATTATATTATATGTATATATAGTGTGTGTGTGTGTGTGTGTGTGTGTGTATAAATAGGAGTGAAAAAGAAATTTTCATTAATTTATATTTGTTGTGGGTGGCACTGTCTTGCCTCACCTGTGCTCTATGCATGGTGTTGCAGTTTGCATAATTTCTGAGTTCTTTTCTGCAGTACAAAGTCATGTATTTAGGCTAATTGGCGTTTCTTCCCACAACTTTGGTTTTTCATCTCTTACAGCGGGAGAATGGAAAGCTCCGGGAACTGTTGAGCATTAGCCAAGATGCCTTTCTAGTCCTGAAGAAGGAGGACACTTCAGAGGGCACTTCACTGTCTGGCCTGTTGACCAGCGCAGACCTGAGGCTGAGAAAGAGCTAACGGCTCTTTCAGCTGTGACCTCCACATCCCTTGTTGTGGGGGGCATTTTTAATCCTCTAGCTACCACCATGGGGTCTGGCTCGCATCACTGCAACAAGTCGTACCCCCTCTATCCTAACGTTGTTTCTGTACAGCTCTATGAGTGAGACCTTCCCAGTATCTCTCAGTTTGGCAAGTGACATGAAGTGCCAGACCAAGTGGATGAATAGATGATTGTTAGTTTAACTTGAAGGAAAGATACATCCATTCAAGTTGCTAGAATGCAGATTACATTCACAATATCTGAAATTATCTATTTGTGGTGCTTTGGTTGAATTATTTATTTTATTGGTTATTGGTAAAGCTGGTGTTGTGCCATGAGTGGGGAAATTAGGTAAACCTTTTAGAAAACTGGACAGAAAGTATAATATGTTAATTCAAACTAAACATTCTGTTGGTGGTTTGCTTGGATTTTCTTGTATGTAAATAAAATGAGAAACCGCTTCAGCCCTGTAGCTGATGAACGGAGAACTGAAAATAAAACCTTAGTTATGTTATGATCTGTGACCTGTGCAAACTTGCAGTACTTAATTTTTAAAACCATGGATACCAACCAGATCTGCTATCCGATTACTTAATATCATATTATGACCATTATACCAAATGTCAGATGTTTCACTGGTGCAAATTTTCACATTGTAAGCGGAAGTTCAAACTCCCCACTTTCCCCCACTTCTTCTGTAGTAATACCTTGATATTGCCTAAGATTAGTCAGCACCCCACACACGCTCAATTCAGCCCAGAGGCATAGGAGAGATTTTTGAAGTGGGAGAGACCAAATGGTGAACATACACTCACCTAAAGGATTATTAGGAACACCATACTAATACGGTGTTTGACCCCCTTTCGCCTTCAGAACGGCCTTAATTCTACGTGGCATTGGTTCAACAAGGTGCTGAAAGCATTCTTTAGAAATGTTGGCCCATATTGATAGGATAGCATCTTGCAGTTGATGGAGATTTGTGGGATGCACATCCAGGGCACGAAGCTCCCGTTCCACCACATCCCAAAGATGCTCTATTGGATTGAGGTCTGGTGACTGTGGGGGCCATTTTAGTACAGTGAACTCATTGTCACGTTCAAGAAACCAATTTGAAATGATTCGAGCTTTGTGACATGGTGCTTTATCCTGCTGGAAGTAGCCATCAGAGGATGGGTACATAGTGGTCATAAAGGGATGGACATGGTCAGAAACAATGCTCAGGTAGGCCGTGGCATTTAAACGATGCCCAATTGGCACTAAGGGGCCTAAAGTGTGCCAAGAAAACATCCCCCACACCATTACACCACCACCACCAACCTGCACAGTGGTAACAAGGCATGATGGATCCATGTTCTCATTCTGTTTACACCAAATTCTGACTCTACCATTTGAATGTCTCAACAGAAATCGAGACTCATCCGACAAGGTAACATTTTTTTGGGGGGGGGGCTGCCTTCTTCAGTGGTCCGGGGTTAGGCTTCCTGGCAGGTGGGGTGGGCCCTCTCCCCATTCTTCCTCCACTCCCCCTCGCCGTTAGCAGTCTCAAGATCTTTTGTTTTTGTTCTGGGCTCTCCAACTGTAATTTGAATCCTTCAAGTTCTTTCACTTCATGTTTTCCATGGATGCCAGGGCAGGGGGATTTTTTGAAATATCTGGACCAGGCATTCAATGCTGTTTGCAATGTTTGCCTTCATTCAATTGCCATCATGATTCTTTCATGGACGGGGTCTAGGGGGCTTGTGCCTGTATATGGGTTGACTTAGTTGGAAAGGCATTTTAACCAGTTGTTTTTTCTTTCTAACTTTTTTCCTCATTAAAATCACGAAAAGTTATTTTATTGCACACCTTGGACATAACAAAATAGTAACACCTGCTCGCCCGTTCGGCCCCTGGCTGTGGCTCGGTGGCTGCCTGCGGGTCCTGCGCCGTTGGGTCGGCGGTCGCCTCTGGGTCCTCCCCAGGTTCCTCGGTGCCGGTCCTCGGCCTCCCCTCCGGGTCCGTGTTGGCCACCTCCGGGCCCTTCTGCTTCAGCGGGGCGTCGGACGGCGCCTTCGCTGGCTCCGGCTTCCCCCTTTTGCCCTCCTCCGCCGGTGTTCCCTCCTGCTCCCTCCGTGTCCCCTTCGTCTCTCCCTCGTCCCGTTCCCTTGGCCCCTGTGTGGTTCCCTCCTGCTCCCTTCTCCCCTTCACCTGAGGCCCCTCCGGCCACTGCCCGTCGCCCGCCTGGGCTCCCTCAGGCTCCCCTGTGTCCCCCTTCCGTTCCGGTCTCCCCTGTCTGCTCCTCCTCCCTTTGTCCCGCCTGTGTCTGTTCCTCAGCCCGCTGTTCCTCCTCTGTTCACTCCTGGCCCCTTTGTGTCGCCTGTGGGTATTCCCTCCGTGTCGCCCTTTTCTGTCTGCCTGTCTGTGTTCCCTGTCCTCTGTCAGGTCTTGTCGTTTTTCTGGTCCCTGTTCCTGTTTTGTGTCTCTGTCCTGTTTCCGGTGTCTCGTTGAGGTTTTTTGCTTTTGTCTTTCAGGTCCTGTTCCCTCGTCTCGTCCGTCGCCTCCTCTCGGGCGCGCCTTTGGGGGGGGGGGGGTTATGTCACGCCCAGCTCCGTCCGATCCTAATGTGTGCCACGCCCACCTCATTACCTCCTGTTTCTGCCTGATTGTTCCCACCTGTTGCTCATTACCCTTAGCTAGTCTTTTGTATTTAGTCCTCGTCTGAGTCAGTCTTCCCCAGACTTGTCATTGATGTTTGCTGTCGTGCTTCCCCGGTCCTGTTACCCTAATAAATCCCCGTTTAACCTGACTTCCTGGCTTCGTTTCCCTGCTTCCCGGATCGCCTTCTTGCCGATCGTGACAATAACGGTACCTAACTCGATTTCGCACAGTGTGAAACAAGCAGTGAGATCACCGACTACTTCTGTACCTACACGTTGTGTAGCTGGTGTCGCGCATGCGTACGCGGATCGGACAGCCACAGCCAGGCAGTCAGTATACAGATCAAATAGTGACGTACACGGAAAACCAGTGTGCGCATGCGTTCGCAGATAAGGCCAGGACCGCAGATCGGGCAGGCACACGCGCCATATGGAATACACTTAACTACATAGATCAGCCATTGATATACTTCCTATTTTTCTGTCAAATGTTGTGGCAGCCAGATTCATAATGTTTACTATAATGGTATAGCTCCTTGCCTCTCAAAGTGTGGGGCGGGCACCACTAGTGGGGAAGAGACCAGACAGGTGGGGCGCAACAAACATGAGGAGAGTTGGCTTAGTTAGAAATGAATCTGTGATATCCTCTAGAAATGAACTAAATCAGAATCAGGGTCGATCTCTATATCACTGCGGGGGGAGGAAGCACCCCCTCCTCCCGATTGTGTCTCATCTCATCAACCTCCCTGAAATCAATTTGGTTAGGTGTGACGCCTGAGAATATTACTTTTATTTACATGTGAAATCTGATACTATATTCAATTGGATTCATATAAATTAACATTAGCCAGTACAATTCCATTTTTATATTATTGTGTGTTGAAGATGGAAGAAAAAACCCAGCCTGTTTCACCGAGCAAATGCAAAATCACACACGCACAGAGCAAGGGTGGGTTTTTAATACAATTCTGTATACTCAAATGTTGTGCATTGTATTATTTCATTGTTGTCTTTTATTATATTGGTATGCTTTCACAGAGGTGACGGAAGAGAATGTTTTCCAACTAGAATTTCAACGCGTCCTTAGCGCGCTACCCGCCAACTCTATAAAAACGACCAGAGTGGCAGAGTCAGTGGATGATGTGACGACGTTAAATATTATTGGACACAGCGCTTGTAGTCGGGTGAGCGGGAGGCTGGCGGAAGCGTGTCACTTATACTGCACCCAGTGTAAACCTATCAAAACTCTCCGTCGTTATGTTAGCCAATCATGATCTACGGTGGGCGGGTAAAGGGAGCGGAACTGTCTCTACAAGATCTGGCCGGCATTAGACGGTTCAAAAATACTAATATTAAAAAACAACAGTAGTAGTTGTTTTGCTTTTAAAATTAAGCTAGGGGCAAATTATTATAAAAAAGGGCAACTACCGTGTTACACATAACCATAAAATATCTATCGTTACTCTGATTTCTTTGATGCATATTGTTACTGACTAACGCTCAATCAATCCAGCAAGATACAATACTTCGAGTCAGGTATGATGTATTACAGAACTTATATTTAACTAACATGTGTTTTAGTGTCTAACTGGCTAATGCACACAAAAAATTTTTTTCGGTTTGTACCCTTATAACACGCCTGCACGTGTTTCATTTTATGTGTTAATGTGTATTTGTGTTAATCCTTGAAAAGCAGTAATGGTATATCCACAGTACTAGGATGACTTGTCATTTGACGCCTTGACGTAATTGAATAACTTGACATAATTATAAGTAATAAGTAAAGGTTGATAGGTTATTGAGCAATAATGATCAGAATATTGTCAACTTAGTAGATGCCTGTCTTACATCGAGTGTAGTCATTGGTTAGAATTTAAAAAGTTGAACGAAGGCAACCAGGCTCAGGAGGTTTCAGTTTCACCTTGTATTCTAGTGGCCCGTATTAAGAAAAGCGGGGTTACTGGCTTATCGAGGTAACTTGTCGGATTTAAGGTACCACAGTTTAAATGGACTTCATATTCGTTCACTTATATTTTGCCCAGACTACCTTAAATCCGACAAGTTACCCCAATAAGCCAGTAACTCTGCTTCGTAGTACAGGCCACAGGTATAAAGATTTAGTAGGGGGTTCCTCTGGCAATAGATACAGCAGCTTTGTTTAAGGGGACATCCAAGTTTTTTTTTCTTCCCCATTTGTAAGTTTTGGTGCTTTCCTTGTTCATGAGGAGCTGTCTTTTTCAGGCAGGGCTGATTGCCATGCCGGTGAAGCTCCAAGGCATGTATGGCCATGCTGGCACCCCCTGCTCCTCCAGCCGCTCCAGTGGCAGTGACAGCAGCATCAAGGAGCTGCTTGGGGCCCTGTGCAACACCTGTCTGTCTGGGGTGTCATGGAAGCGGAGGGCACTGGGTGCAGTCTCGCGAGAGCGAGCATGCAGAGTTTTGCAAAACCGTGCTTATCTCACCCTCCTGGCTAAGATCTTCCAGCGGGGAACTGCAGAAAGCTCCCCCAAACCCAGCCTTGTCACCACTATACCTCCCAGAAACAAGGTGCTCATGATCTCCTTCAACCTGCGGCTGTCTGGCTGTGCAGATAAGGCTGACAGGCTGGAGCAGCTGCTGGGGGAGCTGCCGAAGGGGCCAACCTCTGGTGTTGGGGAGCTGGATTCTGTGCTTGAGCTTCTCGTCCAGCTGGCCGGCTCAGTACCCCCGCCTCCCCCCTCTTTCAGCTGGGACTATATGAACAGGGAGTTGCCAGTGCAGAGACACCCCCAGCTCACGGGCTACCAGAGCCAAGAGCTGTGGAGGCAGGAAGCCAGGGTTTGGTCCCTCATTTGCAGGGAAGAGTGGTGGGCACTGGGGGCTTGTAAGGGGACTCTGGGGGTGATAGATGCTCCACCAGGGACAGGACTGTTGACACTGGGGTGGAGGGATGAGTTGGAAGAGCGTTTTGAGAGAGAAACACGTCTGTCGCTGTTTGGAGCCCTTCAGCACACTCGCACCTCAGACCTGGACATAAGACTGGACTTGCCCCCGGTTCCCAGCAACATCGAGATCACTGGCCTGGCGATACGGGTAAGAGTGGAACAATCACACATATGCTTCTGTTATTTATCCTTCATTGGTAGGGAATTGTGGAAGCAGACAATTTTAAGCTACAGTATGTGTAGGCTAATAGGAATGCATGCACTTTACTATGTGTACCTACAAATTTAGGGGAGACAGTGGGAACAAGTGTGTGCAAGGAGGGGGATGTGTGTGTGTATGTGAGTTGTGATGGTTGACAAAGTTTGACAAGTTCCTGCTTCTAACATTTAAATATCAACCCCCTTGCCCCCTGTCATCTGCACCCCTGAGCCCATCATCAGCTTCCATGAAATCAGTTTACCTATGGTGAGATGTCTGAGGACATTAGTTTTAATTGCATCTCAGATCTAAAAAGACGATTTAATAAAAATTAACATTTGCCAGTATATATTTTTTTTCTTACTATTACTGTGGGTTGAAAGAAATATGGAGGAATATAACTTGATTCGTTTATGGCTTTTCAGGTTTGTAGCCTTGATATTTACAAGATTCAAGCTATCATAATTCTGAATATGATTCAAGTTGGCATGCTAACCATCGGTGTTTCATCTAGAAAATATAAATACACATCCACAAAGGAGGGGTGAGATTTTCAATGCAACTCTGTATACTCATGTTATATATAATACATCTACTAAAAGTACCTATTTAAATATTCACAGTGGAGTCGATTCTCCCAGCCTAAGAACATAAGAAATTTACAAGCGAGAGGAGGCCATTCAACCCATAAAGCTTGTTTGGGGAGAACTCGACAAATAGCTTGCATTGTTAAAAATTATCTAGCTCTGATTTAAAGGAACCCAAGGTTTTAGCTTGCACTACACTATCAGGAAGACTATTCCATACTCTGACTACACGCTGCATGCAAGAAGTGCTTTCTCAAACCAAGTTTAAAATGTTCTCCCTCTATTTTCCACCTATGGCCATGAGTTCTTGTATTTGAACTAATATTGAAGTAACTATTTGGTTGAACAGCATCCAGACCTGTTAGAATTTTCTATACCTGGATCATGTCCCCCTTAATCTCATTTGCTTGAGGCTGAACAGATTCAGCTCGATGGGCCAAATGGCCTCCTCTCGTTTGTAAATTTCTTATGTTCTTATGCTTCTAATCAGAAGCTGATAGGGATATCAGAAATAGTAATGCTAAAGGTTGGCAAATAATATCCCTATTAAAACTATAGGTAAGATGCCATCAGGGCCCTGCGATTTTTTTTATTTTGAGTTTAGCTAGGCTTTGTAGCACATCAGCTTCAGTTATACATACATTAGTCATAGACAATGCTGGATTAGTAATAAAAGTCGGTATGTTACTCGTGTCCTCTACAGTGAAAACCCGTGCAAAACAATCATTAAACTACATCAACTTCATTTTCAATTATAAGACACTACTATCCTGAAGATTTATAATTTCAGCTTTTAGAGCTCTTTTGAAGTTAAAATATTGGAAGAAACTTTTAATATCATCCATAGCATCCAACGCAATCTTCCTTTCAACATTCCTCTTAGCGAGTGTAATATTATTTTTTAACTCAACCTGTAGATTTAGATACTTCTGCTTTATTCACATCAAAGAGAAAGGGGTTATGCCCTCAATGATTTTGCCAACAAGCATTGAAATATGCAGAAACACTTTTATTTTGAAAATAAAAGCATGGGCGGTAGCCTACTATGCTTATATGTGGGGATCCTCACGGACAAGGGAATCCTTCAACAAAAAATGAAATGTTATGGTTAAATAATGTGTTTGAAATTTCTGGAACTGACAGTACCTTAACTTCAGACCTCCTTGTATTTTGTATCAGTCCCCCTGAAAAATGTTTTTTATAAAACCATTTAGCGGGTTTTCTACTCATCTCCGACTGTGTTGTACATTTGTACCTCAAGGGTGGCGTGGTGGTGCCGTAATTAGCCCTGTCATCTCCCACCTCTGGGACCTGGGTTCAAGTCTCTGCCAGGGTTCCATGTGTGTGGAGTTTGCATGTTCTCCCCGTGTTGTCATGGGGTTTCCTCCAGGTACTCTGGTATCCCCCCACAGTCCCAGGCTAATTTGAGTTTCCAATTTGTCTGTAGGTGTGCATGCCTAAGTGAATGGTGAGTGAGAGTGCCCAGCGATGGGTTGGAGCCCCTTCCTGGGCTGTTCCCTGCCTTGTGCCCTTAGCCTCCAGGATAGGCTTCAGACTCCCTGTGACCCTGAATAGAATAAGTAATTTCATAAAATGGATAAGTGGATGGGTTTCGTACCCCCCGCTCAGTAGATTTAGTCGTGGAGGACCCAGGGGGTGGCATTCCATAATTCTTCAGGTGGCTGAGCCCCCTAAGGAGCAAATTCTATAATCAATCCTGTTGGGTATATCGTGCAGCTATTTTGCCCACGTAGAAAAAAAAAAAAAATAAAATAATTACTAGGGGTGCAACAATACATCGATTTGTATCAATATATCGATTCAACAGCAAACGATCCAATGCATAGATGTAACCGCATAAATATCGATACATGCATTTTTATTTTCTTGCCTGTTCCAGTATTGTTTTCATGATCCTCTCCGACGTATACATGGTCTACGCCCAATCGATCGCGACCTACTAGTCCATTGCAAAGGTAGTGTGTGTAGATCGTATGGCATAAAAAATAGAAGATGGATGACGTGTTCAACCGCGCCAGCTGCTACAAGCTACCGAGTCCCCTAGTTAGCCTCCAATTTATTTCTACTAAACTTAAGAAAGGGTATAAGAATGAATGGGGGAGCTGGACCAAGTCAGAAGCTAAAAACCAGTCACTTCCATACGGAATGGGAGGAGGACTGTTTTTTTATTTCCACCATGTCATATTCGAAGTGCGTTTGCCTCATCTGTCAGTCTACCGTTGCTATTCCGAAGAAGGGAAATGTGGAGCGGCATTTTTGGACTGTTCATAAAAACTGCAACATTAACTTCACTCCGAAAAGCGAGCTGAGAAAGAGAAAGGTGAAGGAACTAAAATCCCAGTTCAATTCAAAAATACTTTATTCATCCCAAAGGGAAATTAATAATAATAATTAATATTAAGGAATTGCACGCAAAGTTAATGAGGGGCGTAGCACACGAGATGGTCATAGGAGCAGGTCATGATGGTTATGGACATACTTTTATACTTTTTGTTACACTTTTGTATTTATCTGGAGAAGACTTGATTCAAAATAAAATTAGTCACCATGTTAATCTACATCCATCCAAAGTTTTTTTTTTTTTTTGCCTTATTGCACTTCATTTTGCTTGATTTATGGGACATACTTGACTACACTAGATTCTGTTTACAGTTTCCAATAAAATATGATAAAATGCTAAGTATATTTGCCTTTTTTAATTCATTGAAATGTAAATGATTGTGTGAAATTTCATCATTTCGACTACTATGCCCAGTATCGAAATGAATCGTATCGTATCGTGGGAATTTCTGAGGTATCAAAAAAAAAAATTGAAAAAAATTGAACTGTTGGCTTAAGGAATCAATATTGTATCGTATCGCGATGAAAGCTGTGATTTACACCCCTAATAATTACACTGCTGATTAAATGCATTGGTTTGAAAGGCAGTTGTTCACTATTAATAAAAATTCTCCAGTAACATGAGAAACCTCATAGAACACCTTTGTATCCTAGGCTGTTCTTATTAATTACCCTATGCATATATGCTTCTTTGTGTGATATCTTACTATGGTGTGTGGAGTCTGCATGTTCTCTCCCTATTGAATGGGTCTTCCCCCACAATACAAAGACATCCCATTAGGCTCATTGCATGTGTGATTGCCTGATGGAGAATAAACACTAAAAAACACATTTTTGGAAGAGTGAAGATCCTCTCCCCTTACCTTGAGCCATGCACAGATGTCCAGGTTCTCGTTGGTCCCCCTAGGTTCCCCCTTATTTGGATCAGTCTGAAGACGAGGGCTTCCAATCAGCTTCCAACTTGACACCAGACTCGCAGTCCGAGCCGAGCCCAGGTCCGGAGATCGATATCTGGGAGACTTTGCGAAACTACAAGTCTGGCCGACGACGCTGCTGGGAGACTATTGGCTGGTAAAGATCTGTGGCCAAACAACTGTCCTCCAAATTGCTGTCAACTTGAACTAACAAAACAAATTATTTTCCTTTCTTTTGGCTAACCACCGACTGTTAGTCCTCCTGGGAGAAAGGAAGTGCCGTACCTCACTGAGGCAGGCAGGGAGGCATTTGACCATCTATATAGGCTGTGGGAGGACCAGGTGAGAGCACTGAGCTCCATCATAACCATGGCTGTGCTACCCTTACCCCTCCTCAGCCAGACTCAGCTGGTGGCCGATCTGCTTAACATGCTCATCGGGGTAGCATCTGGCACCTTCCCTCTGAACCCGGTAATGTCCCTTTTTAATGATGCTTTCTCCAGTATATGGCAGTGTACTCTTTAAAAGCTGTTGTCCATAATCCATATCATGTGCTTGTGGCTCGCAGGTCAGCGTGCAGTTCGAGGTGCGCCCCGGCGTGTGCATTTCGGGCACGACACCTGAAAGCATAACACTTCTCCTGGGGGAGCTCGCTCAGTATGGCACCCACTACCTCAGGCTGTGCCACTTCTCCTTGCAGAGTGCCCACAAACGAGGCCTGGTCTTTCAGGTTACTCTCCTTCTGTTGCCTCTGTATACTTCTCCCGCTACTGTAATCATTGAGCTATGAAGATCAGGCTTTCCTTTCACCTTTCCTAGGCTTTTGCAGGCAGCCTGCGGCGGTACCTTCACTACTACAGAGCATGTGTGCTTTGCACCCCCCCCACTCTCAGCCTACTCACCATCGCCTTCCTCTTCCGGAAGCTGGGTAGGCAGCTCAGGTGAGCCCCCAGTGTTCATGCATGCCTCTGATTGGGTCCTGTAAGCATCGAACCTCAATATCTCACCCCCCTACTTCACAGGTACCTGTCTGAGCTTTGCTGTGTGGATGGGAGCATGGCCGCTGGCCAGAACATTTTCCCTGCGGTGAGTTGTGTCTATTTCCTTTGACTGCCTAAGACTTGTGCAAAGTACTATATATATGACCTGTTTTCTATCATTCATTATACTGAGAAAGTAGATATGTACATGTATATGTATGCGAAGACCTAGTAAATCAGAGTATTAAATGTGCATAAAATGGTTTAATTTCAAGAATTTCCCCGTGGAATCAATACAATTAATCTAAACAGATCTGTTTATTTCATAATAAGTTAAGTTTGATGTTATTTGCTTAGCATTCCGTCTGTTATGATCATACATTAAATGTGATTGCTTAGCATGTTTTTAAAAGTACATAACTGAGCTTGGTGTTGGGGGTGGCATAGCAGCACTGTGGTTAGTTAGATTAGGCCGCTTTGAGTTACATGTAAAATTTTATTGTTTGTGGGTGGGTTTTGTCAAATTTATGCATTGGAAACTCTTCACGCTGTCTGGTAGGCTGTTAGGTCTCATCTATAATGCACTATAAATACCTTCATAATGCAGCACAACACATCCTTAATTGTTATACTGACAATAATGGTCAGTATAACAATTAAGGGTGCTTTGTGCTGCATTATGAAGATATTTACAGTGCATTATAGGTAAGACTTTCATAGAGCATTCATAATGCATGAGAAATATGGCTATAATGTGTGATGCCTTTTTATGAATATTTATAGGTGTGTCTGTAATACTTTATGAATGTTGCAATGAATTATAAGAACTCTTATTAGGCTTTATGAATATGGGCTTCATAGAGAGTGTTACCAAAATATTTATATTATTATTTTATGATAGGCCTGTAAAGGTATGGAAAAACTCAAAAATGGGGCTGGAGTAACAAATAACAACAAATGCAGCATGTTATTTATTAGGAAGAAAATGCCTTGATATTTTCACAATATTTATTCACGAAAGTTGGTATATGTATGTTTGTTGAGCTCCATCAAAAAAGTTGAAATAGTACATGTCCACAGGAACAGGAACACCTCCTACATCTAAACACAATGAGGTGCTACAGCGTTGGTTTGTTGTTGGAGGCTAAAATGCAGATAAAAGGTTTTATTCGCATTTTTCATTTTACCAATCATAGCATATATAGGTGGAAAAATAATAGGGATAAACATTCCACATTAAACTCTATAACTGTCTATTATTTCTGTGTTTATTCAGTGGATCATAAACAATGAATTTCTATTTCAATTTCTTTCAGATGTTATAAAGTAATAAATAATAAAATATATAAAAATATAAAACCATGCATTGCTGTCTATCAGATAACTTCAGCAAGTTACTAAATCGATGCAAAATCAAAGATATTCATTTCCACCTGGCACTAACTATATATTCCTTCACAATACTAAGCCATAGAAAGGTCCCCAATGAAACCCCTGCATTCCTACATCATAGAGACTCTAATCTCAACATTTATAAGATTATATTTGTAATGCTTGCAAATTTTTGTATCAGATGAGATTAAAAATTGAGAAATTTCAATAGGCGCAAGCAGTTTTTCCTCATAAGAAGGATACCAAGACTGTATCAACATTTGCACATCAAATTATGATACGAGTAGCCCAGAATGTTTGAAAAACAAAACCATAAAGCATTTCTGGTCATGTACAGGTACATACAATGTAATAAGTCTGAAATCAAAGGGATAAAAAAACTCTCAAAAATGGATAGGGTTCTAAGGGTTAACACAGTACTGTGATTGGGTGTAAAACATTCTGCTTCAAAGTTCACATGTAACTAATAAGCTGCAGCTTATTTGTTCAATTTATATTGAAGTTTTAAGAAAAAAAATCCATGGTTCAAATTATACTGTGACACAAAATGTAGGCCACACTGCCTCGCCCCAAGATGATGCCTATGCTCCACATTTTATAGTATTTGTTGTTATGTAGTCTGGTTCGGATCCTGACTTGGTTTAGCAATGCCTTGGTCTAGGTCTTGTCTCAGTCTCACCCTACTTGGTCTAGTTCTTGTCTTGGTTTCGCCCTGCCTTGGTTTTGGTCTTGTTTTGGTCTCAATACACTTGGTCTCTGTTTAAGCGGTCTTGAGTGCTTCACTAGTTATGTGTAAGACAAATTTTCAGTGTGCATATTTGTAGTGTTGTTTATTCTTGTTATTATGAATAAGACAATGCAAAAGTGACTCTGTGTTAGGGCTGCAACTAATGATTATTTTGATAATCGATTAATCTGTCGATTACTTTTTCGATTAATCGGGGGAGGGGGGCCAAAAACCAATTCGATTTCCAGCAATTTTTAATAACCCTGTCTGTCTTTGTACAAAGGTTGTTTCCAGCAACTCGCATAAAAAACAAATGTATGCTACATTAAGAGTATACATTTTTTTTTAAATTTTGTAGCAGCTGAATCAATGTAATGAAATGAAATACACACAATCTTGTTTTATGAAGTGCAACCAGCATGGTGCTTTAGATAATGTATTCAGTAAACAGCACAGACTACCGCTGCTGCTACTAAGAATATTATTAAATAATTGTCTAATGTTATTTAATGTTAATATACATATGTGACGGGGACAGAGCATGCAAGCGAGTGTGTCTGCATTTATTACAGACAAAGTAAACATTTATTGCGGAGAAAAAGCCTTTTCCACATTTTACGCTAAAAATGCACCAGCTTGCACTCCCGTGAAACGCCATAGACTTTAGTGACTGAGCGACGCAAATAAGACGATTGGTGACGAAAAACCCGTGAACAGCAGGCGGCAAATTTAGTTTTAAAATGTGTCTGGTTGTTTCAGTATACTACGGTGATGAACTGTAAATAACATAAATAACATAAGGCTATTTAGTTTGTTTAATAAAAGGACAAGATATAAACCTGTTCTACAGGAAAGGTAGCCTTAAATGACTTATGTTGTGATCTAGCGCTATATAGAAAATAAAATTAATTAAGGTTCAGTGTCTTGCTCAAGGACACTTTGATGGGGTCAGGCGGACCCCTTTCTCTTTACCTCTACACACTGGTCTATTTTGTACCTTTGCACCTGTCCATCTCCACTCATCCACCTTCCTTCTTCCACACGCACCCACTCAGTTCTTTTCTCACACTCTGCGACCCAGGGTCCTAAATCCTTCCACTCTAGCGACCCCTTTTTCCCATATGATACATGGGGGACCGAACCTCCCACATACCACTGTTCCTGGCCAGCTGACAAACGGACAGATGCAGCAGACTTGTCTTCTGCCACATATAGGTAATCAAGCACAACAATCTCTCTCAGTTCTCCTGCATCCTCAAAATCCTTTATCCACTCAGCCCCTTCTCTTCCAAAGAACTGAGCAGTGCAATGCAATCTGTCAGGCTGTTTTTGTCCTTCAGCGATACAGTCTCTCAGGATTGTGTCATCCACTAGCCACCAAGCAGCAAAGTTATCTTTCTCTGATAAGCAAAACAGTCCCAAAGCCTCTGAGGTCACAATGAAACTGTCCTCCCCCAGTTCCACCTTCATCCCCAGCTTCCCCATTAAGTCCCTCCCCAGCAGGTTGACAGGACAATAGGGGGAAACTAGGAACTGGTGCTGACACACAATGGCCCCTGGGCTCCGTTCCACTAATAAAGGTTCTGTTTCTTCTAGGAATCCGGGGATTCCCGAGGCACAGATTATTTTTACAGTTCTGCCAGTGGTGGGGACTCCCGACACCTCCGCCTCTCCGATTGTTGTTCTTGTAGCTCCCGTATCCACAAGATAAGGGATTTCCCTTCCCCCCACTCTCAATTTAAGCAATGGGTTATCTGCTAGGCGTTGGGTTAAGGCGATGAACTGACTGTAATTGCTCTGCAATGTGGGCAGATGCTCTGCATCTGTATGGGTAGAGAGACGTCTCTGCCTCCATGAGTCTCGGGCAGACGGAGCTCGTCAGCCATGGCAGGCTGTCCGTCTAGGAGAAGGGAAAACTCTGAATCTTCTGAATCCAAACACCCAGCAACCATGCCCCTGCCAGGGTTACCAGCCCCACTGCCTTGTGGGTATCTCCGGGGGGAGAGAAGGCTATGGGAGTAAACCCAGACAGAGAATCCGGAGAGGCATCCCTAAGACAGTCTGGTGGTAAACTCTGCCATCATTCTGGCAACTCCTGCAGCCAAAAGGTCGTCAGTTGTGATGTCTTTACGTACCACTGTATCCCAACGGTGGAGGCTGAGAGATTGGGACCAGTGCAACGACCCTCCCACTTAAAAGCTCTCACGCACAGGTTGTTGTGCCAAAACTCACAAGTCCTGCGGCGATGGGCGAGGGACGAAGCGACAGGTAGCGGTTACTACTGGGAGTCGCAGTGTCAAACCTGCACGTAGGCGGTCTGTGGACCAGTGGTTGTTCTCTCTCCTCGAAGCGGGGCAGCGAGGAAGTTCAGCAGCATCCCAGGCGACTGAGCAGCCTAAACAAATGCCTGCCTTACTCACTAACTGGTCAGCATGCCGCGGCTGGCAGTTAACCCTTGAATGCGGTCGAAAACAAGGACAGAAAAAACTTATTCTAGGCGCATGGAATGTGTGCACCCTTATGGATAGAGATGATGCAGCGAGACCACAAAGAAGTACAGCCCTCATTGCATGGGAATTATCTTGCTACAGGATTGACATTGCTGCTATTAGTGAGACCAGACTTGCTGACGAAGGGTCGATCTGCGACCCCCAGGGTGGATACACCTTTTTCTGGAAGGGAAAAGCTGAGAACGAGGACAGAATTCATGCAGTGGGCTTTGCCATCCGCACTACACTCCTGCAGCAGCTCCCAAACTTGCCCACAGGCATCAATGAGTGCCTCATGAAGTTCCGCTTCCCCTTAGCGCCTTCACGCCATGTCACCATCATCAGCGTCTACGCCCCCACCCTCCACAGCCGTGAGGAAGACAAGGAAGCGTTCTATGAGAGCCTGAATTCCCCTTGTGAAGGACACTGGCAAGTGACAAGCTGATCATACTCTGTGACTTCAATGCCCGAGTTGGACGTGACCGTGAAAGCTGGGAGGTAGTGCTAGGTGCCCATGGTGTGGGGAACATGAACAGCAATGGGTTGCTTCTCCTGTCGAGGTGTGCAGAGAACAGTCTCACAATCACCAACACCCTCTTCAGGATAGCTAACAAGTACAAGACCACATGTATGCATCCAAGGTCCAAGCAGTGGCATATTATTGACTGTCATTGTCCACAGGCAGGATGTACGTGAGGTCCGTGTCACTGGGACCACCATCTGTTTAGGACTGTGCTCATCATCCGCATCAAATCGCATGAAGTCCAAGCTCAAGTGCCCAGACGTACGGGAGCAGTTCCAGTCCCACCTCGACCCCATGTTGACTACACATGGACCATTGACTGGTGACCCAACCAACAAGTGGAACCAGTACAAGCAGATGGTGACTGAATCAGCCATGGCTGTTCTAGGCCCAAAGAGTCGAGCCCATCAAGGTTCATCAAGGTTTGATGAAAACGATGCTGAGATTTGCAAGCTGCTGGAGGAGAAACGAAAGGCTTTCCTTGATTGGCAGAACAATATTAACTCCTCAGTGAAGCGTGACCGCTTCAAGCACCTGCAGAACAAGGCGCAAAGAGAGATCCGAAACATGCAGGACAGGTTTTGGGACCGCAAGGCTGACGATGTCCAGCGGTATGCAGACTCCAACAACTCTAAAGAGTTTTTCAGTTCACTAAAATCTGTGTACGAGCCACTCAGACCCACAACCACCCCACTCCTCTCTGCCGATGGGTCCACACTTCTGAAAGACAGGGAAGGCATCACTGACCGCTGGCGTGAGCATTTCTTTAACCTCCTCAACATGCCCTCTGCTGTCGACCCCGAGGCCCTTGATGCTGTTGAGCAGAAATCAGAACTTGCCCACCTTGACCTGTCCCCTTCTTTGGATGAAGTCAAGAAAGCCATTGGACAGACCAGCTGCGGCAAGGCGCCAGGCATGGCTGGCATCCCCGCTGATCTCTACAGAGCAGCAGGCCCTGAAGCAATAAAAGCATTTCACGACATCCTAGTCAGCATTTGGAAAGAGGAGTCCATGCCACAGGACTTCAGAGATGCTACTGTTGTTTCCCTGTTCAAGCACAAAGGTCCTGTCAACCTGTTCTTCACCTGTGTCCTCAACCATGCTGTGCGGGACCTTAAGAATGGTGTCTACCTCAAGTACAGATTAGATGGCTCACTCTTCGACCTCCGTAGGCTGAACGCCAAGTCCAAGACTCTCGAACGGCTTATCCTTGAGGCCCTGTTTGTTGATGACCGTGCTCTCATGGCACACTCGGAGTCTGACCTCCAAACCATTGTCAACAGGTTCGCCGAAGCTGCTCATCTGTTTGGCCTCACCGTCAGCCTCAACAAGACAGACATCCTCCATCAACCTGCTCCAGGATCCCCAGCCATTCCCCCCATGATCTGCATTGACGGCACTCAGTTGAAGGTCATCGATCAGTTCAAGTACCTGGGGAGCATCATCTCCTAAGATAGCAGGTCGTATCAGCAAAGCCAGTCAGTCCCTGGGCCATTTGCGCTCTCGTGTGATGAACCACAAGAACATTATGCTGACCACCAAGATCAAGGTATACCAGACAGTCGTACTCACCAGCCTCCTTTATGGATGTGAGTCTTGGACACCTTACAGAAGACATCTGAAGCAGCTTGAACGCTTCCACACGAGGGCTCTTCGATCCATCATGGGCATCAAATGGCAGAACAGGGTCACCAACCTGGAGGTTCTCGGCTGAGCTGGCCTCTGCAGCGTGGAGGCCATGATCCTCAAGGCACAGCTGCGTTGGACAGGCCACGTGATCCGCATGGATAGCTCCCGCGTTCCTCGCCAGGTCTTCTATGGGGCCCTGACTCAAGGCCACAGAAACACAGGGCGTCCAAAAAAGCACTGCAAAGACTGTATCAAGGACAGCCTAAAATACTGTGGCATTCCAGCAAATGAGCTTGAAGCATGTGCTGCAGACAGAATCAAGTGGTGCAGCACAACACATGTGGCCCACATTGCCTTCGAAGAAGAGAGCAGATAACCAACGCCAGGGAACGCAGAAAACCCTTGAAAGCAATGCCCCCCCACCTCTGCTGCTTCCTTCCAATGCCCTCACTGTCCTCGAGTGTGTACATTAGGAATTGGCCTCATCAGCCACACTCAGGCCCACCAACAGAGACAGCACAACCCTTGACATCTTCGGAAACGATGGTCAACCCGAGAGATATATATTTGAAAAGTAGACCGTCCAAGGTTTCTGAGGGTGTTTTTAAAATGTGTATATGACAAAAACTCGCAGAGTTATTTAAATGGTTTGGCAAAATTTCTGTCATATCCCGCCGGCGGGATAGCTGACTCCAGAGGGTTAAATGCGTTATTTTTGTAAGCTTACTGCAGTGAGCATGGAATGATTTAGGCTACAGTGTGTAAGAGTAGTTGTAAACGATAATTTGTGTCACTCGTACAACACAATAAGTAAACAGAAAATATAAAATGGCTGAAACAGCGTCATTAACATCAGCTACAGTAGAGGTGCAGAAAAGGTAGTATGAATGAAGTATTCCCAAACTTTGGAAGACCACGTGTGAGCCTTTTTTGCAGCGTGTTTCTCCAGAGGCTCCGGAGCTCTGCTGGTAGATGCAGGCATGTTGTCTCGTGCGTGGGGGGCGGGGCAGGCGGCAAATTTCCTTTGTGCAGGGTGGTAGGAGATGTCTTATTAATATTTATGAGAAAAGTGCTACATGATTGACCAGTGTATACCTTACAAAATAGTGTGGCACTGATAGCACTGGCGATATTAGACAAAACTATATCGGAATTCAGTCTATAATTGATACAGTTTTAACGGTGCCAGCAGTGAAACAACTAGCCAGCTTATTAGCGGAATAACTTTGTATTGGAAATGAAAACCATGCCGCAGGTTCAATAAATAAAATATTGTGGCTCTTGAGTGGCGAAGAGATCATCAGGTGGACAGTAAAGGTCAGTTATTAGCAGACTGTTTTATTGCACAATTCTTAAAATTACAGCGTTAACGTGCTCCCACGGGGATAAAGTACCTTCCCTTACAATACGTTTAGCTTATCACTTTGCATTGCAGTTACAAAACCTTTTACGTCGAATAATCGTTCCAGCCCTACTTGTTAGTAAACATTTGCAGTGTTGATATTTCTGTGTCATTTATTCTTCTGTTATTATGTATAAGACAATACAGTACACAGTAACAGGCAGGTCAGACAACTCTGATAGGAGAAAGACAAGACAGTGTGAGGTAGACCGGAGACAAAATGTGCCATGTAAATATTTTTTATTGATTTCACATGTGGCATGTGATGGAGATTTTGGCTCCTAAATATTTTGGGTTTAGAAGCCAGTGGCTCCTAAAGTTTTTTCTTTGTCTGGAGCCCTGCTGTGTCATTGTGGGGTTTCCTCTAGGTACTCTGGTTTCCCCCATAGTCCAAAACATGCAGGGTGAATTAGGGTTACCAGATTTTCCATAGATGTGGATGTGTGAGTGAACGGTGTGTGAGCGTGCCCTGCGATGGGTTGGAGCCCCATTCTGAGTTATTCCCTGCATTTCCCCCCATTGTTTCCAGGATAGGCTCTGGACCCCTGCCACCCTGCATAAGACCAGCGGGTATAGAAAATGGATGGATTAATTGGTGTTGATGGGACCGACCCTTGTCATACCTCATCTTTTCTCTCTCCTATAGGGTGTGAAACTCTTGTCCTACCTGTACAATGAGGCCCAGAGTAACTGCAGCAATGAGAACTACCCTATTCTGCTCTCCCTGCTGAAGAGCAGCTGTGAGCCTTACACAAGGTCAGTCATGTCTGTCCCCTTGATGCCGGCCTGACTCTGGTGGCTGCTGTGCTCTATGTGATCTCCAGCAGCAGTTATATTCAACTGCACTGAACAAAGTGATTTATCAACAGAATGGTTCATCATATTTTTCTGAAAATATTGTGATTGATATCTCTAAATTTTTGTGTGAGGTTGTGCCCTGCAATGGACTGGCATTCCATTCAGTGTCCTCTGTGTTGTGCCTAGTGAAGGGGTAAAAGGTTGGATACAGATAGATTTTTAACACCTTTTTTATATTATTGACATTCTTGTAGAATTATGAAAGAAATGCATGTGGTGTAGGTTAGAACAGAATGATTTCAGTCAGTATGTTTCAGTCGTGAAAAAAATCGAATTATTATGTTAGTGCAAATAAAACAGGACTTTTGAAAAAGTATTCGATCCCCCTCTGAAAAGCCACTGTATTTCCATTTTGCATCATTACAACCTATAAAAATCACAAATGCAGAGTATCACAGTGAAGTTTTATTTTTCTGTGTACATGTTTTGAAACATTTAGAGCTTGGTGAACTAAAAAATGCAAATTGACAGTCATGTTTTGAAAAATGCTGTTGAAAAAGTAATTGACCTCTTCACATGACACACAGTCAATACTTTGTAGCAGCACCCTTTGCGGCAATAACTGCTTGCAATCACTTTGGATAGCCATCTACAAACTTAACACATCTGGATGGAGGCATTTTTTTCCATTCTTCCTTGCAGAACTGCTTCAACTTGACTAAGTTTGAAGGCTTTCATCTGTGAACTGCAATTTTGAGATCACACCACAAATTTTCAATCGGATTCAGATCCGGACTATGGCTAGGCCACTGCAAAACCTGGATCTTTTTTTGTCAAACCATGCTTTGGTTAATTTTGCACATATTGTCCTGCTGAAATTGGTAGCATCATCCGAGTCCCAATTTGATGGCTGAAGTTTGAAGGTTTTCCATCCATTCTTCCTTCAAAATGGACAGGGGACCCAGTTCCTGTCCTAGGGAAGCAGTGCCAAAGCATGATGCTCCTGCCACCATGCTTGATGGTATGGTGTTTGCCAGATCATTGGCAGTCCCTTCCATCCGCCAGACAAATGTCTTTGTGTTGAGGCCAGAAAGTTCAATTTTGGTCTCATCAGACCAAAGTACATAACTCCAGGATGCAGGACTCTTGTCAAGATGTATGTTAGCGAAGTCTAATCAAGCTTTCAGGTGATATTTTTTAGTAGTGGCTTTTTTCCAGCATCTCTGCCATACAGCCCCTCTCTGTGCAAAACCGATATTCATGTGCACATCCACTCCAGCTACAGATACTGATCTTTGCAGGTCACTGAGAGTCACCTTAGTATTTGCTCTTACTTCTCTGACTAGTTTCTTTGACATTTTCTTTATTTTAACAGGGCGGCCTGTCTTTGGCCAGTTCATTATGCTTCCAGTTGTCTCCCACTTCGCTATGATGGCCTTCACAGTGGACACACTGAGGCTAAGGAGCTTGGCAGTCTTCTTGGCACCATTGCCATCTTTAAACTTTTTAATCACAGTGGTTCTCAAGTCATTAGAAAGTTATCTTGTCTTGATTTTTGTCAATTTTTGAGGTTTCACTAAATAAGACACTTATTACTGATTTCTAAGTTGTATGTTCCTAAGAACTGCCCTAAATAATCAATTATGGACCAGTCAACAAGCTAGAGGATTTATTGATTGATTGTTCACACCTGTTTTCATTAACCTCATTGCATTGTTAACAATCATACGGTCTCCAAGCTATTAGGGGTCAAATACTTATTCAACAGCAGATTTCACTGATATGTTTTGTTGTTGCATAACTTGATTTTCAGGATTTTTAGATGAAAATTTATTGTCCAAGAGGCCCTCATTTATATGTAACAGTATGAAACTAAAGATGCATTTTCAAAGAAGAATATTACAGGAAATTTCAAATTTGTCTAGGGTGTCATACTTTTTCAGCCCACTGTAAACTTGTTATTCTGACTGAAATCATATTAAGTCAACTTTCTCAAAGTCAAACTAACATACCCTGATAATGCGGTTGGGAGTCGATTTACTCCTGCATGTATACGTTCAGTTAGATCCAAACTGGCCTAGGTGCTCTGTGCATGCTCCGCAGTTTCCATTCCCCCGAGCTTTCTCCCGGAAGTAACAGAAGAAGCATGGAGCATAGCAGACGTTGCATAGTTGGTACACTCCAGGAGCATACAGCATTATCGTCTGCCTTTGGACAGCACCATAGCCGCAAGGAATAGTGTGCATCTCATTTGTTAGAAAAGCACATCATACAGCATGTACGAAATGTACAGTGCTGTAAAGCTGTCCAATTCACCAATTGACTAAAAGCCACTTTTCCACTGCACCAGGCAACTTGCTTTTGGTACTGCAAGAAATTACCAAAGGTGCAGTACTTCAAGCTGTTGGTCTTCCACTGACATAAAAACTTGTATCTGCGCCAAATGACATCACAACACAAGGCAGGGTATTTTCTACTGAATTCTAAATTTGGCTGTAGTATATTAAAGGGCTGGACGACATGCAATACTGACATGTTATGCACATGCAATTCTTACATCACTAATCAGCTAGATTAGAATCAGGCTTTTTCTTACCTGCAGTTCAGTATGGATATTACAGCGCAGGGAGTTTTACATAGAAAAAGACTCAAGTTTTGTAATTTTAATGATTATTCCTTTTCAAGATTATCTAGTATATGTTTAAAAATCAGCTTAAAGTTTGCCTCTACTGCTTTTGCATGAGTGCTGCATGCAATCTTCAAAACATTCATAATCATTTTCATCCTTGCTGTTAACCCTTAGGAGTCTGAAGGTGTTTTGGAGCCCTGAAGAGATTCTGACATGTCCTGACATTTGTGTATTTTTCAGTTACTTATAAACATATAAATGTCTAAAGTCTGATAACATTGTATTCAGCAGAAACTGGGCTACAATAATATATGAGCAGCATGTATGTACAAGTCTTTATATTGGAGAAAAAAATAGTTATGCGTGATTATTGAAAACAACAAAAAAATAAGTCACTGAAATTAGACCACAAAACACATTCATGACATTTGTGTACAAGACTTTTGTGACCTGGATCTTGTAGTGTAGAGGTTTTACTTCAAAATGATGTGACAATCATCTCACTCACTCATTTACAGAAAACAATACATTCATTTAAATTTTCTAAGACACTTTTTGTTTAGAAAGGCCATATGCGAGGAGGTGGGAATGCTCATGAATAATGCTGTAGTTCACACCTGAGAAGACAAAGACCTGCATAATGAGCTGTATAATTACCCCTTTCAGTCAGGTATGGGACAGAGGAAAGTGCTACAAGAAAATAATTTGAGGACAGAAACATATTTCTTGGTTTGTGGTTTATTTAGCATGCATGTCCCGATGTGAGGTGCTGGTGAAGGCAAGGGTGATGCAGACACATTCCTAAAAACAAATAAATAAAAAAATGTTAGCATCTCAAACATTTACACCCGAAATGTTTGTGCTAAATAACATTACCGATAGCAGTATTATAGGCTAACCAAAACGGAGCCAAATATATATTAGCAACCATAATCTAAAGCTATCCAAAACGAGGTGAAATACATTAGAACATTTACAAACATCTGTAAACTCCATAAGGCATTATCTTAGCCACCAGGAAACAACATGTTTGCTACATAAGGCAGCATGTTAGCAGAGTTATCTACATGCTACACTAACCTATGTAAATGGCATTGAAAGCCAATGTTTCACATAAGCTGACAAAAGCTAGCTGAAGTGAGGGAAATATTTACTAATATTAGTTTAATATTATCAGAATAAGAGTTATATAAGACTTAATAACTTACCCCAGGGCTGTCAAGTTTTGAAGACAGGCAAGAGTGACATTCCACAGGATGCCTTTTCATTGGTTGTTGTGTTGTATTTTACCCAGATAAAATAGTACTATTTTCTGATTGGCTATTGTGTAGGCCCTTTCTTTTTTTTTGATTGGCTGGTAAGTGACAGGCTCTTGGGGCAAATCTTGTCCGACTTCAACGTCATGAAAGAGGCGTGTTTCCGACGGGAAGCAACGTTTTTCTTGACGTTTCGTGACGTTTTCATCCGAGTTCCGACTTGGAGAGAAATAGTCGAACGCACCATAATGTCACTCAACTCAGAATTTCCGAGATCCGAGAGAAAAAAGAACGCACCATTAGACTGTATGTGTTTTTAAGCTGGGGAGCGTGGCCTTGTACACATGCTGCCCAGACTGTTTTCCGTGTGAATGGCTGTGGGCGTGCCCTGCCTCGGGTCATTAGCAGATAATGAAGTGCGACAGATATTCTGTGCCTCTCCTTGGTTTCACATGGATTACATAAACTGAAAATATTTATTTTTCATTTAAATTGCTTTATTTAAAGGTAGACACTTTAAGCTTTCTATAGATATATTTCTCATGTCTGTCTGTGCAGTATTCGCGGAGTTTCAGTTCATTTTAGTGACGTGTTTCAAAAAGATTTTCGCGGAGACTGAGACGGCTGAAAGCGCACCCTGTTTCTTTTCTTTATTTTACAAAAGCACAATGTTTTGTAGATATTGTGAGTATACATGAATAAAAGTAGACCCTTTACAGATTCAAATGATGTACTACACTTACGTGTATGATCAAACATGACGACGCATTTTAAGTTCTTTTCACGGTTACCAGAAAAAAATGCAAGTGTCCCCGCCGGCGGGTCCGCCGACTCCTAAGGGTTAAAATCACTTTTAGATGGGTGTGTGAGAAATTTGATACACTCTCGATGATTGATTTCCTCTCCCATGCTTGCATAGTGGGACAAGGATAGTAGTCCAATTAAATGGCCTCATTGAGCTATAACCATAACTTGACTTAACTGTGCCTGTAAATGTGCTGACTGTTAACTGCTTGAGCAAGGCCCTTAATCCTAACCCCAACTGCTCCAGAGACTGACTCTGACTGGTTCTGTTTTCTCAATTGTAGGTCATTTTGGATAAAAGTGACTGCTAAATAAATAAATGTTTTGTCAGTATTTGGACTTATTTCAGTTTGGTCAGTCACCCTTGTTGTTACAGGTTTGTGTCTGACTGGGTGTACAGTGGGGTGTTCCGGGATGTTTACGGAGAGTTCATGATCCAGGTCAATGATGACTACCTCAGCTTTCGAGGTAAGACCTTCTGGCTGGCTGAATGTTTACTGAGAGTTAATGGTCCAGGGGTGTTTCTCAATTTGCATACTTGACCATACGTCTTCCTGTTTTACATAATTTTCAATTGCCCAAGACCAGTTCCAATATTCAAGAACAGAAATACAGAGGATGGTAAAAATCCCCAGATGTCGTTCTTGGCCCCGCTCCAAATATTAAGGATACATCAGTTGCATCCTTGCCAAACGAGATCAATCCCATGATTCAGTTTGTTCTTGGGAGGCAAGTTAGCAAGACCAGTCTTGCCAAGACCACAAGTATGATTTTTGCATTCTTGATATTGAGAAACAATCCAGGTCAATGAGGACTACCTCAGCCTTCAAGGTACGATGGCTGAATGTTTACAAAGAATTCATGTTCTAGGTAAGTGAGGATGACCTCAACGTGACATAGGAGAATGAGAACAACCACATCCTTCTAGGGTTTCTCTGTGAAATCCTGCTGATGTGTACTTTTAATCTGAGTGATGATGTTTTTTATTGTTGAGGATGCAGTATAGTGTTGGGGGACGATGTCAAGCTCAACATTCTGCAAATTCTCCTGCATTCTGGCTGACCCTGCGTTGTGACCCATTAGCTCTGTGTGTCTCATGGGGAGCAAGATCTGATGGGTGGAAAAAAACATTTCCCCAGGAGTATCAATAAAGTATCACTACACACTATATTATATAGTTACTAGAGCCTGAAGTTTGATTTTTATATTAGCTCACCTTTGTGCTTTCCTCACTGTCACATATCTTGTTTATCTACAGACGTGGACAAATTTGTTGGTACCCTTCCACAAGACACAAAAGAAACACAACTATCTCTGAAATAACTTGAAACTGACAAAAGTTGAATGGCATGGCTTATTGTTTATTCCATATTTAACACAAATCAGACTTTGTTTTTGATTATTGATACAGCTGAATATTTAATATAATTAAATTAAACAAATGAAAACGGCACGGACAAAAAAGATGGGGCCAACATGCGATCTCTGTACTTCACAATGAGACATCTGTATTTGCCAACTGGTACTTTGGCCTACTCTTAAGGGGCAAACTGCTCAAGCTGTCTCAGGTTTGAAGGGTGGCATCTCCACACTGCAATTTTCAGATCTTTCCATAGATGTTCTATGGTAGGGGTCGGCAACCCTAAGCACGCATGCCACATCTGGCACGCGGAGGAATTTCGGGTGGCACGCTGACGATGATCACAATAGAGACCTGCACTCCCGCGGGAGTACTGCGGGACCCGCGGGACCCAACGCACCGAGTGCGGCGCGGGACAAAATTTGATGGGTGAATGCGGGTGCAGGCGGTAAGGTCCTCATGTATGTGCGGGTTGCGGGAGAATAGAATTAATCGCGGGACTCCCGCAAAATGGAATTACCTTAAAATATATTTATCTACTGCACAAAAGCAACAAGAACGACTAAATTAAAGGCTAACGCTCTGAAGCAGTACTAGGCCAAATGCTTTTCTGTTTGACCACTTGAGAAATCAACGTTTATTATTATTTTGTTTCATTGCAATATTATTAGCCTATTTCTAACTGTTCTAAGTGTATTTCTATGTTCTGAAAAGCTCCTCGTTCGTGTCCATGTTCATCATTCCATTTAATTGAAATCAAATAAAACGAAACATATGTTTATTTTCCGTTTCTTTTTTATATATACTCAAAAGGGAAGCAAGTGAAACAAATAACAGAGTAGCGGGAAGAAGCGGTAAAAATAAAACTACTTTTATGTTTACCTGCGGGAGTTTGCGGGCGGGAGCGGGAAAAAACTTGAATATTGCGAGCGGGAGCTGGAGAAAATAATATATCTTTTTTTGTGGGAGCGGGACTGAAAAATTCATCCCGCGCAGGTCTCTAGATCACAACCCTAATTATTAAATACATTTTTAATAATTTTCAGACGTCTTCCATGATGTTGAAATGTCATTGGCTGTTGCTTGGCTTGTTGCTTTGGTTTGACTACTCGATGGTAGCCCCCGTCGTTAACATGGCACGCGGACTAACAAGAAAATATATAATTGGCACTTCATGTCAAAAAGGTTGCCGACCCCTGTTCTATAGGATTAAGATCTGGGCTCATGGAGGGCTATTTAGGAATAGTCCAATGTTTTTTTTTTTTTCTCAACCATTCTTGAGTGCTTTTAGCTGTATGTTTTGGGTCATTATCCTGTTGGAGGACCCATTACCTGCGACCTGAAGCTTTCTGACACTGGACAGTATGTCTTGGTAGTCTTGAGACTTCATTGTGCCCTGCACAGATTCAAGGTCCACCGTGCCAGATGCAGCAAAGCTGCCCCAAAACAAAACCGACCCCCCTCATGTTTCACAATAGGCATGGTGTTCTTTTCTTTTAAAGCTTAAATTTTCCTTCTGTAAACATAGAGCTGATGTAACTGGTCAAAAAGCTCCAGTTTTATCTCATCAGTCCAAAGGACATTCTCCCAGAAACTTTGGGGCTTGTCAACATACATTTTGGTAAATTCCACTTTTTTATGTTGTTTTTGTAAATAGTGGAGCCCTCCTGGGTCTTCTTCCATTATTGTTCAAAATGCGACTGATGGTGCTATCAGAAAGTGACGTACCTTCACCTTGGAGCTCAGTTTTAATGGTTTTGGATGGTTTCCTTGGTTTTTTTGTCTACCATCCGTACTATCCTTCTGATCAACCTGGGGTTGCATTTCCTCTTGCGTACAGGTCCTGGGAGGTTGGCTATAGTCCCATGAACCTTATACGTTTTAATAATATTGGCAACTGTGGTCACAGGAACATGAAGCTGCTTGGAGATGGTCTTATAGCCTTTACCTTTAATGTGGTTATCTATAATCTTCTTTCTGAGCTCCTCAGACAGCTCTCTCCTTTGCTTTCTCTGGTCTATGTTCAGTGTGGTGCACACAATGATACCAAACAACACAGTAGCATGTTTTTTCCTTTTAAATAGGCTTAATGGCTGATGAAGAGCTTGACGGCACCTGTGTTATTAATTAAGGTTAAACACTTAGTTTGAAATATGACTATAATGCAAGGGTAAATAGTCTCTTTAGGGGTACCAACAAATCTGTCCAAACTATTTTAGAATATCTTTGTAAAATGAACAACAAATCATTTCTTTTAGAATTATATTGGTGTACTCTACCACATACTAAAGGCATGCAGCTATACATTAGACAATTGCGTTTAAATTAATCACTTTTCAGGAGAAATGAAGCAGTTTCAGTTAGCTTTTGTGAAATGTAATCTACAAATACCTGATTTTATTTTACTATGGAGCATTGTGGCTCCATATGGTTTTCAGCAGGTTTTATCTGTCTTTGTAAACTTTGTTAAATTCTCAACCACTATTGGCAAGAAGTGAAAGTGAAATCATTAATCAGATCTTCCAGACAGTACAGTGGTACCTCAGAACTCAAATTTAATCCGTTCAGAACTCCAGATCGAATCTTAAAAAGTTCGAGTTCTGATCGAATTTCCCCCATAAGAAATGATGGAAAACCAATTAATTGGTACCTGTCCCCCAAAATTTACACCTAAATGTTTTTTTTAGCATTTAAACACAAAATGAACCAGATAAAACAAGAGCATATACTGTACTAAACACATCTAAGCACATTTATCAAAACAGTAATTTGTAAAGTAAGAAAATAAATGTATCCAAACAATGTGTCCTGCCTGATCATCCGCTCCTTCCGCGTGTCACGCCCCCTCATTAACCCTGTGTGGAATCCCCGTGTGATCAGCTGTTTCTGGTTGTTTTCATTAGCCCTCTGTAGTTCGTCCGCGGTTCAGTTTGTTTCCCCAGTCCAGTCATTGTATTGTCCGTCTGCGTTTTGCCTGCAATCACCTGTAATTAAACCCTGTATTCCCCGATACGTCTGCGCCTTTGTCTCCGTTCCGTCTCCACTCGGCACAACAATATTATTATAATTAAATGTATTAATGGTTTATTATTAATATTAAAATAATGAATAAGAAATCTTTATTTTAAAATGTATTTGTAAAATGTATTCAGTTAGTGTAAACATGCACGATGCTATCACAGCTAATGTGAGGCTGAGTGAGACTGAAGCATTACCCTTTGATTCCGCTGAGAGACGTGCCGCGTGACTCATTTCCTGGCGCATACAAGTTATCTTAGGTCGGCGTTCACGGTTTGAATTCTGAGATTCAGATCGAGCTCTAGGTATTTTTTTTTCTGAACTGGTTGGTTCGACTTTTAAGAAATTCAAGTTCTAATGAGTTCAAGAACTGAGGTACCACTGTAATGTGTCAAGATGGTCTCCTTCCCATTTTCAGACAAGAACTTCTGGGTGCAGGGGTACACCCTGATCTCTCAGAATGTTGAAGAATGTGTTCCGGTCTTTCTGCGTCACATTGCCAATGATGTGTACGTCTGTGGGAAAACCATCAATTTGCTGAAGATATGCTGCCCCCAGGTGGGTATCCGGAGTCAGTGCCTGCATCACAAAGTGATATTAATCATTTTTGGAAATAACATGTAAAATATACTATGTAAAATCATTTCTGTGTTGAGGGGGTGGCGCTGTGGTTAGCATTGTTGCCTCAAACTTCTGGGACCAGGGTTTGAGCCTCCCGCCATGGCTCCATGTGTGGACACTGATACATCACAGATGAGCTGTTTTTCATACTACATGAACTTGTCTTAGCAGACCATTTTTCTAATGGCATTGACATTTGAGTGGTGTGATTGACTTTGCCTTTCAAGTGGAGTTGAAAGTTACTTTGGCATATCTAAATCTGAAGTACTTAGATATGTCTGTTTTTAAACTCTACATGGATTGAAATATAAAGTCATATATTCCTGTAAATAGGGAATAAATGCAAAGTTTTTTTTGACCCTGAGGTCTATGAACGGAGGGATTGATTAATATGATCTGCACACAGGAGATTTAATAACATCCTTGGTACATTAGATTGTGATACTACACAAAGGGGCTACACAGTACACTGTTTTTCACCTGTTCAGTAAACTTTCTATAAATACTTGTTTCACTACTTGTTAGCCATTTCTTTGTGATTTTTTTTTATCAGTTATTTCTATCTTTTTATTTTTCATGTTCTCACTTTCACTGAAGTTAAACAAAAATTTTGCTGAAGCCACTGGCTTGCATTCATATGCATATTCCCGTTACAAGTTTTTTCTTTTTTCTAGTTCCAATATCATTTTCTGTCCAGTTTTTTTTTTTTTTTTCTTCTTTATGGATTCTTTATAGAGATCAGAGGTTACATAAGTCTTTTTCATTTTTTTGTCATCCTTCTATTTTCCAACATTTAAAGAATCTATTTTTTTATGGTTTCTCTGCATGTATTAGCATAATTACTGGAAATATATTTTTTACACCAAGCCACATAGAGGTGGGGAGACTTAAAAGGGCATGCATTTCTAAATATCACATATTTTGGATGCAGTTCCAAGTGGTGTGCCAGTATGACCCTGCTAATTCTCCCCACCTCTGCCCCTCCCTGACTACAGCATTATATCTGCTGGTCCGAGCTGCCTTTGCCCCGGATTGCTGTCACCTTCTCCTTGCAAGAAGTGGAGGAGATTGAGCGTGACTGTGCTGTGTATCGAGGCCGCATGGAAAGGATTGCCAAGCAGAGTGCCCTCAGCAGGGAGGAGATGGTCTGTTGTGTAATCCTTGGAGTGTATGGGGCATGGTGCATACCACAGAACAAGCATCTCAATGTCATGTGTACTGTGTTTGTGGGGTTCTCTTCTTGTTTGATAATATTGTGGAAGGCCTTAACAGGACAATTAAAATGGGTGATGTAACCTTCTGTGTTCTGCTCCAGACCCTGCATGCAGAGCAGGCTCGACAGGAGCTGATTGTGCAGGTCAGAGAGTCTACAGCCAAGACTCTGGAGAACATTCGAGGTAGGCATTGTGATGAGCACGGTGCCAGACCCAGGATGTAGGGGAAGTGTTGCGGGGAACATGCTGGATGAGATGCTCATTCGGCAAACCCCCAGTCCCAGATATATGAGGCAGCAGAGATACCTACTGAGTCACTACACCACCCTGATTTGAAAATACAGAATAAAATAAAATTGGGATTGACTGGAATATTATATTTAAAGTGATACTATTTAAAAAGCTGTTTTAAGCAGCAGATTAAGTCAGTGAAAAGCAAAACATAAACCCACCACATTATCCTGGATTATATAAAATAGTCTTGTTGACTATACCCATCAGACCAACCTCAGTTCTCAAGGGATGCAAAAGCCTCTACTGTGCTGAGAGATAGGATATCTGAAGGGAATCAGGTCATTAATAGATGCACCATCAATGGCCTACTGGCAATGACTATATGGGAGTTCTTCCTTAGCAAAGATTGAGAAATTTCTTAACTAAAAAATTGTGTTTTAAAAAGATGTTTATGAAATGAAAGGCATGCAATTAAACTACAGCCTTTAAATCAGATAAACTCAAATAAACCAATAAGAAGCAAGACTTCCCAGATTTCTCATTGATGTCTTGGGGCTATAATCGGCATTACTAATTTTATTAATTGAGTCAAGCTTGGAGGCTTTGTGGTACTTGTTGCCTCATACCTCCACGGCTAGGGTTTGAATCCTATTTCCAATCTTGTCAGTCAGCACTAACTTGAGTGTCCAATAACTGCCTTGGTCCTTCTTTTCTAACCCTGCAGGCCGCCAGCTGTCTCAGCATCTGGCGGCAGAAGCCAAGAAGAGGGAGCTTTTCGAGGAGCTGAAGGAGCACCTGGAGCATGACCAGGAGGTGAGAGTGTGACACAGATGCTTTTCGCCTGTGAACAATCTTGAGGACTGTTACAATCCCAGGTCTAGGTCTAGGATTAACATTGTTATTATTTTGGGTTAGGACCAAAAACACCACAGACACCAAAACATAAGATAAAATAGAAAGTTATGCTTTTATTAACGCGTGTGGCAAGTAAAGTGACGAATGACAATACCTAAACGGCGGGAGGCTATAGGCGGCGTCAAAGAAAAGAAATAAACAAAAGGGTCTAAATAACCTACCTATCCATTTAATCTCCAAAGGAGAACTACTCAGTCCTAACCAAAAGTACATAGGTTACACCTGCCCCTAAACTGGTGTGACTAGACATTCAGTATTTCTACGTGTGGTAAATGTACACACGGCCGGGCACAGCCCGAAAGAGGCACGCGGGACTGTCCCCAGGTGGGCCCACCACCCGCAAGGGGAATGTCAGGGGTTCGGTGCATTGTGGATTGGGTGGCGGCCAAGGGAGGCCCTGGTGGTCCGATCCCCGGCTGACAAAACTGGCTTTCGGGACATGGAATGTCACCTCTCTGGTGGGGAAGGAGCCTGAGCTTGTGCGTGAGGTTGAGAGGTATCGACTAGATATAGTCGGGCTCACCTCAACACATAGCTTGGGTTCTGGAACCAATCTCCTGGAGAGGGGCTGGACGCTCTTTTACTCTGGAGTTGCGGCGGGTGAGCGACGCCGGGCTGGGGTAGGGCTATTGGTGGCCCCACAGCTCGGTGCATTAACATCGGAGTTTACCCCAGTGAACGAGAGGGCTGTTTCCCTGCGCCTTCGGGTCGGGGATAGGTCTCTGACTGTCATCTGCGCTTATGCGCCGAATGTCAGTTCGGAGTACCCGGCCTTCTTGGATTCCCTTAGCGGTATGCTATTTGGTGTGCCGCGGGGGGATTCCATCGTTTTGCTGGGGGACTTCAACGCTCACGTGGGCAATGACAGTGTGACCTGGAAGGGGGTGATTGGGAGGAACGGCCTCCCTGATCTGAATCCGAGTGGTGTTCAGTTATTGGACTTCTGTGCAATGCATGGTTTGTCCATAACGAACACCATGTTCGAGCATAAGGGTGTCCATAAGTGGACATGGTACGAACATGCCCGGGGCTACAGGTCGATGATCGATTTTATAATCGTATCAACTGATCTGCGGCCCTCTGTCTTGGACACTCGGGTAAAGAGAGGGGCAGAGCTGTCAACTGATCACCACCTGGTGATGAGTTGGCTCAGGTGGCGGGGGAGGAAGCCGGTCAGACCTGGTAGGCCCAAGCGTATAGTGAGGGTCTGCTGGGAACGTCTGGCAGAGGCTCCTGTTTGCTGGAGCTTTAACTCGTGCCTCCGGCAGAATTCCGACTGCATGCCGAGGGAGGTAGGGGACATTGAGTCCGAATGGACACTGTTCCGGACCTCCATTGTGGAAGCGGCCGGACGGAGCTGTGGCTGCAGGGTGGTCGGTGCCTGTCGTGGTGGTAACCCCCGTACCCGATGGTGGACACCAGAGGTGAGGGGGGCCGTGAAGCTGAAGAAGGAGGCTTACCGGGAATTATTAGCCCGGGGGTCTCCGGAGGCAGCTGTCGGGTACCGGCGGGCCAGGCGGAACGCGGCTCGGGCGGTCACAGAAGCAAAAACCCGGGTGTGGGAGGAGTTCGGTGAGGCCATGGAAAGTGACTTTCGGTCGGCCTCAAAAAGGTTCTGGCAAACCATACGGAGTATCAGGAGGGGGAAGCAGCTCCTGGTTCCTACTATTTATAGTGGGGGGGGGGGCTGTTGACCTCATCTGGGGACATCATCCGGAGGTGGAAGGAATACTTTGAGGACCTCCTCAACCCTGCCTCCGATACATCTACGCATACTGCCTTTGAGACATCTGAGGGCGTAGAGCCCGAGGGTGCTGGGGGGGGCTTGCCCATCACTGAGGCTGAGGTGGCCGCGGCGGTTAAACAACTCCGTGGTGGCCGGGCCCCGGGGGTGGACGAGATCCGCCCGGAGTACCTGAAGGCTCAAGATGTTGTGGGGCTGTCGTGGCTGACACGCCTTCTCAACAGTGCGTGGAGGTCAGGGACAGTGCCGCTGGATTGGCAGACCGGGGTGGTGGTCCCCTTATTTAAGAAAGGGGACCGGAGGGTGTGTTCCAACTACAGGGGGATCACACTTCTCAGCCTCCCTGGGAAGGTCTATTCCAGGGTACTGGAGAGGAGGGTGAGATCGATAGTCGAATCTCGGATTCAGGAGGAACAATGCGGTTTTCGTCCTGGTCGTGGAACACTGGACCAGCTTTATACCCTTGCAGGGGTACTGGAGGGGGCCTGGGAGTTTGCCTATCCAGTCTACATGTGTTTTGTGGATTTGGAAAAGGCTTACGACCGGGTTCCCCGAGGTGCTCTGTGGGGGGTGCTTCGGGAGTATGGGGTCCGGGGTCCACTGTTGTGGGCGATCCGGTCCCTGTACGAACGGAGCAGAAGCTTGGTCCGCATTGCCGGCAATAAGTCGGATGTGTTCCAGGTGCGTGTTGGGCTCCGCCAGGGCTGCCCTTTGTCATCGGTCCTGTTTATCATATTTATGGACAGGATTTCTAGGCGCAGCCAAGGCGTCGAGGGTGTCCAGTTTGGTGACCTCAGGATTGCCTCGCTGCTTTTTGCAGACGATGTCGTCCTGTTGGCTTCATCTGCTGGGGATCTCCAGCAGGCACTGGGGCGGTTCGCAGCCGAGTGCGAAGCGGCAGGGATGAGGATTAGCACCTCCAAGTCCGAGACCATGGTTCTCAGCCGGAAACGGGTGGTTTGCCCTCTTCGGGTTGGGGAAGACGTACTGCCTCAAGTGGAGGAGTTTAAGTATCTCGGGGTCTTGTTCACGAGTGAGGGTAGGCGGGATCGGGAGTTGGATAGACGGATCGGAGCAGCGTCTGCAGTTCTGCAGGCGCTTAACCGATCCGTCGTGGCTAAGAAAGAACTGAGCCAAAAAGCCAAACTCTCGATCTATTGGTCCATCTTTGTCCCTACCCTCACCTATGGTCATGAGCTATGGGTAATGACCGAAAGAACGAGATCGCGAATACAAGCGGCCGAAATGAGGTTTCTCCGCAGGGTGTCTGGGCTCTCCCTTAGGGATAGGGTGAGAAGTTCGGATATTCGGGAGGGCCTCGGAGTAGAACCGCTGCTTCTTCACGTCGAAAGGAGCCAGTTGAGGTGGTTTGGACATCTGGTGCGGATGCCTCCTGGGCGGCTACCCGGAGAGGTTTTCCGTGCCTGTCCTACAGGGAGGAGGCCCCGAGGCAGGCCCTGGACTCGCTGGAGGGATTATATCTCTCGGCTGGCCTGGGAACGCCTCGGTGTCCCCCCCGAGGAGCTGGTGGGGTTAGCTGGGGAGAGGGAGGCCTGGGTGCCTCTACTGAAGCTGCTACCCCCGCGACCCGAACCCCGGACAAGCGGAAGATGATGGATGGATGGATGGATGGTAAATGTACATGCGCGCACATTATAAACTGAGCCCCACAGCCTTAGGAGTCAGGTACCGGTATCTTGGCTACTACAATGAGCAATTTGTCGTTTAGGATAAGTCCTCGCACTTAAGCCATCACGGTGTAAACGTGCACCAACATCAAGCACAAAGGCATCTACACTAGGGTGGGGTGAAAAAAATCAAAATTTCCAATAGCAATTTCCAATAGTGCGGAAAAGTTGTCACTGGACCTCGTTATTAAACGTGCAAAATATCTTTGAAATAGGTTAATATTTTCAGGTTCCGCAATGCGATCGAAGTTTTCACCTGTCACATAAATGGGCAATATACACTATCCATTATCTATACTCATCGGTGTTGTGTTTAGAACATAAGAACATAAGAAATTTACAAACGAGAGGAGGCCATTCGGCCCATCAAGCTCGTTTGGGGCGAACTTAACTAATAGCTCAGAGTTGTTAAAATCTTATCTAGCTCTGATTTAAAGGAACCCATGGTTTTAGCTTGTGCATTTTCACAACAAATGTTAAAAATATTAAAAATATTAACCTATTTCAAAGATATTTTGCACGTTTAATAACGAGGTCCAGTGACATTTCCTCACTATTGGAAATTGCTATTGGAAATTTTGATTTTTTTCACCCTACCCTAATCGACACATCATACGAACGAGAAATCAAAGGAATCAAAAGGGAGAGTCAAAATGAGGATCGAGCAAGGATGCCAGACGCCATGGTGCAAGACTCTGATGCCCCTGTGCAGGTCGTTCTGTCTCCTTATAAAGTGAAGTCTCCACCCCAGACGTCATCAATCCGCTCCAACGGAGTGACCTGTAACGCAAAGAGCAAACCAAAACCACACACACAGACCAGACCACGGCGGCACATAACAAGGACATTAACTGCTAATTCAGTATCACCATTGTAGCCCCTTTACATTCACTTTGGATGGAGGAAGATTTAAGGAGTTTACAAATGAATATCTACAGATTTTTTGGACAAAGTTTATTAATAAACTCAGAGGGATTATTTTTTATGAATGACATAAAAATAAATGGAGTGTGCAGCTTGGCTGTTGAAGAAGAATTGGTTCCAAAAAAGCCTGTACTTTGATTGCATGGAAATGATTTCAATTTGCGAAACCTAATGTGGACCAGCCTACTGTATTTTGCAAACTGCAAAGGTACCATTTGTTCAAGACGTGGTAACGCAACTAATTTTTTTAACCACCTGAAACTACCGTTTGACCAAGCCCCCTTGTTAGAGTACCTGCCCCTCAAAAAGTATGTGCATGTCACTGCTAAAAACATTTGTAACAACCCATTTAATTCAGCATTTTTTATTTGAAAAGGTAATTTAAAATATTTTGCTTAGAGAAAGCGAAGTTCATTAAAATGTCTAAAATGTTTATTCTGCCAATTATTATTAAATTAAGTAATTTATAAAGTAAGAAAATAAATGTATCCAAACAATGTGTCCTGCCTGATCGTCCACTCCTTCCGCGTGCCACGCCCCCTCATTAACCCTGTGTGGAATCCCCGTGTGATCAGCTGTTTCTGGTTGTTTTCATTAGCCCTCTGTATTTCGTCCGCGTTTCAGTTTGTTTCCCCAGTCCAGTCATTGTATTGTCCGTCTGCGTTTTGCCTGCAATCACCTGTAATTAAACCCTGTATTCCCCGATACGTCTGCGCCTTTGTCTCCGTTCCGTCTCCACTCGGCACAACAATATTATTATAATTAAACGTATTAATGGTTTATTATTAATATTAAAATAATGAATAAGAAATCTTTATTTTTAAAATGTATTTTATTATATAATAATAATTACTGTTACTGTCTATCATTGTCTAAATGTATTTTTACTGTCTAAATATATGTATTCAGTTAGTGTAAACATGCACGGTGCTATCACAGCTAATTCGAGGTTGAGACTGAAACTTTACCCTTTGTTTCCGCTGAGAGATGTGCCGTGTGACTCATTTCCCCACGCGTACAAGTTATCTTAGGTCGGCGTTCATGGTTTGACTTCTGAGATTCAGATCGAGCTCTAGGTAATTTTTTTTTTTCGAACTGGTTGGTTCAACTTTTAAGAAATTTGAGTTATAATGAGTTCGAGAACTGAGGTGCCACTGTGGATATATAATTTTTGAGCTGTGCAATATATGGGTCAATGACGTGACGCCTAAATATTCTGTCCGACTGTATTTTTTTTAAGTTAATAAAGGTTTAAATGCACAAAAATATACTATCTGTATGCAGTATCTCTCCCATATATGTACTCACTTAAACTTTTCAAAAATCATGAGTTATTTGTAATTTTTCTGTAATTTAAAGTGTCAAAATATCATGTGGTGCGACCGTCCGGCCATGACTGCTGTTCTGAAAACTTCTTTCAAATTATTCATAATCTACTACAATTTATTTTCTGCCCTATTTGGCATAATTTACAAAGTGTTTTGTATTCCTGTACAAAATTCCAAAACATTTGCGGTTATATTTCTATCATAATACACAAACAAACTTTGTCCGATGATGTCCATTTCATTAACCCTCTGGAGCCTAGGGGTAGGAAACACACTCTCACTGACTGGGGCATGATCACACATTTCTTCAAATATCATAAACTTAATTCATGACAAATTATTTCTTATATATTTGTTTTGCCATCACACTCATCTTTATTTTAATATATATTGTAAATATGTCAGATTTTTGTTAAGTTTGAAATTTGACATCAAAATATAGACATTGCAAAATGCAGTTTGGAACATTTGCAGAAACATTATAAAAGTACATCGTAAGCAATGCTGGCAGTTTGTTTTGATCCCAGATATCTGATCACCAAAGTCTTGGCTACATGAAGATGACTAAATGGTGTAGGTGCAACATTCATTTGGATAAATAAATAAGAAAAACCTAACTCATGTAACTATTTCTGGCTCCTTTCATTGAATATGTAGCAACTTTCATGTGTATGAATGAGCCATTGTCACCTGGCCACGTCCCCAACCCCCTTTTATGGCGCTGAAGGGGATGTATCTGGATCGTGTTTCACCGTTGCGCTGTTAATCAAATTACCATGTGAATGCGATTTGAATACGCGCTAATGCGGCTATTTAGAATGTGAATAGCGATCTTCAGGTGAGAGCGGTATACACGCCCCCGATGCAGGTAAAACAAAGTAAGATGACAAGGTTTAATTTTTTGCCGATTTAACCTAATTAAAAAAACTTTAATACTTCCGACAATGGACGTTTTGAAAAGAAGACAGATTACGGATTTATCCAGCGTTTTTTTCATGATTCTACATTAAGATTTCAGCGAGATATAAACTGAAATAGACGCGAAAAGTACGCGATGTCGCCGACGACATACTCGACCCCAGAGAGTTAAATATCATGTGGTGCGACCATCACGAAATGACAATTTTGGGACTTTTATGTTCAAATCTACTTAAAGACAGGAAGTTGCATCATCCACCATTTTGTCATCGACCTATGGAAGCTGAAAGCAGGTTTGTAACTGTTTTTTTTTAAAAAAAGAACTTTTTTAACTGTTGTAATGGAGTTGCCATATTTGGATATCATGTGGTATGACCTCAAAAAAACAATGGATTTAAGTTATTTCCACAAATATGTATTTTTATCACAAATTTCATAGTGACCTTTTGTGGGAAGCTAGCTTGTTTTGCTTAGGTGGCTAATCCTATGTCAGTAAGATCTGACTGAACTTGAAAATGTCATGTGGTGCGACCAACTATCATGTGGTGCAACCACTTCGGATTGTTTTTCATCATAAATATATGTCCTAGATTGGTAGTTTTTGTGCTTTTTATATTCAACTGATGATTGATAAACATAAAGTACTTAACTTTAGTATTATTTGGAATAATTTTTATATAATTTTAGTCATTTTGCTAATTTTTCAGAAACAATAATCGTTTCATCTTTGTACAACATAAGAAAAAAATATTAAGAGCATGCTGTTTCACTTGTGTAATTATGCAATTATTAGCAATTTATTAATTTATGTATTTAACTAATTTTAATCTATTTTACCAGATGCCACTGCCAAGCAAAGAAAAAAGCGCTCGCCACAGGCAGCGTGTCAACTCTGACCCTGCAGCAAGAGCAGAGTACCTTGCCAGGAGAAGAGAAAGGTGTGTTAAATGTTAAAAATGAAAACAATAATATTTCTCTGTGTGTGTCTCTGTGTTCATTAACTGGAGGAAATGCATTTTTTCGTGAATGTGTTCATTTGTTGTCATCTATCAGTTGTCCAAAATAAAATAGACTACAGATTTATGGCATGGCACTATATTACATAATTGTTTCAGCTACCAGAAGAGGAAACTGCAGGGAAAGATTCCATATGTAAAGTCAAGTGACCTGCCAGAGAGAGTGAAAAAGAAACAGAGAGAGAGGTGGAGGGTAGCATCCAGTGCTTACAGAGAAAGAAAAAAGATGACAAATGCTTTGTTAGACCTTTCACCACCATCCATAGAGAACATTACACCAGTTCTGGTTGGTGTAGATGTAGCACAAGAGCAGCCAGGAGATGCAGGTCAAGCTGTGGAAGACCCTATTCCTCTGAATGAGTATTTTAAACCACCAGTGTCCTCCACACCAGAGAGGAATCAGAGAAAGAATACATCCTCAGCAGAGAAACGTTGCAAAAGATTGCTGAAAGAGAAGTGTCAACTGAGAAAACAGTTGACACTTTTGAAAAAACAGCTAGCAGAGATGAAAAAACTAAAGGATAGATTCAGAAAGAGTGAGAAGAGGTTAATGGCAAAACAAAAAGTAGGCCTAAGTGAAAAATTCAAACAAAGGGGCCACAAGAAGCTGTCAGCAATAAGAAAGCAAGCAGTTATCAATTTTCTGTCCAGAGATGAAAACAGTCGTCTTTTAGCTGGGAAAAAAGACACCATCACCAAAAATAAACAGAAAATGCAAAGAAGAGTTCTAACAAAGCCCCTGACTGAGCTCCATGCACAGTATCAAAGAGAGGTGGAACAGCATCTCTCCATGTCTTACAGACAATTTGTCAGAAGACGGCCTTTTTATATCACAGAGCCGAAGACCAGTGATAGAGATACATGTGCATGTGTGGAACATGAGAATATCCGGCTATTGGTTAACAAACTCGCCAAGAGAGGGCTGTTGAAGACAACCAGCATCTCAGAATTATTGAGTATGATTGTTTGTGACCCTAAAAACAAAGCATGTATGGATCGTGTATGCCCAAAGTGCTGCTTTAATGAAGTTGAATTTCCTGAGACACCCTATACAGAGGTTTCTTGGGAACAATGGGAGCGGGTAACTTCAACAAACAAAGAAAAAATCTTTGCAAATGTTTTAAAACAAACACATACAGGGACAATCCAGGACTTACAAGTGCTGTTCCACAAAAAGCTAGAATCTTTAGCCACACATCAGTTCAACTGGATCCACCAAACAGTACAGTTTCGTAACCTAAAACAAAATCTCACTGAATCTGAAGCTGTGCTTCACATTGATTTTTCGGAAAACTATGCCTGCAAGATGAGTACAGAAATACAAGCTTTTCATTTTGGAGGCAGCAGAAAGCAGGCCACAATACACACTGCTGTCCTTTACACAGTTCATGGTACTAAATCATATGCAACACTATCAGACAACCTCCGCCATGATGAGCGGGCAGTATGGGCACACCTGGAGCCCATACTGAAAGAGCTCCCCACAGATTACAGCCCTACATATTATTAGTGATGGACCTGTTACACAGTACAGGAACAAAGCTAACTTTTACCTCCTCAGTACTGTGCCTTTCCTTTCTGGGTTCAAGCACGTTACATGGAACTATTCAGAAAAGTCCCATGGAAAGGGTGCCCCGGATGGTATTGGTGGTGCTGTGAAGAGGGATGCAGATCTCTATGTTCGTCGGGGTGGTGAGCTGCAGACTCCACTGGATTTGTACGAGATGCTGGGCAAAAAATCAGCGTCAACTATCACTTATCACTGGATAAGCGAAGACAGAATCCAAAAATATGATGAGTTAATTCCAGACAAATTGACGGCTGTGAAGGGAACCTTAAAAATACATCAGGTTTCGTCTTCACAAGCAGCTCAAATCAGTCACAGGGAGGTTTCATGCTTCTGCAAGGATGCAGAAAGGAAGACCTGCCTCTGTTACCAGCCAGTGAAAGCTTATTTGAGGGACACCACTGAGGATCCCTTAAGCCCTCCTGAGCCACCAAAGAAACAACCTCCGGAAGACTTGAGTGGAAAGTTTGTGATTGTCACCTATGATAAACTTCCCTATGTAGGCCAGGTCCTTCAGGTTGTTGGAGAGGAAGTGCAAGTTACCTCCATGCGGCAGGCAGGAGAAAAGAACTTGTTCATGTGGCCACAAGTGCCAGATATTATATATTACTACAAGAAAGATGTCTCTGTCATTGTGGAACCTGAGCCGGCAACCTCACGGCACGCTAAGTTGAGCAGCCAAGATTGGGCAAAGTTCAAACAGGCCTGGGGCTAGATTTTTTTTATCAAAAAATGAAATGAATGTTTATGAAATGAAATGTTTGTGTTCATGTTGTTCAATCAGTTACTTAATGATTTACTCACCTGGTTCCTCAGTGCCTGCCATATCACATTTTAAAGAGTGTATGTTTACGGCTGTGTGCGGGTGAGTGAGTGAGGGAGGGATGTCTGTTCTTTGAACCTGTAAAGCACTTTGTTATTCCTTGTATGAAATGTGCGATATAGAAAATAAAGTTTGAGTTTAGGTTCATGTTTGAAATGTTAATAAAATCTGTTTTAAATATAATTTTTGTATGGAATTTATTGTTTGTTGACCTTTAAATTGATTTTTAATGATAAAAGGTCTTCATGCCATTTGGCGCGACCACCCATCATGTGGTGCGGCCAATAATAACAATACCTATATTAAATTCAAAATAAAATATCTAATTTCTGTAGCTGAAACAATAATAACTGATACAATATGCTTAAGTGAATGGTATTTTTAAAACATTTTTATCAGTTTTATGTGTTTTACAGGAAAAATTAGTCGGTTAACTACATTTATACGGCGACTGTGACATTATAGAGCTAAAATAAAGGATCATAATTTACAAAACTCAAAAGAAATGCAAACACGTGTTTCTAAACACTTGATATTACTGAAAACTTGTAAAAAAAATATTAAGTATGTTAAGAAAATGTATTAGTTTTGAGATAAATTATGGTCGCACCACATGACATTTTTTAAGGCCTTGGGCAAATTATCTTTATGAAAAAACACTAGAATTACTTAATTAAATAAATTAATATTAATTTATGCATACACAACAATCTTAATGTTTGAACAGTTGCAAAAGATATTCATATTTTTGGTATTTTAAAATTGGCATGTTGAAAAACCTTATATGTCATTGACCCATATGTATGTATGTGTTTGTTTTTAAACTACTTACCTTTTCTAAATGACCGGATTTAAGTGTCCTTTTTATGTCTTAAATCCATCCTTTTTTATTTATTGCAGTGTTCTACAGAACATTTATGTTTGACTTCTGACAAAATAAATAATATTTAAACTACAATTTATGTTATTTATGTCAATTTGGAATAAAAAGGTGGTTTGACAGTGATTTGATTCATATTGTGATATATATCGATATTGGCTGATATGAGAAAAAAAATATCAAGAGAAGATTTTTTCCATATCACCCAGTCCTAGGTATAAGGCATAGACATGAATCTTTGCAATTGAGAGAACTTAATTGATCCAGTCGTCCAAGTTGCAGTATTCCGTAGTAATCCTGTGAATTATTAATCATATATTTTAAACATTTTCCATGAAAAAGCACACCTAATAATACATAAATAATCTATATTAATTGTATTAGATGGAAAACAAAGCACATATTCACTTCTGCAATCATCCATGCACTCTTCTGGGGGGGAAAAATATTGGTAACTCTTTACTTAAAGCAGTCATTATGTTGCATTATACATACCTTCATCATGGACTATAATACATTCATAAAGTATTATAGGCACAGCTATAACTATTCGTAAAAAGGAATAACACATAGTCATGTGTAATATCCATTGTGAATGCTCTATGAAGGTTTCATCTATGATGCACTATAAATACCTTCATAATGCAGCACACAGCATCCTTAATTGTTATACTGGCCATTAGTATGCATTATGAATGCTTTTCTATTTCAATTTCTTTCAGATGTTAAAAATTAATAAATAAAAAAATATAAAACCATGCATTGCTGCCTATCAGATAACTTCAATGGATGCAAAATCAAAGATATTCATTTCCGCCTGGCACTAACTATGTATTCCTTCACAAGACTAAGCCATAGAAAGGTCCCCAATTCAATAGGCGCAAGTAGTTTTTCTCCATAAAAAGGATACCAAGACTGTGTCCGCATTTGCATGTCAAATTATGATATACCTGAGTAGCCCAGAATGTCCGGAAAACAAAACTATAAAGCATATGTGGCTAACTCACGTACATACAATGTAATAAGTGTAAAATCAAAGGGATAGAAAGATGCTCAAAAATGGATTGGGTTCAGTGGGTTAACACAGTACTGTGATCGAAGGATTGAGGACGTTTTACACCCAAAGTTCAAATGCAACCAATAAGGTGTGTCTTATTTGAAAAAATGTTACATTTGTATAGAAGCATTTATGTAGAAATTTTAAGAAAAAAACATTTATGGTTCCAATTATGCTGTGACACAAATTTTAGGCCATACTGCCTTATCCCAAAACCTATGCTCCAAATTTTATAGTGTGTTATGTTATGTAGTCTTTTTCTGATCTTGATTTGGTCTAGTCCTGCCTTGATCTTGGTCTTGTCTTGGTCTCGCCCTGCCTTGGTCTTGACATTGTCTCAGTCTCAGTACACTCTGATCTTGGTAATGACTTGGTCTCTGTTTAGGCGGTCTTGACTACATCACTAGTGTATGCCTAGTTGACACACCTCCTGGAGCAGGACATAGAATTACAAGCCTGTTCATCTCGCTGTTCCAGATCTGTATTTTTTGCTTTGGTATCGCAGTAATGAGTTTTTTGTAAAATTTAAAACATTTTTGTTCTTGGATTCAAACGTATAATGACAGTGACTCTAAATACTTTGTAGAGTGTCTACTTAAATTTCGGTGACACCATTGATTAACAGAAATATTTAAGATTGCCATAGGTGTGTGAATGCCTATTTAAATGGTTTGGCTTCTAGATGTGTAAGCACCTCCTGTTTGTGGCATCATGGTTCAGAGCACATCTATGTGAAATCCGCCTGTCACATGCGTGACACACATATGACCCCTTTAAAGCCCATGTGGTTCTTCATTACAGTGGCGCAGCTCAGCGAAGCTGAAGAAGCAGGTGGAGGACTTCAGCTTCACCAGGGAGCTACGGGATCGGGAGAAGAGGCTGCAGGCCTTGGAGGAGCAGCTGGAGCGGAGAGTAAGGTGAGCCTATCTGGACATGCAGATGGGGGACTGACACAGGTAAAGGCTGTACCACAGAGGGGATTAGCACAGAGTCTACCAATGTGTGCAGTTCAGAATGTAGGTCTGATTGGCTTAAGCAGATATTTTACGTAAAGCATTTGTATATAATTTCAGTTTTCACTTTAGATCCCCAGTCCCCCATTAACCCCCTGGGGTCAGCGGTCCCGCCGGCGGGATCTGACAAAAATTTCGCAAAACCGTCTAAATAACTCCGTGAGTTTTTGTCATATACACATTTTAAAAATACTCTCAGAAACCTTGGACGGTCTACTTTTCAAATATATATATATAGGTACAAACTAAATATATTTTTACAGCTTCGTGATACGAATTGAAAGAACAAGAGTGACTGACTTAAGCGTCTGCGTCTCGAAGCGGCTCTGATTGCCCACCCACTTGCAAATCGCGCTATTCACATGATAATAACATGATAATCCGACAGTTAGTATTGCGTAAAGAAATATGAGAAAAAATCGAGAGCTTTGCCTTTTGGCTCAGCTCCTTCTTTACCACGACAGACCGATGCAGCACCCGCATCACTGCTGACGCCGCACCGATCCGCCTGTCGATCTCCTGCTCTATCCTTTCCTCACTCGTGAACAAGACCCCGAGATACTTAAACTCCTACACTTGGGGAAGGACCTCCTCCCCAAGCTGGAGAGAGCACTCCACCCTTTTCCGGCTGAGGACCATGGTCTTGGATTTGGAGGTGCTGATTTTTATTCCAGCCGCTTCACACTCAGCTGCGAACTGTTCCAGTGAGAGCCGAAGGTCACGGTCTGATGAGGCCAACAGAATCACATCATCTGCAAAAAGCAGAGACCTAATCCTGAGGTCACCAAACCGGACACCCTCAACGCCCTGGCTGCGTCTAGAAATTCTGTCCATAAAGGTTATGAACAGAATCGGTGATAAAGGGCAGCCCTGACGGAGTCCAACTCTCACCGGGAACGAGTCCGACTTACTGCTGGCAATGCAGACCAAGCTCTGACACCGGTTGTACAGGGACCGAACAGCCCTTATAAGGCAGTCCGGCACCCCGTACTCCCGGAGCACTCCCCATAGGACTCCCTGAGGGACGCGGTCGAATGCCTTCTCCAAGTCCACAAAGCACATGTAGAGACTGGTTGGGCAAACTCCCACGCACCCTCCAGGACCCTGCCGAGAGTATAGAGCTGGTCCACTGTTCCATGACCAGGGCGAAAACCACACTGCACCTCCTGAATCTGAGGTTCGACTATCCGACGGACCCTCCTCTCCAGCAACCCCGAATAGACCTTACCAGGGAGGCTGAGGAGTGTGATCCCCCTACAGTTGGAACACTATTCTCCCTTCCCTCCGTTCTTCCTTCTTGAAGATGGGGACCACCCCCAATGTCCACGCAATGCCGCAGTTGCGTGTCAACCAAGACAGCCCTGCAACATCCAGAACCTTGAGGAACTCCGGGCGAATCTCATCCACCCCAGCGGCCCGGCCACCGAGGAGCTTTTTAACCAGGTAAGTCCACCCCCAAGTCCCCAGACTGCTTCCTCATTGGAAGGCGTGTCGGTGGGATTGAGGAGGTCTTCGAAGTATTCCTTCCACCGACCCACAACGTCCCGAGCTGAGGTCAGCAGCGCACCATCCCCACCATAAACAGTGTTGATGCTGCACCGCTTTCCCACCCTGAGATGCCGGATGGTGGACCAGAATCTCCTCGAAGCCGTCCGGAAGTCATTCTCCATGGCCTCGCCAAACTCCTCCCATACCCGAGTTTTTGCCTCAGCGACCACCGAAGCCACGTTCCGCTTGGCCTGCCGGTACTCATCAGCTGCTTCCGGAGTCCCACAGGCCAAAAAGGCCCGATAGGACTCCTTCTTCAGCTTGATGGCATCCCTCACCACCGGTGTCCACCAGCGGGTTCGGGGATTGCCGCCGCGACAAGCACCAACCACCTTACGGCCATAGCCCCGGTCAGCCGCCTCCACAATAGAGGCGCGGAACATGGCCCATTCGGACTCTACAGTATGTCCCCCGCCTCCCCCAGGACATGGGAGAAGTTTTGCCGGAGGTAGGAGTTGAAACTCCCTCTGACAAGGGGATTCCACCAGATGTTCCCAACAGACCCTCACTATACTCTTGGGCCTGCCAGGCCTGGCCGGCTTCCTCCCCCACCAGCGGAGCCAACCCACCACCAGGTAGTGATCAGTTGACAGCTCCACCCCTCTTTTCACCCGAGTGTCCAAGACATGCAGCCGCAAGTCCGATGACACGACTACAAAGTCGATCATCAAACTGCGGCATAGGGTGTCCTGGTGCCAAGTGCACATATGAACACCCTTATGTCTGAACATGGTGTTCATTATGGACAATCCGTGACGAGCACAGAAGTCCAACAACAGAACACCACTCGGGTTCAGATCTGGGGGGCCGTTCCTCCCAATCACGCCACTCCAGGTCTCACTGTCATTGCCCACGTGAGCATTGAAGTCATCCAGCAGAACAAGAGAGTCCCCGGGGGGAGTGCTCTCCAACACCCCTTCCAAGGACTCCAAAAAGGGTGGGTATTCTGAACTGCCGCTTGGCTCATGAGCGCAAACAACAGTCAGGACCCGTTCCCCCACTCTAAGGCAAAGGGAGGCTACCCTCTCGTCTACTGCGGTAAACCCCAATGTACAGGCGCCCAGCCAGGGGGCAATAAGTATGCCCACCCCAGCTCGGCGCCTCTCCCCGTGAGCAACTCCATAGTGGAAGAGGGTCCAACCCCCTTCGAGGAGACTGGATCCAGAGCCCAAGCCGTGCGTCGAGGCGAGCCCGACTATATCTAGTTGGAACCTTACAGCCTCGCGCACCAGCTCAGGCTCCTTCCCCACCAGAGAGGTGACATTCCATGTCCCTAGAGCTAGCTTCTGCAGCCGAGGATCGGACTGCCAAGGTCCCCGCCTTCGGCTACTGCCCAACTCACACTGCACCCGACCCCTATGGCCCCTCCTACAGGTGGTGAGCCCATTGGAGGGGGGACCCACGTGCCTTGTTCGGGCTGTGCCCAACCAGACCCCATGGGTGTAGGCCTGGCCATGAGGCGCTCGCCATCGAGCCCCACCCCCAAGCCTGGCTCCCGGAGGGGGCCCCGGTGACCCGCGTCCGGGCAAGGGAAATCGTGGATCAATGTTTATACTCATCATTAGGGGTCTTGTGAGCCGCACTTCGTTTGGTTCCTCACCCAGGACCTGTTTGCCTTGGGTGACCCTACCAGGGGCTTAAAGCCCCGGGCAACTTAGCTCCTGGGATCATTGGAACACGCAAACCTCTCCACCACGATAAGGTGTCGGCTCCAGGAGAGGATTATTATTTTATAATAATAATTATTATTTTATTATTAATATCAGGGATGCACATAACTGGTACGCAAGTATGCATTCACCTTTAAAAACAATATGGGTTTGTCATGGAAGCGAGTCTCTCCTGGTGTGTAACCCCCTTGCACACATGAAACCTGTTAATGTATCAGTTAAATACACAGGATAAATAAGTTTTCATTACCACTTGGTCTTCCATAACAGTGAAGCAGTGGCCATTGTGTACTCCCAACTGATATCAATGTAGTGAATAAAGTGGAAGATGTCCCCCCCCTTGCCCTTCTTGAACATGGTAATCTGTTAAGGTTTCACATTCACTCGAGAGCCATGTCTGTAAGTTACCGCTAATGTGACTAGGTCGCCATGGGACACATTATAGGTAGACTACCATTTTGCTTTCATTCCTACACTACACCACAATGGTAAAATGGCAATATGCAAGCGGGATTCATTGTGTATGTGAATGGGATACAAGAGACTGAGGAGAGAGATGTAATTGTCCCCACCTGAGTAAATGGCTGCTCTGTTTTTACGTTCTTTGTCTGTTTTTCTTTTCCTTGGAATACTACAAGAAATTACCATGCATTTTAACATTTATACCGCAAATGAAGAACAAATTAGCATATAAGGGTTAAAATTCACAATAATTTCTTATCATATTAGTGCACATGCACATAAAATAAGTTCCCATTTAAACTGTTACAACAATTGATTGCCATATGTATTTTTAATGGTGAATGCATACTGTAGAAAATTTGCACACAAGAATTATTATAATGCTACCAGTCAAATTCATCTTCAAATTTGTTTATTGTGTGTTGTCTCTTTTTCAGAGCAATTATACTATATAGTGAAAAGACAACCTGGGCTGAAACCCCTTTTGTGCTTACTATGCATTGGCTTCCTGCAGACTGTAGTGTCTTACATCCATGTCATTTTTTATAGAATTCTGTAGTGTCACCTTTTATAGTTCTTTTAACATCAGTTTCATTTTATGGACTGCTTGTAATCGATCTTCACCAGCCCTGAATACGATATTCAGCCAGATATTCCAATTTTGGATTATTTGTGTTCTCTTTTTGTTTAAAAAACTTTTCTCTGAGTGCATGTTTATGGGTCTCGCTAGGTACCCTAGTCATAGTTGGGTGACTGTATATGTCCCTGACGGCTGCCACTATTATGTTGCAGCAAACTCTTATGCCAATAGGTCAAACAACTATAAAAATGTACAAATATGGCTGCATACAAATGCAAAAGACACAAAACTTCATATTTATGGTCAGAGTGAAGTACACCAAAATACTATGTTGCTAGATTGAAAATATAATCTAAAATATAAAATAATATTTAACGAATGAGATATTTAGGTAATAGTGTTAATCCAAAAACTTGAAATCGATGAGTGAACACAGAATGACAGGCACTTTTTTTTTGTTAGCGGAATCAATAACACCCGTTTTTGCTAAACCAAGCAACCACTGTATTTTGCTGTAAAAGTAAGCAATACAGTTTAATGAAAAATGGCAAGATATTTTTATAGTATCGTACCACGTGCGCAGAAATATAAACTTTTTGGCCACTAAATTAGATGAAGCTTCTTTCTGTACCGTTAAACTAATCTAATATGGTAAGTCTGTCTTTCAATTTGATTTAACTAACAGGTGTAGCAAATATTGCATTATGTGTTTAAGTAATTAATACTACATTATTGTTGTGTGTGTGACATCATTCAAAGTCTGTGTCCTCCGCCTCCTCATATAATGATAGATGCAGTAGGTCTTTGCACTCTGTATGAGCTGTGGCACCTCAAAGTTTACAAATTAAGCACTAGTGGAAACCAGCATTAAGGAGCAATACTGGCACCTATGTTGGTGTGAATCAGATAGTTACTGGTGCTGGATTATTTACAATAATCCAGTACTATGTGTAATATTAACATTATATTGATATTTCATTTTTTAAAATATCATCATTATTATTATCAATACAGTATATCACCCCTATAGCACCCCTGGCGTGGCAACAAAGACTTTGCCATGGTAAGTTGCCACGGGCAAATGTTACCAGTAGAAACACTTAGGTTGGAAATTTTCAAGTTCTATGTTATGGGTAATGCATCATATCGACACAGATCACTGGTTCCTTCTTGTCTCCTTGCAGATGGTGGTGACACAACCAACTCGGTTTAGTCATGCTTTCGGCCTTGCTAGTAAGCGGGGCCATGTCAGTGGCAGTACTTTACCATGAAAATCTGTCTCTTCACAGCTTGGTTTAGGTGCAGCTTGGTTCTTGGTCAGGTCAGGTCAGGTTGGGGAGCATGCGCTTATGCAACGTTTTGCCGCACCCACCACACAACGAAACTCCTCGGGATCCCAGCTGGCAATTCCCCAGGTAGATACACAGTCCAGTCCCACCCTCCGGAAGTGGCCATCCATCTGCTGCAGCCAGGTGTTACGTAAGCGTCCCCTTGGCCTGGTCCAGCCGCTTGGCTCCTCAGCAAAGAGGATCCTGCAAGCTGGATCACCCTCAGGGAAACACGCCACATGGCCATAGTGCCTTAACTGATGCTCCCTCACAATGCAGGTATTGTGTCTCATTTGGAACTCCTCTAGTAACTGCTCATTCGACACAAAGTCAGCGGTACCCAAGGATTCTTCCAAGAGACACAGTACCGAAGGAGTCCAGTCTTCGTCTCAGCTCACTGGATAGCGTCCATGTCTCACAGCCATACAGCAAGACGGGGAGCACCAGGAACCCAAACGACTTGGACCTTCGTCCGCTTGCAAAGATATTAGGAATTCACACACCCCTTTCCAGCAACCTCATGACCCCTCATGCTCTTCCAATCTGTCTGCTGACTTCATAGGAAGAGTCACCAGAGACATGAATGTCACTACCAAGGTAGGTAAATCTCTCAAGGTCAACATTCTCCCCGCAGACAGGCACACTACTGATGGCTATTCACAAGAAGTCATTAAATGCCTGAATCTTGGTCTTTATCTAGGACACCAGCAATCCCAGACACTCAGACTTCTCACTCAGTCTCTCGAGTGACTGATTTCCATTGACTTCCATTGACTCCGCTAAGATCACAACATCGTTGGCAAAGTCTAGATCAGTAAATCTTTCTTCACCAATGGATGCTGCACAGCTGCTGGACCCCACGACCCTGCCCAACACCCAGTCCATACAAGCATTAAACAGAGTAGGAGCAAGAACACACTCCTGGCGAACCCCAGGATCAACTGGAAAGAATGCAGAGGTTCTCCCTCCACTCTGCACAGCACTCATAGTACCAGTGTATAGGCCGGCCATGATGTCCAGCAACTTCAGGGAGATCCTGCAAAGTCTCAGGATGTCCCACAGGGCAATAAGATCAACTTAGTTGAACGCTTTGCGAATTTTGACAAAGACTGCAAAAGAACCTCTGCCAATATTCACACTTGTGCTCGAGGAGATCCCCCAGTACAAGGATACGGTCGATGGTAGACTACTTAGGCGTAAAACCAGACTGCTCTGGTCGCTGACAGACAAGCAAGTGATCACGGATCCTCTTAAGGATGACCCTAGCAAGGACCTTACCTGGCACTGAAAGCAGTGTTATCCCCCTGTAGTTGCTGCCATCCAGGCAATCCACCCATCCCTTTACAGATAGGGACTACATGTCCCGTTTTCCAGTCAGATGGGATGATGCCTGACTCCAAAATGGAAGCAAAGATTGTCTGCAATGCCAGGAGGACAGCCTTACCACCAGCCTGGAGAAGTTGACCTCAGATACCACAGATCCCTGCAGCCTTCCCAACCCTCAGCTGATTCACCACCCGTGCAATCTCAGTGAGATTGGGTGGCTCATAGCTGATTGGAGAGTCAGCTTTGAGAACCGTGGACCCAGAGATGTCCAACATCCTAGCTGGAGGGTCAGCTTTAAACAGCTGCTCAAAGTAGCCGGTCCAGCGGGTCACAACTGCAATGTCATCCGTAAGGACCGTTCCATCACTCGCCCTGACTGCAAGTCTCCGAGGAACAGATTCAGATGTGCGTAATGCTTCGATTCCTCTGTAGGCAGGACGTGGGTCACTAGACCACAGATGGTGTGTCACCTGCTCACAGATTCGTCTAAGAAACGCCTCCTTATCTGCCCTCAGAGCCCTCACAGCCGTCCTTCTCAGTTCCCAGTACAGACTGGCATTGCCACCAAGTTATGCGGTGCGACTCCTCTCGATAATATCCAAGGTGCCCGGCGAGATGAAACACCTCCTTCTGGGAACACCGGCAACACCAACACAACCCTCAGCAACCTTCAGAGTCACATTTGAGTCAGCAGTTGCAAGTTCTGCAAGTTGCAGAACACAATTCACAAATTGCGTGCAAACTCATCAGAAACAGCTTGATCTTGGAGTCCAGCCTCGTTCTCCTAGTAGATGGTAGCCTACTGGATCTAAGCTGAATCTTCAGAGTAGCAACAACAAGTCTGTGATCAGAATTCACAAACTGGGCACTTCTCTAGACCTTGCAGTTCTGCAGGAGTCTCCAGTGTCTGCCCACAAGGATGTGATCGATCTTTTTCGCCACACCACCAGTTTTGGAATACTAAGTCCAACAATGCAGCTCAGGGCGTTGGAACCAGGATCCAACAACCCGCAACCCCTGACCTTTTGCAAGTCAAGGAACATGGACCAGGTTTCACCGCGGTCTCTGGACCCATGGGGACCGACACAATCCTCATAGCAACCCTGTCAGTGCCAGTGGTTGCATTGAAGTCACCCATGACCACAGGAGTGTCACCTCGTGGGCACCCTTCAACCACCAAGCGAAGTTGTGAGTAAAATGTCTCCTTCAACAAGACATCACTCACTGTGGTCAGAGCATACACTGAGACAACAAACAAGACACCCAAGGAGTGCCTTAGCCTGAGTCTCATGATACGCATGAAGACTTACCCCCATCCCCTTCATGGTGTGTGCAGCCTTCGGGCAACTGCGGCAGAGCTACTCCCGTGGAGAGCAGAAGAGTATCGTACTTGTTTGAATTGAGCAGTTGTGAGTTGTTTTACGGTGGCTGGAGTGCCAGTCCTGCCACCAACCCCCAAAAAATTTGTTTCCCTGCAAGTTGGATGACCGCTTGCAGGGGTTCTTAGTGGCAGTGGAAAAAGTAACATAAGTGAATGAATCACAGTAACTTATCATCCCTATATATTGAATAAAATATAAAGGGGCTTCTGATATTTTAAAACTTGCCGTTGCTAGAAAAGGTAAGCTAGTGCTCTATCTGTGCTTATTAACTTGCCTTTTGGATCCAGGAAGGAACTGATCGTGCAGTACAGCCAGCTTTCAGAGGAGGCTGCATGGAGGGAGCGGAGGGCACTATGGAGGGCACAGAGACTCCGTCTATACCAGGCCAGGACTCTTTATCTGCAGGAGGATCGGCAACTGATTGAGGTCAGTGTCCTCCTGTGAATGCACACACCCACTGACACACTTACTTATGCCTCTCTGTTAACCAAAGTTTTGTGATGTCAGTGTGATGGTTGCTAAGCAAACCACAGCAAAACTAACAACTGATAAGAACCCTTTTTAATGGGACCCAAGACCCTTTTTGAAGTTGTAAGAATATACTAATACCTTTTCCATTGATCTTAAATTTCTTAAAAGAAATTTTAATGGTGGTGCAATATGATCAAATCAGCTTTTCCACATTTTCATCTGCCCTGCTGTTGCTCTTTGCAGTCACCTAAGACCAGGGGGTATTCTCCGTACGTGGATTACTCGTTTAGCCGGATGAAATTGTTCACGATTTGGCATGATCCTGGATCTGTCGGTTTTTCGAAACTCTTGCTGGATGTGTTGTTATAGCAACACATCCTAATTGTCAAACCTGCTTGGAGCAGGTTTGTTCTGTGTAAACAAGTATTAGCTCGCACACGTAATCAGTGTCTGTGCGTGGATATTCAATCAGTCATGGCCTCGCCATTCATGGATGAGCGACAAATTGCAATTGGTGCACAAATAATAAGAAGGGAATTTCAAATTGAGAGGGATTTGCGCGATTGGCAAGATCCTTTATTGTTGCCGGATGATATTATTTTTGAAAGATAACGCTTCAGCCGAGATGGAATATTATATCTTATTTATTAGCTCCGTATAGTAGAAGTCCAACTAGGTGAAGTCGGGCTCTCACAGCGACACGGACAAGGTGCATTGGCTTCAGATATTTTGTAAGCGGCACTTGTTTGTATACTGTAGATGATACGGAAAATATATCAAAGAGTACAGTTTGTTGTTTTTCCCAGACACCTGCGCGTGCAGGCAATTAAAGACGCGTTTTATGACATTGCAGGTAAATGTATACGCAACCTAATTAGTTCTATAAAGCATTTAAAAATCACACTAATATTCTTATTACCCAGAATTTCCAAAATACATAACACACACACACACACATATATACAGTGGTACCTCGTTCTCGGACTCATTAGAACTCGAATTTCTTAAAAGTCGAACCAACCAGTTCGAAAAAAAATTACCTAGAAATTGATCTGAATTTGGATACATTTATTTATTATTACATTAAAAATTACTGTTTTGATAAATTTGCTTAGATGTGTTTAGTACAGTATATGCTTTTTTAGTTTTTTTCTCTGGTTCATTTTGTGTTTAAATGCTAAAAAAACACATTTAGGTGTAATTTTTTGGGGCTGGGAACCAATTAATTGGTTTTCCATTATTTCTTATGGGGAAAATTCGATCAGAACTCGAACGTTTTAGGAGTTCGAACGGATTAATATCGAGTTCTGAGGTACCACTGTATATACAGTATGTATGAATGAAATGTCATGTTTGTACTTCACTTTAACTTGTTTTTAACTTGTTCCCATGTCCTGCATGATTGTGCTTGTATTTGATCGGTACTTTGATCGGTACAAAAAAAATGATAATGAAACATTGGAAATGTAATACTACATTTTTGGTTTGGTTTAATGTGTTTCCATTAGTACATATTAAATCTTTGAATTCACCATACCCCTTTAATAAAAGGTCTGGCTCGGGTTGCATGAAAAATTGCGCCCTGTTTTTTGACGTTTTGTGGAAGCCAATGAGAGACTTGCCGATCAAGTTCTCTAGACTCAATATATATGGGCTTTTCAAGCAGCGTGGGCATGTGCAGTCATCTCGGATGATTTGGATCCAGCTAGGCTAATCTAATCGTGAAGTGCGTTTCAGGAATCAAATTAACCAGATGATTTTCACCGCCAGTAATTGATCCAAGATGAGGCTTCTAATCTTGGAAGATTTAAGCGACGTACGGAGAATACCCCTCAGTTGTCTATCTGTCCATTGTTATGACATAATTTAAGAAACGAATAACATGTAAAACAAACATTTGTTAAACATAAAGATCAGCCAGATAAGCTGAATACCTCCATAAATTTGTAACTCTTACATTGTATCTCCTTTATAAGAAACCATTACTAGTTAAACCTTTCATGTGTTATGTTTACTTCTCTGACTAGGAACAGTCTGCAATTTAGCTAATGTGCTTTTGCTTTCTTGTGCCCAGGCTCTCCTGGAGAGATATCCGCTAGTACAAAGGGAATTTTCCCAGGAACCCCCCCCTTCATTAGCCAGCATGGATCAGCCCATCCTGGTGGGTTTGCTGGGAGTTAGTCAACTTTGTGATGTTTTGACAGAGAAGGGTTTGGTTCTGAGGTGCTCCAATGCATTGTGTGCCCATTTACCATCTATTACTGCTTTATCTTACTATGCTCTTTGTCTGTGTAGGAACAAAAGGCGTCTGATGGTGCATCTGAGAAATTACGGGGCATTCTAGACAATGTCCCTACAGTCATCCCACAAATCCCTGTGGCTTCTACCACTCAGCCCACTCCCATCAATAATCTTAAGCCCTTAACCCCAGCTGAGCTGAACCTCAATGATTTTCTCAACAAACTTCCTCAAGTTGCAGACAGTCGACAAGTGGATTCGGCTTTGCAGGATATTGGCTTTGACCTTTCAGAGGGACATTCTGCTCTAATAGAACATGACATGTATGCAGATAATCCCCATAACCCCCTACGGGCTGTTTGGCCTCAATGGGGTCATGCAGGACAGACCTATGACCAGCAGAACCCCAGAAATCAATGTCAGCTTTCCACAGTTGACTCTGAAATCACTCAAGGTCTGTTACCTCAGACCGGGATGCTGGACACTTGTCCAGAGTCAGCAAGTGTAGGTCCAGTTGCTGAGGTAGATTCTACTGTGCAGAAACAGGCAGGACACCTTGCAAGTGCCTTTGTTACTGGGGGAGAGTTTGTTGAGGGCAGTCAGATCTGTGCTGGCAGCTTTGAGGACCCTGTTTCCCAAGTAAAGGTTGAATCAAATGAACATATACCTACTGTGCATGGATCTGCTTCAGATGCAAGTATTAATGTGGGGACACATGTATCAGAAAAAGTCAGCCACGCTGCTTTGATTGGCACTTACAAACATGTATCAGAAGTGGATTCTTCTCACCCATTCTCAAATATTTATGATCATGTATCAGATGACAACATAATGGTGGGTGGGTTTACATCTGAGGTGTTATTCCCCCACCCCTGCTGGAACACACATGGCCACTTCTCTGACTGCACACTCAATGTGGACCGTGTGCTGCCAGGCTCAGAGCCTTCAGAGCCCAAGCACCTGCCTGGCAGTATGTATGGACACTCTTCAGACTCTACCCTTGGAATTGGGTGCATAGTTTTGGGCACAGAACCAGTCCAGTCCTCCTTGCCTGTATATGTTTACGGGCACTCCTCTGACTCTGTGTTGGATGTGGGCTGTGTGGTTAAAGGCCCAGAGCCAATCCAGGCCCCACTTCCTGGAAGTGCTTATGGACATTCCTCGGACTCTGTGTTGGACGTGGGCTGTGTGGTTAAAGGGCCAGAGCCAGTCCGGGCCTCTCTTCCTGGAAGTACTTATGGACACTCCTCAGACTCTCTGTTGGATGCGGGCTGTGTTGTTAAAGGCCCAAAGTCAGTTCAGGCCTCACTTCCTGGAAGTGCTTATGGACACTCCTCGGACACTGTGTTGGACGTGGGCTGCGTGGTTAAAGGCCCAGAGCCAGTCCGGGCCTCACTTCCTGGAAGTACTTATGGACACTCCTCAGACTCTGTGTTGGACGCGGGCTGTGTGGTTAAAGGCCCAAAGTCAGTCCGGGCCTCACTTCCTGGAAGTACTTATGGACACTCCTCAGACTCTGTGTTGGACGCGGGCTGTGTGGTTAAAGGCCCAAAGTCAGTCCGGGCCTCACTTCCTGGAAGTGCTTATGGACACTCCTCAGACTCTGTGTTGGACGTGGGCTGTGTGGTTAAAGGCTCAAAGTCAGTCCAGGCCTCACTTCCTGGAAGTGCTTACGGACACTCCTCGGACACTGTGTTGGATGTGGGCTGTGTGGTTAAAGGCACAGTGCCCGTACAAGTTCCAGCTGTCCTTGATGAGACCAGTGTCAACCTGGATGCCCAGAACCCAAAATTTGGTATGGCTTTAAGATGCTTTAACTTGTGCAGATTTTTTAACTATGTAATTCCACACTAAAAACTGTCATAAATAAACTAATTATATTACTGGACATTTTTGGGCAGGTGCAGGGGGCTGGGGCTGCTTGAGTACCTGCCCCTTTTGCATGAATGATTCAAAGTCCCCCTTTATCAAATTTTACAGGGGGAACTTTGGGTGGTTCCTACTAGGGAAATTCTGGGAATTTTCAAAGTTGGAAACTTTCCAGTGGGATTAACGTGACTATATGGTAATTAATGAGAAAACTGGAATTTTTAGAGAACTCAAATGTAGTTGAAAAAACATCTTGCAGCATAATCTCGGTTAAAACAACTAAATTTAATGCAAATTCAGAATTTGTACCCTACACTGTGCATTCCGCCCTCACATGCACAGTTAATTTCTAGTATAATGCACACTATAGCATACTGCTGCGTTTGAGCCCAGGACTACATCCAGTCAGTTTTGATGATATTACAGTTATATTTTATCTATGGTATTAAAACTTAACTAGGAAATAGTAAATCTAAATGTGTTTATACAGCAGCTAGCTAGCCAGTAAATCAGATATGCTTAATGTAAGCTAGCTAACACAATTTCATTGACAGTTTAACTTTTGGAACCCGATCGCCTCATAATGCATTGATTGAGCTTAAAAACAACTCACAAACACATAGACAGACAGAAATCATGCATATGCCGTCAGAATCGTGAGACGCTGAGCTTTATGGTGATAATTATGATATCATTGCATAACCAAGTGCTTGTGAGTAATTGTGTGTGTAAAAACATTCCAAAATAAGCATATGTATCAAAATGTACTACTTATTCTATATTATCATATTCTGTATTATCCATGTGGTTTGCTTTATTTGCCAACTTGCTGTATCTGACGGTTCGCGCAGAGTTCTACAGCTCGCTGAAACAGTCCGGCTCTGCTCGTTTATTATTATAGACAAAAAACCTGTTATGACCTTTAAATCAGAAAACAGCATTCTATTCATAAGGAAGCCATTTACTTGACATTTTTTGCACAAAAATTTGCATATGCTTGTTTGATATCAAGCTGTATATTTCCCCACCTTAACTTCCTGTGGAAGGTTTCTAGAAATTTGCCAGAAATTTTCTGCCCCTTTGAAACTCTAGTTCCTACTGCAGTTTCTCTATTTTAGCATAAAAACATTAACCTTCAGCACTGTTCTGATGATGATTATTATTATCCTGCTGGAAAGACACCAAGCACATGTCCAGAACCTTCTTTAGTATAGGCACTTTGTGAATCTTAATCATTTGCTCATAGATTGAGATTAGTGATGTCATGTGTATGGCCTGAAACTGTTATGTAGTTTGCTTTTGGATTAACATTTTAAATTTAAATTTAGTTTTGTTTACATTATATATTTCCACTTTAACATTTCTAGGAATTTGTAAACACATCAGGTTAAATAAGAAAATTGATTGTAATTATGTCCTGTCTTTTGTGTGTCTATACACACAATGACTCAGATACCCCCAAGGAGCACCAGATGCTTGAAGGAGTGTCTGCATGGCCATGCAGCATCCCGAGCGGGGAGGCAGAGGAAGAGGATTACCTCCGCTGTCTGTCTACGCAGTACACAGTGGAGCAGTACCAAGATGACTACCACCTCCTCAGTTAGTGGGAGCATCCATTACTCACTAACAGTACCGGCCTACACGTTGTACTCAATTACTTTCATCACATAGTTGCCAGAGGAATAAACATTTTCTTCACTATAAAGCAAATTTTTGGGCTATTAAAATCTATACACTCCATGTGACCTGAATGCTCTCAGTGTTGCACTTTGTCTAATACATTTTATTGGATTCTTGCTATGATTAGAAGATGTTGTGAAGCTCTTGCTCCAGAACTGCCTACACCAGGGGTCTCCAACTCCGGTCCTGGAGAGCTACTATCCAGTAGGTTTTCTATCCTACCTGGCTTCTGATGAGCCACACTAGTTCTCAAGTAAATACCAGGAGCAGGTGTGGCTCATCAGAAGCCAGGTAGGATAGAAAACTTACTGGATAGTAGCTCTCCAGGACCAGAGTTGGAGACCCCTGGCCTACACATACCTGGGCATTCATTGGAAGCTCTACCTAGATGCACTTATACATAGTGTTGCAGTACTCGAGACCACTTTTTTCTTTGTCTCGGTCTCAGACATAGAGGACTCGAGATTTTATTTCAAGACCAGTCAAGACCACTCATCAAAACGCCTCTGTATTTATCTATATGACGGCTTAAATTTTCATATGTTTGTTAACTCAGAGAACCCGACAAACACAAAATGCATTGATTTTCGCACCAATTAATGACAGGCTATAAGCACAGGCACAGGCTATAAGGCACAGGCATGAATCTTTTCAATCAAGAGAACTTACTCGATCCGGTAATTCAAGTTGCTGAGTATTCCAGAGTAATCCCGTGCATAATGAATCATATATTTTAAACATTTTCCATGAAAAAGCACCCCTAATATTCCAAAAAAAAAAAAAATCAATGATATTCACATTTGACGGAGGAAACGCATATTCATTCATATTCATTCATATTTCTGCAATGATCCATGCACCCTTCTAGTAAAAACATATTGGCAACTCTTTAATTGAAGTACTCATTATTTTGCATTATACTTCATAATACTAATACATTCATAAAGTATTATCGACACTTCTTTAAAAGGCATAACACATAGTGATGCGTAATATGCATTATGAATGCTCTATGAAAGTCTCATCTATAATGCGCTATACCACTAAGTGTATATAAAACCATGCATTGCTGTCTATCAGATAACTTCAACAAGTTACCAAGTGAATGCAAAGATATTCATGAAAGATATTCCATTTCTGTCTGGCACGAATTGTATTCCTGCAAGATACTAAACCATAGAAAGGTTCCCAAATAAACCCAATATTCCCACATCATAGAGACTGTAATCACAACATTTATAAGATTATATATGAAATGCCTGCAAAATTTTTTATCAGGTGAGAGTAAAAATTGAGAAATTTCAATAGGCGCAAGTAGGTTTTCCTCCTAAGGATATCAAAACTGTGTCAGCATTTACACATTAAATTATGATATATCTGAGTAGCTCAGAATGTCCAGAAAACAAAACCATAAAGTATATGTAGCTAACTCATGTACATGCAATGTAATTAGTCTGAAACCAAAGGGATAGAAAAACGTTCAAAAATGGATAGGGTTCAAAGGGTTAACATAGTACTGTGATTGGGTGTAAAACATCCTGCTTCAATGTTCAAATGCAACCAATAATGTGCATCTTATTTGAAAAAATGTTACATTTGTACAGAAGCATTTATATTGAAATTTTAAGAAAACAAAACGTCCATGGTTCAAATTATACTGTGACACAAATTTTAGGCCATACTGCCTCACCGCAAAATGGTGCCTATGCTCCACATTTTGTAGTGTGTTGTGTTATGTAGTCTGTTTCTGACCTTGACTTGGTCTAGCCCTGCCTTGGCCTTGGTCGTGTCCCATTCTAGCCCTGCCTTGGTTTGGTCTTGTCGTGGTCTTGCCCTGCCCTGCCTTGGTCTTGGTCTTGTCTTGGTCTGGCCCTGCCTTGGTCTTGATCTTGTCTTGGTCTCGACACACTCTGGTCTTGGTAATGATTTAGTCTCAGTTTAGGTGGTCTTAACTACAACACTACTACACTACCTATACCTAGTTGACTCCTTGACTTAGCATTATGCTCATAATGTGCAATTTCCTGCTAAACAAAGTAAATGTAAATATAAATTTTGCTTAAAATCCACAAAGACAACACACTGATTCTACATTTTCTCTCCTTCACAGCAGCGGCCTATGACTCTCAGCTGCTTCAGCAGATCATCCGTGGCCCCTATGGCTTCCCAGGGTCCCCAGTGATGTGGAGGTCCACCGATGCCACGGCTGTGCAGCTCAGCGAGATGGTGTCTCTGCCTGTGTTGATGAAGCACTCCGTCACCATGCCACTGATCACACAGTGCGTCCCCTTTAATATAACTGCGTGTGCATGTGTGTTCCAGTATGTGTATCACTGGATTGCACTATAAAAACATACATGCATGCTTTAATTAGATAGATAGATAAGATCCAGTTATGGCTAAAAACCAAAGTTGGATGAGGTATGATGGAAGCAGTAAAGTGTTTTTAATTTCTGAATAAATGAATGAACCTTCTTAACAGTGCATGGAGGTCAGGGACAGTACCGCTGGATTGGCAGACCAGGGTCGTGGTCCCCTTGTTTAAGAAAGGAGACCGGATAGTGTGTTCCAACTGCAGTGGGATCACACTTCTCAGCCTTCCTGGGAAAGTCTATTCCAGGGTACTGGAGAGGAGGGTGAGATCAATAGTCAAATTTTAAATTCAGGAGGAACGATGCATTTTTCGTCCTGGCTGTGGAACACTGGACCAACTTTATATCCTTGCAAGGGTTCTGGAGGGAGACTGGGAGTTTGCTCATCTAGTCTACATGTATTTTGTGGACTTGGAAAAGGCTTACGACCGGGTTCTCCGAGGTGCTCTGTGGGGGGTGCTTCGGGTGTATGTGGTTTGGGGCCTGCTACTGCAGGCAATTCGGTCCCAATATGAACGGAGCAGAAGCTTGGTCCGCATTGCCGGTAATAAGTCGGACGTGTTCCTGGTGCGTTTTGGGTTCCGCCAGGGCTACCCTTTGTCTCCGGTCCTGTTTATAATATTTCTGGACAGGATTTCTAGGCACAGCCAGGGTGTTGAGGGTGTCCAGTTTGGTGGCCTCAGGACTGTGTCGCTACTTTTTGCGGATGACATGGTCCTGTTGGCTTCATCTGCTGGGGACTTCCAACATGTTCTGGGGCAGTTCGCAGCCGAGTGTGAATGAGCGGGGATGAGGATTAGCACGTCCAAGTCCGAGACCATGGTTCTCAACTGGAAACGGGTGGATTGCCCTCTTCAGGTCAGGGAGGAGGTACTGTCTTAAGTGGAGGAGTTTAGGTATCTCAAGGTCTCGCTCATGAGTGATGGTAGAGGAGATCGAGAGCTAGACAGACAGATCGGAGCGGCGTCTGCAGTGTTGCAGGCACTGGTTAGTTATGGCCAAAAAAGAACTAAGCCTGAAAGCAAAGCTCTCGATCTATTGGTCCATCTTTGTTCCCACCCTCACCTATGGGCATGAGCTGTGGGTAGTGACCGAAAGAATGAGATTGTGGATACAGGCAGCCGAAATGAGGTTTCTCCGCAGGGTGTCTGGGCTCTCCCTTATAGATAAGCCTTCTGTGCGGCTACCTGGAGAGGTTTTCCGTGCATGTCCCACAGGGAGGAGGACCCAGGATGAGCCGGAGGGATTATATCTTATATATTATATCTGTGTATTATATCCCCCCCCCCCCTCGCCCCCGAAGAGCTGGTAGAGGTGGCTGGGGAGAGGGAAGTTTGGGTATCCCTCCTGAAGTTGCTTCCCCCGCGACCCGTACCTCGGACAAGCGGATGGTGATATATCACTTTTCAGGACACCCAAAGCAGAAGCCATGGGGAGGCCACTTCAGTCACAACCACTTTGTAGCACCCACCTAGATGATGTGACGGCAGCCATTCTGTGCCAGTACACTCAATACACAGTAGCTAAGGTGGTGAAGGGGCAGGAGAGAATTCACCAGTTAGATATAGGGGATGATTAGAAGGCTATATTTGGTAGGGCCACAGTAGGCAGTTTTTCTCTAGAAAGGAGTCACTTCCTTTGACACAGTAGAGTACAGTAGAGAAGGAAATGTAACATTTAGACAGATTAGACGGAGCTGTACAGTGATAATTAAAGGTCAGCTGTGGTGTGTGCATAATATTTGGGAAATAATTGTAGCTTTGGTGAGAGAAGTGTCTAGTAAACAGTTTGTGTGTATTTACGGCCTCACAGACCACTGGTGGGTGGGCATGTTAAACAGGTGCTTGTTAATGTACCTAAGTGTGTTGGCAGCATATGTATTAAAAATGTAGAGATATTCCCATTCTGAGCTGCGTAAATGTGTAGTCACACATTCCTCCTGTCTATGAAGAGCAGGTAGAGCGTTCTAGAGGGCCAGCTTTGGGTTGCTGCCATCATTGACAGCTTCATTTCAGCATGTATCCGTCTGCAGCGTGTCCCTGGTAAACAAAGCCGTGGTGGATTACTTCTTTGTGGAGCTGGAGGTGGAGCACCACTTCGAGGCCCTCAGGCACTTCTTGCTCATGGAGGACGGCGAGTTTGCTCAGTCACTCAGTGATTTGCTGTTTGAAAAGGTGAGACTGGAGCACATTGGTGCCATGTAGAGAGTGAGTAAGTACAGTGAGTCATTGGTTATCCTGGCTTAACTTAGCTATTCAAATCCCTGAAAAAGATCTGCTTGGCCTAGCTACTAAAATCTGAATATTTTCCTGAAACAATAACCTCATTTAGTATAAATAGATTGAAATACAGTCGAACCCACTTATCTCGACCTCGGCTAACTTGCCAACCCTATTAAGTCGACGTTTTTGAAGTGAAACCGCCAAATTCCCTCTTTGCATTAGCATTTCTCATCGGTTATGTCGATTCTTTTATGTCGCCGAACCCTAATATCTCGAGCACAAAAGAGGGCCAAAATCATCACTTAATGTCGGTTATCTTGATCCCCGTGACTAATCGCCGGCTTTTTAAAATGTATCATAAGTGCTAAACAGTTGCATTAGCGCGTATTCAAATCGCATTCGCATGGTAATTTGCTGAACAACGCAGCGGTGAAACGCGATCTAGGTAAATCCCCATCAAAACCATAAAAGGGGGGGAATGTGGCCAGGTGTGAATGGCTCGTGCTTACGTTTATGCTAGCTTTGGACTAACCAATAAATTGATCGTTCACTCCAATGACAGTTCAATCATTCTTGTTGATCTTTTCTGAGGGATAACACGCATTTGTTTTCAAGCAGACTGTCAAAGGCAAAAAGCAACAAAGCATTTTAGACTTTGTAAAGAAACCATATTAACTGAGTGTACGATACTTTTCAGAGCTGTCAGAGCGAAATGACTTGTGAATTTAATTTTGACACTGGTTTGCTTTTTGTAACAACGAATTACACCCCGCAGGTTTTTTTTGCGATTTTGTGAGCGATCTTTGTGTTTGCATTGTTGGATAATATAATTAAAGGTTTGTATCGAGAATCGATGGTGGTTTTTATTGTATACTGGTAAATCTCTGCTTTTAGTTGGTGCACATTAGTTGGTGCACATTAGTTGGTGCACATTAGCCAACATGTATGTACATTTTTATAGCATGCCGATCGCGCCATCAAACAAATCGCGGCAACGCTGTTTTGTAAAAAAAAAAACCTGTGCATACACATTCTCATTTATTAACGCACATAAATAAATTTCAAGCATATGTTAAGTATATTTCCGCCATATTGGTTTTCGGTTATCTCGATCATCGGTTATCTCTACGCTTTTTGGCAACCCCCTAGGCCGGCGACATAACCGGGTTCGACTGTATTGAAATTAGGGGTAATTTTTTCAAGTTTATTATTCGAAATGATGAGTATTGGACCCCTACCCTCTTGGATGCTTTCTTTTATGGGATTTCTGCTGTCACACCTCTCCCCCATCACACTTCTCCCCCAAGCTGAGTAGTGGCCAGACTCCTGGGGAGCTCCTGACACCCCTGGTGCTGAACTCCATCCTTAGCAAGGCCCTGCAGTACAGCCTGCATGGGGGCAACGCTCTGGCTGCCAACTTTACCTTTGCCCTACGCTTCCTCCCCGAGCGCTTCCACCCACACGCCCCTGACGCACTGCAGTGCCTGGAGCTGTGCTACAAGGTGAGGTGGCTGACCCTCAGTGGCCCAGTCCAGCCAAGGGCATAGGTCTATTGTGCTGATCTGATTCTACCCATTTCTGTGTTTGTCCCACAGGTGGATTGGCCGCTGAACATCATCATCACCGACAGCTGCATGGACAAGTACAACCGCCTGTTCTCCTTCCTCCTCCAGCTGAAGCACATGGTTTGGACTCTGCGCGATGTCTGGTTCCACTTAAAGAGGGCTGGTGAGTGCTGTGTGTGTCTGTTTATGTAGGAACCAGTGTCCAAGAGTACTTTGTACCAATAAAGTATATATGAGGAACATCTCAGGTTTTCTATAACATTGAAGTATGAATGGGCTTTGTGTCATCTCTGATCCTCTATACCAGTGAAGTATGAATTGGGTCTCGCTGAGATTTCTGGGATTGCTGCACTGTGCGGGAGTGGTGTAGGCGCTGTGTGCACTTGTGTTGTGTTGTGCGCCTGTTGAAGTGGTTGATTGGAATTATCTGGAAGTATATTTGAGTGTTTGTGTCCCAGTACGGTTACGTGGGTGGTTGTTGTTTAATTTTAACTTTTCTCGGTCTACATCAGTACTTGTCTGACCTTGTTAATTGACAGTGTGAGTGTTATCGATAGCTGCAGGCATTGCGCGAGTGGCGTTTCTGTCTGCGTTCCCTCGCATAAAACACCCGCAGGTAATATTATCTAACGTCGGTAACATTAACTCAGAAAGGACAGTTGCTCCTGAGCTTTGCTCGGTCGCCGGTCGGGGCCGGGAGGACATTTTCCACTTTTTTTCCCGCTCCGGCAGTAGCCTGCTTTGAGAGGGTTTTATGTGGTTTTTCGGCCTCCCTAGAGCAACTTCACTTTAGTTTAGCTAAACGTGGTTCAGCAGGAAGTTAGTCTCGGGTAAGTAATTGTTAATTTGGTTATTTTAAAAGTTTCATTTTAAGGTTGTTATCGCTGACGCTGTCGGATAATTTATTAAAAAGTTCCGATTTAACGCAAGTGTTAATTTAGTGTTTTATTGTACTCAGCGCTTTATTGTTTTAACTATACGTTAATTAGATCAACTAAAAGTTTAAATATGCTAAATTAATATACTGGGCTGGGAGTAAAGGACTGAGTCATAGTGAGTTAGGTAATTATGGGGCTAGCTCAGTGTTGTGTTTGCAAGATGTTTGCCCTTCTGGATGCTTGCGTCCAGTCGGACTTTGTCTGTGAGCGATGTAAGTTATTGGACTCACTCATGGTCCAGGTTCGTGACCTCGGAGCAACTGGCTCTCATCCAACATAACAATGAGTTAAAGGAGAGAGTTAACACGCCTTTTAGGGAGACTGTGTGTACGTCACAAGCGGGGAGGGGGAAGAATGATGAACAGATAGGTCGAGAGAGCTGGGTGAACGTAGGTCGTAGACGTAGAAAAGGGCGTACACAATTCACAGAGGCGGCATCACCTGAAGTAACGGTGTCTAACCGCTTTCAGGTGCTTCCAGCTTTAGAGCCGGAAGAGACTGGGGAGGCAGGTGGGCCCTTGGGCACTAAGGAGTCGCCTAACCCCAGTAGGAGGGAGGTTGTGGTAGTAGGGGATTCAATTATCAGAGGTGTAGATAGTTATGTGTGCACCCGTGATAGAGGGTCCCGTACGGTGTCTTGCCTGCCTGGTGCCCAGGTAGGGGACCTTCCGAATAGGGGACCAGCCGGGGTGGATCCAGTGGTCGTGGTGCATGTTGGCACCAACAACATAGGAAAGGGCAGGAGGGCTGTTCTGCAGGATAAATTTAAAGAAGTTGCGGATAAGCTTAGAAGCAGAACATCCACAGTGGTATTCTCTGGAATACTTCCCGTGCCACGTGCAAGTCAGGCTAAGTTAGCTGAGATAAGGGGATTAAATGCGTGGCTAAAATGGTGGTGTAGGAAAGAGGGGTTCTGGTTTATGGGGCACTGGAAGACCTTCTGGAACAGGTGGGACTTGTTCAAGTCGGACGGGTTGCATCTGAACCATAGGGGAACCAGTGTATTGGGGAGGCGTATGTGTAGAATAGTTGAGGAATGTTTAAACTAGGGACTGGGGGGGCAGGGAGGTTAGTTAATTTATGTGAGGAGAGATGGAAAGCCCAAATAAATATTAAAAGTGGGGACTGTAAAAGGCCTACCATTTGTGGTCTGTATTTAAATGCTAGGAGTATTAGAAAAAAAATTCATGATTTAGGCTTTAATTTCATCAGACACGACATTATAGGAATAACAGAGACAGAGTGACAATGATATAGAAGAATATAATATGGATGGTTATGTGTTGTTCCGTAGAGACCGGATAGGCAAGAAGGGAGGTGGTGTTGCAGTATACGTAAAAGAAAACTTGCAGGCAAGGGAGCTCACTGATAAAAATAAAAGTACAGAAGCTGTATGGATAAAACTTGATGCTAAAGACTCAAATGGCCTAATTGTCTGTGTTTGTTATAGAGCACCTAATGTAGCTGTAGAGGAAAGCAGAATGTTATATGATGATATCAGGATTATGAGTAATAAAAATGATGTGGTGGTTATGGGTGATTTTAATTTACCTGGGATACAGTGGGACATGGCTCTTCTGTAAATGAACTTGAGATGGTGGAATTAGTACAGGATTGTTTTTTTACTCAGTTTTACTCAGTTTGTTAATACCCCTACCCTTCTTGATCTTGTTTTCTCTAATAACCAGGATAGGATTGGAAAATTAGAGGTTTTAGAACCATTGGACGGTAGTGATCATAAATGGATTTATCATAAATCATAAATTCAAGGTTAATTTTAGTATCCGAAGAGCAAAGTCCAAAATAAAAGTATACAATGTTAGGAAGGCTAACTTTAATGGTATGAGACTGAAACTAGAAACTGTAAACTGTTAGCAAAACGCTTGAAGAGGCATGGGAATTTTTTAAAAGCACATTGTTGCAAGTGCAAGAGGACTTCATACCTGTTTCCAGCAAAACTAAATCTAGGAAACGACAACCAAGGTGGTTTACTAAGGAAATTAAGAATAAAGTCAGGAGGAAAAGGGCTCTGTTCCACAATTGGAAAATAACTAATGATTTCAAAATAAAGCAGGAGTATCTAAGTCTACAGGCAGAGTTAAAAAATAACATTAGACTGTCCAAGAGGGATGTAGAAAGAAGAATTGCATTGGAGGCTAAGGATGACAATAAAAGTTTCTTCCAATATTTTAACTCCAAAAGAGCTCTAAAACCTGAAATCACTAATTTGCAGGACAGTAAGGGCCTTATAATTGAAAATGAAATTGATATAGTAAATGAATTTAATGATTATTTTTCACGGGTGTTCACAGTAGAGAACACAAGTAACTTACTACCATTTAGTACAAATACAGAGTTGTCTATGATCAGTATATGTATAACTGAGGCTGATGTGGTACTTAGCCTAGCTAAACTCAAAAAAAAAATATTGCAGGGCCCTGATGGCATCTTACCTATAGTTTTAAAAGAGATTAGGGATATTATTAGCCAACCTTTAACTTTAATATTCCAGAAGTCGTTATCTGCGGGTGGGGTACCTTCAGATTGGAAGCATGCTAATATAACACCCATATTCAAAAAAGGGGATAGAAGTAATCCAGCAAACTATAGGCCAATCAGTTTAATTAGCATTACTGGAAAAATTATGGAAGCTATAATCCAAGTGAAAATGGTACAGTAGATTACCTGGATGCAAATAACATTCTGAGGGATAGCCAACATGGATTTAGGAGCGGTAGATCCTGTTTCACAAATCTACTTGAGTTCTTTGAGGAAGCTACAAGTGAAATTGATCACAAAAAGGCCTATGATGTGATCTACTTAGATTTCCAGAAGGCCTTTGATGATGTCCCCCACAAATGGCTCTTTCTAAAGCTCAAAGCTGCAGGGATTTTAGGAATTGTGGCAGCTTGGATCGAAAACTGGTTAACTGACAGGAAGCAGCGAGTAGTTATTAGAGGCACAATGTCACAGTGGGCCTGCGTTCATAGTGGAGTACCGCAGGGTTCAATTTTAGGACCACTATTGTTCCTAATTTACATTAATGATATTGACACCAATACATACATTAAACTGGTTAAATTTGCAGACGACACCAAGGTGGGTGGTGTAGCAGATACTGACCTAGCAGCAGAGAGGCTACAATGGGATCTGGATTTAATTAGTGACTGGACTGATATCTGGCAGATGAAATTTAACATAGATAAATGTAAGGTAATCCATGCAGGGAGCAGAAATATAAAGTACAGATATTTTATGGGTTCCACTGAAATAAAGGTAGCTGATAACGAGAAAGATCTCGGTGTGTATGTTGATGCTTCCATGTCCCACTCTCGCCAGTGTGGGGAAGCAATAAAAAAGGCCAATAGAATGTTGGGTTATATCTCTAGGTATGTGGAGTTTAAGTCAAGGGAGGTGATGTTACATTTATTTAATTCCTTAGTAAGACTCCACCTAGAATATTGTGTGCAGGTTTGGTCACCATACCTTAAGAAGGTCATTGCTGCCTTAGAAAAGGTGCAACGGAGGGCTACGAGAATGATTCCTGGTCTTAGATAAATGTCTTATGAGGAGAGGTTAGCTGAGCTGAATCTGTTTAGCCTTGGGCAAAGGAGACTAAGGGGGGACATGATCCAGATCTATAAAATTCTAAAGGGTCTGGATGCTGTTCAGCCAAATGGCTATTTCAATATTAGTTTAAATACTAGAACTCGTGGCCAAAAGTGGAAATTAGCGGGAGAACATTTTAAAACAAATTTGAGGAAACACTTCTTTAGTTAGAGTATGGAATAGTCTTCCTGCTAGTATAGCAGAAGCTAAACCCTGGGTTCCTTTAAATCAGAGCTAGATAAGATTTGAACAACTTTGAGCTAATAGTTAAGTTCTCCCCAAACGAGCTTGATGGGCCGAATGGCCCCCTCTCGTTTGTAAATTTCTTATGTATATGCTATATATGAGGGGTAGGCAGTCTTATCTTGAAAGGGCCAGTGTATATGCAAGTTTTTAGGGTAACCTTTAGATCAGCTGTTGAAGTCCATGTGTAAGAACTCTTCAGCCCTATAATTAGTAATCTAATTAATTGGTATTCTAATCAGTCTTGTAATTAGTAATCTAGGGAATTGCAGTGAAAACCTGCATACACAATGACCCTTTCTGGATAAGAAATGTGATTAAAAATGTGCTCCATACCATTGATGAATGAATGGAGTATGTGTGTTCTCTGGTCCTCTATACCAGTGAAGTATGAATAGGATATGTGCTGTGTCTGTGTCCCAGCACTGGTAAAGGGGGCTGGCCAGTCAACCCAGTTCCGCCAGCTGCAGCTGTACCGACATGAGATGCAGCACTTTGTCAAGGTCATTCAAGGCTACATCGCAAACCAGATCCTGCAGGTGTCCTGGAGTGAGTTCACCCACAAACTGGCCAACATCAGAGACCTGGACTCCATCCATCGCACCCATGCAGACTACCTCAATAGGGCCATCTTTAGGTGGGTTGGTGAATTGCATGCATTGCAAGTCATAGCTTAGTCAATTTGAATAAGGCAGAAAATAATGGATAGATAAAAAGGGTTGTCCGTTAATCTGAAGCAATACTCAACCCAAATATGAATATAAATTCTCAGACTTGATTTAAAATTAAAGTTGATGCAAGGCCACTAATGCTAACTAGTTTGGCCCCATTTTAGATTAAAACAAAGATAGTTGTATCATTGGTTGCATTTTAAATTAGATTGGTTCATTTTTAGGGATGTCGTATTTATATGAAATTCTCTGAACACTTAGGCTTAGTAATTAAATATCCAGTGAGTTAAATGTAATTGCTCTTCTCCTCCCTCTCTTCCACAGAGGTCTGCTAACAGAGAAGGCTGCTCCCGTCATGAACATCATCCACAGCATTTTCAGCCTGATCCTTAAGTTCCGAGCCCAGCTGATTGCACAGCCCTGGAGTAACCAGCAAGGGGAAGCAGTACATCCCAGTTTTGTGGCCATGCAGCAGTCCTACAACACATTTAAGTACTACTCCCACTTCCTCTTCAAAGGTAAGGGAAACACACACATTTTGGAATTGCTTCACATTAATGAACATAAGAACTATACAAATGAGAGGAGGCCATTCGGCCCATCGAGCTCGCTTGGGGAGAACTTAACTAATAGCTCAAAGTTGTTAAAATCTTATCTAGCTCTGATTTAAAGGAACCCAAGGATTCAGCTTGCACTACGTTATCAGGAAGACTATTCCATACTCTGACTACACGCTGTGTAAAGAAGTGCTTCCTTAAATCCAGTTTGAAATGTTCTCCCGCTAATTTCCACCTATGGCCACGAGTTCTTGTATTTGAACTAATGCTGAAGTAACTATTCGGTTGAACAGCATCCAAACCTGTTAGAATCTTATAGACCTGGATCATGTCCACCCTCAGTCTACTTTGCTTGAGGCTGAACAGATTTAGCTCAAATAACCTTTCCTCGTATGACATTCCTCTAAGACCAGGAATCATTCTTGTGGCCCTACGCTGCACCTTTTCTAAGGCCGCAATTTCCTTTTTAACTCTCTGGGGTCGAGTATGTCGTCGGCGACATCGCGTACTTTTCGCGTCTATTTCAGTTTATATCTCGCTGAAATCTTAATGTAGAATCATGAAAAAAACGCTGGCTAAATCCGTAATCTGTCTTCTTTTCAAAACGTCCATTGTCGGAAGTATTAAAGTTTTTTTTAAACTAGGTTAAATCGGTAAAAAAGTAAACCATGTCATCTTACTTTGTTTTACCTGCATCGGGGGCGTGTAGTACCGCTCTCACCCGAAGATCGCTATTCACATTATAAATAGCCGCATTAGCGCGCATTCAAATCGCATTCGCATGGTAATTTGATTAACAACGCAAGGGTGAAACGCGATCCAGATACATCCCCTTCAGCGCCATAAAAGGGGGTTGGGGACGTGGCCAGGTGACAATGGCTCATTCATACACATGAAAGTTGCTACATATTCAATGAAAGGAGCCAGAAATAGTGACATGAGTTAGGTTTTTCTTATTTATTTATCCAAATGAATGTTGCACCTACACCATTTAGTCATCTTCATGTAGCCAAGACTTTGGTGATCAGATATCTGGGATCAAAACAAACTGCCAGCATTGCTTACTATGTACTTTTATAATGTTTCTGCAAGTGTTCCAAACTGCATTTTGCAATGTCTATACTTTGATGTCAAATTTCAAAGTTAACAAAAATCTGACATATTTACAATATATATTAAAATAAAGATGAGTGTAATGGCAAAACAAATATATAAGAAATAATTTATTTGCCATGAATTAAGTTTATGATATTTGAAGAAATGTGTGATCATGCCCCAGTCAGTGAAAGTGTGTTTCCTACCCCTAGACCCCAGAGGGTTAAGATACTGTATGGTGACCAAACCTGCACACAATATTCTAGGTGAGGTCTCACCAAGGAATTGTATAATCTTAGCATTACCTCCCTTGACTTAAACTCCACACACCTGGAGATATACCCCAACATCCTATTGGCCTTTTTTATTGCTGGCCAGAATGAGACATGGAAGCATCAACATATACACCAAGGTCTTTCTCATAATCAGCTACCTTTATTTCAGTAGGTCCCATAAAATACCTGTACTTTATATTTTTGCTCCCTACATGGAGTACCTTACATTTGTCTATGTTAAATTTCATCTGCCAGGTGTCGGCCCAGTCACTAATTAAATTAAGATCCCGCTGTAGCTGCTGAGCCGCTAGTTCAGTATCTGCTACACCACCCACCTTGGTGTCATCTGCAAATTTCACCAGTTTACTGTATATATTGATGTCTATATCATTTATGTAAATTAGGAACAATAGTGGTCCTAAAATTGAACCCTGCGGTACCCCACTATGAACGCAGACCCACTGTGACATTGTGCCTCTTATAACTACTCGCTGCTTCCTATCTGTTAACCAGTTATCAATCCAGGTCGCTACAGTTCCTAAAATACCTGTCGCTTTGAGTTTAAGTGAGAGCCTCTTGTGGGGGACAACATCAAAAGCCTTTTGGAAATCTAAGTAGATGACATCATAGGCCTTCTTATCAACTTCCTGAGTAGCTTCCTCAAACAACTCCAACAGATTTGTTAAACAGGATCTACCTCTCCTAAATCCATGCTGGCTATCCCTCAAAATGTTATTTGAGTCCAGGTAATCTACCATTTTCTCTTTGATTATAGCCTCCATAACTTTAGCAGTTATACAAGTTAGACTGATTGGCCTATAGTTTGACAAATTACTTCTATCCCCTTTTTTGAAAATGGGCGTTATGTTGGCATGCTTCCAATCAGAAGGTACCACACCTTCAGATAAGGATCTTTGAAACAGTAAAGTTAAGGGTCGGCAAATAATATCCCTCATCTCTTTTAACACTATAGGTAAGATGCCTTCAGGGCCCTGTGATTTATTTATTTTGAGCTTAGCTAGGCTTTGCAAAACATCAGCTTCAGTTATATATATATTAGTTACACATTAGTATTAGTATCATATTAGTATTATTACACATTATAATTCAGTCAAAGCCACATGTCTCATTTCTTTGTTCCCCCAGTGTCTTTACCATCACATATTCCTTTTTTGTTCATTAGAAACACATGTAACATTCCCTGTTTATGGCATATAATAAATTGATGACAAGAAACACCTCAAAAGTTTTGGGTTGCAAAGCAGTTTGAGCAAATTATGGTTCTCAACAAGATGTTGTAGACCAAACCTATGGGGAAGTTCTGTCATAAGGCACTTTCCCACCGAAGTTCAGGAACCTAGTTACTGAGTCCGAGTCCCTGGGCCGTTTTTATCAGAAACTTTTGTTGTCCATTTTCTTGTGTTTTCTCACTGCATAAAAGGAACTGTGACCTTTATTCTGAACATGCATGGGATAAATAAGAAAGCTCATGGTTCAACTTTAGACATTTCATACTAAACTACACTGCTACTCCAAAATAATGAAGGACGAACAAGTTGTTTTTTAGTTATTTATTATTTACTGGGGGGATTGATTGTGATATTAGTCAAAACTGTTTTGGCTAACGATTGAATTTTCTTATACAGAAATATGGAGACACAAGCAAAAAGGTATTAACTGATGTATTTAATTTAATTGACATACAAAATTAATTCAATTTGCTCAATTTTTGCTCCACTACATGTCTCTTTTCCCCTGCCCTTCCATGTAACTTCCACATTAGCGGAGGTGCTTGTGGTCAACCAATCAGCAAGTTTATCATGGCCCATCCCAGTAGTTTGTGGTCGAATGAAAAGTACCTAGTCCAGAGTAGGGAATAAGGGTGCTTTTCCACTGCACCAAGTACCATACTTTCAGTACAGTACTTGGTACTTTCCCTTTTCCATTAAATTCCAATTCAGTACCAGTACCAAAAGTGTTAAACCAGCTGGGGTACTTCTTTGGGGTGGAACTTGAAACACTTTCTTTGTTGGTTGGTTATGCAAATAGTCTGCCTCAAAAAAACAATACAGCCACCATCTTGAAAAAATGTTATGAACTCAAAGCAAGGAGTGGTGTTGAGCGGAGCGGCTTAGTGCGAATTAGAGTGGAGGAGCGGGCGGAGCCAACAGCCTCGTGAGCGAGGAGCGGAAATTCTCACCGCTCCACTCCGCTCACATGCTCTGGTTCATAAATACGTTTGTGGGTGAACTCACTCTAGGAGTGATTTAAACAGCAAGGATGGAAATTATTGCAATTGTCTTGGATAACACATGCAGCGCTTACGCAAAAGCAGCAGCGGTAAACTTTCAATTGATTTTTAATCATGTATTTAGATAATCTATAAAAGTAATAATAATTAAAATGCAAAGCTAGCTAAGGTTTTTTTTTCTATGACAGAGTAAAAATAATTTAGCTAAACTCCCTGCGCTATAGTGTCCGTACAGAATTGAAAGAAAGTAAAAGCCTAATCTGACTAGGGATGTAAGAATTGCATGTGCATAACATGCGATGTTGGTATTAATATCACACATACATTATACAACAGTTAGTCCAACCAATAAATCGGATTGGACAAGAGGTGTTCTATAAGTGTGGTTATTGAAGTATAACCACACTCGGACATTTTACATCAGCTGTACTACTCTGCTTTACAGGTGCATCTAAAAACCATTACATATGCCTCATTTCCACTAACACAGAGCCGGTGCTGGGCTAGTTTTTGCTCAGTGCCTTTTGAGAACTTGCTTGCATTTCCACCGGTTTCAAAAATGAATGAAGGTGGAAGTGAGAGTAAAATATAGGTTCTTATGTGTTCTGTTCTGTTGGATTTATTTAGATCTGTTAAGGATTTTGAGTTTTTATAACCTGCTGAACTGAAAAAAAAGGTTTTCAGATTATGACTCATTGCTCTGTCTCCACTGCCTGTATCCACTTTTGTCTTCTTAAAGGCTCCCCATCTGTGTGTATCAGTGAGGTTATTCTTTATTCTCAGTCATTGTTCTATTGCTGTCCATTCATGGAACGCACAATACAAGAGTCCGCTATTAACTGAAGTTTGCTATCCGCCTCATGATTTCTTCATTACTTGAGTGCCAAAATATTTTATTTATTAGACTTGTGGCATGGTTCTAATTTACTCTTACTAAACTTAATCTAAGTTATTCCACTAATGAGCTGGCTAATTTCTTCACTGCTGGCACCCGCAATATTAGACAAAACTATATCGGCTATTAGGGCTGCGGTGATTAGTCAACATGAAATGCGTCAACATCAGTTTTTTAAATCGACACATCGTTTTTTTTTTATGTTAATGAAATTACCTTTTCTAAAACACCTCAGGTCATTGTAACAAATGTTTTCCTTCAATATCACTATGTAATTGTGGGAGTATTTAAAATTATCACACAGCAAAAAGGTGGTTTTACACTGCGCAAAGTTTCAGCAGTAGCGCTATACATGAGCACCTAAAGAGAAAACACACAGGCGCTATTCTGGATGATGGACCACCAGAAGAGGTAAAACCACCTTGTTTAACTTTATTCATGTTTATTAAATTACCATTAGCATGGAGAGCTTTATAATATCTTGTCATTGTAGAATCTTCATTGAATATGTTTTTGAGAAATGTTTAGGCTAGAATCTGGGTTTATTCTATGCTGATTGATGCCATGTGCGTTGGACTTGTTGGGACCAGTGTTCTTACTGTAAATTAAAATGAAAATGGACACAATAAAAAATTTAAAAAAAGAATAATAATTCATGAAATGAAATAGAAATCAAAACAAACAACCAAAACAACATGTCGGACTTCAGACTGCAATAAGTACCTATCCACCAACAACTTTTTACAATACAGACGCTCCTCTACTTACGAAAGAGTTACGTTCCGAATGGCCGTTCGTACATTGAAATGTTAGTAAGTCGTTATTCAACATCATTTTATGGGTATACGCAAGTACAAAGAACTAGGATGATGGACGTACGCAAGCTACGCTGCTGGCCATAAGTCGTACTAGGCGGAATTGGCGCGCAGAAAAACATTATGTTGCGGACAGGAAACGGGAGCCCAAGGAACACAATTTGGACTTGCAGTCCTCTTCATTCGTATGTCTGAAAGTTCATAAGTTGAAAGTTTGTAAGTAGAGGAGTGTCTGTATCTCCTCTTTTAAAAGATGTTGTGCCGCTAAACGAACTAAATAAACATAAGGGTATGCTGAATTTATGCAGATTACTAACTTATGGGCATCACAGTATTCCTTGCATTAATATTTTAGGCATACTATTAATATGCCTATCGAATTGTGCATGCAAGTAAGGTCCATATAGTGCCAAGTGGCTGCACTCCTCGTATGTTATTGCTTAGTCTTGCAGCTCTATAATATACTACAGACAATTTTTTGAATTTGGAAAAAAATTAGCTTACAATAATTTGTCTCCCCCAATATTTAGGGAAATTAATCAATTATGCCTGAATGTTTTTTTTCCTCAATAAACAATATTATAAAAATCTCAATAGTTAAGTGACTGGATCATTTAGTTCCAGGATATGAGTGGAATTCATTAATTACAGTATAACTGCTTAACTGGGTTAGAGCATCCATCCTGCGAACATAACTCTCCCTAGGTCTGTAGTATAGCAAAACTCTGCTCGCGGCCGTAAGAGTCTCGCAGTTCTTTAGGACAAGCTTGAGACTTCAGAAGCTTATGGTGCATTCCATTATCTCTCCGAAGTTGTAAATTCTGAGGTGTGTGACATCACCTCTGACTAATCTCCGATTTGAGCTACACGTCTTGGAACAAACACGGCTGCCTCCTTGAACACACTATTGTTGCATATTGCTGCTTTATATTATACATGATTTTGGAGTGAGATTCTTTTTTTCTGAGAGACAAACATACAAGAAACACAAACCAGTCAAACCACATTAAAAGCTTATATTTTAGTAGATCCATAGCGATATTCTTTTTTCGAGAGGCAAACAAACTACATACAAACAAAAGGCACTAACAAGTCTGGTAAAAATCTGACATTGCATGCTAGGATACTGTTTTTACGGTCATGATAGAATATTCTCTAAATTGACCATGTGAAATTACATTTATAACTATTAATACATTTAAGAAAATAAACTTTTTTTTAATATTTATAAAATAGAATTACTGTTGACTGTGTAAGCTGCCATGTTGAAATAGGAATCTTGTATGACAAAATTCTCTCTGACATCAACATCGAAAAGGAGGCATGTTTCTGACAGGAAGTGACGTTTTTCATGAAGTTTTTATCCAACTTTTATCCAAATCCTGAACACAGGATTAGTAGCGATTTCGCACCAGCGAAGGGACTTGATTATTAGGCAATCATTCAGCTGGAGAATCGAAGGGTATAAAAGGCATGCATTTATTCCTAACACTAGCACATGACAGACATTAGACTTAACACGAAACAAAGACAGAACAGAACAAAACAGAATAAAAGCAATGAGCAAGATGGAATATGAAAAAGTAGGAACTTTATTTAAATGGGTACCCTTAAAGGTAATACTCTTTGGCACAGCAAGCCTTTGATCGTAGAAGCATGACCCAAAATTATACAACAAAAGACTAAGATTGTTTAGATTAGGAAACGAATGAAAGGGAGTTTACATGGTTGTGTATGGGGCCTGTCAATGGGTTACAGGAAGGAAATAATGCACCACGGGAAAGTTGTGACAAAATAAACAAAGAAAATTGTTCCTTTGGAGCAGCGGTTGTAGGTTTCTACAGCGTGAGTTACTGAGGGTCTGAGAGACACTGTAGTAAGAATAAAGAGCTTAGACTGGAAAGGAGTTACGTTGACTGTGTGTGTGACTGCTGGTGGGGTGATAGGAGGCAGAAAGGAAGTTGGGAACGGGAAGTGAAAAATGACAGCTTCAATAGCAGTGGGAATGTTCAAAACTTGGCTTGCTTTTGCAGATCAGATTACCCCTGAGTGAGGCTCTGTTGTACAAATCAGCTTTAACCAGAATGGGGACAACCAGCAGGTCCTACTTCACTTGTAACTATGAAATGTGTTGCGGTTTTAAGCTATTCATGCTGATGGAGAGGTTTGAATGCTATCAGGTGTCTTTCTGATGTGATTCTATAGGTAGATTGTCCACTATGATTAATAGTGACTAAACCCTTGTGTAAGTCTCCTTGTTGTTGGCGAGGGAGTGATTAAAATATAGATTGAACAGATTCAGTCTTTAAAGTTGATTCCTGCCTTGAGCCAAGTGCTTGTGTGCCCAATTAAATTTGCTTGTATTATCAGTGTTGACCACTAGGGACACAATTCAAATGTTGTTAAACTACTATGGCTGACCACTAGAGGCGCAATTTAAAGGGTGTGGTGCTGCTATAGTCCACCCCTAGAGGCTCTACAGAGCATTCCTCCCTCACTGGGGGCCCCAGGCATGTAAGCCTAATGGAGGGGATCACTGGTGACCCCGGAGGAAAGGGGCGTGGCGGGAGAGACAAATCGCGTCGGGGCAGGCCTACAGGCTTCTGACCCCTAAGTGGTTGCAGTGGTGTTCACTGATTGCCAAGGAGATAGCTAGGCAGTTGCCAATGCTAGATGATTGACACAAATCTTCAGTGCATCAAGCAGGCACAGACATATAGAGCCTTTTTTGAAATTCCAGAAGTACGGTACCTGGTGCGGTAAAAAAACGCCATAAAAAAGGTTCCTACTGTGGCAGCACTTCCTGGTTCCTGAAAAAAGTTCCTGAAGTGGGAAAATGTCTCTACACTCATGTTCAGCCACACACATCCAATGGCTTACGTTTCTCTGTCTCTCCCATGCAGTTGTCACTAAGCTGGTCAACAGGGGTTATCAGCCTCACCTGGAGGACTTCCTGCTCCGTATCAACTTCAACAACTACTATAAGGACTTCTGAGGAGCCTTTCATGAGACACGACCTTTGGTCAAGTGGAAAAATGGACAGAACCATGGCAGACTTTTGTCCCACTGTTAGACATATGAAATGTCCATGTGTTTGTTATGTGTGTATTTATGCCAGTTAATATGCTTTGTACAATCTCATGCAAAGGTAAATATATGTATTTTAAAGTCCTGAATATATGCTTTGAACATCTAGAGGAGCTTTGCTGATAATGTATTTGCTGATGTTCATTGTTTTACAGTGTGAAATGAAAGAACCAATAAAGACTAATTTAAACATACTGTGTATTCAGTATAGGGTTGTGTGAGCCTGGAACATCTCCAAGTAAGCACAGGCTATGAGGCAGGGGAACACTGTGGATGGGATACCAGCCCATCACGTCACATATTAATGGTAAAGGCACTGGGAGGATACCAAAGTACCCAGAGGAAACCCCCAAAGCCCTGTAAATAAGCAAGCAGAAAGGACCCCACAAACCTGGATATGAGACCTTCTGTTGTATTACCAATATTAATGCTCTTCAGTGGTGAGGTAGATGTGCAGAGTGAATCAAACTAAATGCAGCAGCAAGGCAAGCTGGATTGTATGAGGTATATTAGGTATAATGTTCCCAAATAATCAGCAGGATTAATAGTTCAATCCAGATCAATCATTATTAATTGTATTCCCTGGACTTCTGGTAATTTTCCCAGACCCCACCTTACCCTTTTGCTATTTAATTAATTTCTGTCATGATACAGAGGAAATTAAGAGCACGGTCCTTATGTTTCATTACGAATCTACATGTTACTGAGGCCAATTTGCTTCACATGCAGAGCACAAGGACAAAACATATGCATGTTGTTTTTATTTTTTTTAAGTCTTGTTTAGTTGTGAAACTGCACCCTAAACAATTTTAGTCTCATTTTAGATGATGAAATCTTTAGCATTTTAAAATTATTTTGAAATCATTCTGGTAACTTTATGAGAGCAAAAATAATGTAGTATCATGCTTTTAATTATGTAATAATTTACTACAAACTAAGTCTTAGTTACATACTGATCTCATGATCGTTCATCATTAATAAATTGTGGCGCATTTTCTATTCCAAGCAGGCACTATATTTCTTACTATATCTGTTAATTCTGTAAATCTTTGTGAAATACTTAAGGAACTAATGAAGGAGCAAGTAATACTGATCTCATACTTGATACTCATTAATGAATTATGATGCATCTTTTATCTCAAGTAGACCAAGGTACTGTATTTGTTCATGATTTGCACTTCAGTATTCCCTGAGTTACTACTAAGAATTTGTGCCCCCTTAGGTACATCACATCCTTTCACTATGTAAGTATTGCATGTTATGCCCATTGCAATGTTCCAATATACATCTCCTCCCAGCTACCACCACTGCAAATTTGGTCCCCCCAAGGTCAAACTCCTTCCGACTCCACTGGTATGATTAACAGGAAAAAGTTTTATTTACAAATAGGTTTACAATTATTTAACAATACTGTTATTTCATGTTCCAGCATGCATGCATTTGTTGAGGTGCATTAAAGACACCTCAGCAAAAAAGAGGACCTCCACCATCTCATTTCTGCAGTCTTCTTATTTCTTATATGACTCATAAAACATATATTTTCAATTTATCCTTGAAAATATATAGACTTCAGAATGGCGGTGAATTCCAGGCTGAAAATGTTGACAATGAAACAGGTTGTGCTGGTCTGGATCTATATACCAGTCAATTAGTATGCACTCTTGGTGGACCTGTAGTTTTTGGATATAGCACCATTCATTATACATTAAATATACAAATGAGATGTTCTCATATTCACACTGTCTTTTATCGTGTTTCCCTTTGAACCAGGTGATGTGTCCCTCTGGGGGTACTACATGTCCCAGATCTCACAAAGCAGCGGCGTGAGCTCCTGTTCGTTGGCACGCCAGGAGAGTAGCATCTCAGCATGGTGGTGGCTGAGCGTGCGCAGCTCCGTCAGCCTTCCCAGCAGACGCGCAAACTGCTGTGGCTCCTGTGGATGGTGCAGCTTGCAGAATTTGTGCAGAATCTCCAGCACAGGCTCCTGCAGCTGCTCCACAGCCCCCTGGTCCTTCACAAAGGGACGGTCTGCAGAGCAGGGTGGCCATCAGAAATGTAATAACTCATGTGCATATATGTATGTCATACACTCTACTTTTTCTAGTATGTTTTGACACAAAACACAAAATAGGAATATTATAGTGAGTTGCTAATATCTGCAAAGACAATTTACACAAGGGGTTTTTCTTTAGTATATTTGTATATTGCATATCCATCCATCTATCAATCCATTCATCCATCCAAACTTCTAATCACTTTCCCTGGTCATGGTTGTTGAGGGTAGGGAGTGTAGCTTATTCCAGGCAGTACAAGTCTGGGGTATATCCTAAAAGACAGTCAGTCACTGGACACATACACACAAAGAGGAATTTAGAGACATCAATTAGCCTAACTACAGGTATGTGAACTGCAGGAGGAAACCTGATTACTCAACACACACACAGAAGAGATGAGATTTGAACCCCCAACCTTGGAGGTGTGTGGCTACTATACCACCCTGTTTGTAAGGTAGTTACGGGAAATTTAGGGTGATTAACCTTTTACCTGAAGACAGGATGGTGATAGCCGTGAGAAGAGCATACTCCTCTTGTAACATTTGGAGCTCCCTGATGCTTTTATAGAAGTTGAACATAGGAATTATATACTGTTCTGATATACCTGAAAGATAAACTCTCCATTATTATGAGAATGTGTAAATGTAGCATTAGCCCCCTGCCCCATATGCCACACATACTTATCTAGCATCTCAATCATTATACACATCACATACAGTGGATATAAAAAGTGTACACACCCCTGTTAAAATGCCAGGTTTTGTAATGTAAAAAAAAGAGACCAATAAATAATTTCAAACTTTTCCCACCTTTAATGTTAATGGTTAGGGATACGCACTTGTAATTTTAAGATTGCAGGTTCGAATCCCCGACCAGCAAGGCACCACTGAGGTACCCTGAGCAAGGTACCGCCCCCAAGCACTGCTCCCCGGGCGCTGAATTAGCTGTCCCTTGCTATGTCACATTGTCAAATATGGGTTAAATGCAGAGAACACATTTCGCTGTGGTGTGTCAACAATGACAATTAATCACTATATTCTATAACCTGTACAAATAAATTGAAAAACAAATCTGTTAAAGAGAAAGATTAAAAATAATCATACAATAAGCTGGTTGCATAAATGTGCACACACATAAACTAATGCTTTGTTGAAGCACCTTTTGATTTATTGATCTTTTGTGCACAGCCATCTTCAGGTCACCCCACAGATTTTCAAAGGGATTTAGGTCTGGGCTCTGGCTGGGCCATTCCAAAACTTTAATTTTCTTCTGAGGAAGCCATTCTTTTGTTGATTTGCATGTATTGTCTTGCTTGAAAAGATGAAATCATCTTCAGCTTTCTAGCAGACACCCAAAGGTTTTGGGGCAGAATTGACTGGTAGTTGGAACTGTTCATTATTCCCTCCACCTTGACTAAAGCCCCAGTTCCAGCTGAAGAAAAACAACCCCAAAACATGGTGCTCCTGCTACCATGCTACACCATGCTATGATGTTCTTTTAGTTATGCGCAGTGTTGTTAAAACATCTTCTGTCTTGCGACTCTACCGCATAATCCAGACATTAGGAGAATATGGGAGACTGTTGTCACATGTAGTACATAACCAGTACTTGCCAGAAATTCATCCAGCTCCTTCAGTGCTGCTGTAGGCCTCTTGGCAGCCTCCCTGACCAATTCTCATCTTGAATTTTCATCAATTTTGGAGGGAAGTTTCGTTCTCGGTAATGTCACTGTTGTCCCATATTTTCTCCACTTTTTGATCACTGTGTTCCATGGTATGTCTAATGTCTAATTTTTTGTACCCTTCTCCTGACTGATACCTTTCAACAATGAGATCCCTTTGATGCTTTGTAAGCTCTCTGAGAACCATGGGTTTGCTGTAAGATGCAACTGAGTAAATGTTAGGAAAATCCTACTAGGACAGCTGAACTTTATTTGGGGTTAATCAGAGTCACTTTAAGGCATTATTTTATGAGTGTGCACACTTATGCAACCAGCTTTTGTACTTATTTTTTAATTTTTATATTTTTTCCTCCTGACAGGTTTGTTTGTTTTTCAGTTGAATTGTACAGGTTATACGTCACATTAGAAGTGGGAAAACTTTGAAATGATTTATCGTTGTTTCATTTGTACAAACTTTAAACAAAATTGTCTTTTGTATATACACACATGCACACACACATATACACTCAATGACAAAAAAGTTAACCACCCAGTAGTGATGGTCCAATTTGGATGTAATTTGGTACACGTGTAGACCAGCGATGGGTATGCAAATGATTTCATTTACAAGGAGCTGGCACGTCTAGTCACCAGACACATAGAATGCCACCTAGACACATTAGACAGCATTTCAAGCACTTCAAGTTTTACAGGGGTCGCATTGTGGGTTTGCAGGAGGCTGGATGGTTGTATTGTGCAATTGCCTGGCATGTGGGGCATGCAGATGTCACAGTCTACTGATGTTGAAACCAATGGGCACATGAGGCCACCCACACACAGCGTGAAGGTTCCGGTCTCCCAAGACAGACCACACCAAGGGAGGATCGTCATATTATGTGGCAAGCATTACAGAACCCCATGACATCTGCGTCTGCCATCTGGACACAGTTATTGGACTCTCTACAGCACCTGGTGCCATCCCACACTGTGTTTCAACAACTGGCATCAGCCAGACTACGGGTTCACCGTTCCATGCATAGGCCACTGTTAACACCACTGCAGAGACAGCTGCACTTGGAGAGGTGCCGTAACCGGGAGGAGCGATGAATCTTGGTTCTGCATTACCACGGATGACCGTCATGTGCATGTGTCTGCGTATTTGCATGTCTTACCTCTCCTGAGACAGCACCCTGGTACAGTCTTTCAACAAGACATTGCCCATCCACACACAGTACGTGTGGACTGCCTGCATCATGTTGAGGTCCTCCTGGGCCAGCCAGATCCCCCGATCTTTCCCCAATTGAACATGTGTTTCTGATTGTTTCTAACAATCAGAAAGCAGCAGTTTGTGTAAAATGCCTCCCTGGGGCCAGAGTTTCTGACATAAAGTCCCAACAATCCGAGGTATTAAAGAGGAGCTTAATTTCTATGTGAGCAAAAGCTAAAACAAAAGGTTGGACTCTCTCTATAGAGGGGATGTGACCTATAGTAGGCTACTCTCCCTAAACTGCTGGTTAGATACATGGTGTGCATCTTAAAACATTGCCTTTATTGATAATTGGGACTTTTTCTGTGAACGGCCTAGATTTTATAAATCGGACAGTCTTCATCGTATCTGGAGAGGATCATTTATGTTACCCCATGTTATGATACCCTGTTTATTCTCCCACTTTTAGATCATGTTTGGCCTTGACCCAGGTGCTCCATCACACGGCATCCCCTAAATCTAGCAACTATTTAGAAACACAGTTGAGTGAGCATAGAAAGAATATTATAAGTATTATTTGACCAAGACTCCACTGGGGGCTCCTGTGCAGATAACTTAATATTAATCCCATTTTTAAAAATGAATCACAACATAAAAATGAGTCACAACATAAACCCATCATAAAATGCACACTATTGAATGCTCTTTAGAAAGTAAATTGCTTCTTGTTAATAATATGGTGCTGGACACTGGAGCAAACCTGTGTTTTTTAATTGAAACCTGGCTCAGACCCACAGACACTATACCTCTTGCTGAAGCCTCACCTGAGTTTAGTTTCGTACAGAAACCACGTGGATCAGGGCTTGGAGTGGCCTTAATGTTAAAACTTGAACCCAAGATTATCAAAGATTTTGCAGCATTTGAAGCAATGCCCATTAATATTCTTGTAATATACAGACCACCAGAATCATACACTTTGTTTCTGACAGAATTTGGGGAACTTCTCTGTTATTAACTTAGAGAATATTATAATACTTGGAGACTTCAATATACATGTGGACATAGAGACTAATGCCAGCAGCAAAAGTTCCCTGCCTCTCATGGACTCTGTTGAGTGTAACCAACATGTAACAGGACCAACACATATTCACAATCATACACTAGACTTGATTATTACTCACAGAATTTCTGCTCATCATGTATGTCTGTCCATTGAATTAGTCCTCTGACCATTTTCTAATCATCTATTTACTACATTACTTACTGCATTATTAATTATTATTATTAATAATGCATTATTATTAATGCAGTAAGTAATGTGAACTTCATGTCTAGTACAGATGTCAATGAATTCACCCATGACTTCAATACAGTGGATAGTCAGATTTTAGATGAAATAGCAATAAAGTGGTAAAAAGCACCAGATCACACACACACTTGCAAACAGGAGCATCGCAGATTGGACCACAAATGGAAATCCACAGGCTTAGAAGTCCTCAAGTTGGCATGGTCTGACAGCCTGCAACTATACAAGCAAGCCTTTTATAGGGCACGTTCAGCCTATTATTCTAGCCTCATTGATTGCAATAGAAATAAGCTTTGCAACTTTTTAAAAATAATAGCTCATCTAACAAGTAAGGCTGAAGGTCTTTGAAATCCAATATAGCCTCCCGTTGACCACAGCTCCAAAGTACAGAATCAGATGTTCCATTGCCTCACTAACTATAACAACATTTATGAAACAACTTCCACAGTCCTTCAGCCTAACATCTGAGGCATCGTGTACAAATGAACTTGAACAGGCAACTGCAAACATGAAAAAATCCCTTCGTAGCACACTAGATCTTGTAGCCCCACTTAAGTAGATAAAGCACAGAGATAAGAAGCCTGCCCCCTGGTACTCTGATCATACACATGAACTCAAACAGGCATCACGCAAGCTAGAGCGCAAATGGCGCTCAACTAAACTAGAAGTTTTCAAATCTGCATGGAAAGAGAGCCTGTCTAAATACAGACAAGCACTAGTGACTGCTAGGTCTGTGTATCTCTCCAGATTAATAGACGGGAACAAAACCAATCCAAAATTCCTATCGAATCCGTGGCTAGGTTAACACAGAATTCTCCATTAAACTCGCAAGTCCCGCAAGCTCTTAAGAGTGATGACTTAATTAAATTTTTTAATGGTAAAATAACTAAGATTAGACAGACCATCCAGTGTACGTCCTTAGTTACCTATGACTGCCAGACTCCTGCTAGTCTTATGCCTATCAATAATGAGACTTTTGAATCTTTCATTCCTATAAAACACTCAGAACTCTTGAGCTTAATTTCCTCCTGTAAATCCTCTACAAGCCTCATATACCCAATTCCTACAAAATTCTTCAAGGAAATTGCACCACCAATTAGCAATACCCTGTTAAATGTGTTAAACTAATCTCTTAAGCTTGGATATGTTCCAAAACCTTTTAAAATGGCTATTATTAGACCCGTCCTAAAGAAACCTATCTCAAATCTTCCTTTCGTTTCAAAGATCATGGAAAAGGTTGTAGTTCGTCAGTTGTCTTCTTTCCTACAGTACAAAAAAATAATACTAATGAATTATATCAGTCTGGCTTTAGACCAAACCATAGCACAGAAACTGCTCTAGTCAAAGTAATGAATGATTTACTTATGGCTTCAGACCATGGCTGTATATCGCTTTTGGTATTACTAGATTTAACTGCAGCATTTGATACTGTGGACCATAATATCCTCTTGGACCGGTTAGAAGGTGTAGTTGGCATTACAGGGACAGCACTCTCTTGGTTCTGCTCATATTTAACTGATCGCTATCAGTATGCCCATGTGAACAACGAATCATCCAAGGCCACCAAAGTCACATACGGTGTCCCACAGGGATCAGTACTGGGCCCACTACTGTTTACCCTATACATGCTACCTCTTGGTAACATTATTAGAAATCATGGTGTTGGGTTTCATTGCTATGCAGATGATACACAGTTATATATATATATATATATATCTGTTAACCCTGATGATACATCACTCCTATCTCGGTTAGAAGACTGTCTGTTAGATATCCGGTGCTGGATGGCAAAAAAATTCCTAATGTTAAACACAGAAAAAACAGAAGTACTGGTGATTGGTCCCAAGGCTGCAAGAAATACGTTGCACCACCTCAGCATTAGTGGCCTTCCTACACAACCTAACACGGTGGTTAGAAATCTTGGTCTTCTAGTTGATTCAGATCTATGTTTTGATGCTCACATAAGTATTACTAGAACTGCGTTTTATCATCTACGGAACATAGCCAAGCTTCATAAGATGCTCTCGCTTCGTGATGCAAAAGCCTGTCCACACAATTCGGAAGGTCCCCTACCTGGGCACCAGGCAGGAAAGACACCATACGGGACCCTCTATAACAGGTGCACACATCAGGGTTGGGGCCATTCTGGAATCCATTGATCAATTCCAGTCCAAGTCAGGAAATGGAACTGGAGCTGGGAATGGAAAAAAAACTACGGGGAACAGAATTGGAGTTGAATTTGAACTTCAGGGAGTTCCAACTCCAGTTCCATTTCCTGATTTGGACTGGAATTGATCAATGCATTCCGGAAATGGCCCCAACCCTGGCACACATAATTGTCTACACCTCTAATAATTGAATCCCCTACTACCAGCAGAGAGATCGAGAGAGCTGGGAGACCGTAGGTCGTAGACGCAGGAAAAGGCGTACACACGTTACAGAGGCGGCATCACCTGAGGTGTCTGTGTCTAACAGGTTTCAGGTGCTTCCAGCTTTAGAGCCGGAAGGGACTGGGGAGGCAGGTGGGCCCTTGGGCACTGAGGAGCCCCCTCCCCCCAGGAAGAGGGAGGTTCTGGTAGTGGGGGATTCAATTATTAGGGGAGTAGACAGTTATGTGTGCACGCGTGATAGAGGGTCCCGTACGGTGTCTTGCCTGCCTGGTGCCCAGGTAGGAGACCTTCCAGATCGTGTGGACAAGCTTTTGGCCCCAGCTGGGGTGGATCCAGTTGTCGTGGTGCATGTTGGCACCAACGACATAGGCAAAGGTAGAAGGGCTGTTCTGCAGGATAGATTTATAGAAGTCGCCAATAAGCTTAGAAGCAGAACGTCCATGGTGGTATTTTCTGAAATACTCCCCATGCCACGCGCAAGTCAGGCTAAGTTAGCTGAGATAAGGAGATTAAATGCGTGGCAAAAAGGATGGTGTAGGAAAGAGGGGTTTAGGTTTATGGGGCACTGGAGGATCTTCTGGAACAGGTGGGACCTGTTCAAGCCGGATGGGTTGCATCTGAACCGGAGGGGAACCAGTGTACTGGGAAGGCGTATTTGTAGAGTAGTTGAGGAATGTTTAAACTAGGGACTGGGGGGGCAGGGAGGTTAGTTAAGTATGTAAGTGGGGGGAAACGGAAACCCCCAAAAAATCATATTATAAGTAGGCACTGTAATAGGCCTACCCTTTGTTGTCTGTATTTAAACGCCAGGAGTATTAGGAATAAAATTCATGATTTAGAGGCTCTTATCTCATCGGACTCTCTATATTATAGCAATAACTGAAACGTGGTTGAGTGAAAAGGATGGACAAGAATATAATATGGATGGTTACACGTTCCGTAAAGACCGTATAGGTAAGAAGGGAGGTGGTGTTGCAGTATATGTAAAGGAAAACTTGCAGGCAAGGGAGCTTACTGATATAAGTAAAAGTACAGAAGCTATATGGGTAAAATTAGATGCTAAAAACTCAAATAGCCTAATTGTCGGTGTTTGTTACAGAGCACCCAATGTAGCTGCTGAGGAAAGCAGATTGTTATGCAGTAATATTAGTGTAAGGCTGGAGGCCTTGCAGGCCCCGTCGGTCTGAGCTCTGGCAAGCCTGTAATGCTCCACCCAGTGTCCTGAAGCAAAGGTCCACCGGCTCCGACAAGACTGGACCCAAATCACCTGATCACCACATCAAAAGGGACACCTCACCCCCACTGGACGGCCAGAACCCTGCAGCCAAATTCCAGGGACAAGGCCTGGCTGCGTCAAGACACAGATGCATCCTACATTCACTAACTCACACTTACACAGGAGGTATACATTAAGGACACACGCACCCATGTTTGGTCTCGTTTGAATGGTCACAGTACGACGGGCACAATACTCTCAACCTTAAAGCGGCATGTGTTCACATAAGAGAAATATAGAAAGTAAGACTAAACCCACCAAAGTGGAGGATCTTATCACCTGGTAGAACAAAGGAGTTGTCACGTTCCCCCTAAAGCAATTTGATTGGCTGAGGGTCTGAGAATTGATAAGATCAACAGTTCTCCAAGACACACACACAAGATCAGGGCAGGCCCTAAAATAATCAATCACAACCTTTGATACAGCCTGTCACCTGGTTTGGAATACTTAAGGAAGAGCTCCAGAGTAACACGGGGAGTCACTCTGTAATCAGAGCTCCCACATAGTGCTGTATGAATCTTCATCTGCAATCAGATATTTTCTGCAGTTACTATGTGTCCACTCAGCTGAGATATGGAATTGTTGTATACTTTTAATTGGATTATCTAGTTTAGGAATTGTGGCCACATGTTAAAATTATTGCAACGCTATATTTGTTTCAATTGGTGTAATGTATATTAATTGTGAATAACCTGGGTTTGATTACTTCTTGGCTGTCTGACTTTGCTGAACCTCTGCATGTTCCTCAGAGACTGGGGTTATTCTAACACTCTCTTGCAGCCTCTGAATCGACCCCGTTTCTCCGAGACCCGATGCGGCTGCCCAAGTTGAGTTACGGTGTATGCCGGCTCAGCCTCTGAGGTGCGCACACGCTGGGTTACGGTAAAAGACCGGCTCAGCCCCTGAGGCGCGCACAAGCTGGGTTACGGCGGGTCCGGCCCAGCCTCTGAGGTGCGCACACGCTGAGTTACGGCACAAAGTCCGGCTCAGCCTCTGAGGTACGCACACGCTGGGTTACGGTAGATCGTCCCAGCCTCTGAGGTGTGCACACGCTGAGTTACGGCACCAAATCCGGCCCAGCCTCTGAGGCGTGCACACGCTGAGTTATGGCAGACATCGGCTTAACCTCTGTGGCCCTCACTAGCTCGGATTCGGCGATGGTCAGCTGAGCCTCTGGGGCGTTAAGGGCCGCCGGGTCAGGACGGGTATCCAGGCTAGCATTGTATTACCTTGTAGTGGTTGTCCAACATCTAAACCTACATAGCAGAGTCACGGATCGCCTTATCGGCCGAGGCGAATCCGATGCGCCCCATCGTCCGGGATTAGTGGGAGTTCAGCAATAGAAGGCACAGCCCAGAAGTAATCTAAATAACAGACATGTCATGACTAAACTTGCCAATAAAGATCTTTACTTAAAATGGAGTCAGATGTAATTTGGTCTTTACCTACAACGGGTAAGTAACTTTACAGAAGCGCTCGGAAGGATCCACACGCATTTCAAGCCTTCGGCTGTCCTATTGGATTCCGCCATTGGGCCAGTGGACGGTTCCCCTACATTAGGATTATGAGCAATAAAAATGATGTGGTAGTTATGGGTGATTTTAATCTACCGGGGATGCAGTGGGACATTGTTGCTGGCTCTTCTGAAAATGAACTTGAGATGGTGGAATTAGTACAGGATTGTTTTTTTACTCAGTTTGTTAACACCCCTACCAGGGGAGATGCCATTCTTGATCTTGTTTTCTCTAATAACCAGGACAGGATTGGTAAATTACACGTTTTAGAACCACTTGACAGTAGCAATCATAACATGGTTAAATTTGAGGTTAAGTTTAGTGCCCGAAGAGCAAAGTCCAAATCAAAAATATATAATGTTAGGAAGGCTAACTTCAATTGTATGAGATTAAAACTAGAAACTGTAAACTGGATGGAGTAAAATAAGAAAACTGTTGAAGAGGCATGGGAATTTTTTAAAAGCACATTATTGCAAGTGCAAGAGGACTTCATACCTGTTTCCAGCAAGAATAAATCTAGGAAATTGCAACCTAGGTGGTTTACTAGGGAAATAAATTATAAAGTAAGGAGGATGTGAGGGACCAGCAAGCAGACTCAGGGGCACAGAATTAGTTACTAACCAAAATTTTACTGAAAATCCAAAAATCATCAAAATACAAAAGAATATCCAACAAAGGAAAGTCCAGGGCCCAATAAAATGAGGTCAACCAAACAGAATGAAACCAAAATTAAAGCAAAGCATAACCCAACCTACACTGAACATAGGACATGAGAGTCCTAGAGAATTGTATGTCAGATTAAGGGAACTGTATGGGAAGTGGATACAGCCTAAAGGGAAAATGGTGGAAGAAGTTGGGGAAATCATTGTCCTGGAACAGTACTTGAGAATGTTGTGCCCTGAGCTACAGGTATGGCTGAAGGAGCGTGATCCTGGGACTGCAGCAGAGGCAGCGATGCTAGCCGAGGCATTTGTGGCAGACAGGAAAAAAGGCCAGCCATGGACACCAAAATGCTTGGCAGATGGGAAGGGATACTCGTAAGGCAATCCCCTCACATCAGCAGAGGCTGAATTTTGGTGTAGGTAGGCCTTCTGTAAAGGAAAGTCCTCCAGCTAGTGTTTCAAGGGGCCTAGGTAAGCCACCTATTTGCTACCTCTGTGGCCAGGAAGGCCATACCAAACCCGTTTGTCCCAAGAACACTGTTAAGATTACTCAGATGTGCTTTGTTCCTAGGCAGGAGGCACAGCTAAAGCCAAGAGCTGAACAGGTTATGAGGATGATATCTGTGGAAATAAATGGGAAGAAGTTACAAGCCCTTATCGACTCAGGGAGTGATCAGACTCTTGTTCATCAACAATATGCACCTTATGTGGGGGGCATTACAGAGAGGGTCCCGGTTCGCTGTGTACATGGGGATGAAAGGTACCTTCCCACATCTGATGTATATGTTAAGGTACAAGGGCAGACCTATGTTTTAAAGGTAGGAATTTCTGAAAATCTCCCCTTTGCGGTAATATTAGGTCGTGATTTTCCAGTGCTTTTTGATTTGTTGCAAATCACAAAATGCACAAAAATATAACAAACAACTATGCCACAACCCAGCTCCTCATCCCCCTACTGTGGGCACCTGTTGGTACTGCCAATGGCAATTAAAAGTGAACCATGACCATCCCGGCCGTTTGCCCGTCGGACCAAAAAGATGCATGCACCACCCCATGCAAGCCCGGCACCCCATACACCCGGAGCACTCCCTAGAGGACTCCCCAAAGAACACGGTCGAATGCCTTCCCCATGTCCACAAAGCACATGTAGACTGGTTGGGCAAACTCCCATGCACCCTTCAAGACCCTGCTGAGAGTATAGAGCTGGTCCACTGTTCCACGGCCAAGGCGAAAACCACATTGCTCCTCCTGAATCCGAGGTTCGACAATCCGATGGACCCTCCTCTCCAGGACCCCTGAATAGACCTTACCAGGGAGGCTCATGAGTGTGATCCCCCTATAGTTGGAGCACACCCTCCAGTCCCCCTATTTAAATAGGGGGACCACCACTCTGGTCTGCCAGTCCAGGTGCACTGCCCCTGATGTCCATGCGATGCTGCAGATGCGTGTCAACCAGGACAGCCCTGCAGCATCCAGAGCCTTAAGGAACTTCAGATGGATCTAATCCACCCCCGGGACCCGGCCACTGAGGAGCTTTTTAACCACCTCAGCGACCTCCGCCCCAGAAATAGGGGAAACCACCCCCAAGTCCCCAGACTTCCTCATTGGAAGGTGTGTTGGTGGGATTAAGGAGGTCTTCGAAGTATTCCCTCCACCAACCCAAAACGTCTGGAGTTGAAGTCAGCAGCGCCCCATAAACAGTGTTGATGTTGCACCACTTTCCCGCCCTGAGCCACCGGATGGTGGACCAAAATCTCCTTGAAGCCATCCGGAAGTAGTTCTCCTTGGCCTCACCAAACTCCTCCCACACCCGAGTTTTTGCCTCAGCGACCGCCGAAGCCGCATTCCGCTTGGCCCGCCGGTACCTATCTGGAGTCCCACAGGCTAAAAAGGCCCAATAGGACTTCTTGTTCAGCTTGACGGCATTCCTCACCACCAGTGTCCACCAGTGGGTTTGGGGATTGCCGCCGCGACAGGCACTGTCTACCTTACGGCCACAGCTCCGGTCAGCTGCCTCCACAATGGAGGCACGGAACATGGCCCAGTTAGACTCAATGTCTCCCACCTCCCCCGGGACATGGGAGAAGTTCTGCCGGAGGTAGGAGTTGAAGCTCCTTCTGACAGGGGATTCTGCCAGACATTCCCAGCAGACCTTCACTATATGCTTGGGCCTGACCGGCTTCCTCCCCCACCAGCGGAGCCAACCCACCACCAGGTGGTGATCAGTTGACAGCTCCGCCCCTCTCCAATACATGTGGCCACAAATCCAATGACACGACCACAAAGTCGATCATCAAACTGCGGCCTAGGGTGTCCTGGTGCCAAGTGCACATATGGACACCCTTATATTTGAACATGGTGTTCGTTGTGGACATTCCGTGACAAGCACTGAAGTCCAATAACAAAACACTGCTCGGGTTCAGATCGGGGAAGCTGTTCCTCCCAATCATGCCACTCCAGGTCTCACTGTCATGCCCACATGAGCATTGAAGGAGTGCTCTCCAACACCTCTTCCAAGGACTCCAAAAAGGGTGGGTATTCTGAACTGCCGTTTGGCGCATAATCACAAACAACAGTCAGGACCCGTCCCCCCACTCGAACGTGAAGGGAGGCTACCCTCTTGTCCACCGCGGTAAACCCCAATGTACAGGCGCCCAGCCAGGGGGCAATAAGTATGCCCACCCGTCTGCTCGGCACGTCTCCCTGCGAGCAACTCCAGAGTGGAAGAGGGTCCAACCCCCCTCAAGGAGACTAGTTCCAGAGCCCAAGCTGTGCGCCGAGGTGAGCCCGACTATATCTAGTCGGAACCACACAACCTCGCGCACCAGGTCAGGCTCATTCCCCCCCAGAGAGGTGACATTGCATGTCCCAGAGCTAGCTTCTGCAGCCGAGGATCAGACCGCCAAGGTCCCTGCCTTTGGCCACTGCCCAATTCGCACTGCACCTGTCCCCTTTGGCCTCTCCTACAGGTGGTGAGCCCATTGGAGGGGGGACCCACGTGCCTTGTTCGGGCTGTGCACATATTAAGTGACCTCACCTGGACAAATAACATTACCTAGACTACAAAGAGCATGCGCCAAACCGTTTAAATAACTCTGCGAGTTTTTGTCATATACACATTTAAAAAACACCCTCAGAAACCTTGGATGATCTACTTTTCAAATATATATAGGTAGAAACTAAATATATTTTTACAGCTTCATGATACGAATAGAAAGAACAAGAGTAACTGACTTAAGCGTCTGCGTCTCGAAGCAGCTCTGATCGCCTTCCCACTTGCAAATCGCGCTATTCGCATGACAATAACATGATAATCCGACAGTTAGTATTGGGTAAAGAAATATGTGAATATGCCTATCGTGACCGAAATAAACAAGAGCACATGTCTGGGTAGTGTTTACACTGATCAGCTACAATATGGCACACAGATATGTCTCTGCCGCTGAAGCTTTGCGCCAATGTTACCACTTTCAGCAGCGAATCTCATACCTGTGTTTATGGTTCAGTGGGCTTGGCTGTTCCTCACTTCACCTTACGGGAGGGTATGCTGGCCTAGTTTACATACAGTAAGCCTGCTCCACTCTCCAGCATACCCAATGAACATTATAACAGCTAGTACTGTGGCATAATACCACCTATTTGTAATATCAAGTTATTACAGTTACCAGGATGCCTTGTGCTGTGCTTATATAAATGTAAATATAATGTAATGTAATGTGTGGGTCTCTATATTAACATTATAAATAATGACTTTGTGACCATTTAATGTTTTACTGGAGCATGTACACTCACCTAAAGGATTATTAGGATCACCATACTAATACGGTGTTTGACCCCCTTTCGCCTTCAGAACTGCCTTAATTCTACAGTACGTGGCATTGATTCAACAAGGTGCTGAAAGCATTCTTTAGAAATGTTGGCCCATATTGATAGGATAGCATCTTGCAGTTGATGGAGATTTGTGGGATGCACATCCAGGGCACGAAGCTCCCGTTCCACCACATCCCAAAGATGCTCTATTGGGTTGAGATCTGGTGACTGTGGGGGCCATTGTAGTACAGTGAACTCATTGTCACGTTCAAGAAACCAATTTGAAATGATTCGAGCTTTGTGACATGGTGCATTATCCTGCTGGAAGTAGCCATCAGAGGATGGGTACATGGTGGTCATAAAGGGATGGACATGGTCAGAAACAATGCTCAGGTAGGCCGTGGCATTTAAACGATGCCCAATTGGCACTTAGGGGCCTAAAGTGTGCCAAGAAAACATCCCCCACACCATTACACCACCAGTGGTAACAAGGCATGATGGATCCATGTTCTCATTCTGTTTACGCCAAATTCTGACTCTACCATTTGAATGTCTCAACAGAAATCGAGACTCATCAGACCAGGCAACATTTTTCCAGTCTTCAACTGTCCAATTTTGGTGAGCTCGTGCAAATTGTAGCCTCTTTTTCCTATTTGTAGTGGAGATGAGTGGTACCCGGTGGGGTCTTCTGCTGTTGTAGCCCATCCGCCTCAAGGTTGTGCATGTTGTGGCTTCACAAATGCTTTGCTGCATACCTCGGTTGTAACGAGTGGTTATTTCAGTCAAAGTTGCTCTTCTATCAGCTTGAATCAGTCGGCTCATTCTCCTCTGACCTCTAGCATCAACAAGGCATTTTCGCCCACAGGACTGCCGCATACTGGATGTTTTTCCCTTTGCACACCATTCTTTGTAAACCCTAGAAATGGTTGTGCGTGAAAATCCCAGTAACTGAGCAGATTGTGAAATACTCAGACCGGCCTGTCTGGCACCATAACCATGCCACGCTCAAAATTGCTTAAATCACCTTTCTTTCCCATTCTGACATTCAGTTTGGAGTTCAGGAGATTGTCTTGACCAGGACCACACCCCTAAATGCATTGAAGCAACTGCCATGTGATTGGTTGATTAGATAATTGCATTAATGAGAAATTGAACAGGTGTTCCTAATAATCCTTTAGCTGAGTGTATATTTCAATTAGTCCTTCAGTGTGAGTGTTATCTTATCAATTTCCCTGTTTCTACTGCTGCCAATTATCTTTAGTTTGCTAGTAATAAAGTGAAGCTGCTTCCTTTTTAAAAAGAGTATATCTGTCTAAAATGGTTTGCAACCCATGATCGGTTACACTGGTGTCAGAAGTGGAATGCCAGGTCAACATTGAAATTAATTATTTAATTTGGAGACTCTAACAAGCACAGCTTTCAAGATGGCACCGAGGGGAAGTGGCAGCAAACCGAAGGGGAACCCCAGGAACTGAGCACGAAGTGATGTCAAAGTACTCCTGATTGAAATCCCTTTGCACATTTATTCTCCAAACCACTGGATAACCACCATAGCTGTTCAAAATCTCTTACCACTATTTCGTATCCTCTCCTCCAGTACTTCAGTGTGTCTGTGAGGTAGCTTCTTGGTGAAGACTCGTGCAGACCTCAGGAACATGGCCTCCACTGCTGAGCCTTTTAGAAGAGCAATCTGGTCTTCTTGGTCCAGGGTCTGGAAACCTACCAGGGACATGGGAGATTGCAGCACCCATGAAACTCCTCTGAAGAGACATTTATCTTCTAGCTGACATTTACAGCAATCATTAGTCATTAATACAGTGCCAATGCAAAATGCTAATACAAACCTGGGATATTTTTGGTGAATTCGACAAGCACTTGAACATGACTAGTTGCCATCTCTGTCAATAAAATGAAGTTTTCTTCTGTACTGTAGTGCTCTTGAAGCTATATGGTAAAATAAAAGAAATACTTGCCAGATTTGAGATGGAATTGCAAAAAAAATATATATATATTAAACTTAAATTCCAAACAATTTTAGTCTAGTCGTGTAAGTCAAGTAAATGCAAAAATACTAATATTATTGCTGTTAAATGGGGGAAAATGTTGGTTCTTATTGATGATGTTGCTAAAACAAAATAATGGATAGACTTACAAGCTTTTTCGCCATATCCTGGGGTATACGGTGTTTATTATAAGCATGTACTATGTAGTTCAGCAGGGTCTGCTGATCTGGACTAAACTCAACTTTCTCCTGAAACCATGGAAACAACTGAAATTGTCACATGGAAAATGCCAGTGATGCCAGCTTCTTGCCAAATCTCCTTCACAGATGCTTTTGATTAATACAAAATACAGGAAATGAAAATGACTCTTCTTGGAGGTCTACTTTGAATTGGTCAATGATGTTTGCACAATTATTCTGATGATAGCACTGCATTACCCAACTTTACATAACCAATATAAAGGTGAAAATGTAACTGTACAGCAAATTACTTAATTGGACATATTCTGGGAACCAACTGCTTGCACATTTGCTTAGAAATTTGTTTACCTTAGGTATTTTTAAAAATAAACCAAAGAGATGATTATAAATAAAAGTGGAGAGCTGAAGTATAAAGAACCCTTATCACTACTGATAGGTTTTAAAAAAGGAATTGTCCATTAAAACAGGCGATTACCTTTGAAAGCTTTGTGGTGGAGGTGACCTGCTTGGTATCTCCACCACTTCCACCTTTGGTTTGATCCATGCCTGACTCTTCTGAAGAAGCCTTTGTATATTTCTTTAGTCGTTTAGACTTGCACTGGATTTCTGTAAGCAGACCTGTAATCGAGATCCGAGTGTGGACAAAATGTTCATGTCCATTAAAACTGGATTCAATGAATTTATATAACCAACAGAGCAATTCAGAAACTGCACTGTATGTAACATGCTCTGTATTTGAAAGGACAACTGATTATGCCTCAATGCAATCAGTCAAAACTCTTCCTTCTGTATAGTTAAAATCATAGTTAAACTCATAACAATGTTCTGTCATAATGTACAGTAAAGCAGCTGCCTAGCTCCCACTCCAGGTTTCTGCCTTCACTCCAACCCCAAATCAGTGGTGTTCTGCCACCCGCATGTTGGCTATATTTTTGTATTCTTCATTTCTTGTTGTTCAGGGCTAAGTCTTGCTTTCCATCTTTGTTTTTTTATCATTGTTAATAAATTTTGTGAGTACCACGTGCACCTTCCTTGCCTTCATCTGACTGGCATTATCAATGACCTTCAGACAGTAGTGCATTCCAAGAACATCAATATAGTGATTCAGTTTTATACTCCCATCAAAATAACTCTACTTCTGGGTGCTCTATGGCTGATAATCAGGTGGTCATTAAAAAACTCCACAACCTCTATACCAGGGGTGGTGAGTCTGATCCAAGGAGAGGTCATCCCAAAAACCCGCACCCAAAATGGCTCTCCATGGATCAGTTTCGCCACCCCTGCTCTATACCTATAGAAGAGAAAGCAAGAAAGTTATCAGTCTCACAGCCACTATGCTACATCTGTGAAAATCTGCTGGAGATGTTTCCTCTCTGTGTTGTTATCTTATCTATGTCCATGGCCTACAGCCAACCAGCCAACAGGCAGGCACTTAGTCATCCTTCATACCATGGACTGCAGAACTGGAGGGAGGGCCACTCACTGAATGTTGCAATTTGAACCCACCAACTGTATCATGCGTACATTGTGAGGCAAAAAATACATCATAATGTGAGCAGTCTTAAAATATTAAGAGGTAGAGGTTTATACCTGAGTTTTTCTCAAGCAACCAGAGAAATGTACATTACAGTATGCCCCTCCCCCCATCCTAAAGCATTCCAAGGTTTCACACAGATTTCCCTAAAGGTCACACTGTTTCTGTTAGCTTTTGTCATTGTTGTGGCAGATGACAACACATTGATCCCAGCATATTCAACATGTTCAAGGACAGAAACTGAAAGCAACGCATAGAGTATCTTTCAATTTGGAAAAGAATGAAAATAACAAGGTATCACTTCTCTCCTCAGGGTCCATGTAAAACATTTCTCTTTGGAAATAAAGGAAATTGCTACTTTTAAATACCAAATATAACACTCAACTCAAGTTTTAGTTTTGTTTTATCTAGTTTAGTTTTATCTTTTTAGTCCTTTTTTTTAATTCTTGGAAACAATTTACATAAAAACCCATGAAACCAATAATTCAAATATTTAAAAATACAATATAGAAATATAGTTCTAGGAGGCAATTTACGGGGTCCAACACTATGGCCTGAATATACGTTTTGACCACATTCAACATCAAATGTTCCATTACAATGACTGCAAGTGAATGTGTATTAAGCATGGAACTTTGTGTTTGTATGGCTGTATAATATCTACAATACTGTACATGGGCGTATGGACTATGGGCACTACAGCACCACCATAAACCCAGCCTGTGTCTTTTGTCTGGGCTAAGGAGCGAGGAATATTGCACCAGGTCAGGTCGGGTTGGGGAGCATGCAGCACATTGCCGCACCTACCACACAGCGAAACTCCTCGGGATTCCAGCCGGCAATCCCCCAGGCAGATACACGGTCCAGTCCCACCCTCCGGAAATGGCCATCCATCTGCCACAGTCAGGTGCTACGTGAGACTCCCCTTGGCCTGATCCAGTTACTTAGGTCCTCAGCAATGAGGATCCTGCGAGCCGGATCACCCTCAGGGAAATGTGCCACATGGCTGTAGTGCCGTAAATGATGCTCCCTCACAATGCAGGTAATGTGCCTCATTCGGGACTCCTCTAGCAACCGCTCATTTGACACAATTCAAACCAGCAGTACCCAAGGATTCCCCAAAAATACACAGTTCCGAAGGAGTCCAGTCTTCATCTCAGCTCACTGGATAGCGTCCATGTCTCACAGCCATACAGCAAGAAAGAGAGCGCCAGGACTATAAAGACCTGGACCTTTGTCTTTTTGCAAAGATATGGGGAGCGCGACACAGCCCTTTCCAGTGACCTCATGACCCCCATGCTCTTCCAATCCGTTTGCCCAACACCCAGTCCATGGAAGCACTGAACAGAGTAGGAGCAAGAACACACCCCTGGCGAACCCCAGAATCAACTGGGAAGAACACAGAGGTCCTCCATCTACTCTGCACAGCACTCACAGTACCAGTGTACAGACTGACCATGACATCCAGTAATTTAGGGGATCCCGCGAAGTCTCAGAATGTCCCAAAGGGCAACTTGATCAACTGAGCCAAACGCTTTTACAAAAATCGACAAAGGCTGCAAAGAACCTCTGCCAATATTCATGCTTGCACTCGATGAGAATCCTCAATGCAGGGATACGGCCAATGGCAGACTTCTTATGCGTAAAACCAGACTGTTCCGGTCGCTGATAGGCAAGCAAGTGATCATGGATCCTGTTAAGGATGACCCTAACTCCGACTGCTGGGGGAGGTTTGAGTCTGAATGGACATTGTTCCGGATCTCCATTGTGGAAGTGGCCGTACGGAGCTGTGGCTGCAGGGTAGTCGGTGCCAGTCGTGGCGGAAACCCCTGTACCCGATGGTGGACACCAAAGGTATGGGGAGCTGTCAAGCTGAAGAAGGAGGCCTACCAGGAATTATTAGCCCAGGGGTCTCCGGAGGCAGCTGGCGGGTACCAGCAGGCCAGGTGGAATGCGGCTTAGGTGGTTGCGGAAGCAAAAACCTGGGTGTGGGAGGAGTTTGGTGAGGCCATAGAAAGTGACTTTCAGTCGGCCTCAAAAAGGTTCTGGCAAACTGTCCGAAAAATCAGGAGGGGGAAGCAGCTCCTGGTTCCTACTGTTTACAGTGGGGAGGGGGTGCTGTTGAATTCACCTGGGGACATCACCCAAAGGTGGAAGGAATACTTTGAGGACCTCCTCAACCCTGCCTCAGATACATCTACACGCATCGCCTTCGAGACATCAGAGGGCACGGGGCTAGAGGGGCTGGGACAGAGTTGTCAATCACATTTTGAGTAAACTTTGCAGACTGATGTATATGAAAATCCAAAAGACTGGTAGCTACAGAAATACTCAAAACAGCACATGTGGTACCAACAATCATGCCATGGGCAAAATCACTGAGATCACATTTTTTTCCAATCTGGTGTTTGCTGTGAACATTATCTGAAGCCTCTGACCTGAATGTACATGATTTTGTGCATTGTGCTGCTACCAAATAACAGATTAGATAGTTGCATGAATAAGCTGGAATACCAATTTTGGTTCTGAATTAACATGGATGACCGTTTTGTGGCGGCGATGAGGGGAGAGGACCAATTCTGCCAATGTTGCGGAGAGACACACCGGTGTTACTTCTGGCATCATGGTGTGGGGAGCCATATGATATGACTTCATGTCATCTCTGGTAGTGATTCGGGGGACCCTGATGGCACAGCGCTGCATCAGTGACATCCTGTGTCTGCATGACTTACCCCTCCTGAGACAGCACCCTGGTACAGTCTTTCAACAAGACAATGCCCATCCACACATAGCATGTGTGTCTATGGACTGCCTGCGTCATGTTGAGGTCCTCCCATGGCCAGCTAGGTCCCCTGATCTTTCCCCAATCAAAGTGTGGGAGCACTCGGATGTCAACTCAGACCCAGTGCGAATCCACAGGATCTCAAGAGCCAGTTACAACAGCTGTAGGCCAACTTGCCACAGGAGAGGATACAATAATTTTGGGCCAAAATAACAAATTAGGTAACTTAACGTAATTTGTTTATTATAACAAATGATAACCATAACTACAGCTTGGTTAGGTGTAATTGGACATGATTTCTGTGAAGTTCCTTTGAAAGTATCAGAATTTATATTTCAAATAACAACATGAATGAGTGTGGGACTCTCCTAATAAGAGTGTGGGTCAAAGTTTGTCCCTCTATTGTGTATGTATATATTAATATTTGAAATAAATGACCGGGTATTATCTCACTAGAAGAAAGTGAACCAAAGCCGACTCACATTCTGCCAGCATTCCCATCTCTTTACACTTCCGGAGCCGACATTCCTGGCACTTCCTACGCATGTACATGTCCATCTCACAGCGCCCCTCAGTTTTGCATTTATAAATTGCATTCTTCGTAATACTCCTCCTGAAGAAGCCTGTGAGAAACAGGAAGTAAGACAGCATTAGGCCTGAACTGACTGTGCAGTATGCCTTTCATTCGGAGTAAGATGCATTTTGGGATATAGTATGTACTTTATGGCCTGCACTGCTGATTGATGCTTAGTGATATAATGTTATTGCAAAAATAATTAGTTAAAAAGACACATTACCACAAAAGTTATGGAATGTTCTGACCTAAATTCTTGGTCTTTACAGTATTTCAGTTGATTGGGGTCATTCTCACATTGATGTTTATCTGCTTGTGGTAAACTTGGTACAGACACAGAAAATAATAAAAAACAAAGAGGCAATGTTTTACACTGGGCTGATGGAAGCAAAGAGAGTTTTAATGCATATCAGGGCAGATAGGGGAAAACATACAAAGCTCTGACTGGATGTTGTACACTATTTCATGTTTAGGTGAATTTTTCACAAGGTACTTTTTTCATGGTATGGTTGTAAAAAGAGCTAAATCTTCATACATTCGTTCCATTGTTAAAGGAAGCCTTGAGGCAGTGTGTGGTTCAGTGGGCTAAGCCTACTGTATGTGCCTGTAATCACAAGGTCACTGGTTCAAACCCAGCCTCAGCACATCTGTGGATCCTTGAGCAAGGCCCTTAACCCCCAGCTCCCTGGGTGCACCAACAGGTGGATGTTTTTCGTGGGCAACTTACTGTACAAAAGAGCAAGTTGAGGGAGGTGTAAAAGACAATTTCCCCATGGGGATTAATAAAAAGTATCAATTGAGAAAGAATATAGTCAGTCTACATCTGGAAGGTCCCATGTTGGCCTTGTGTGATTTCAGAATCATTACAGTACCTTCATTCGAACCAACCTCATTGAAATTTCTAGCATTCATTCAGGGTAAAGATTCTGCATCATTATAAAACTGGTAAGATACTCAAGAAGTCCAATTTGATTCATATGATAATTGGGGGATTTTTTTATTTCGTACCTTTATTACTTCATAATGATAACAACCTCCAATAAATATAATTACCAGAACCTGGCTGCTCTGCTAATTTCTGCACTTAGCGCACCTCACTGATCGCTACATCAAAAAATCTTTCATTTTGTTTAAGGCCTAAGCTTCTCACTTTCCTATGCAGTTACAGGAACACAATACACAACCACTGTATACCACAGTTATTTTTGTGGAACTTCACATACTGACATGGGGAACAAACTGAAAATGACAAGTGGGAGAGAGTTGATTGTTAACAAACCTGTAGAGGAATATAGATCAGAGGGGGACATGGGGAGGACTTAATGGTAAACATAACCTGACAGAGGAGACAGTGAATTTGGAAGAAGGGGTAAAACAAAGGCATTTGTATATGTTCATTTTCATGCCTTAAATGTCTAGGACATCTGAGAAGGCTGGGGCAGAATCCAAACATGTTGCAGTTTTTATTGTGTGAGAGCACCCTAGTAATTTACATGAAATAAACAGGGACATGTCGAAGCTTAGAGGGGTCATTACACACAGCTCGGCTAGAGAATCAGCCACTTCTCCCTGGCTGAGCTGAGACTGCAGTCCACACTCCAGCAGGGTAGCTGTGCATTAAATTACACCTTGTTTCAATTAAGGATTTCATTTTAGTGAGTACCGTATTTTCCGCACTATAAGGCGCACTAAAAAGCCTTTGATTTTCTTAAAAAATAACAGTGCGCCTTATAATCCAGTGCGCTTTAAAGGTGGATTAATTTCTGTTGTGCATACTGAACTCAAAGCGATTTTAATGTTTTAGTATTGAAAAGTGAGTGTATTGTGTAGTGCTTCACGTGTTATAAATGAACAATTTCAAGAGTTATTATGAATACGCTGACTTTTGATTTAGTGATATAGGACTGTATTATATGTGTTCAATTTTGAGTTATTGTTAATAGGCTGACTTTTGATTTAGCGGTATAAGACACTTGTTTTTTTACGTGTTAAAGAGTAGTGAAGACGCTCATAAACGTTTGAACAATGTTGACAGTCATTGTGAACACGTGATGTAAAATACATTTTGGTTGACTGGCTTATCTGACTGTTTTGTTTTGCTTAAAGCGCCTTAAAGTCCGGTGCGCCTTGTATGTGGAAAAAGTTTGAAAATAGACCACTGATTGACGGTGCGCCTTATAATGCAGTGCGCGTTATAGTGCGGAAAATACGGTATTAGCAGCAAATTTGCGACAGATTAACTGTGTGGAGGTTGTGACATTCAGGGATGAAAAAAGGGCTGAGATGGAAATTATTTCAAAGAGTATTTAAAATATAGGAATCATAGGGAGAATAAGCAAACTCTGAACAGGAGTGGGATTCAAACCCTGACCTTGGACGCTAGTGATGCGCGGGTCGACCCGTGACCCGCGGGTGCGGGCAGTTTTCGGGCAGACATTTTTAAAATATCGTGGGCCGGTCAAACCCACTAAACATTGGATGTCGGATAGACATGCAGATCATGTCTATATTGGGTCCGTCAGTCCATGACTAATTCTGGACATCTATACAACGTCCAAACTAGGTCCACAATTTGAACGTCCATGCATGACCCAACTTGTACGTCAATATGACATTCAACATTTGAACGTAATTTTTTTGGACGTCATGTGGACGACTATGACAGGTGCAGGAAATATAGTTTTATTTACAAATACTGAATCAACGTTGTTGTTATCAACATAATAAATGTGAATACAGATTATTTATAAACAAACATGATTTATTATGTTTTAGCCTATTGATTTATTCAGTACGGGGTTTTTTTGTTCCAGTTTTTTTTTAACTGGTTTATTTATTTCAATTAATCAACTTATTTGTTTATGCATATATGTATTTATCCATATATCTGATTATTATTTATTAGGGAATGCAATTTGTGGGAAATTAGAGTTCCGAAAATAATTTCATGATAGCCGATATCCACCCTAAAAAGTGACGCCATGACAGTCAAGGACCAACCAAAGGATTCAAACAGTCAACGCCACTCTGATTGGCTGAAACAACAAGCCAGACATTTTGGCGCGATTCAAGGCAATGCTAACGGCCGCACACTACCTACTGTAAATCAATCCCTAAGGTGAGTCCACACATCGTTTTATTGTAAACTGAAGGTAAGTTTGGTGAGCCTATATAGTAAATTCTATGTCCATTTGTAGGTATAGTGTTAGCTACTGTAGTTTAGCGTTATTATCTTAAATTCCCAAAGCTGCTGTGGTTACAGAAGTTAACATGTCTTAACGGCACAGATTTTTTTGTTTTGCTTTAGCTTGCTGCTACTGTATGTACACTTTTGGTTCAGTTTCAATGGTATTTTGACTGTACACGAGAGAGCATGCCGTTTAATGTAAATGTAAACTGTTTGTAGCTTGCAAATTGTGAATTCGTATGGCTATTAGGCCATGGCAATGAAGGTTATAGATTTGCGTCCACCGCCTGCATGTCTTGACAGCCGTGGCTAAAAATTTTCATTATTGGCAAAAAATGTCATTATTTCCACAAAAAAATCAAACTGTTACACAAAATGTCTTTCCCATTAAAAATGACGCTGTATGAGGCTTTTCACGACATGTCTACTCTTGTCGCTGATTTAGGCTTAATGCAGTGGATGGATTAATAAATTAGCTTAATTGCGATGGATGCAGTGCCCTAGGGCTTAAGTGCCAATGTTTATTCAAGAGACCAAATAAATAATAATTTAATTGAATATCTGTGGTTCATAGTTCTTTATTTTTTTCTATTTTACATAGGATTTTATGATACCAGTACACAAGGGCGCAAAACTCGAGGTAAAATCTAAATTCTAAGTAAAATAATGAAAACTCTAAAATAATGAATAATGGAAAAAAAGCCGCATCACTTTTTTGGATTGCCTGGACGCAAATCTATAACTTTCATTCTCACGGCCTTAGGGTTGACAACAGGATAGGTCGAAAGCTAGCTAGCAGCATGACAAGGAGTTCTGGCTCGTGGTTAACCAGCTAGCATCCGTAGACGATGTTCACGGAGGATGCAAGGTTGAATGATGTTACCCTCAGTGACTTATCATTCATTAAATGAACATAAGTTTTATTGTAAACCATGAGAGGTTTTTTTGTCTCTAATCACACCCCACTGATGACACATGAAGGTTGCACGTTGTTAGCTCGTTTTGGATGTTCTAGGAGCTTTTTCCAGCGCATTCACTATGAATACTGTCAGAAAATATGAAAAAAGTGTACATTATGTCAGGACTCAGGGCACAAGCTTTTCCCAAAGGCAGCAACTCTTAGTTTATTCTTGTCGATTTTTTACTGTGCCACTGAAGGTCAGGTTACATTGAGATTAATTCTACAGGGTATCCGCGCAGGAGTAAAGGGTAGTAAATGAAATCAGACAAAATTAAGGCCCTTGAAAGGTATTAAAAGGTAGTAAATGGAATTTGACTTGGTAGTAAATTTTTCATCTTCCACCTTAATGAGTTTTCCATTAATCTACATGTTTTAACTTCATCTAATTAAAAAAATATATAATATACGTGCTAACAGGACCTGAGTCAGAATTAATAGCCTATCAGAATGACACTGAAGCAATTTCTCCGCCAGGGTGATCTAACGTGTTGATATTAGGAGAGCCTCTTAAACTAGCTAATAGCCACTTGCCGGTGAAATGAGGAAATGTAAGTTTTCTAAAAGTTGGCTTGATAACCCGTCATTTAAAGACTGGCTTAAGCCGGTCATGGGGAATGACCGGAAAGCATTCTGCAGTATATGCAAATAAACTCTAAATCAAACCTGGAACGGCGTTACTGCGATCAAATCTCATTGAGAATCCGCCAGTCATCAGCAGCGGATTCGCGTGCGGGGGGAGCAGTTCCCTATTTCGTTGTATGGTGATGCTACACAGACCAGGGCAAATGCAAACATAAGGTCAGCTACGAGCACAAACATTGCCATCACACCACCTCAGCAGCAAACTAGTGCGACTAGCACCACAGTGGCTGCAGCAGACAGCAGACCTTACTATCACCGACATCGGCTCAGAGCTAAAGTTCTCTGGTGCCTGAACACCGCAGCTACCATCATTCATACAATTCGAATGAGGGTATTGGGGAACTATTCAGAAGCATGTTCACTGACTCTGATACAGCTAAAAGTTTTGCATGTGGCAAGGATAAGACTGCATACATGATTCGGTTCGGCATTGCGCCACATTTTAAGAAATTACTTATAAACAATACAGGTATTGTATATACAGGTAAAATTGTTAAACTTTTCTCTTAAGATTTATTTTGGGACATGTTCAAACTTTTATCTCACGTTGCATCAACCAATAAATACCAATGGTTACCACCCATTACCATTCCATGGACTCTTTGGAGTTTTTTAATCCAAATTATTGTTACAAGTTACCTCGTGATGAAATAATTCACTACTTTAGTCTGTGTGTATGAGAATGTGTGTCTGTCTTAGTATGTGTCACATGACACACTTATAAAATTGTATTAATGTTTATGGCTGTTGTCAAGTGTCATTTGTTTTAAGAAGTGTCAAGTTGACTTTATTGGGTGGGGTTAAGGGTTATGGTTAGGATAACCCAAGGACTAGAGTTAAGGAAAGGACAAACAAAACTCAACTTGACACTACAATAAAACAAATAATATTTGATGACAATCAGGCCGCTGCCCGATTGGTGGTAGTAAAAAATATTGTAGAGGTAGAAAAAAGGTAGTAAATTCAACTCTAGGATTCCTGCATAAACCCTGTTCTAGGTGGTGCAAGCCTATCCCACATGGCAGAGGATATGTTTTTGTTGAACAATACATACGAGCATATGACAGCATCTACAAACTCATAGCGAGTAATGTGCTTGTAGGCTCTAGGCCAGAGGATACTCTTTTTGGTGGGCCACATACATGATGTACATTATTTTGTATGTCTTACAACTATAATCCATAGTTCAATGTCGCTTGTTCAAGAGAACATATCTGCTCTTTATGGCAAACACCGTTGTGCGATGGAGTATTGGGTATGGTAAAGCTGGGTTTTTCTAAACCAGTTTTGTCTTTATCAGGCGGTGTGTACTCTACATTTTGGACGTTGAGTGAGGTGTCCTTCCCTTTTAGGAGCTAAACCACCTAAACAAGGTACATGTTGTGATCTCATCCTCTTTCCCCCTTTTACAAGCCCAAGTCAAATAAACATTAAAGCTAAACTAATTTGGATTAACGCCTGTGTTTACAGATGACTCAGTGGCAAAAACGCCAAAGAGAACTGGATCAACTGCTATGTCTTTCTGACAGTGATGAACAAGAGGGCACTGAAAATAATGACAGTGCGCCTCGATCTCTGAGTAGTTATAGCAGTGACAATGTGCCTGGGACCCCAGATAATTTAGTGAATGACAGTGCTGTTGGGACAGATGGTTTTAACTTTGGCACTGATGTGGAATATTGGTCTACTGACTCAGAACAAGAACCAAATGAAGCTGAAGTGACCAGCTTTGAGGACGAACTGAGACAGTGGGCTTTAGAGCACAAATTGACACACAGAGCGCTTAATGGTTTATTGTCCATATTAAGAAAACAAGGACACTTATTGCCTGTGGATTGCCGGACACTCCTTGCTACACCACAGCATAACACAATGGAGGCTAAATGTGGTGGGCACTACAAGTACTACGGATTAGAAAAGGGTATCTGTCGTTATTTAAGTCAGATGGAGAGTAATGATGTGCACCTCAGTGTAAACATTGACGGCATCCCACTTTTCAAAAGTAGTGGTGTCCAGTTCTGGCCAATACTGGTGAAGTGTGGCCATTTTGATCCATTCATTGTAGCCATTTTTAGTGGACAAAGTAAGCCCATTCCTCTTGAGGAGTACTTAAAAGACTTTGTGACTGAATACAAACATCTCAAAGACAATGGTATAGTTTATAAATGCCAGACTTACACTGTCAATATTGATGCTCTGATCTGTGACGCACCAGCAAGGGCATATCTGAAATGTATTAAAGGTCATACTGCATATTATCAGTTGAAAGATGTTCAATCAGAGGTGATCGTGTTGAGGGAAGAATAATTTTCAGTGAACAGGAATGCACTTCTCGAACAGATGGGGGTTTCTTCAGAGTGGAGTACAGTAAGCAGCAAACTGGTATCAGCCCCTTCATTGCTGCAGGAATTCCTTGTGTTAGCTCATTTGTCATAGATTATATGCATATCGTCTGCTTGGGAGTAGTTAAGCGCTTGTTAATTTACTTGACTCGTGGCCCAAAAGTCTGTCGTTTATCTGTGAGGCAAAAGGATGCAATTTCTCAAAAACTAATTGCACTAAGAGGGAAGATGCAAAGTGAATTTGCTCGACAACCGCAGGGTTTACATGAAATTGATAGGTGGAAAGCCACTGAACTACGGCAGTTTTTGCTATACACAGGGCCTGTGATATTGAAAACTGTGTTGTCCCCTGAAAGACACAAACATTTCTTGTCCTTGACTGTATCCATATCGATAATGCTGGAGTCAGATGAGCGGATTCAAGCGAATCTCCAATATGCTCACGAACTAATCAAACATTTTGTCATGTGCTGTGCAGACCTGTACGGCAAGACCTTTCCTGTATACAATGTACATGGACTAATTCATCATGAGGATGGCAGCCACTTCAACTGTTCCTTAAACGACATTTCCTGTTTCCCATTTGAAAACTATCTGCAACAAATAAAGAAACATGTGAAGAGTGGGAGAAGTCCCATGGGACTTTTTTAAAAGCACATTATTGCAAGTGCAAAAGGATTTCATACCTGTTTCCAGCAAGAATAAATTTAGGAAATTGCAACCTAGGTGGTTTACTAGGGAAATAAAGTATAAAGTAAGGAGGAAAAGGGCTTTGTTCCAGAAATGGAAAATAACTGAGGATGACAGAATAAAGCAAGAGTATCTAAATCTACAGGCTGAGTTAAAAAATGACATTAGACGAGTTAAAAGGAATATCGAAAGGAAGATCGAATTGGAGGCTAAGGATGACGTTAAAAGTTTCTTCCAGTATTTTAACTCTAAAAGAGCTCTAAAAGCTGAAATTACTAATCTGCAGGATAGTAAGGGTCTTATAATTGAAAACGACATTGATATAGTAAATGAGTTCAATGATAGTTTTGCACGGGTATTCACTGTTGAGGACACTAGTAACTTACCAATTCTTATTACTAGTCTGGCATCGTCTATAACTAAAATATATATAATTGAAGCTGATGTTTTGCAAAGCCTAGCTAAGCTCAAAATAAATAAATCACAGGGCCCTGATGGCATCTTACCTATAGTGTTAAAAGAGATGAGGGATATTATTTGCCGACCATTAACTTTACTGTTTCAAAGATCCTTATCTGAAGGTGTGGTACCTTCTGATTAGAAGCATGCCAACATAACACCCATTTTCAAAAAAGGGGATAGAAGTAATTTGTCAAACTATAGGCCAATCAGTCTAACTTGTATAACTGCTAAAGTTATGGAGGCTATAATCAAAGAGAAAATGGTAGATTACCTGGACTCAAATAACATTTTGAGGGATAGCCAGCATGGATTTAGGAGAGGTAGATCCTGTTTAACAAATCTGTTGGAGTTTTTTGAGGAAGCTACTCAGGAAGTTGATGATAAGAAGGCCTATGATGTCATCTACTAAGATTTCCAAAAGGCTTTTGATGTTGTCCCCCACAAGAGGCTCTTACTTAAACTCAAAGCGACAGGTATTTTAGGAACTGTAGCGACCTGGATTGATAACTGGTTAACAGATAGGAAGCAGTGAGTAGTTATAAGAGGCACAATGTCACAGTGGGTCTGCGGTCATAGTGGGGTACCGCAGGGTTCAATTTTAGGACCACTATTGTTCCTAATTTACATAAATGACATAGACATCAATATATACAGTAAACTGGTGAAATTTACAGATGACACCAAGGTGGGTGGTGTAGCAGATACTGAACTAGCGGCTCAGCAGCTACAGCGGGATCTTAATTTAATTAGTGACTGGGCCGATACCTGGCAGATGAAATTTAACATAGACAAATGTAAGGTACTCCATGTAGGGAGCAGAAATATAAAGTACAGGTATTTTATGGGACCTACTGAAATAAAGGTAGCTTAAGTCAAGGGAGGTAATGCTAAGATTATACAATTCCTTGGTGAGACCTCACCTAGAATATTGTGTGCAGGTTTGGTTAAAAAGGACATTGCAGCCTTAGAAAAGGTGCAGCGTAGGGCCACAAGAATGATTCCTGGTCTTAGAGGAATGTCATACGAGGAAAGGTTAGTTGAGCTAAATCTGTTCAGCCTCAAGCAAAGTAGACTGAGGGGGGACTGGATGACATTCTCTTAATCAAATTAAAAATGTCTTCAGGCAAGTTTTGCTTGGATGAATAACAAATTCAATGTATTTCAAAGTCAAAATATTCTTGAATTTTTTTTCTTTGTTTTGTTTGTTTGTTTTAAGCTGAATTGTCTAACTTCTAGATAAACGTTGTGAATGTGACACCTACAACCTGACCAGTCAGGCAGAGGAGGAGGACAATGAGGAGGTGATTAGATCGACGAGGAAACGCACTAAAAAAGGAATTCCGTAGGGTTTTGTTACAAATGGTGTGTTTGTCATCGTCAAATATTTTATAAACATCAATGTCTAAAATTATCGTGAACCGATTTTATATTTCAAATGTCAAATGTATAAATGTTTTTTTGAAGAATTAATGGATGAGGATGGGTTTTCTCTACTAAGTTTATAATTCCAGTCTCAAAATAAATCAAATTCTTTAAGATTATGATATTTTTTTTGAAGCTGGATATGCTTATTTTTTACTGTATTACCTCTGTATAGGCGTCAAGCTACCCACCTTCTCTACTGCACCAAAGAAGCTGCAGCACATTGACAGCAACATGTTACACAATACTTGTGAGTACTGGTGACAACTTAAGAAGTATGGTAATGTGTTGTGTACAACATGAGTCACAGGCTGATTGATGTGTTTCAGCCTCTGAAAATGAAGCCATGTCTGTCCAAGCTGAGCATGTGGACAATCTCCAAGGTGGTGAAATGTCCACTCCTTTAATTCTCCCCTTGCACCAACCATCCCACTACACAAAGTCATAGTTTGTTCAAGACAGGTAGTTTCTCACTGGTTGTGAAATAAGCATAGTAATGACTCAAGTGTTTAATTATTTCAGTATATATGCCACATGACAGGAAATGTCCAGTGAGTATTCACTCTATCCATTGCACCAACAAGGTCAAAAGTCTATTCTAGACAAAGTGTTAGTCACTGCTTTTGAATCAAGTTTGGTAATGATCTCTTTTACACACAAGACAATAGTTACAGGCTCAATCAAATGTTTCAGACTTGTCTGTCTTAAGGCCCTTCCACATAGGACGCAGTACGCACATCGCTGCGCTCTGAAACCCATTCATTTCTATTGCTTGTACCGCGTAATAACGGTTTCCGGCTGCGCCAAGCAAAGTGTTGTGGAAATGACACACTCTTCATTAGTCGGGATAGTTGCAATTTGTTCTTCTTTATGAATGAGTGATACATTTTTCTATTAAACATTTGAACATAATACAACACACTCTCGTAGAGGATACAAAGTCAGAGAGATGTATGTTTTGAAATGACAAGGAGCAGGAGCATCTAGTACACGTAGAGCGGCTACAAAAAAAAAAGATGTACAAGCAGAGTGCAGCGGCCAGCGCAACACAAATTTTGGGTCCTTCGCTAGCTAGCGGTCAGCGCAGCGCATGCCGTCCTACTGTATGTGAAAGGGCCTTTAGAGTAGCAGAGTGTGCCAGTGCTTACCGTTTTGTTTAATTTCAACAATTGTACATCTGAATATTCTTTGTTTTTTCTTATCTCCAGATGCAAGCACATCACCTCAGCACAGAGACCTATCAACACTCAGTGAGTATTCATCGCATCACACTTTAAACAGTCACTTTTGTATTTTATCAGGCCTTATGAAATGTAAGAACATTCTTTTTGTTTTTCAGGATCTCAACATGCAACAAGAGGTTGTGTGAGAGATGACTATCGCTCCAGGTAAAGAAGGACAAGGCACAGCATCATTCGTGGCTGGATTCTACTGGTTGGTCTCTAGCCCTTATTTTTGGCCAACCAGCAGGGGTTAGACTGTTCCAGTGTTAAAATGGCATGTTGTCAGTCATAAAGGTATGGCCAAGTGATTAAATTTAAATGATACTAGGTCCAGCAGGGAATCCAGCATCAGGTCCAGACACAGTAATATCTCCAGAAACAGGTCCAGGTCCAAATCCAAGTCCTGGCACAGTGATGGTTCCAGCCACACCATCAGGTCCAGACATGACCTGATGGGTTACGGCACAGAGAAGGTTTGAGGCACACAGTCATATCACTGCAGTATTACTTTGTATAACCGTATGTGACAAATATCTTGTATCTTGTACAGTCAGGGCTGGACATGACAGGTCATGCCACAGTGATGCCTATGGATGTGATGACCGATTCAGTAATGATGTCTCCGGGCCCCTGGCCAGATCCAGACATGACGAAAGACCACAGTGCAGTGATCTCAGCAGCCCCCCATATGACAGACCTTCGCATGGTGAGTTGTCGGCTGCGTTCACACTACAGTCAAACAGGATTATTTTGCTATTCAGGTGATAATCAATATTACCCTGGCTGCAAAGCACTTTTCAATTCATTGTACAGATGTATCTCTAATCATTACAGTATTGCAGATTTATTATTTCTCTTCTAATAAATCTGTTGAAAGTCTTATCATTTGGTAACTTCTAAAACAGATTTTCTGTGGTGCAGATGCAGTGACTGAGAGTGGGAGATGGACCTTCCCATTACCTTGGGATGGTAAGTATTGATCTATTAGCAGTGTTAGATGGTGAACTGACTGCCCCGGTCTGAAACAAGAAACTTGGGCGTTCCCCACCTGGTAAAAACCTCCTTCACCAAAACGTCGGCGATTTTAGGCGCCGTGCTGGTCCTGAGGGGAAACAGCTCCACCCACTTTGTGAAGTAGTCCACCACTACTAAGAGAATGGGCCCATCAAATCTACGCCTAACATCTCGCCAGGCTCTGTGATAGGTGTAGATTGTAAGAGTCCTGCAGGAGGCTTGTTGGAAGGTTTATACCTTTGGCAGGTGTGGCAGTTTCGGACATACGTCCAAGTGTCTTGACGGACAGTGGGCCACCAGGCCACTTCTAAAATCCTCAGCAAAGTCTTCAGACGACCAAGATGGCCCCCTAAGGGATTATCATGGTAGTGGTGTTGGACTGGGAGACGCAGTACCTCTGGGACCACCAGTTGGTAATTAAAACCTTGATCCCCCTTCAGCAAGCGTCGGTAGATGATCCCATTTTGATCCACAAAGGCAATCCTGGATGGATCTCTCAGCTCCCCTAGCGGCCTTACTTCCTTCCGGACCTCCTGGATCCAGGGGTCAGTTAGTTGGGCTGCCCCTATCTCAGGTAGGGACATGGGTAGTTCCATCCGTGGTTTCCGTAACGACGACATAAGCGAGACCGATGCCCCTACAGGAAATACTCTGGACAAGGTGTCAGGCACAATGTTTAAACATCCCTTTCTGTAGGTGATTTGGAACTCAAAGGGTTGTAACCGGAGGGTTCAGCGAGTTAGCCTAGAGGAGTTCTTCGGGTTATTAAAAGCCCAAGTAAGAGCGGCATGGTCTGTAACGACCTCAAACGACACTCCCTCCAAAAAATGGCGCCAGCGCTCGACTGCCCACACTACTGTGAGGCACTCTTTCTCTGAGACAGAGTAATTCCTCTCGGCTCCGGTTAAAAGTCTTGAAGCAAATGTGAGGGGTACTTCACGCTCCCCTTGGTCCTGGGTTAAAACCGCCCCCAACCCCTTTTCACTCGCATCGGTGTGGAGTCGGAAAGGCTTGGCTGTGTCTGGATGGCCTAGGACAGGAGGATGTACCATCGAATTCTTCAGGTCTTGGAAGCTGTTGTGGCAAATGTCATCCCATGCCCAAACTGCTCCCTTCTTCAGCAGTCCATACAGCGGCGCTGCCCGGTCAGCAAAATGGGGAACAAGCTTGTGGTACCACCCCACTAGCCCCAGAAACCTCTGCAACTCTTTCAGGTTCTTGGGGATGGGGTACTCTAGAATGGCCTTTGTCTTTTCTGGGTCAGCAGTAACCCCCTGACCTGAAACTATGTGCCCTAAAAACCTTAAGGAAGATTTGAAGAAGACACACTTCTTCAGGTTGAGAGTGAGGCTGGCCTCTTCAAGCCTTTGGAATACTTTCCGAAGGTCAAGTTGATGTTGGGTAGAGTCTGGGGAGTATATAATCACGTCATCAATGTAGACAAAACAACAATGGCCCCTCAGATCCGCTAGAACCCTCTCCATAAGCCGTTGGAAGGTGGCTGCAGCGTTCTTCAAGCCAAAGGGTAAAACACGAAACTGAAATAATCTCTGAGGGGTAGTGAAGGCGGTCAATTCCTTCTGGCCGGGCTCCATTGCGATCTGCCAATATCCTGACTGCAAATCCAGGGTGGTAAAAACACTAGACCCCTTAAAAGACTAAAATCTCATGGATCAGCGGCATGGGATAGGCATCAAACACAGTCCTGCTATTTAGCTGGCGGAAGTCCACACAAAATCTCATGGACCCATCTGGTTTAGGAACTAAGACCACAGGTGCAGCCCACGCCGATGTACAAGGCGAAACCCTATAAGGGCTGCTGTGTACCGGTCTACTGTCAGTTAGGGTGAGGGAGTGGCGGCAAAGAGAGGTATAGCCTAGGACTGCTGACTTCAGGGAAGGGAACTCTCCTAACAACTGGCTCACCCTGGGGAACTCCTGTATCCCCTTAGGCAGTTCCTGGCATGATGGAGAGGGGCACGAAGCTCTCACTAAAGGCCTGCTTACCACTGAGGAGGGAAGGCCTAGATCTACAGCACGACCACTCCGCAAACCTTCCAGGAGCTCCACAGGAACATAAAGGGTGACTGGCTCAGTGTTCTCCCCAAAACCCCCCTTCCCTATGATCCTATTCAGGAAGGCTAGGGGCTGGTGATATGGGGGTAAACTGTAGCGACCCCGAGCCCAGTCCAGTCGGATACGACTCTTAGCCATAAAATACAATCCTAAAAGCATAGGCCACACCAAATCTTCATCTGCTAATACATAAAACGAAATACTGAGTGACTGAGCTGCCACCTTGAGGTGTAGCAGAATGCAGCCGAGGGCAGGTTTTTGCGCCCCATCCGCCAGGGCAAACTGCTGGGAAGGTGCTTGAGTAAGTCTCCCTGAGGGTGGCCGTAAAACCTTATAGGTTGAATAACTGATAAGAGAGAAGGTGGAGCCAGTATCCAAAAGGGCTGGACCTTTCCTTTTCCCCACCACGACTTCAATAGCCATAAGGGCTGGAGGCGCTATGTGCAATACCGGGTCGGGCGGAGAGTTCTTGGCCTCAGACCCCATAGCCCCCCTTTTCTTAGGGCCGGGTCGTGCCTCTTTGCTCCCTTGAACCCGGGACCAATAGTCCCGTTGACTGGCGCGGTATTTTTCTATGAGAGTCCCTACCCTTACGATATCAGCTACCGTCTCCACTGCCCCTCGCATGACTACAGTCACTTGGGGATTGGCATGATCCAGAGTCTTCTGTACCACCTCCTCCTCAGTCACCTCGGGCTTCCACTTTAGGCAGAGAGCACGATAGTCATAGGCGAAGTCCCTGATACTTTCTTGGGGTTGGGGTCCTTGAACCCTGGCTCGCAACTGTTCTTCCAACTCTGCCTGGAAACCCGAAGATAAAAAAGCACTCAAAAAAGCAGCCTTGAATTCATGCCATGTCTTTATGGCAGACCTTTCAGCCTTCCACCAATTGCGGGCAGAACCCTGCAGGACTGTATACAACAGGGCCAGCACCTCCGAATCAGACAGGTTATGGAGAGATAAAAACTCCTCGCATGCCACAATAAAAGCGAGGGCGTCCCCCTTGCCTGGGTTGTACTCAGGGAACTGGGGCTTAATAGGAAGGTATGTGCTGCGGGGGTTGATAGTAGAAAGGCCCTCAGCCTGAAAGCTATCTCGGTTTCCCAAGAACCGACTGGGGGTACTGGTGAGACGGACACGGCTTAACTCCTTCTTCCACTGCTCATCCCTCCTTTTCAGACACTCCACTACAGCCTTTTCTAAGGTAGCTAGTTGTTGTTCCACACGCTCTTCATTCGCCTTCATCCGGTCTATAAGGAACTCCCTTAAGGATATCTCCCTCTCTATAGCTTGTTGTTGTGCTTCACGCAGCTCCACAAGATCCTGCTCCAAATCAGCAATCCTACTGTTAGCCATTTCCAAGGCCTGTTGCATCCCTCCTAATTGTTCCTCCTCTTCTTCACCCTCTCCCTCCTTCACCTCCGAGATATACATACTACCAAGAAGGTCGGTTACCTGAGTAACCTCTCCTAGGGAAACAGTGCGAACAGTAACAGTAGGAGGCACCGCAGTAAGAGACGCCTCAGCCTCAGCGCCATTCTGTTTACCCTGTACACTCGTATCAGCCATGGTACCTTCACCGCGGCAACCCTAATACATTTAAATCGTTTTATCGTTTACCAAACACAAACGCATATCGCACGGACTACACAAACACAGAGACACAAATACAATAACAGCGCAAATACAAAAACAATACAGCGCAATCGACAACACGCATTAAAATGAAAACAATGAAGTGAATAAACCAATACAAAATATAAAGAAACGGTAAATTAAGACAATAACCAACACACGCGGTATAACATATTTCACAAACACTAGATTACGTGGGAACAATACATACACTCCTGAAAAGTCTCCCCATACGGGCCACCACTCTGTAGCGGTCGCGGCGTTCACTGAACAATTTCAGTAACACATTTAAAATCGAGCAGACACCTTCGCCTCCACAATACACGGGACAAAACTTTCCGTACCCCAATAAGTGTTTAATATACACGCGTGTTCCCTAACTACATAAAAGGTGACACAAACAAACACACAGTCCGAGCAATGAATGTACATATATTGAGTCCAACAGTACTGATCAATCTTTTACCAATCATAAGGAACGTATAATTTTAATATTGGGATTAATTTTCTTAATAATTGAACACTATTTGCACATTGGCGAAAGTTGTCCACCATCTGTGTTTATTAGGTAAGCAGACTGGCATTATTGTACCGAAAATTGTAGTAGGCTATTACTGTCCTGCCGTATGGGGACGCGGAGCGGAGACAGAGGAGCTGAGGCCAGGAAATCGGGGAACACGGGGTTTAATAAAAAGGGCAGGCAAGAAAACACGCAGTGATATTACAATGACCGGATAGGGCTGGACAATAATTCGATATCAATATATATCGCGATATCATTTTTTTCAATAACGGTGATATGATTTTTAAACACATTTCCGATATTTCGATATACATATGTACTGTATCATATAATATACAGTATATGAATAATCAGCCTGTTTTAGTTTAATTGGAAATATATTATTGTTAATAAGCTGAGTCTGAGAGTTTTATTCATTTGATAGTTTATTTCACATTTCTTGTTTGTAAAGGCTAAATACAAATAAAAAATGAACCTTATTTTTTTTTGTACTGTTTTTATTTAAAAAAAAAATTATATAATTTTAATAGGAGGAGCCTGGAGGTATTATAGACTTTGCAAATTCAGTTTGCAGACATCCATTGTGTGTGTCCTCGGCAGTTTTTTCCTGAGGCTTTTTAATATTGTCCATATCGATATCGGAATTATATCGTATCGACCAAAATTAAGAAATATACCGTGATATAAATTTTTGCCATATCCTCCAGTCCTATGACCGGACTGGGGAAACAAACTGAAACGCAGACTAAATACAGAGGACTAATGACAACAACCAGAAACAGCTGATCACACGGGGATTCCACACAGGGTTAACGAGGGGGCGTGGCACACAGAAGGAGCGGACGATCGGGGCAGGACAATTACTATCTGAAACTGCATGATCATCAAATCAAAGCAAACTTGTGGATTTTTGAAAATTTTCTTGTGGTACTGGAAAAGTTTTGGAAAAGTCATGGAAATTTATTCTGCCAGAACTAGGGGATCCCTGTTCAATGCGAATCTAGCACAAATCTATGTCATCTATGGGTTACAGTGTCACAAATGACACTTCATTGGTAGGTTCCACGGCAATACAGGCTCACTGGTGTTTTTTTTTTCCTCGGGTCGGGTCGGGTTTTGGGTCATTATTCACGCATATTTTTGCGGGTGCTCCGGTTTCCCCCCACAGTCCAAAGACATGCTGAGGCTAATTGGCGTTGCTAAATTGCCCTTAGGTGTGCATGTGTGAGTGAATGGTGTGTGAGTGTGCCCTGTGATGGGCTGGCCCCCCGTCCAGGGTTGTTCTCTGCTTCATGCCCATTGCTTCCAGGATAGGCTCCGGACCCCCCTGCGACCCAGTAGGATAAGCGGGTTGGACAATGGATGGATGGATGGATTGATGGATTTTTGTGGGTTAGGCGGGGCGGTTTGGATCTCCTGAGTGGTCAGTTTGGGGAGGGTGTTAAAAAAAGCCAACCCGCGCAACACTAATGGACGCCTCTGAGCTATGTATGATTGTGCATTAAATAACAGGTGAATACCGATGGATCCTTCAAGGGTTTAATGGGTTTATGAATATCAGTCTTTGAAAGGCATGACATCCCTCACCCATTTGAGCAGCATCTCCTACCTTTGCAGCCCTCGCAGGTAAGCGCGTTGTAGTGGTAGCCTGATGCCTTATCACCACACACCACACACAGCTCCTCCCCCTTGACTCGGCTGCCATGAGAAGCCTGCCTAGGCCGCTTGCACACTGGTGGAGCATTTTCCTCCATCGGCATGTCATAGCTGCTCTCCACCAGCCCTTTCCGCAGCTCGTACATCGTCGAGGAAGTGTACCAGTCCTCGCCATACTGGGAATAATAGTTTGGACTGGAGTAATATGGTGGTGAGGGCATGGGTGGGTCCACTGAGGAGAATTGCATGCTGGGATAGCTGGCAAATGGAAGCACCTCTTGGTCTTTCAGCAGTGCGCTGCTCTGCTCTGCCAGTAGATCTGCTGATATAGGTGGAGTTATTAATAAGACGGATATTTTAGTAACTTTTTGTGTAGGTTTGGTCTTGGATTAAATGAATCAAAACATTTTTTACAATTTATGTTTTACTATTATATTCACTTATATTTGTTTAGCAGATGCTTCTGTCCAAAGCAACATACAAGTGAGGCAGATCATACATCAAAGACATAAAGCTGTCAAGGAAACATCTTAACTGCAACTAGGCTGAGGTTCCAATGAGTGACCTGTAATAAATTAAAGTTAACATTGGAGCTGTATAAAAGCTCATCAAAATATTTATTCAAGATCTAAACTTACATTCAACAAGTGCAAAATACAAGAAATGTACAATCCATGTTACCAAGGAAGAACCTAAAAATGAAACAGTCAAAGGCAGGAAGCTGAGGAAGGCCGGTTAACTGACATGTACAACATAAATGGAATAATAATTAACCACAAGCTGTCTCTAACTCTTATCTTAGTATTTCGGTTTCAAATGAACCATCTACAATGTTAAAAGTTATATTGTAAACTTATATATATATAAAAGGTTATGACATCAGACAATCACAGATACTGATCCTGATGAACATTTCAGGAATTTCTACTCAAGTCTACTCCACCAGCTGAGGAGAACACTGGGTACCTTAAGAGAATGTCCTAATAGATTATTACTATGTTGATGGGAACCCTTCTAAATTGTAGTATACATCATAAGAAATGTTAAAGAGGCAAAGCCAAAGCAAAAGCTCTAACCGACGTACCTTCTGGAAACTTCTGCATTTCAGTACAAGACCTAAGAAACATCCACGTTATGAGGAACTGGTGATTCTCTGTCTGTTCTCTTGTTCCCACTACCTTATAGTCCTGGAACACTTTAATCCAGAGTTCCTGATTTAAGGTATTGAAAAGGATCAAAGGTCGCCAAGCTTACTAATTAACATCCGTCATTTTTACTACACTATGGCTGCTATGTATGCAGTAGGATATTCAGAATACATGAACTACATTACAAATTAGTGTTTTGAAGACTGGTATACATCCAGGTCACTTATTATACATAACTGTTTGTAATGCTATATACCCCTAATACTTGAGAATACTTACTCTTGTTTACTTATCCTCTTTCCTTAGTCAAGCTATAGGGAAAGGGAGATAAGCCCTGCAGAATGCAAATCCATATTTGCAATGCCCCTTGTGACCGGGCTGTGGTTTGGGCATGCTGCGCCCTTTCCCTTTACAGTTTCTCCTCTGAAGTTTTAATAAAGAAGCCGAATTCTCTTTTACAGCAGGCCTTGTTTTATTACAGGACTTCGGCTTACACCCTGCCCTCCTTCAATCCTCTGTTCAAACATAAATGAAACACACATGCAATCGGCATCTCAGGTACTCGGCTCCACACAAGTCCTCTCCCATCTATTTGCAAGAAAGAGGACAAAAGAAAGCATGCAAATGTGACGTACCCGGAGCCGCTGTCAAAATAAAAGCACCTACGTGCCTCCGCATGTAAAACAAAATACAAAGAAAAGTCCAAAAAGTGGATTACAAATGCTTTACAACACCTGAAATGAACATGTCTGCTATGATTTTGATGAATATTTACATAGCCTTTTACCCTCTATATACACCTCATGTTATGCATTGTTAGCATAGATCCTGTATGTGATGTGACGAATTATTAAATTGCATGATTATTTGACCAAGTACTTCCAAAGAGAGGGAAATAAAATGAGTGAATATGCAGAATATGCAGTATATCTTATAGTAAATGTAAGAAACCATAATATCTTGATCATATGAGTTATATGTGAGACAATGAGTTCCAATATTTACATTTATTTATTTTATTTGTTCCCACTCCAGCTGATCAAAAGCCTTGTATCTTATGAGAGGACAGAACTACATCTTTATTGCTCAGCCATCATGCAAAATACACAGTGACTTCAGGAAAAAATCAGTTTGCATTACAATTAAAAGTTCAGTTGGAAGGTGTTGGAGATGATCTCTACACTTACTCGGTTAACATAGTTGATTTCATTAGGGGTGCAGGGGGCGACCGCCTGGTCAGATGAAAATGTTCAAATTTGACAAATTTATTGTAAACAGATTGCACTATTTCTTTTTTTACAAATTCATTTATCTGGATTAATGACTGGTTGGCTGCTCTCACTTTGCACCTCCTGGTAGAATTATACAGTAGTTGTTGGAAACACGTAATTTCTCTCGAATGCATTATAAACCATGTGATGTTGTCATCGCTTTAAAAGTAGAGAATTTTCCTAGTTTTCATAAATGACCCCTTAGAAACTGTAAGACCTTCAAGTTTTGATCATAGAAATTGAGCTGCACTCCTAGTCAGACCTAAGTATATGTTTTCACTGTTCCTTGTTCTCTGTGTTTCAGGACAGTACACAGTGCATTGAGTTCATTCTCGATAAGCAGGATGTAAAGCTACTCTACTTTGTTATGATCGCTCAGCAGGCAGGAAGGCAGCGAAGCCGTGAAGTCGGAAATAGGGGTTTATTGAGTTCATTCTCAATAAGCAGGATGTAAAGCTACTCTACTTTGTTATGATCGCTCAGCAGGCAGGAAGGCAGCGAAGCCGTGAAGTCAGAAATAGGGGTTTATTGGCACGAACCAGGCAGATAGCGATGAACATCAATGACGGATCTGGGGAAACTAACTCAGACACGGACTAAATACACAGGACAGGCTGAACATAACAGGCAACAGGTGATTACAATCGGGAAGTGACATGAGGTAACGAGGGGGGCGTGGCACACAGGAGGATCGGATGAGCAGGTCATGACAGAACCCCCCCCCCCCCCCAAAGGCGCGCACTCCTCAGGGGAGGCGACGGACGAGACGAGACCGGGGACACGGGACCAGGAAAACAAGAGCAAAACACATCAACGAGGGACCGGGAATAGAACAGCAAAAACCAGGACAACACCTGACGCAAGACAGGGAACGCGGACAGGCACACAAGAAAGGGCGAGACAGCACAGCGAGCGGAGGAACACAAGGACCAGGAGAGAACGGAGGCACGACAGGGGGATGAGGAGCAGAGACAGGCGGGACACAGGGACGAGAAGCAAACAGAGGAGGCCAAACAGGAATGGACGGGGGACAAAGGGGAGCCCGAGGGAGCCAAGGTGGGTGACGGGCAGCGGCCAGAGGGGCCGCAGGCGACAGGGAGGCAGGAGCAGGAGGGGACCACAAATAGGGCAAGGAGACAAGCCGAGGAACAGACAAAGGAGACGAGGAGGGAGTCAGAGGGGGCACCAGCGAAGGCAAGGAGGGGGGGAAGCCACAGCAAGCAACAGTTTAAAACCCATATAAATTTGACTCACCTCCAAAGATAAAACAAAGTGCTTAATGACCCTACCACAAATTTTCAGTGGCTCATCCCAAGTGAAATGAATCCAAATGGACAACATGCCAGTAAATAGATGTCTAGCACCTTACCAAAGAAATGTGTGCTCTCAACGAGGGGGAAATCATTGTCAGGGGAGGCCTGCAGAGCCTCCACTGTGGTGCCATTGGCAGCTGTCCACTCATTCATTCAGAGGACTTGATGAGGTCCAGCAGCAGTACACGCCCAGCACTCTACATGAAAATGACACATAACAGGACCATTGTGCTCCACCTTGATAGGGACTAATGCTAAGCTAACACACTCATTATCCTGCATCAGTGACATATTTTGTGCTTTGTGATCACCAAACATAAATATGCATTATCCGTGAGTGGATGGCTTAAAAAAAAAGTATATCATATTTACCTATATGCTGTGTGTACACATTTAAGACATCAGTAAATTAAACTGTAATGTTTTGATATTTTGGCACTCTAATGTTCCAAAAGGATCCACCTTTTTCTTTATTATAACATACCTTGCTTATCAGATTTTTAGTCCAACACAGCCCAGGAGCTGTGAGAATGAGCCCAAAGTTCAGCGGTACGTCAAGTGGATAATTCACTGTAGACAGGCAGCCTGATGGCCATGCTCTGTGTCCAGGGGGGTATTCCACGAAGCAGGATTAAGGGAAAGTCTGACTTATTTCGACAATCCCCGCTGAGTTACCATGGTAATTTATAAATGGGAACAACTCTGCTCCGGACCAGGCTGTCTCGCTTAGTTAAGCGTTGTCTCAAAGAACGTCCGACATGTGGGAACAGATCTATAGGCCTACCACAAGTGTGTCTGCTAGTGATGGGAAGTTCGGCTCAATTAACTGATTCGATTCTTTCGAACTGTCCATTGTAATGAATCGATTCTAAAACCGATTCTATGATTAATTTTTTTCCGTCTTTTTTTGCGCCTGATAATATGACTAAACGAATTGTGGGATTGGATAAAAAATCTGTCTCAAGGTTACTTTGTTTGACAAAGACAGCGCTGGTGTTCAACAAAAATGTTCAGCTTGACTATTCACAATAAAAAAGCAATATATAAAAAGCAGAAAGGGTGTCGATGCTGAATAATATATGTGTATATATAGTTCTTATTTTCTTTACTTAAGCCAAATTCATGTGCATGAGTATCAAGGACTACATCACAGTTAACAACAACTGCAATATTACCAATAGCATCACACATACCCATACAATGAGCATAAGTAAACTTGCATATGTTGTTGTGTAAACGTCAAAGTTAATAAATATCTTAGTTTGTTCTTTGATGAAAGACATATAATTTTAGTATACAGAAATACAATAATTTACTGTTGTGATGAATGATGAAGAGCTGCTTTTATTTTAGTCCTGTTAACAGCGTAACTGGACTCTTGGGATCGGTTCGTGAACCGTTCGTTCGATTCACCTACTGAGTGTCCGAAAACCCGTAAGTTCGATTCGTTCATTAAACAGGTTCTTTTGATTCACCGAGTGTCCGAAAACCCGTAACTTCGATTCGTTCATCGAACGGGCTCTCGGGGAGTTGCTGAGAGCGTATATCAATAGACTAATTCAGCAACCGGAGTCTTTAACCCACATTTCTGCAGAAAAAACACGTATATAAATAAATTCGAAGGCATTTGAATTTAAAAGTGTTTTATTTATCGGTTTGTTTTATTGTTTAGTATTACTTTATTGTGTTAATATAAAAATTTAGGCCTATACTTTTGATAATTTGCTTTTAAAATATTTGCAAGCATATTCTGCACGAGTATAAGTGACTGAACCACAGGTATAATAACAGCAACAACAATAATAATAATAACATTAGCACAAATCAAGGGCGTAGATTTGCTCTGGACATTGGTGGGGACCTATGACTCCACCCCCCATCCCCTGCCCCACCCACCAACCCCGCCACCCCAACTCCGTCCACGGAATGCATGTTTTTTTAATATGCTGCAAAATGCAAAATCACTTTACATTAATACTAGCAATGCTTCGATTGATATTAATCCACTCGAAATGCAATTCATTAAGTTAAATTAAGGAATAGTGTAATGTCAAAACCCCACTAGCATTAACGTTAAGTGTTGTCGTTACTTTGATGGACTTTGATGGATTCACTAGCGAACTTGAAGTGACTTACACTTTTCTTTGAAAAAAAGCTCCTTATGTCCAGCTTCTTTTTTTTTTGCTGCCGCCATCCTCACATGTGTCACCCAACACACCTTCTTGAACGGGGAAAAAAATCCACTGCATTTGGCGCTGCTTGTATCTGAACGCAGCCACAGCCTCTCACATGATAGCAGGGAAATGCACAGCCAATCAAAATGTTCATATGTGTTTTGGGGGCGGGAGGACTCAAGGAGAGAACGTGATTTATCCCTTTCTGCGTGTCTAGGTTAATGTTGACAGCACGATTGTTTTTTTTTTGTTTTTTTTTTTCGTTTTAAGTGGATTAAATTATTGGTGGGGACATTTCAATGGTCGGAGGATATTGGTGGGGACACATCCCCTCCGTCCACCCTAAATCTACGCCCCTGGCACAAATAAAATATTTATTACAGGACATATACCTTGTTTAAGTATGATTTGTTTTTACATTGTTGAATGCATTCAGTTTAGTCTTTGTAGCAATTTTGCTGGAGAAATAGGACACATTTGCACTTTTATTTTAATACAGGAAAAGATATGTGCGAGTAATTGGACCCTTGATATGACATGAAAAGACAAAGTACAGTAATAATACTGTAAGCAGTCACATACAATAAGCACAAATAAACATGTACAAACAGTTGTATAAACGCCAAATGCAATAAGGGTGTTATTTTAATATGATTTTATATATACACTCACCTAAAGGATTATTAGGAACACCTGTTCAATTTCTCATTAATGCAATTATCTAATCAACCAATCACATGGCAGTTGCTTCAATGCATTTAGGGGTGTGGTCCTGGTCAAGACAATCTCCTGAACTCCAAACTGAATGTCAGAATGGGAAAGAAAGATGATTCAAGCAATTTTGAGCGTGGCATGATTGTTGGTGCCAGACGGGCCGGTCTGAGTATTTCACAATCTGCTCAGTTACTGGGATTTTCATGCACAACCATTTCTAGGGTTTACAAAGAATGGTGTGCAAAGGGAAAAACATCCAGTATGCGGCAGTCCTGTGGGCGAAAATGCCTTGTTGATGCTAGAGGTCAGAGGAGAATGGGCCGACTGATTCAAGCTGATAGAAGAGCAACTTTGACTAAAATAACCACTCGTTACAACCGAGGTATGCAGCAAAGCATTTGTGAAGCCACAACGCGCACAACCTTGAGGCGGATGGGCTACAACAGCAGAGGACCCCACCGGGTACCACTCATCTCCACTACAAATAGGAAAAAGAAGCTACAATTTGCACGAGCTCACCAAAATTGGACAGTTGAAGACTGGAAAAATGTTGCCTGGTCTGATGAGTCTCGATTTCTGTTGAGACATTCAAATGGTAGACTCAGAATTTGGCGTAAACAGAATGAGAACATGGATCCATCATGCCTTGTTACCACTGTGCAGGCTGGTGGTGGTGGTGTAATGGTGTGGGGGGTGTTTTCTTGGCACACTTTAGGCCCCTTAGTGCCAATTGGGCATTGTTTAAATGCCACGGCCTACCTGAGCATTGTTTCTGACCATGTCCATCCCTTTATGACCACCATGTACCCATCCTCTGATGGCTACTTCCAGCAGGATAACGCGCCATGTCACAAAGCTCGAATCATTTCAAACACCGTATTAGTATGGTGTTCCTAATAATCCTTTAGGTGAGTGTATATACCATATTTTGCGCACTATAAGGCGCACTTAAAAGCCTTTAATTTTCTCAAAAATCCACGGTGCGCCTTTAAATTCGGTGCGCCTTATGTGTGCACTGAGTTCCAAAATCTGTAAAAATGTTGTTGTGCATTTTAGTAAGCGCTCCGCTTGATTGACTGTCGGACCATTTCCTGCCGACATAGGGACGTAGTAATACGTACACTACGTACGCTGGCAGCGATAAACCAATTGCAGCACATTACGTAAAGCCACATACAGAGGTACGCTTACCTCCACAACGCCTACGGCAGGTAGGTATATTGTACTAGAGACCTGCGCGGGACGGATTTTTCAGTCCTGCTCCTGCCCGCTCCCGCAAGATTCTGTCCCGCTCCCGCAAAAAATATATATTATTTTCTCCCGTTCCCGCCCGCAGTATTCCATTTTGCGGGAGTCCCGCGATTAATTCTATTCTCCCGCAACCCGCACATACATGAGGACCTTACCGCCCGCACCTGCATCCACCCATCAAATCTTGTCCCGCGCCGCACTCGGTGCGTTGGGTCCCGCGGTAGCCGCGGGAGTGCAGGTCTCTATATTGTACTACTGGTGCGCTGCGAAACAACATTTGTTTAGCTAAGGACTCTGAAAATAGCATCAGAGAAGAGACATGCTTACGACGCACAATTCAAACTACAGGCTATCAGTTACGCGGTTGTAAATGGGAATTGAGCAGCAGCGAGAGAATTCAAAATCAATGACTCTATGGTTCGGAAGTGGAGGAAGTAGGAGAATGACAAAAGACTGATAAAAAACAATGTGAGTGTATTTTTAAATACGTAGTAGGATAAGGTTTAATTAAACTCACTGTTTATTGACTGTATTTGACTCTCCCTGCCGGCCCCTGGAGGATGGGCTCCCCCTTTGAGTCTGGTCCCTTCCAAGGTTTCTTCCTTCTAGGGAGTTTTTCCTTGCCACTGTCGCCTATGGCTTACTCACTGGGGGCTTTGGGTGGGGATGCTGTAAAGCGCTTTGAGACAATGTAATGTTGTGATAATGTGCTATACAAAAATACATTTGTTTGTTGTTATTTTAGAAGCTGCATTATTATAGAATTAACCCCTCACTGTTTTGCCAGGTCCTTGGAAGTCCGTTATAACGGTATTTTACTTTAAAATAAAAACGTACGCATATTACAAAGGTAAAACATGAAATGCAATTACTGTAATTGGAAAAACCCGTTAAATCCGTTAAAATAATATGAACAGTAAGATATTTTTATATTTTGTTTAGTCACTGTCTACTTTGAAAGTTTATTACTAACTAGCAAAGACGCGATATGGTTATTTGTGCAGAACATTTCACACGCATGTGATTGAAAGTATTTTACGGAGATCAAATAATATTATACAGTAATAATGACACGTGGATTCAACCCAGGAGGTTCCCCGTTGGCTATGGGGATCGAACCAGCAACTTTCGCGTTATAAGGCGACGGCATAAACCACTGTACCACCGTACTAAGCACTTATAACATTTACATTAACTTATTCATTAAGTGACACTATGCAAGTGAGCCTTGATTAGTTAAAGCTGAACTGTGTTTGTGGAAGGACATGAGGCTAAGTTTAGAGATGGAGCTAGGTTGAGTCTGACCTTTTCGGGAAAGTCAGACTCAACCTTTAGCTACTTTCATGGAATACCCCCCTGGTCTGGAACAGATTTGTTCACTCACCTAAGTTACCATGGTAGCTCAGCGGGGATTCATTTAAGACACGTTAATGGAACAGAACGCCCACTTAAATGAGCCATACTTGTCGAAAGAAGTCAGACTTTCCCTTAATCCTGCTTCATGGAATACCCCCCTGGAAGCTGTCTTAACCAGATGAAACACGATGCATAACATAGATCATCACTGCTACATGCTAAATGTAATGAGTGACCGTGACCTCAACAGATAACAGTCCCTGTGTTGTATCTAAGCCTTTTATAACCTGATTTGTCAAGATGTATTATACCGCATGTTACTTTCCCTGATGAATTACCTTTTTATTCAAATCAAATCACCACTTTATTCAAATAACTTCCCAACTAAATAGTTTCTTACACACCACATAATCAAAATAAGCATTTTGTTTAACTGCCTACATTCACAAGCCACTACTGTATGTACTAAATGTCACACGTTTGAAAGTTAAAACCTCTTTTAAAAGCTTCTGCAATTAAGTAAGGTGCAGCCTCACCACAAGCTATTCCATCTTTTGCTGATTCAAATGTGTGAAAGCAGATGTGTGGAAATCACCATTTAAGAGTACTACACATCAGAAAATACTTGGTTTTCCATAATCCAGATAGTGCCAATCTTGCTGCAGTTCACAACATTATGATAGAAATGAAATGCAGAGATATGGGCATTTCAAAAGTTACATGCTTGTCTTTTATTACAGTAGCATCCACTGTCCTCCTTCAGAGAATATGGAGAGTCCACTTCTATATTGTATAAGGACTCATAGGTCAATTCAGTTTCGTTTGTTTGCTCTGTATCATGTAACTATTTGTTTTGCCAATATAGGAAGTCAGATTAAAGTACATCTTTTATTATTATTTATTCCATTCTCTCTATGGGGATCAATAGTGGATACCAAATACACAGAGTAACTAAAGGAAATAAAACTTGGGTCCCTTTACCTTGATTTCTCCTGGTGTGCAGGTCTAGTGAATACGGATTCCAAATTATGCTCCTTTTCTTACTGTTTTATGTGCCTATGTGTACTGAGCTACACACTCTTACATCAGCACAAAGCCTGTCTATACCTGAGCATATTTAGAAAGAGTGCAGTAGTTATTTATTAAACTGCTGTCCCTTATTGGGAGAGTTGCTGAAAACATTTGTGTTCGGGTTTCTTACTAAGAGAGAGTCGATCTTGTTGGTGAATGGGTGTCCACCTGGATTTTTTGTAAACACGGCAAAAGCAGCTCAAGCTGCTTGTGTGTATCAAATTCCAAAGAATAAAACCTGTTTAATAGATATTCAAATACCTTATATCATATATACCTTGGGTGGCATGGTGGTGCAGTGGTTAGCACTGTTACCTGAGACCTGGGTTCAAGTCTCCACCTGGGTCACGTGTGTGGAGTTTGCATGTTCTCCCCGTGTCGTCGTGGGGTTTCCTCCAGGTACTCCAGTATCCCCCCACAGTCCAAAGACATGCTGAGGCTAATTGTAGTTGCTAAATTGCCCTTAGGTGTGCATATGTGAGTGAATGGTGTGCGAGTGTGCCCTGCAATGGGCTGGCCCCCCATCCAGGGTTGTTCCCTGCCTCATGCCCATTGCTTCCGGGATGGGCTCTGGACGACCCAGTAGGATAAGTGGGTTGGACAATGGATGGATGGATCATATATAGATTGTCTGTTTTGTATTTTGTGCCCTGTATTCATTTTCTGTCTGTTTATGTCCTAGTTGTTAATTGTCAAATGTCATGGTGTCTTCAACTTTAGCAAGCTGTGTTAACACAAATTTCCACTAGCCTTGTTCATGTGGCAATAAAGATCCTGATTCTGAGACAGTGTCTGCTATATCTATGTGCAGCTTTGATAATGAAATTAGCAGAAGAACATTTTAAACTGAATTTGAGAAACCACTTCTTTACACAGCATGTAGTTAGAGTATGGAATAGTCTTCCTGCTAGTGTAGTGCCCTAAAACCCTGGGTTCCTTTAAATCAGAGCTAGATTTTAACAAATCTGAGCTAGTAGTTAAGTTCTCCCCAAACAAGCTTGATGGGCCGAATGGCCTCCTCTCGTTTGTAAATTTCTTATGTTCTTATGTGCTAATGAGCGTCCATCAAAGCGATTTAAGTGCCAACTCTCTGATGCAAACTAATATGTCTAACAGCTCTTTAATAATTGACAAAATGTTGCTCCATCCCCTGCTAGTATGAAGAGTGGCCCTTCTGAGTCAACAGAGGTATCCTGGAGTAAACAAAACCTTTGTCACTCACTGCAATGTTCATTGCTCTTTAGTTTTTGCAGTCAAGATCACAGCCATGAGTAAGGGTATTACAGAAATCTTTCTTACACAGATTTCCCAGGTTTTAGAATAACATATAACATTTAAAATTACATATAACATATTTATAGCTGGTGTCCTCATATACATACCTCCACCATCGACTTGCTCTTATCCTGGACCCGAAACACAAAATAATGCCATGTTCAGAATGAACTTTTAGGCTATATCCCATGGCAATTTGATCTTTCATTGGCTCACACAGGCCTGTGATATCACAGCAACAATGAAGTCATTGCAATGTCAGTTGTAATAAAGGTAATATTATGCTAGCATATGAAATAACATACATTATGCTGCAAAATTAGTAATAAACAATCTGCATATACACTATATTGAGAACAGTATTGGGACACACCTCTTAATTACTGAATTCTGGTGTTTCACTGAGGACCATTGCCATAGGTATATAAAATCAAGCACCTGCCCATGCAGTCAGGTTTACAAAAATTTGTGAAACAATGGGATGTTCTGAAGAGCTGAATTCAAGCATGGTACTGTCATAGGATGTCACCTTTGCAATAATTTAGTTCGTGAAATTTCTTCCCTGCTAGATATTCCATGGTCAACTATAAGTGGTATTATTGCAAAGTGGAAGTGTTTAGGGACAACAGAACCTCAAACATGAAGTGACAGACCATGTAAAGTAACAGAACGATCAGTAACTGCAGAGTTCCAAACTTCCTCTGGCATTAACCCCAGCACAAAAACTGTACAGTGGGAGCTTCATGGATTGGGCTTCCATGGCCAAGCAGCTGCATGCAAGCCTCACATCACCAAGCACAATGCCAAGCGTCAGATGGAGTGGTATGGGTTGGATCTAGCATGCCACCCCTGAACTCTTGAACAGTGGAAACGTATTCTGTGTTTTTCAGGGGTTGGGCTAGGCCCCTTAGTTCTAATGAAGGAAACTCTACATACAGCAGACATTTTGGGCAATTCTTTGCTTTGTGGGAGTAGTTTGGGGAAGGCCCTTTTCTGTTTCAGGATGTCTGTGCTCCAGTGCATAAAGCAAGGTCCATAAAGACATGGTTGGAGTTTTGTGTAGAAGAAGACTGGCCCGCACAGACCCCTAACCTCAACCCCAACAAACACCTTTGGAATGAACTAGCACAGAAACTGCAAGCCAGTCCTTCACAACCAACATCAGTGCCTAATAGAAATAGTCTTAAGAACATAAGAAATTTACAAACGAGAGGAGGCCATTCGGCCCATCAAGCTCGTTTGGGGAGAACTTAACTAATAGCTCAGAGTTGTTAAAATCTTATCTAGCTCTGATTTAAAGGAACCCAGGGTTTTAGCTTCCACTACACTAGCAGGAAGACTATTCCATACTCTAACTACACGCTGTGTAAAGAAGTGCTTCCTCAAATTTGTTTTAAAATGTTCTCCCGCTAATTTCCACTTATGGCCACGAGTTCTAGTATTTAGACTAATATTGAAATAGTCATTTGGCTGAACAGCATCCAGACCCGTTAGAATCTTATAGACCTGAATCATATCCCCCCTTAGTCTCCTTTGCTCAAGGCTAAACAGATTCAGTTCCGCTAACCTCTCCTCATAAGACATTCCTTTTCTGGATGAATGGGCAAAAATTCCCACTGGTTCAGGTCAGGTCAGGTCATGTTGGGGAGCATGCGCAGACGCAGTGTGTTGCTACACCCACCACATGACAAAACACCTCAGGATCCCAGCAGCAACCACCCAGGCAGGCACACGGTCCAATCCCGTCCCCGAAAATGGCCATCCATCTGCCACAGCCAGGTGTTACATCGGCGCCCCTTTGGCCTGGTCCAGCCACTCGGGTCCTCAGCACATGGCTGTAGTACTGTAACTGATGCTCCCTCACAATGCAGGTAATGTGTCTCATTCAAATCTCTTCTAGCAACCGCTTGTTTGACACAAAGTCAAACCAGTGGTTCCCAAAGATTTTCTGAAGAGACACAGTATCAAAGGAATCCAGTCTTCATCTCAGCTCACTGGATAGTGTCCGTGTCTCAGCCATACAGCAAGACAGGGAGCACCAGAACTCTTAAAGACCTTTGTCTTCTTGCAAAGGTATCCGGAGCGCCACACACCCCTTTCCAAGAAGTAGGAAGCAAGTAGGAGCAAGAACATACCCCTGGCGAACCCCAGAATCAACTGGGAAGAATATGGAGGTTCTCCTTCCATGCTGCACAGTAGTACTGTGTGGTATAAATGGTGTAAACAGTATACGATATAAATTTGGCCAATGGGAGAGATTTTGATTATACTGCCCCACCGCAGAAATTTCCGCTCTTCGCCCGCAAAAATGACATAATCAAGTCCCATCAGATAATTTATTATTAATATGATTTATATGATAATTATTTATGTGATTATTGCTGCACCTGGCAGCAGAGTCCTGCACAGGTCTGATTTTGACAAACCGCACCCGCCCGTACCCGTCATACTTAAACCCATATCCGAAACGTTATCTGACAGAAATAAAATAGAATTCCACACCCAATCCGACCCGCTATAAATAAATACCAACACCCGACCCGCACCCGAATGAAAATCAGTCAGATAGCCAAAATTAAAGACAAAAGTTTATTGCCACAACAAATGACCAGTGACATGTGCAACATCAGTTGAAAAGGCATAGCCAAATGTAAACGTTGCTTAAGAACAGCCTAATAATAACCAAAACAAACGGTAGTAGTCTACCTCCAAACTCAAGTGAGTTGATATTGCCAGGCCCACACATAGCCTTACCAGCTTACAATCAAATGTGCTAATAAAACTAATATTATATAAAATGTGCATTAGGTTACCCTGCACATTATCAGGTTTTATAAGCTACCTACGTGCACTGTCCATTTTCCTTTGATATAATGGGCTCGATTTCACATGTTGAAACCCATACTCCTCAGCAAATCTCTGAAAGTCTTTGCTACTGTAGCATGGCCCATTATCACTACAAACAACCTGCGGGATGCCGTGTCTCGCAAAGATGGACTTCATCTGTGTTTCCACACCCGCAGTAGATGCACTGGTAAGCAATGCAATCTCTGGATAGTTTGACAGATAGTCTATCACAAGCAAGTAGTTTTGTCCATCTAGGAAAATTAAGTCAGTCCCAACTTCCTGCCATGGTGTGTCCGGTGGGTCATTGACAATCATTGGTTCCTTCTGTTGCTTAGCACGATGCTTCAGACACATATCACAGGTTGACACCATCCTGTCAATGTCGGCGTTTATTCCAGGCCAATAGATTGCAGTTCTAGCCCTTCTTTTACATTTTTCTGCTCCAAGGTGGCCCTCATGTAGCCTTTTCAACATCTCTTGACGCAGTGACTCTGGGATGATGATCCTGTTCTGTCTCAGCAGAAGTCCTTTGACCACACTCAGCTCTGTTCTGATATTCAAGATCAAGATTCTTTATTTGTCACATGTAGTTATAGCTGGTACAACATACAGTGAAATGTGTTTCCCTGGCTGAAAAAAGTACTCTCCGACTGTGCTAGACATACCAAAAAAAAAAAGAGAGGTAAGAAATAAGTACTCAACAGAGGATAAGTATAAAATAAGAGAAAAATAATTATCAGTGTAAAAAAGACAAGGTAATAAGTACTAACAGAGGATAAGTATAAAATTATACATATTTATACAGAAGTACAGATAATGCATCAAAGGAAGTCACATCAATTTTTTGTGCAATACAGAAATTAATATAATAAAATGTACCTAATAACACATTTCTATACAATGGCCTATGGTGTTTTTAAGGTTAAAGAATATTTTTGTTCATCTGCAGAATAATAAGTTTAGTTGTATGTTTAATTTTGCTTATGTCATGACACCACCCGCAGCAAAAGAAATTCCTTATACTTTGTACGTGCCGAATAAAACGATTCAGTATTCAGAATTGGGAATGGAAAAACGTTTGTATTTTCTCTTTTTCTAATAAGATAGATTACTATACTATTACATACTATTATAGATTACATACTATCATTGAAACTGCCCAGATATGTACTTTCCTCAAAGTATTGACATATAAGCCGAATCGTGTTCAATAAATATGAATCGAAAGCTTAAATGAAGTTCTGGAGTGAGCCTCGCTAAATGAGTCCCCCTACAGGCGCAATCGCGTCATTGCATCCGGCTGCGCAGCATTTAAGGTGGACCGGAAAATCCGAATAAGGAGCCAAGTTAAACCTCATGGGGATGGACACCGTCGTGAGAAGGCGGAAACTGCGGCACGGAACGGCACACATGATTCACCCAGATTAAAATGAGTGCAGTTGATGGAGGCGCTCGTGGGATTACCTGATATATTAATAAATGCAAGTTTCCAGTCAGAGGAAGGGGATGTCTCAGGGAGTATAATTTCGGGATGGAACTCACGTTATTGTACGTTATTATTATTATTACACGTTATTATTAAACAGCCTAACGACACATCTAAGCATTATATTTAACAAACAAATGCAAATGGAATAACATTTAGAAAGATTGTGCTTTACTTGTTTTTCAGGCCGATATTTTTATTATTATTATTATTAGTAGTAGTATTATTATTATATCGACTACCTGCATGGGTAACTTTTGCATTAATGTTCCGAGTAGGCCGCTGCGAAACGGTAACAGATATTCCAAATCAATAACCAGATCCTAACGTAACTCACAGCGAGCTACATTTCATCCGTTCCAGCGCGCCTCGCGAACCCTGCGCTTTGCTTTCTCGGAGTATTCTGAGAATTCAGCAAACCAGATGACCTATTTATACAGCCATGAAGTGTTAATAATGGGTGGTTTATTTTTTTGGTGCTCATTTCACCCAACAAATAATGGCAAATATTTGTTTGCATGCGTGTTACGTTTATATTGCCTGCAAATTTTAATATGCGATATAGTCTGTACCTATATAGATCTAAGCAGTGTTTAATATATAAATCTGTATATCAGGCGTGTGGTCATTGTAATTTACTTTTTTAATTATAAGAAATAGGACACCCTAAAGTATTTTCGTGTTTCTGGCTATATTCACATGTTCCATTTGCATTTGTTTATTAAATATAATGCTTAGATGTGTCGTTAGGCTGTTTAATATCTGGCCAGCCAGAGGGTAATTTTAATCGTATTCTGGACGTAACATTGTATGGATTTTCTGATCATTTTAAGGTTCCGATGATTACCAACATCGTAATACACCTGCACAATATAAACGGCCTGTGATAGAACCGATATTTATATAACTTTAAAATAATTACAGAAATACTTAATCGGTTGCAAATATTTCAAAGGATGCTTATCGTGTCATCGCAGGTCATGTGAGAAGAAACGTGTTTGGGGGCGTATGGGTTTGGTTTTCCTGCTTCTTCAACACGCGGTGGTCAACCGAGGTCTAGCAGTATCTTTTCATCCGTCCGCCTGTACGATCACGGGGGTGTTTTAAGCAGAAGTCACCAAAGTGATGTCGCATCAAGCTCTGGCTGAGGTAGTAGTTTGTGCTGTTGGTTGGGTTGTGACATTGCCCGCTATGGAGATGACTGCGCAAGCTACTGCCTTGCCGGCGCTGGTGATCTGCTTCAGACAAAGACAAGACCTGAGAGTTCATGGTCAGCGGGCTCTTTGGTGATACAACCGCATTAAAGTTTGCGGGTTTCCCCCTCAAACTGGCTTTTTGACTTGGTTTATGGCGATGCTATTGTAGTGTTTTTAAATACGGTTTATTGTATTAAATGCTCTAAATGAAACGTCAACGTGTCTTACATCTTTTAATCGCATTATGAAATGCTTGTTTTTTAATGCATCGTTTATTTGGAGTCAGTAGCCTGCAATAGTCTGCAAAATTTTTAAATAGTTTTTCAGTCTATCTGTAGCTCTAATGTGAATTTGGCTAATGCCTTGTTCTCATGGATAAATCTTGCTAAAATTAGTTATGTTTGTATGTATTGGTGAATTTACAATGTTAACAAGTAAGGTAAACGTCTAACAATTTGAAATCCGTCCAGAGATAAACGACGTCAGTGGAGTGGGAATAAAAAGACAACCCAATTCACAGGCAATGTAGCTAAATGTCCAAACAGTACAGCATGTACTTAACAACTGTTAAGAAGAGGATTCTGGAATGTGCCTCTTCTCTGCCTGTGACATTATGATGAAAATGCTGCGCTTCACTGTTGTATTTTCATAGCTTCCACCACTGTGGACCACGTTTCGGTCTTGTGCAGTCTTGAACTCCACTCCAACTATGGATGGAATGTGGCTTGATCTTCACAGCATCATTGTTGGATGTCCAGTTGGACACAGTTTACATTTTCTACATATCATGGAAAGGTTTCTGGCCAATGTGAGTTACTCAATATTGAAATTGGATGTTGACCCCATGTATAGGGTCCTCTATGTGGAAACACCAGCTACATACTTTGGAAACATAATCTGCTAAGTATGGTGCCTGCACTGATATTTAAGTGATGTGCACCGAACATTAAATGCAGCAGCTAATCAACTGCTATTAACATTAAACATGGCTAACTTAAGTTTGAATGAATGGCTTGAAGCTTTGAAAAGTGTGGACTGTGGTTCTGCTCAGTGTGACATATGGTGGGTAGACTGGTTGTATGTTACAGATCACCTTCTTCCTAATCCTGGCTGGCCTTTATGCTGTTGGAGACAGTTATTTCATTCTTCTCTTATCTAATACACTGTAACACTGATACTGATCTGACTGGTGTTTACCCTTGACCAAGGTCATTTGTACCTTCACGTTTTAGGGTAATGCTGCTACCACTCAATCTCAGAAATGGCAAATCATTTCTGGATTTAACAAGAATGTGTATCTTGGTTGAAAAGGCTAAAAATACAAGCACAAGAATAAGGAAACTTACGTAACACTTTACTTGAAGCAGTCTACATAAGGGTGACAAGTAACCGTCATAAGAATCCACAACATTATCATCAAAGTTCTGTAAGGCTAGGGTAAAATGATTATGTCGCAACCTTGGTGTTTTAGAAATGTTTATATTTAAGGCATATTTTTATTCCATTCATTAAAAATTTTAAGCAATATATAATGTTATATTTCCTAATATAACAGAATGAAGTGGGTGAACAGCAGCTGTTGAACATGAACAGCAGTTTTAAAAGACCTAAAACTCAGATAATTCAGTTATAAGAGAAATGTTAAAATCTGTAAAATAGAATTTATTAAAATTTTGCTATTTCATTATTAATACAATATAACAGAGCCTGTTTTCCCTTAATAGATGCGACTTTCAAGTAAAGAAAAAGTGGCTCATCACAAATTACAAGTGAATGGAATGCTGATCCTGCTGTTAGGGCCTCTTACCTTGCCAAAAGAGGTGAAAGTAATTTAGCAAACAGACAGACTCAGACACACTGACAGACACTCAGGCCCTATTTACACTTAGTTTTAAAATGCATCTTGGCTGACTGGTTACAAAATTGTTCTTTAGAGTGATCAACAGTGTTCTCTAAAGAACCTTTTCCAAAAAAGTTCTTTGGTCCAAAATGGTTTAATAAAAACCCTTTTCAAAATGGTTCTTTAGCTAAAAATGGTTCTTCTAATGAATAAAGTACTTAAAATTGCAATATTGCACACAGTAGAGAAAATAATGCAAATAAAGTTAATCTTCATTCAGTTTATTTAAAAATTGACCTACTGCTACCAGTTCATCTCATGAAACCCTTTTGAATCCAATTAGACAACCTCTAAAATTAATGATGGTCAAGTTAAAAGCATTGATGTTTTTCTCAGTTCCTGAATAGCAACTATTTGGAAAATGTTATGGCCTAAAATTATAAACAATAAAACTGTGTATACAAAAATCATGTCCAGGTGAAAATGGTCCTCTAAAATTAGAAAAAAAAATTCTGGAAAACTAGAAAAAGTTAAACATTTAAACAGCATGTCAAAGTTTACACCATGGATTGACTTAGATTACACAGTAGAAACCATCCACATGCAACCACACCTTTACACAATTTTTTTACAGTTCATTCTACTTCCTGTTTCCTGTTTTCCCTCTGCCATTGCAGGTTTCAACATAAAAGTGCCAGTATCATTTGTGTGTTTAATATCCCAAATGTTTCAACGGACAATTTAATGTCTTTAATATACACTCACCTAAAGGATTATTAGGAACACCTGTTCAATTTCTCATTAATGCAATTATCTGATCAACCAATCACATGGCAGTTTCTTCAATGCATTTAGGGGTGTGGTCCTGGTCAAGACAATCTCCTGAAATCCAAACTGAATGTCAGAATGGGAAAGAAAGGTGATTTAAGCAATTTTGTTGGTGCCAGACGGGCTGGTCTGAGTATTTCACAATCTGCTCAGTTACTGGGATTTTCACGCACAACCATTTCTATGGTTTACAAAGAATGGTGTGCAAAGGGAAAAACATCCAGTATGCGGCAGTCCTGTGGGCGAAAATGCCTTGTTGATGCTAGAGGTCAGAGGAGAATGGGCCGACTGATTCAAGCTGATAGAACAGCAACTTTGACTGAAATAACCACTCGTTACAACCGAGGTATGCAGCAAAGCATTTGTGAAGCCACAACACGCACAACCTTGAGGTGGATGGGCTACAACAGCAGAAGACCCCACCGGGTACCACTCATCTCCACTACAAATAGGAAAAAGAGGCTACAATTTGCACGAGCTCACCAAAATTGGACAGTTGAAGATTGGAAAAACGTTGCCTGGTCTGATGAGTCTCGATTTCTGTTGAGACATTCAAATGGTAGAGTCAGAATTTGGCGTAAACAGAATGTGAACATGGATGCATCATGCCTTGTTACCACTGTGCAGGCTGGTGGTGGTGGTGTAATGGTGTGGGGGATGTTTTCTTGGCACACTTTAGGCCCCTTAGTGCCAATTGGGCATCGTTTAAATGCCACGGCCTACCTGAGCATTGTTTCTGACCATGTCCATCCCTTTATGACCACCATGTACCCATCCTCTGATGGCTACTTCCAGCAGGATAATGCACCATGTCACAAAGCTCTAATCGGTTTCTTGAACATGACAATGAGTTCACTGTACTAAAATGGCCCCCACAGTCACCAGATCTCAACCCAATAGAGCATCTTTGGGATGTGGTGGAACGGGAGCTTTGTGCCCTGGATGTGCATCCCACAAATCTCCATCAACTGCAAGATGCTATCCTATCAATATGGGCCAACATTTCTAAAGAATGCTTTCAGCACCTTGTTGAATCAATGTCACGTAGAATTAAGGCAGTTCTGAAGGCGAAAGGGGGTCAAACACCGTATTAGTATGGTGTTCCTAATAATCCTTTAGGTGAGTGTATGTATGCAATCTGAAATTTAATATCTGTTCTGATCTGACATAAAAAAAACACTCATTGCTGAACTGTAACTGTCCAGAAGGCTGCTATATCCAATAGTGCACAGAATATAGGTATGTTACAATCTCCCGATTCCCGCTGCGCCGCTCTTCCGCGCAGGTGTGTTTACGCCATCACGAGTTTGGTGGATGCGGGGAATGGCATAGCCGCAGAAAAAGTTGAACAGTGGGTTTATCTTTAAAGTTCCAGGAGCACACGCTTATAGATGACATAGTTCACATTTTTCGTCACATTTTTCGAATTTTTGTTTTTGACCGGTCAGAAGTGTTTCGTTTTCCCGTTGCAAAATTACCGATAAATTACTTCTCAAAGGCATCACTTCAAAATCACTAGAGGTAAATAGATTTTTAATAAAATCCTATAGATTTGATATATCATTTATTCAACCATGTCTGTGTGAAATTTCGTGACAATTGTTAGTTGCGAAGTCAATGGTTTTGCTTGCGAACGAAAGCATTCCCAACCGAGCCGTCACGGTAATGAGGTGCCCCAGATTTTATTCATGAGGTCACGTGACTGCTATACTGCAACCTGATTCGTCAAGCGCATTTGTTTACATTGTAGATGACCAAGTGTGTTTGTTATGAGAGATCTTTCACTGATATTTTGTGCATTCCTGCAGGGTTTTTTTCACTAAAACAGCTTATAAAACAAATTGATTAATTTTTTTGAAGACCACATAATTTATTCAGCCAGTCACCTTTGTGCATAAAATGTTTCTTTCATAAATTATTAATCCTTTCTGTAATAAAATTAAAAATATAATACTTAGTAGTATTTTAGTAAGTAGAGAACTTTTTACCTACCCCTTCTAGGCCTAATTTACAATTTCATTTAATTATTTTCTTAAATGTCGTCTTTTATAATTTCAGACTTGTTAAAGCTATGCCTCCTAAGAAGAAGAGAAAGGTCAATGTTACGGTGCAGCCAGGGATTGCCAGGAAGTATTTAGCTGAAAATTTCAAGGATTATGGAGGTGGTGACATAAAAAATGGTCACATCCTTTATTTCTACTTGGAGAATGAGAAATCTGTGAAAAAGACTATTGATACTCTGAGGTCTGTCTCAGGCATGAGCTGTGCACCCTCAAAAATAATGACTTTAGTAAAAAATTCAATTGAGCATCACAAACATTTGAGTTGACTTAATAACTTAATAACAAAAAAATTGCCTCTTGTAGATGAACCTTCACCTATTGTTAAGGAAGATGATAATGACAGACCAACCCCATGCAAAGATTCTGAAGAGGTTCTTGTCCTTCAAGAAAGTGACTCCCCAGTTATTAAGTCAACTCCTCTTCCACTGTCACCACAACCAGGACCTTCAAGTACTGTTTCTCTCAGATGTGACCAGATGACTCCACGGAAAGCAAAAATGAAATGCCGTTTACAGTTTGTTTCCGCTTCTAAAAATGAAATGCAGAACAGATTAAATCACAGGATAAAAACATTACATGACAAACTTAAGACACCAAGACGAGTAATAAACCAGTCGATTCAAAGGAAAATGAACATTATAGATAAGAAAGACTTAGAAATAGTGGAACTGAAGAAGAAATTGAATAGTAATTCATTGGCTGTTGAACTTGCAAAGACAAAGGGAGATCTTAAAAAACTCCAGGAAACACACAGAAAATTCAGGAACAAAAAGTGTACAAAATGTATATCTTTAAAAAGCAAGGTGAAAGATCAAGCTGAGGTTGTGGAACAATTACAACATGATAACCTCTTGTCAAAGAAACAACTTGAGGATTTGAAGACCAGTAGTATTAGTGACCATGTTTCTGTGACCATGAAAGTGAATCGCAAGACATACTCTAATACAACACGGCTTATGGTATATGACCATATAGTCAATCAGGTCCCCACATTAAACATACCACATCTGATACACCAGAACCTTATTCGTACTGGAAATTATTCTGAGGATATAGACATTCCGCAAAGAAGCACTGTAGAAATGATGGCCCGTGAACTTGGTGCTATTGCTGAACTACAAACTGCAGAAATTATCATTGAAAATAAGAACACTACGATGCTACAACCCAAGAGGGAACTCACATCAATAGTGTCCATTTCACAACTAAAACAGAATGTGTTGTGGGTTCCGTTGATGAATTACCAGGGGGAACTGGGGAGGACTATGCAAATCATTTAACTCAAACTGTTGACAGGTTAGCAGAAACTTATGCTTATTTTCATGATAAAGACTTCCAGGATTCAAGGAAAGAAATTATTGGCAACATAGCTAACTCAAGATTCAAGATTCTTTATTTGTCACATGTAGTTATAGCTGGTACAACATACAGTGAAATATATGTGTTTCCCTGGCTGAACTCCGACTGTGCTAGACGTAGGATAAGTATATAAGTACTAACAGAGGATAAGTATAAAAAGAGGAAAAATGAATTTATATACATTTATATACAGAAGTAAATATGCATTTACCATGTAATAAATAAAGTGCCATAGGTGCAGACAAGGTAAGGTGCAGATGTGCCATGAGGTACAGATGTTTTTATAATTTACAGATGGAAGAAATTAAGTTGTGTGTGTAGTTGTCCATTGTGTTGTCCAGTTATGTGCTGTGGTTTAGGAGTCTCACTGCTTGTGGGTAAAAATTCCTCCTAAACCATTCCGTTCTTGTTTTCAGGCTACAGAGGCGTTTCCCAGACCTCAGTGGCCTGAACAGTTTATGGGCGGGATGGCTGGAGTCACTGGTGATCCTGATGGCCCGGGATCTGCACCTTTCAGTGTAGATGTCCTGCAGTGCTGGTAGAGGGGTTCTCATGGTGCGTTCTGCTGTGCGCACTACCCTCTGCAGGGCCTTCCGTTGCTGAACAGTGCAGTTCCCGTACCACACCGTGATGTTGTTGCACAGGATGCTCTCAATGACTCCAGTGTAGAATCTCCTCTGGATGTTTCCGGAGATCTTAAACCTCTTTAGACGCCTCAGGTGATAGAGGTGCTGTTTGCCTTTGCTGATGAGGAAGTCCGTGTGTGTATTCCAGGTGAGGTCCTCAGTAATGTGGACGCCGAGGTATTTGTAGTGGGAGACTCTCTCCACAGGGGTTCCGTTGATCTGGAGGTGGGTGTGAGTTTGCTCATCTCTCTGTCTCCTGAAGTCAATCACCATCTCCTTTGTTTTACTGATGTTCATGGAGAGGTGATTTGCCTTACACCACTTTGCTAGACCATCATGGTATATGGTATAGTATAAGTACGAATAAGGTTCTGGTGTATCAGATGTGGTATGTTTAATGTGGGGACCTGATTGACTATATGGTCATATACCATAATGGTATACTCGCTATCTGATCGCTGTGCAGCCAATGGAGCTGCACTTCGTTTGGTTGAGGAAACCTGGCAAAAAACCTTAAACGAGCTAAATTGCCACCTCCACCTCCTTGACACCATAGCTACAAAAACCCGCTCTGCTCTTAAGTCATTGGAAGAAGGAAGAGGCAAACTATATGGAAAAGACTGTATGGCAGGCAATGTTATTCTACATGTTAATAAAATGAGGTACAAGGATGAAAAGGGGGACCCCCGCGGCTTTAAAACCTTTCTCAGCCAAAAAGGTCTTCCTGTTGGTATTCTGCCACGGTATAGAGGGAATCGCCTCCATATCCTATTCAAGATACATGGTCTTTTGCTTCAACATTATGATGTCTTCATCGAGTTCTTTGAAAGTGGTACCTCTTGTGGTGGGCTTCGCCGTGATATCCTGCAGGATTTTCCCAATGAAACCATGCTTATGGAATTACATGTGTTGGGTCTTATGGGTAAATATCTGACTGGCCCATGGATGAAGTTGTTCTATGCTGCTGCTGATAAGCAAACTGTTAGTCATGTTGAAGGGATTGAAATGGTAAAGCAAGTCATTGCCAGGCTCAGTGAAAAGGTAGAGGCTCCCATGGATTTGTTGTCTTCAAATGTTGACCTGTTTTGGTAAGAATTGCCTAATGATGATTCGGTCTTGGCCACACTGCTTAACTTCCCCATCTCTGATAGAGAACATTTTGCTGTCATGTTGAAGACATGTCTATCATCTGTTGTCGATGTGCTTGTTCGTCAATATGCAAAGTATTTTTCCATGGACATCTCCGAGAAGTTGAAACAGGAAACTGAATCAGCTCGTCTCCATAATATCGATGCTGAGGAGTTCATGGGGATGTTTTCGGCCGCTCAGCAACGTGGGCCAAGTGCCACCCTTTGTTTTCTTTCGTGCCGCATGAGGGCAATAAAGAATAGAACAGTGAAATATCTAGACAGTCTTGATGAGGAGAAAAGGGTTAATATCTTGAAGAAAGCTGTTCCATATAGCAGGCAACAGAGGATGAAAAGGCGTAAAAGACAAAAAGATCTTAGTGATGAGTTGATCAGAAGACAAGATGAGAAGAAACAGGCCAGGCATTAAGCGAAAAGAAGGGAATTGGAAAGGAACATGAAAAAATACGGTCTAGAATCTGTCCTTAAAGATTTCACTGTCAATGAGGAAACCAAAGAACAGATTCAAGACATTCTTGATGGCAGAGCAGTAGGAAGAAATATTGCGCATGTTTGGAATGAGGATGGCAACCTTGTATCATATAATGGGAGGATAGAGAAGCTCAAGAAAGCTTCATGTAAATACAGGGTGTCATATTGGAATCATGATGGGGCATATGAAGATGCTGAAGATTATGACATGTCAATATTTGCCTTGGCTGTTGATCTCCTTCTTGGAGATCTCATTCTTTCAGACTAACATTGACTAACTTACTCAGGATGTTTTTGCATAAATACTTCATAGATTTGATCAGTTGGCTGAACATAGACAGTTTATTCATATATGGTAGGACTATTACTATATTATTATTCTATTCATGCAGAGACTAGTTTTGAGTATTCCAAGTGGGTTAACAATAGACTTTAATAAAGTTTGTTTCATTTCAAGGAACTAAAATATGTGAATATTTTATGCATGAAAATAATTACAATAAGCATGATTTTTAAACTGATTACATTATTCATCATTACTCACTTGTCATTTAGTGATTTACCTTGCAGGTTTAAGTTCTTAAAGAAGGCAAGATCCTAGTCTCTTAGTCTTGTCCTCTTGTTGATCATTTTCCAAAATACCAGTAAAGCAGTTTCTATTTCATTATTAATGAGTTAATTCTTTAATTTGTTGATTAATTAGCTCATTTTTTTCAGCAAACATTTGCAGTTTTTCAGACTTGTAATCAATTATGGAGTCTACTATTTCCATTTTCATGATATGTGTAGTGATAGTCCAGTTTCAAGAACCTAGAGGAGACATTTTCACAATTTACGTCAGCATAATTAATTAATTAATTAATTTTATTTGATGGAAATAATGAAATACAAAGCCTGATATCATTCTCTCTGTATCCTGAAAGTTTCATCCAAATATCTTTTCAGGTTTTGGAGAAAAAGACATTTCTTTAAATTTCTCTTCAACTTAAGATCACAGCCTTTGTTTAAAATACATTAAGAACTAAAGGAAAAAATGACCAATTATTTCCGCCACTATAATTGCTATAACTTCCTTATTTCTCAAGATATTTCAATGATTTTGGTGTCATTCTGTTTGTTATCTAGTTCTCTATCAAATTCAGTTATGTTTATACCTACAGAATATATGCCCCTGATTTTTCCATATAAATTTCATCCCTGTTTTTTTTAAAGATATATAAAGATATATTTCCATCACTAGAAATTAAATGCACAAAGTCATAAATTGGAACTTGCGGTCCTCATTATTAACCAAACAAGTTTCCGATATCACCAGCAACAAAGGGGCAGTGGACTGAAGTGACATGTCCCCTATGAAAAGAAAAAAATAGAAGGTGCAGGTTTGGATTAGCTGTGGCGCGAGCTTTATCACTTCTCAGACAGAGAAATGTCGTTTGGCGTGAGAGATTGTTGTGTTAAATGCGTGTGTCCCACACACAATACGTGAGACTTGAGAGCTCTGCAGATGTAATATAACGTTAAACATCTGATTTAAACTCGAGAGCCCTGAATTTAATGTTATGTCAAGGCGTGTGACTTGTTCGAACCGACTTTTTAAAATGAATGATCATTCCCAACATACCGTTCCGACAGAATCTTAAGCTAAAATCTCTGACTAAAAAGGTTAAATGGAACTTTAAAAGTAACTGAAATATTTCACTTACCGCAATTCGCTCGTTATTATTCAAACTGAATCAGTCATCTAAAGTCGATCGACGCCGTCAACAGCCTCAAAGTCCGGTGAAGTTGCAGTGACGTCTAAAGGACATTGATTGGTCTAAACTGAAACGTTAACGCCCACCTATTTCATGGTTTGGTTGTTCAGCGTAGATTATCAAATACCGAACGGTCAATAGAAAAGCCGTATACACAAAGTTTTCCAAACGGATTTATATTTTTAAAAGACAAGATTTTAGAGAAGATAAATTAATGATTTCATTTGTTTTTACTTTTCCTTTTTTTAAGTAAACATAAGTCAGATGAAAAATAATGATTGACGATATAGTTAACAAAAAATATCCAATAAGTTTGAATGGTTTTCCAATGTTAAACAAAAAAATTATCATATCAGTGGGACTGTACTATGTCAACAGTTGGTGCTTGGAGTCTTTTTGTATGTCAGCCATTGGCCCTTTATTGTGTTTCTCATGCTCTTTAGTATAGGCTTTATCCCAAACAGACAGTGGTTATAATATAATAGAGAGCAGAGCCTTCAGCCACAATTTTACGCCAGATGAGGGTCAGGTATGGGACAAAGCATTACCAATGCTCGAACAAACCCAGGTGACATCTTGCAGATTTACATATACACGTACAACATAATGAAATGAGAACCTGGTACTCTCATATATAGACTAAGACCAGGGGTCACCTTTTTGAAACTGGGAGCTACTTCACGGGTACTGAGCCCTACGAAGGGCTACCAGTTTGATACATTTTTCTTAAATCGTGTATAATAAACGTGTTTTAAATGCTTTCTTTTAGATATTGCCATTTTCAAATCTATATAAATGCAAATGTGATTAAAGAAGAATATCAACAGGATAAAATTAAATTTTAGACGCTGCTCAATGGTGAGTTGTGCTATTTTTAGAACAGTCACCGTGGGCAACTCATGTGGTCCTTGGGGGGCCCACGGGCACCATGTTGGTGACCCCTCCTATAGACTGTAATCAGAATGATCTTCCATGTTAAGACTAGTTCTGGTTCGAATTTTTTTGAGAATATTTATCTGACATCAGGCCAGAATTTTACGTCAGGTGAGGGATAAGTATGACACAAAGCATGTTACCAATGCTGAAATGGATGACTGTCAGCCAAAGTCGTCCGACACGCAAAATGCCGACTGTCAGCCAGAATCGCTCACCGCGCTCAGAACGGTTCTGGCCCAGATTAAAAATGCCGACAGTCAGCCAGAATCGCTCGCCGTGCTCAGAACGGTTCTGGCCCAGATGAAAAATGCCGAAAGTCAGCCAGAATCGCTTGCCGTGCTAGGCCCACAATCGGCCCGCAATCTTTTGCCGTTGCTGACAGTGAACCGAATGTGCCACAACTCAGCGAGAATCGGCTCACATGTGTTTGCTAACTGGGCAGCAGTGCCGGCTTGACGCCAGATCTGGGCCAGACCTGTCTTCTATGTGCCTGGGCCACATAGACCAAACCACAATCGGGCCACATCTGGCATGTCATAATGTAAACAGTGCCATCATTGCCAGACCTGGCCCATATCTGGTTGACATACCACTTGCCATGCCAGAACTCAGCCAGCATTGCCGGCTTGACGCCAGATCCGGGCCAGACCTGTCTGCTATGTGGGTTGTCTCAACACAGTCCACTCTATACTATACCCCCCACCTAGCCCCTCTAAATCTCCTCCTAAGGATGTTCCAAATAAGGTTCTGTCATTTGCTCTTGAGGTCCCGCTTAGAACTACCTGTAGTGGGCGGGTAGTCAAGCCACCCGGTTGGTTTGCGAGTTATGTGACATATAAAAAAAAAATCACACATACACATCTGGGTCATGGACACCGGAGAGACATGCATTTAATTATTTTGATGTATGGCATATGTGTTTTTCCCTTTGTCTCAAGCTTGTTATGTTGAGAATTGTACTGTATCACACCTGTACATGTACTTGCCTGGTGCAGGATCCAGTGAGTTTGATTAGTAGGTGAGTTAGAGTGGCACTGAATTTATTTTGTTCTGTTACATTGTTGTAGTTGTTGAGATGTTTGTAGTTGTCTATTCTGAAACGTGAATGTTTCTTCTGGTAGCAAGGGAGTGTATATACTGTTGTTAATGAAAAGAAAATGTTCTTCACCTAAGATATTCATGTTGATTACGATGAGAAGTTTGATTACGGGAGGGAGGTTTCTGAGGGGAGAAAATGTGGGATGGAAAAAGAGACTTTTCTTTTTTGGGGGGCAGGGGTTGTCATTGTTCTGGGGGGTGCCTCAATAAAGTCTACTTCGAGTAAGTCAACTGTAACCTGTTTAGTCCAGTGAGAACTGGAGTTACACCCACCTAAACCCAAATTATTAGGATTACAACAGTATAAATCATATAAGGATGCGAAGTAATGGTTGCAAGAATTACAGTCACAAAATTACAATTGAATCATCATGGATAACATCTGACAATAATTAAAACACATTGTATTGTCTGTCTGCGTTTTGCCTGCCTTACCTGTAATTAAACTCCGTATTCCCCGGGGGTTTAATTACAGGTAAGACAGGCAAAACGCAGACGGACAATACAATGACCGAACTCGGACTGGGGAAACAAACTGAAACGCGGACTAAATACAGAGGACTAATGACAACAACCAGAAACAGCTGATCACAAGGGGATTCCACACGGGGTTAACGAGGAGGCGTGGCACGCGGAAGGTGCAGACGATCGGGGCAGGACACATTGTTTGGATACATTTATTTTCTTACTTTAAAATTACTGTTTTGATAAATGTGCTTAGATATGTTTAGTACAATATATGCTTTTCTTGTTTTGTCCAGTTCATTTTGTGTTTAACTGCTAAAAAAAGCATATTTCGGTGTAATTATTTGAGGCCGGGAACCAATTCATTGGTTTTCCATTATTTCTTATGGTGAAAATTCGATCAGAACTCAAACTTTTTAGGATTCGATCCGGAGTTCTGAACGGATTAAGTTCGAGTTCTGAGGTATCACTGTATTATGCGATCACTCGGTATTGAAAAATAAAGTTTTTTTGTGTTTGAACCAAGTTAGGATGCAATTTGTCCTGTTTTTTCAGACGGTGTTGGAGGTGGCCTCACTTACTTCTTCAGATTGAAAAGGATTATGCTGGTGAGACATGAAAGTTTGATCGATGAAGACATATGTTTCCAGTTAGCCTAACACAACTGCATTGTTAGGAAAAACCGTGAGATTTTGAAAGCTAATTGGTGCTATTTAATTCTTTGTTCGACATTCGACATTAATTCATTGTTCGGCATTTAGGGGACACAGACTGAAAACTCTTACAATAAAGCAAACTAGAGATGTGCTTTTCTGCTAAGATAATGTTCTGGCTTTTGTTTGTGTGTTTGTGTCGCACATACTGTATAATGCAGAGCAAAACAGTAATGTAAATCTATGTAGCCTAGTCGTATTTTAATCAAGTCACTCCAATAATTGACTTTTATTTCTATAATGATTGTATTTGAGAAAATGTCTGTCAGCTTAACTTTCTAAGCATGAGCTCACCAGTTTAATAGTTACAAAAATGAAGGCTCAGGATACAGACTAAATAGGACTACACTTTATTGAAATTAGGTTTAGGATTACAGTGACATAAATATTTTAATATTTGCTATATAGTTATGAATATGATCAATTCTATGAAGTGCAGGAATGGACTTTTAGCACAGCACTATTGAGATGTCCTAAAATCCATTACAATAATGCTACTGGAATGGAGATCACTACAGAGAGTAGCAAAACATGCACAACAAGTCACTACCTCTTGTCTTCCTTCAGTATAGTCCAAATACAACCCCGGGTCAGAATCAGGAATCAGGCAACTCTACTATTAACACAATTTCAGCTATTTCTTTATTTTGCATTTATTGCATATATTTCTAATTTATTTAGCCTTTTTCAGTAATTTCTTCTGTTTATTTTACATTTATTGCAGAAATGTGTGCTTCTACAGTACATAGTCATATGTCTACTTGTGAGTATGTTTTTTGAGTGCCTTTGTTTTATGTTGTATAATGGTGTTAGATGTTATGTGTTACTGACTGGGTAATGGGAATAAGAAATCCTGTGTTCTGATGTACAAAAAGTAAATGAAGAGCCTTGGAACTTCACATGAGACAAGAACTGAACCTAAACCCATTGAGACAGTGCCAGTCAAATCCCATATAGAGCCCTAGGCAAGCTTCACTGGCCAATTTGACTTTGTGTCAGATGGCGCACCACAGAGGCAACTGGTGGTGAAGGTTGTTGGGGGGAGGGGGGGGGGTCGCAGTTTGCTAAGTTGGCACTCCCTCAGAAGATGGTGCCCTAGGTCCCCATTGCTCAAAGGCATGAGACCATGTTGCTACCATATATCACCGAGGCATTTTGATCAGAACACTATGGAAAGTGACCTAACTCAAGAATTGTAAATATATAAAAATCTGAAGGAACCATGTATAGCTTTTAATACCTCAGGCTGATTAGGGTATATATTTGATGTATGGAGTATACAGACAAACTTATCTTCGTCCTACTATGAAATTAGACATTAACATAAGAGACTGTTTTCAAATACTAATTTTATCTCATCATAATAATGCCATTCTATGCACATACATTAACATTTTACATTTACATTTACAGCATTTGGCAGACGCCCTTAGCCAGAGCGACTTACATAAGTGCATACTCAGATGGGCCGCCTCAGATTAGATTATGCTGCGGGCAACATCTCAGCACCACACCAGTTACAATCCCGGCCTGACCCCGTTGGCTCTCTGGCAGTTTTCACTCTTCTGGGGATGAAGTTCCTGAGGGCTTTCCCCCATCCCCTTCATCATGCATGCAGCCTTCCTATAGGCGGCTGCAGCAGAACTAATCCCACGGAGAGCAGAAAAAAGTCCTGTCTGCTTTGTTGGAGCTTTGTTTTTATGGTGGCTAGAGTGCCAATCCCACCACCAAGCTCCAAATATTTCTCTCCAATCCTTGGGTACCACTGATTTGACTCTGTGTTGAACCGGTTGAGGCACATTACCTGCATTGTGAGGGAGCAACAGTTACGGCACTATGGCCATGTGGCGCAATTCCCTGAGGGTGATCCAGCTCGCAGGATCCTCATTGCTGAGGACCTGTGTGGCTGGACCAGGCCAAGGGGATACTTACATAACACCTGGCTGCAACAGATAGGTGGCCATTACTGGAGGATGGGACTGGACACCGTGTCGGCCTGGAGGGTCACCAGTTGGGATCCTGAGGTGTTTTGTGTCACGTCTCGACCACGCCCCCGACGGACGGAGCGCACTCCCTAATCTGCGGAATCTTGTCCACCTGTACCAGTGGCTTTAAAAGGAGTCACCTCGCTCTCCTCGGTATGAGGTATTGTTGATTCCCATGCAACTTACTGAGCGTTTCGCTCCTTGTCTTCTTTGCAGCCCTAGCCCAGTCCTTCCGTGTTGTTCCCGGTACTCCCCGCTTTCCCGACTCCCCCCTGTGTCCGCCTGTCCCACGTCCTGTGTCCTCCCTCGGCTTGACTTCACCGGCTTCCCAGACCCCTTGCTCCATGCCCCGATTACGTCTTCTGATCGCCCCCTCCAACTCTGTTTGCCTGGTCAAGTAAATAAAGTCCTTCCATGGAAGTCCCGTTATCTCGTGTGCTCTGTGCCCGGTGACATTTTGTCATGTAGTGGGTGTGGCAACATGGTGTACTCACCTGATAACAATAATATTGAATATGCTACTTGCATATTTATATAGCGGGTAATTCAAATTTTAATTTTTGATCTTCATAAGACAATTTTGGATTGTATCTAGTTGTTGTATGATTATTTTCCATTAACAGCCACAATGACAACTGCAATAATAAATATAGCTTTAAGCAACAATAATGGGGCCAAGCATGCTACCAGGGCATAATGCTATGGAAACAACTTCACTCTGGATCACAAACAAAAGGAGGGTTTAGGGTCAAAACAAGAGGTGGGGTGGATAAATCAGGAGAGACGGGGGCTGACCTAGACACAGGGAAAGCTTGAGTAAAATTATGACATAGGACATTAAACATGATATGGTTATTGTATATAGCGCCTTTCTCAAATTTTAGGTTGCTTTACAATATCAATAATACGCACAGTAATACAATATCAGAGAGAAGAAATACAATATCATAGGAACATAATAACATATACCATAAAGAGACTAGGGGCAACAAGGAGCAGGTAAAGTTAATTAACTGATACAGAAAGGTTCAAACACCAAGGAAAAAAGGAAGTCATCACAAGTTGTTCATACTAGTGATGGACAAAATAATGCTTCATGAACCATTTGCTGTATTTTTGACCCCACTAGATGTTGGTCTTGGATTGCTTCGGGGCTTGCTTTGTGCCCATTTTTGATCAGAGACCAATATCTGTATCAAAAAATACAGCACATGGTTCATGAAGTGTCATTTTGTCCATCAATATTAAGGAGTGTCTCAGTACTGTGAAGTGAACAGAAACCAGATTTGCAAAGGTTTGTAAAGGTTGATGCTAAATCAGAGTGAAGCAAGGAGAGAAGCAGAAAAGGCTTGGGTGTCAACAGAATTTAGACAAGGACAGGATATGGTCAGAGGCGCAGTGACAAAACAGTGAGGGCAGGCAATGGCCTGGAACCCCGAGCTGGGAGGGGGCCCTGAGGGTGGTCAATTATATAATACATTGCAACAACAAATTGCTTTATTTGTATATTCTGTTTTTCACAAAAGTGAAAATAAAGGTATTTTGTTTATTAAATTCTCTTTGTTGATATACTATTTACACTTCAGAGTAAAATAAAGGTAATACATTTTACAATGCCAGGGGGAATTGGAGGGCCCCCAGGATCCCTAGAATCACCTCTGTATATGGTAGCAAACCGCAAGTGAGAACAGCACTAACAATGACTCACAGGGTAACAGCACGTCGAGGCACATGTATACACCAGTAATGAGTTATAAACTGGAGACAACTGTGAGTAATTGAGAAACTTGGATGTCAGAGAAATCATGACAATCCCCAGTCACTACACCCACTTTTATAAGGCCAATACATCAAAATGTATCAGGAAAAACATGTTTTTGCTCATTGCAGCACCCCCAGTGGTCAAATTAAATAAAATTTGGTACACATCCCCATGCTGTAGCCTCAAGTCCATATCCTAAGTTTGGTCTCAAAACATCAAATCGTTGCTGCAATATGGTCACACATCCTGATTGATGAGGCTCTGTTTTTTTATTTGGCAATGATGGACAATCAGCTTTGAACACCAAAAATCTGTCTGATACTCATTGTGAGGCTTGGTATGAAGATAATTTCTGACAAAGATTGGAAAAATTTTTACATGTTCAATAAAATCCAATATAATGGCCACATCAATTAGGTGGACATAAAAATTTCAAATGATCTGTATATGTACATCCCATGGCATGAGAAGATAAGATTAATTTTTTTAAAGCAAACAATTATTAGCCAAAATGGATTTTTGCTTATTGCAGAAACAGATCCTGACAATCTCCAGACATAACAACCACTTGCATAAGGCCAATACATCAAAACACATTACAAAAACTACATTTTTGCTTATTGAGATATGACCTATGACTTATTTGATGGTTTTGCCATGAAATTCATTGGATGACAACGGCCATATCATTTGCATTAACATAAAGGTTTGAACAACTTTTAGTTACAACCATCTGGAGATGATACCAAATCTAGTGGTGATATGGTCAATGCCCTAAAATGAGTTTTTTGAAAATTTTTTATGGCAGAAAATCCAACTCCCTGCTCATATATCTAAGCAGATATACACCAGACCACTGTAAGTAATTTAACGTTTGTACAATGACTGTGGGTGAATCTATAGGTAAGTTGTGGTAAGTTCAGTTCAGTTCAATTCATAGTACCTTGCATTTTTTCTTTACAAATACTCGTCATACTAGTGTTTCTGTGGAGGCAATTTCCTATTTAGCGGTCTGACGTCACTGACGCGCCGGGGTCCTTCGTCGTGGCCGTAAAGTCCCGGCGCATTAAATGCTATCAAAATGTCATCTATGAAACTATCAATAAGCGCGGGCGGAATGACAGCGGATGGAAATACAAATACAGAATGATAACGTAAACGCAAAAAGATGAAATTCACATATAGAAGGATATGCTACTTTATTATTTTTGTATATGTAATATTTTCCTTGTATGCTGCATATAGTGTATTTTTCAGTGTAAAAGTTGTTTCCCGAGTGCACAGAGTTGTCAAAAAGATTCCTGTCGGTAAGTGAAGCATTTACCCGACCCTTGTTAGAGATTGTATTATTAGGTGTTGTTATTCATTTGTTGTCTTTAAATGATTAGTTTGGCGTTTTCCGTTCAGGTTGTAGTAAATAGAGTTAGATGGATTCGAGAAGTAGCCTCAGCTTCATAAGGCTTAAGAATAGCCATAACTGAATAGCAGTGTGACCACCAAAGACATGTCAGGGGGAACACTATGAGCTAGGACAGGTACTGTAACCTACCGTTTCAATTAAAAAGGCCTGGATTTTACTTTAGCGCTGAGTTCTTGCTATGTGCGATTGGTCAGTTTCCTATAATTAAGCATGTGTCACTAATGTTAATGTAAAACATTTGGATGAGACTTTCAATCATGGAAACAAACCAGTAAATGCAGAAGAAGAATTCAATTAATTAGCTCATAGTGTCCCCCCAATTGAATAGATGTTTTAAAGCAGGCAACTTGGTGACCATTTTAGTGTTACATGGAATATGGGTCATAAGTTTGACATTTACAACAGTTTCAATTTCCATACACAACTGAGTGTTTGCTTCCTTTTTGTCTTTTAGTATTGTCTTCTTATAGATTGCCATCAGCATTGGTATGTAGTTTTGGCTGCATTTTAAATGCCGATGTGCTGCTTTACATTTTGTCCTCTTTAATAGAAAGCCAGACTTTCATTGTGATACTCTAACCACTTGAAGGATACCTCATGGATTTTGCTGGGAAGCCTCAATTGCTATAAACTTTGTGGATAGGAATGTAGGAGCATTGTGCATGGGTTGACTGAGATGGTTGTTTGTACTGGCAAATGGGGTCTCTCTTATGGCCATCTCTGTGCTTCCAGATGTTCGACCAGTAGGCTCAGAGCACCGAAGCAGCCTGCCCTTGCCTGGGGGAGAAGGGAAATGGAATCCATGGGAGGAGGATGAGCAGCTTGGGCTCTTGCACCTACAGAGGCGGAGGGAGGCATTTCGGCTGTACCAACAACATGTTTCCAAGAACAAGCCCCAGAGATACAGGGTGCAGATCTGGGGCAAAGCTGCCATTGGTGAGTTGTATCGGTTGTGGGATCATTCATTAATATCCTGCTTTGTTTAGCTTCATAGCAATACCTCGTGGGTCATTGGTTATATAGTTATTGTGTTATGTCTTATATGACTCATTGTTGGTCTGAATACTGAATAATTTCAGTGATTCCTCTGCTGGTGTTTCAGTGACTGTTCATACTGAATTACACCGAGAACAGACTTTTTTTTTCTTTTCCAGAAAGTAAGAAATTCAACTAATGTACTAAATTTACAATACATGTGAAATACATTTACAAATAATGTGGGGCTGCAGTGTGATCCAAGAATAGTACTTTTTTTCATAAAGCAGAATTTAATATGAGTGAGCAAGGAACAACTTCAATAAAATTATTGTGTTTTCGCTTGATTTCTGCTATTGCATTGTGAACTTTGTTCTCTCCCTAGTTTTAGTTGTAGACCTGCATGTCAGCTGCCTTCCTCCTGCTCACACATGTTCCCTGGAAATGCACCACACAGCTTAACTATGGTGGCGCTTTTAACCCTGCTCAGCTTACTCTATTTACCATCTCCTTTTTCTTCTGCATCTTATTTTATAAATATATCTCACCTTCTCATCAAACTTGTTTTTGAGTCACATATTGCCCTGAATAGTGTTGTACGTGAGTCCAGTCTTAGTTTCAAGAGCAGTCTTCATATCGCTTTTTCCATTTAGTCTAGTCTTTGAATTGAAACCATTTCCAATTGCTCTTGAATCAGTCTTGGACTGGAGCAACTTGGTTTTGACCAGGGATGGGGAACCGGTGTGGGTGCGGGATTTTGGAATGGCCTCTCAATCAGCCAATAACAGAAGGTCCCCAGGACTGAATTTGAAAACCACTGCTTTATTATTGGCTGATTGAGAGGCCATCCCAAAAACCTACACCCACACTGGCCCTCCATGGATCAGGTTCCCCACCCCTGCTTTAGACTCTAAAGTAAAGTAAGTTTGGAAATTCCTTTATAACAGGATGTCAGTGTCAGTTATTCGATTTGTGTTAATCACAAAAGGGATTTTCTAACATGCACGCACACACTTTTGCCTTTTGCATGACTTCTTTGATTGGTTTGCCTTGTCATTACATTATCGGTTTTACATATTTCAGGTTCCACTAGTAGAAAAAAACAGCAGTCATACTCGGACACACCAGAAATCATTTATCGTTATTTGTTTTTTGCCCTAAATGATTAAAAATATTACTGAGCTCACAGGATTGAAGGGGGAAATTACTTTTCTGAATAGAGTTGCCATCCATTTCTTATAGTAGGGGATTATCCCTTTTTGAAAAATAAAAAGCTTTGTCCTTTTTTGAAGCATTACAGGATGAAATTTGTCTGTATTCTGTATTTTCTGATCACCGTTTGATCCATTGTTTTTTTTCTTTTTCTTTTCCCCCACCCCACTCAGCGAGTTTTATTGCTGCCAACCCCACTGTAAGGACATGGTGTATGCATGTGGATGACCCTTATTACAGTGTGTGCTAGTTATATTATTTTACCTTTCAAATAAACAGCCAGTTTTACCATGGATTACTCACTGTATTACATACAGCTTTTTACACATCTCTCACGCTAAGTGGCTCACATGAAAATTTGATCAGGTTAGCACGGGTTTAGTGTTGGGTATTTGATTAAATACTAATGTTTGAGATCAAAGGATTGTCATGCTTAAATAATATTGTTTTGCTTTTAAATGATAATGGTAAATTCAGTGTTCAGACTCAAGGTCTTGTATTGGACTTCTCTGACCTCATGCTATTTTCACTAATTAATTTGGACAAAAGCATCTGCTGAATAAATAAATATAAATGTTTTAAAAAGCTCTACTAACTTTGTGCAGGGCTGTATCTTTGGGAGCACATATTAGATGGAACGCTGTCCCCCACACACCGAACAGCACAGTGGAGGGAAGGGGAGGTGGTCTCAGGAAATACAGTCTTCAGGTGAGTTCTTCCATACTTCCCAATTCTACGTTAGTGCTGTTTGTTTTTCCCTGAGACCCTAGGATGGTGGTGACTATGGGTCTTAGTCAATCTCTGTTTGCTATTTAATCCTTTAAGCTTCTACCCTTTTCCATGCAGTATTCTCTTGATTTTGAGATGTTTTTCCAAGCATGTATTCCAGATGCAGGAGTCAGCACCTGCCTGCAAACTTATTTTTTCCATAAATATATAGATATGTTGCCCTCCACAATTATAGGCACCCCTTGTAAAGATTTTCAGAAAGGGTTCGAAAAAAAAATTCACCTTTTAGTCAAGTAGCTTCATCTCGCACTGAAAAAAATGAGGAAAAATCCAATATTTCATTGAAATCTCTTCAAAGAAAAACATTCATCATTTTAAAAAATATTTTCTGGAGACTTAGCATTCTTTGTTAAAATAGGTGGTGCTGCTGCTAATTTATGTGGGTCATGTGCGCTGAGGAAGCTTAAAGGGTTCAGCCAGTCATGAAAGTAGAATAGAAAAGACACACTTGAAAATGACAATTAAAATAATTGAAATAGTGCGGAGGAACCTCTGTGATTTAATGCACTGATCTCGCTGTGCGTACCCTATGATTTGACTATACCCTGAATATATGGTTATGCACAAGCAGTAACAGGGGTGATGTAGTGAGCTGTTAGCATTTATTCTTCATCTTCCTAGATTGTCCCCAAAAGCAGGATTCGTTCATTTGTGTGGTGCTGCTCCCCTCTTGTGGTAATAAGCATACAGCTGTTCACTGTGGACACTCACTGCTTCTGATCAGTGCTGTGTCAATGTAATCAGTTAAAGAAGCTTCTCTAGTTCTACAAAACTCAGTTTCATAGTCAACAGTCAACATTTTATTTAAAGAAAAAGAAAAAGAAAAAAAAGCTTCCATTTGCCTCACCAAAATGGAGAAGTTATGTAAAAGGATTATTTGTTCCTAATTATATATGAAAAAAGACTTTATTCTGCAGTCTTTCAGAAATTCCTGTGATCTCCCAGATTGTTTGTGTGCCTGGTCATTTACTCTCATTCTCTGAGATATGGAAGATGAGTAGGATAGGTGCCTTTACAAGATAGCATCACTTAGCATTCCACTATGGCTTGTGATGGTTATGAATGCTCTGATGTTAAGGGAGTATGCTTATTGTTCAAATGTGCAAGTGTTTGATGTTGAAACAACAACAACAAATTTATTTTTGTATAGCGCATTATCACAACATTCCATTGTCTCAAAGCGCTTTACAGCATCCCCACCCAAAGCCCCCAGTGAGTAAGCCATAGGCAACAGTGGCAAGGAAAAACTCCCGAGAAGGAAGAAACCTTGGGAGGAACCAGACTCAAAGGGGGAGCCCATCCTTCAGCTGTGTAATACAGACCCCTGCTGCACTTAATGTGTAGGTATCATAACCTGCACAACTGGTTTTGATCAGAACTGAATGGAAAACTGGACCACCTTGGTAAATTCAAGCAGTCAGCTGCCTGAGGAAATTTAAAGTGTCTGTATGCGCCCAGCACGTAGTCAGGTAGTAAAATTACAGGTGTTTGCCTTCCCCCATCTCTTCGTTTCATCCACTGGCCATCTGTACCATAAGCCAGCCAGACATCTAGCCAGGATATGATTTTGTTTCACTTTGGGTTTTGCCCATCTCTTACAGTAATCTTTAGCTATGAGGTTATCCTTTTCTGAAGCTCATGTGTCTGCACAAGCCAGTCAGACATAAGGTAGACTTTGCAGGCGCACACGTGCTGTAGTATAATGTTAAAACAAACAGATTTCAACTGCCTTTCCGTATTATCTGGGAAAGTCCAGCTTGTCTAGGGCACAAGCACTTAGGAAATCACATTCTGTAAAACCAGGTAAATTCACATCTCAAACAAAATTTGGTAATCGAATGGCATTGTAGGGTTACACAGGTAGCGATATGGTGTCTTTGACTGGCGAGCCTTTTTTTTTTTAATTAAAATATAAATCACATGGTGCATACAGAGATCCAGGCCATGTGTTTATGGGGGGAGGCAGGCTGGACTTTGTTTTCTGGAATCGGTATAGGTACTGTACTACTTCATTTATTTCTGAAGTAGGAAGTTTAATTATTATGCTGATGTGGAATGCAATCATTTAACTAGTTGAAGCAAGTTTTGTTTTAATGCTGAATATGGTTAAGCCGGTGTGATATTAGAATGCATTGGAGAGTCACTACATGTAAGATACTAAGAGAAGCTTATATCTTCAGCTGCACAACGTGCCTTTGTAACATGGAGGCTCTTCTGAGAGATTCTCTAATTGAGCTCATGGCAAAGTGCAGGGGTGGTGAATCTGATTAATGGAGAGCCACTGTGGGTGCGGGTCTTTTAGATGACCTCTCAATCGGCCAATAATAAAGCAGTGGTTCTCAACTCGGGGCTTGGGGACCCACTGTTACTGGTTGATTGAGAGGTCATCCCAAAAACCTGCACCCACAGCGGCTCTCCATGGATCAGGTTCTCCCCCCTTGGCCAAGAGGATCAAAAGCAAAACTGCAGTTATTTCTGACTATATGTTGTAGTTCCGTTTCAAATGACCAAAGCGATCATGATTACGTCACCTTTGTGTCTCAGTCCTACCCTGGTCCTTTTTCAAGAGGAAGAAATAGTTTTTGCAAAGTTCAACCTTTCATCAGAGAAATACCCCAGAAACACATTATTTACACTCAGGTTATGTCACCTATCAAATGAAGGTCACATCTCTCACTTGCCCAGTGAACAAGCATTGTGTTTGGGTGGGTTTGCAGTTTTAACTTGGTATGTAGAGCGCTACACAACTAAGCATTATAATTGTGCACCAAAAGGATTAAAAAAAATGTACCCTATTATTAAAACTACAGTAAAACCTCAGATTGCGAGCATAATTCATTCCGGAAACATGCTCGTAATCCAAAGCATTTGTATATCAAAGCGAATTTTCCCATTAGAAATAATGGAAACTCAGATGATTCATTCCACAACCAAAAAATATTCATAAATTTTTTTTTTATACAAAATATTAAGTAAGAATACATAAAACAAATTTACCTGCACTTTGAAAAGAATCGTGGATGGTGTGAGGGAGAGGAGAAGAGGAGGGTTATTTTGTTGGTTGACTTTCACTATAACGGAATCACTGCTATCTGGCTCGCTGTAATCTTTTTATTTTTGTGCAACTAACAAGGAACCTATCCAATGACAGCCACTTTTGCCTCCTTTTCGATTTCACGGAAATGTGGACGTTAAACAGATTCATTGCTCGCACTGCTACACCCTTATTCGGGTGGTGCTTGTCTACTAAATTTTGACTATACAAGTGAGACACACCGACTGGGATCGAGCATGGGAGACGATTACCCACAATCCCGCAGCAAGAGAGAGAGAAGAACCATCGGCCAAGTTGTGATTACATGACACTAGGCAGACAAAGCATATTCATAATACTCGTATTGCAAGACCTCGCTCGTTTATCAAGATAAAATTTATTAAACATTTTTGCTTGTCTTGCAAAACACTCGCAAAGTTACTCGCAATCCGAGGTTTGACTAATTTTAAATGTAGTTTAAGAGTACTACTAATAGTCAGATATATTGATTGCATACAGTAAAAATATCCTTTTACACCACTGAAACTTAAGTTGTAATGAAGCTTGGACGTTTGCCTCAATGAGGATTCTCTGTCTGCCTGACAATGCTGGGAGCCAGCTTCAGTAAACAAAAGCTTATTTGCTGTTTCTATACCAAATCCTCAACCTGACAGCCTCTTAAATTAAATATGACTGGGGAAAGGTAATTTTCATTTCAGACCACCAGCTAGTTCCCTTTGATAAAAGAAGTGTGACAAACCAAAAATGATCTGAGGAGATGGAAATGTTTTTAAGAGGCATCAGGTTTCGGGTTTGAGAAGAACACATTGTCTGAGGCTTGGGGGGGGTTCTGAAGGAATTTCAAGAACACAGTGTAACAGGGATTTCAATGGCTTGCAGGTTCCTCTAGCATATTTATGGACAGTCATGAGCCGCTACTAAGTCTCTAACCTGTGTACTACAACCCCAGTTTTTACACAGGCCCAGCTGTGGTCCAGGGTCACCTTCCTTTGGACACAGCCCACATAGTGCTGGTCCTCAATGGGCATGAGGAACAGAAGATCTCCTACGCCACCCGGTGGCTGCAGCACGTAGGCGCATTGTCGCGGGCCGGCTCTGTGTTGGGTGTGGCTGTCGTTCTGCTAGGTGACGAGCGCTGCACCAACGACTGGCTCCACCCCTACTTGCGTAGCCATGGCGGCTTTGTGGACTGCCTCTTCCTGGTGTATGACAGCCCCTGGGTCAACGAGCATGACGTCCTCCAGTGGCCTCTGGGCGTGGCCACGTGAGTGCCACACTTTTATCCATTGCTTTTTTGACTGTTACTGGGTAGATAAAAGTAAACAATGATAATAATACATAATATTAACCTATTTTTTTTTTTTAAGTGATATACATTTATCAGTCCATCCATACTTTTAAGCTGATTATCTCAGTAAGGGTTGACGGCTGGTACAGAGTTATCTGCATGTTTGGTCATCCAGGTACAGGGATTTCCCAGTGGTCGTGCCAAACAGCCAGCTGGTGAACTCCGCCAGACCGTACCTCTGTAACTTCATGGGCACGGTTTACAAGAACTCCTCCAGGGAGACCATGATGAGGATCTTGAAGCAGGGCTGGGAGGAGGAATGTGTGACTGCCACGAGAGATAAGTATGACACGCACTCGTATACCACAGCACACTGTAGTACAGTCCCTTCATTCACCAGTACTTTAGCTCAGTAATTCAGTTCAGGAGCATAAACTTATACATTTTGTCTGGTGATTTCACAAGAACTAATATTTTTGGTGGCATATCAGTACAAATGTTCAGAAAATGTAATAATACTAGTTTTTGCCTAGTGTCAGTAGTACCAAGCTAAATGTCACACATGATTACAGGATGCAAAAGAAAAAATAAATGACGTTTCTTGCCCAAATTTCTTTCCGTTCTGTGCTAAACTGCTTATTTTAAAATAATCTTTTAAACTAGTTGGATAGTAGTCAGTGTTCTAATTTTCTACTAATTGTTTTTTCTTCTTTTCACTGCCTCAGTTAAAGATTGTATAACAAAACTGTCATTTAAAGCCACTATTATGTTTAATGTTAATTTGTAAGTAGGTTTACTACTGTTTATTGATAATTCTTTATAGTATGTTGATTCTCCTAGTTTTAACCAAGAAAAGTTTTTATTAAAATGATTTTTTTTTGCTGTAGTACTGAGAATTGAGTGATTTCAGTGGTATCTATATCAACAACTAATGTTGGTATTGTGACATCCCAACACAACCACAGGCCCTTCACTGTTGTAAATATTGCACTGAGTGATTGTACTATATGGTAAATTATGTTTTACTAGTGGATAATTAATGCACTCAGGAAGACGTGCTCACATGTCCTTATCGCACTCTCATGGCCCCACTGTGGCAGGTGGCTCCCCCTAGAGACAGCCGAGAGCCTCCAACAGTACCATGACATGCTAGCACAGAGCGACCTCACGCTGTGCCCAGTGGGCATCAACGCAGAAAGCTATCGCATCTTCGAGGCCTGCTCCCTGGGCTCTGTGCCGGTGGTAGAGGATGTGGCTGCTCCTGGGGGCTGTGTGGGGGGACCTGCTGGCCCACTGCGCCTTCTCAAGGCACAGGGGGCACCCTTCCTCTTCCTTAGGGACTGGCGGGACCTGCCTGGCCTGCTGGAGCATGAGCGAACCAGGAGTAAGGTTGAGAAGGCGGAGCGAAGGCGCCACCTGCTTGAGTGGTATGCAGGTTTTCGGGAGGTGATGAGGGAGCGCTTTACTGAGACCCTAGAGCGAGCCTTCTTTAGACATGGCTAAGGGAAGGGGTCTGCCCAGGACATTCAGTCTGCAATGAAGCTGCCTTGTGGACTGGGGTAGGGACTGTCAGGTATAACAAACATGATATAATCATTAACACTATAAATTGTATGGTGGGGATTGCACAAAAACCTCCCTCGTTCTGTATTTGTTGTTTCTAAGCAGACGGCTGGTGCATATTTAGTAATCCTTGTGATTGTTCCTCATGTACAAAACCAGGTCCTACATTACTACTGTATAGTTTTACCAACAAATGTCATTTACTACCATCTTGGTAGCTTCCAAAAATGTATGATGTTTGGTGTAAATAAAGGATGTGTAAATTAAAACCTATAAACTCTTAAAAAGCCTGATGTCATTTATTAGAGGGGAGGGGTGTTTAGTGAAAGCAGTAACACCCTGTGGTTGGTGAATTGCTGAAATGGACAAAGTGAATCCATAGAAATGGTGACCATCACCTGAGGAGTGTTCTATGGATGGATGGCTCAGAAGGAAAAGTAAGAGTTCTAAAAACTTGCTGTTGCACTATTGTACAGCAGAGGGCAATGTCTATTAAATATCTGATATTGCCTGTACTGTGACTGGATACTTATAGCATTGATTGGGCAATGACACTTAATTAGCAGCAATTAATGGTGGTCTTCTGAAAAACCTCCACATTGTCTTGGGTTTCTTGTGGCAAGTTGACTCCAAATCTAGCAGCCTAACCAAAAAATACTTTGAATGGCTGCTTGTCTTTATGGGTTTCTCGGGGGCACTTTGAAACTAAATTCCGTGTTATAAACAAATGCCTGCATATCAGTAATACTGTGTTCTAGTTTCAGTCGGCATGTACTCATTAATTACATGACCAATTCACATGAACTATTTAACTACTTTTCGCAGGTTGAAATTATATTGTCCATCTATGTTCCAACAAATTATCTAGTAGAGTTGTGACCCTCATCTCCATGATCAGGGGTTGAAATCTCACCCATGGCCTTTTTTGAGAGATTCTTTGGCAGCTATTAATGGCTGTCCTCTATGTTGTGTCTGACAACAAAGACATGGGTTGAGGGTTTGTGGTTTTATTTGCTCCTTATAAAGCACAGGATACAAAGATGTCATACACTGACTGAATCTATATTTAATATCTATACAATATTCATCATATACAAGTACTCATAAAACAAAACATGTATCATATTGATATCACAATATTGTATTATATTCATATTCTTTGTATAGATTTTTCTATATATAATGTAATATACAATCATGTTATACTTATTTTTCATAAAACATGGTGTATAATGTGTTATTAAATTATGCAATACAATTGATCATTGGCTCATAAACAGGTCTAAGAAGAGTAGGAGACTTTCAGTATCATGATCAGAGGTTATTAAATGGAGGCCATACTATGTGTAACAGAACATGTAGCTGTCATACACACACTGAATCCCTCCTGCTTTACTCACATGATGTCCCATCCATCAATCAATCAATTAATTGCAATGTCACTCTTACGTCCAGGGCGGTATTCATAAAAATAATTCTGCTACACTGATATTGTCACGTTGGGCAGAGAAGGATGACGCAGGAAGGCGAGATTCCTCAAGGGAACGGGCTTTATTGTCGAGATCCGGGCAGACATCGACGAAAATCATGACAATACAATGACTAATCTGGGAAGACTAACTCAGACGCAGACTAAATGCACAGGACAAGCCAAGAGGAACAGGAAACAGGTGATGACAATCAGGAATTAACACGAGGTAACCAGGTGGGAGTGGCACACACGAGGATCGGACGAGCTGGGCGTAACAGAACCCCCTCCCAAATGCGCGCACACCGGGCGTGTCCCAGGGGAGGCGAAGGACGAGACGAGGGAAGCAGCAAAGGTAAGGAGGAAGGGGAAGCCGCAGCAGGCGACGGCGCAGCCACAGCCGGCAAAGGCGCCGCCTGATGACGCGCCGGAGCAGGGGGACCCGCAAGCGACTGATGAGGAGTCGGAGGCGGGATCGAGGCCAGGCGACAAGGCATCGGAGGGGGACCCGCAGGCGACCACCGACCCGGAGCCGCAGGACCTGCAGGCGCACCCCGAGCCCCAGCCAAGGCAAGCCAGGGCAAGCCAGGGGCCAGGGCAGGCAGGGCCCCGGCCCTGTGCTTGTGTCCCCTCCCCTTTCAGGACACAGAAAGGCGGGGCCTCGGTGGGTGTCGGCCTCGCTGGGGTAAGGGCCAAGGAGATGTAAGGGAGGTCCCCGAGGGGTCCCACTGAAGTTCCTCCTCCTCCAAGGAGGAAAGAGCGGCAGTCAGACAGTCTGGGACCTCCTCGGTGACTAGGATCAGGGCTGGAGGGAAAGAAACAGACGTCGCTACGGGTGAATCGGGCGGTGATGCGACGACCGCCGAGTCTCGGCCAGCTGGGGGCGCTGACGAGACAGGCAGGGCATCAAGCGAGACAGGCAGGACGGGCGAGGTAAACAGGACAGGCAAGTCATCAGGCGGTGCCGTGGGCGTGGCGACGGAAGAAGGCAGTGCAGCCAGAGCCGCGGGCGTGTCGGCAGGCGGTGCAGCCGGAGAGACAGGATGGACGAGTGAGGCCTCAGGCGGGACCTCTGCCGTAGCAGTTGCAGGCGGAGCTGCTGTCACTGCCGACACGTGGCCAGCAGGGGGCGTCGCAGCAGGCGGTGCCGCCGACACGTGGCCAGCAGGGGACGCCGCCGACGTACGGCCAGCAGGGGGCGCCTCAGCAGGGGGCGCTGCCGACGTGTAGCCAGCAGGGGGTGCCTCAGCAGGCACCTCAGGCGTGTGGCGCCTCAACAGCCGCCGAAACAAGCGGGACAGGCAGGTCTGGAACACTGGGCAGGTCTGGAACACTGGGCAGGTCTGGAACATCCATTACGGTTGCCCGAGCACGCGTCTATAAAGAGGATGTTGCCCCTTTAAGAGCCGTGGGGATTCGATAAATGGCGTCCCTCACGGCGCTGATCCCCTTGCCGGCCAGGTGCACCGGCCGGTACTGATAAGCCTCCAAGGGAGGCGGATTCTCACTGAGGCCGATCAGGCGGGCAGCAGCGGTGTCTTCCCAGGTGAGCGGGGAGCTCCCTCGCCCACTGGCTGACTCCCAGGCGGGGAACACAGAGCAGGCTCCCAGGAAGATTGTCGGGGCTTCTTCCTGCTGCACTCCCGTTTTTCTCTCTCTGCTTCTTCCGGCCGCATGTTGCGGAAGGCGGAACCGGTTCAGACACCTCACCCAGGCTCCAGGCGATGCGCTCTTCCCGTCGCTCCGTCATGTGTTGCATCAGGCGTTTTAGGCATTTTCGTGTCCTCCTCTGCGAGGAGGTCCACGCCCCGGTTGGCCAGTTCCAGGGCTACGGGATCCTCCTGGACCTCAGGCTGGGACCGCCAATACACAACTTCTTGCAGCAGACCGAGCTGTTGGTGCTTGGTCTGCAGCGCTGTGCCTTCGAGGAGATTAGTCATTCTGTCACGTTGGGCGGAGAAGGACGACGCAGGAAGGTGAGAGTCCTCAAGGGAACGGGCTTTATTGTCGAGATCCGGGCAGACATTGACGAACATCATGACAATACAATGACTAATCTGGGAAGACTAACTCAGACGCGGACTAAATACACAGGACAAGCCATGAGGAACAGGAAACAGGTGACAATCGGGAATTAACACGAGGTAAAAGTGAAAATGGTAGATTACCTAGATGCAAATAACATTATAAAGGATAGCCAACATGGATTTAGGAGAGGTAGATCCTGCTTAACGAATCTACTTGAGTTCTTTGAGGACGCTACAAGTGAAATTGATCACAAAAAGGCCTATGATGTGATTTACTTAGATTTCCAGAAGGCCTTTGATGTTGTCCCCCACAGACGGCTCTTGCTAAAGCTTAAAGCTGCAGGGATTTTAGGAACTGTGGCAGCTTGGATCAAAAACTGGCTAACTGACAGGAAGCAGCGAGTAGTTATTAGAGGCACAATGTCACAGTGGGCCTCCGTTCATAGTGGGGTACCGCAGGGTTCAATTTTAGGACCACTATTGTTCCTAATTTATATTAATGATATTGACACAAATACATACAGTAAACTGGTTAAATTTGCAGACGACACCAAGGTGGGTGGTGTAGCAGATACTGATCTAGCAGCAGAGAGGCTTCAACGGGATCTGGATTTAATTAGCGAATGGGCTGATACTTGGCAGATGAAATTTAACACAGATAAATGTAAGGTAATCCATGCAGGGAGCAGAAATATAAAGTACAGATATTTTATGGGTTTCACTGAAATAAAGGTAGCTGATTACAAGAAAGATCTCGGTATGTATGTTGATGCTTCCATGTCCCACTCTCGCCAGTGTGGGGAAGCAATAAAAAAGGCCAACAGAATGTTGGGTTATATCTCTAGGTGTGTGGAGTTTAAGTCAAGGGAGGTGATGTTACACTTATATAATTCCTTGGTAAGACCCCACCTAGAATACTGTGTGCAGGTTTGGTCACCATACCTCAAGAAGGACATTGCTGCCTTAGAAAAGATGCAACGAAGAGCTACGAGAATGATTCCTGGTCTTAGAGGAATGTCTTATGAGGAGAGGTTAGCGGAACTGAATCTGTTTAGCCTTGAGCAAAGGAGACTAAGGGGGGATATGATTTAGGTCTATAAGATTCTAACGGGTCTGGATGCTGTTCCGCCAAATGACTATTTCAATATTAGTCTAAATACTAGAACTCGTGGCCATAAGTGGAAATTAGCGGGAGAACATTTTAAAACAAATTTGAGGAAGCACTTCTTTACACAGCGTGTAGTTAGAGTATGGAATAGTCTTCCTGCTAGTGTAGTGGAAGCTAAAACCATGAGTTCCTTTAAATCAGAGCTAGATAAGATTTTAACAACTCTGAGCTATTAGTTAAGTTCTCCCCAAACGAGCTTGATGGGCCGAATGGCCTCCTCTCATTTGTAAATTTCTTATGTTCTTATGTTCTTATGTAACGAGGTGTGCGTGGCACATACGAGGATCGGACGAGCTGGGCATAACAGATATACACATTAGCTTAATTTTAGCAGACACTTTTATCTAAAGTGACATAGAATTAAGAAAGTGGGGTCAGGCAGTCCCTGGGACAATTGGGGTCAAGGGCCTTGCTCAAGAGGCCAGTGGTGAAATCACTCTGCCAACCACTGGATCTAATCTACCGACCTTACAATCAGGGGCACATTTCCAAATCCACTGAGCCACACCCCAAATATAACAAAATAATAATAATTGGCATTTTAATAATCCTTTGTAGAACAAGAGCTTATTGCTGTTCAGTACTGTACATAAAATACACAGAATATTATATAAAAGTTATAACTCTTTAACAGCATGATCCCACAGAAGTCATGAATAACATAGCTCATTAACTGGAACATCCTTAGGCCTGTCTAGACATTCCAGTTAATGAGCTGTGCGGACCCGCGCAACCATGCACAGGGCAGGCGGCTTTGGAAAAGAATGAATAAATGATCGAACAAACAAAAGGTGTATGTTTTTTATATATTAAATAATATACCACTAGATGGGAGTATGTGCGCATGTTTGTAGCCATTAGAAAAAGTGGAATTAGCCTACAGATTCTGCTGTTACGCCCATCCATCCATCCATCCATCCATCTCTGCTTATCCTGTAAAGCAGGGGTACCCAATCTTATCACACAATATTTATTGCTGTATCAGGTCATACAGATTGAACAAATCCAGTTAACATTTATCTCTAATCCCTGTTAGGCTACTTTAGATTTGTAAAATAGAGGTAGAACTGTCCAAGACATTCGTGAACACTGTGCATTTATGTATACAGGCGAAAGTGAGAGAGTATATCAATATATAGGATCATATTTAAAATAAAATGCACCTTGTATTGCATTCTCATTTTAGAATTTGAATCAAATTCAGGCACGCATAAATATGTGGTCAAACTAAAGGCCAGTTGCTTTACATAAACTTGAATTTGCTCGGTATGTAAACATTCAGTATTTAACGTTAAATTTAATCAGTATTTAACGTTAAATGTAATCAGTATTTAACGTTATTGTTGCGCTCAGGCTTCTCCAATCTGCCTGCCCCGTTACGCTGCTGCTCTCCTCCGGTGACCCGGTCGATAGTCCGGATGGTGAGGGCATCTGTCAATCCGCTGCACGCTTCCGCCAGACGATCCTCGGCAATCCCACCCTCCTCGTCCGTGTCTGGGAGACTAGCCAGTGTGATGCGTGCTGTGGCCGCCAGTCTCCGTGTGATTCGGGAAGCACACATCGCAGCGCTCCAGTCCTTTTGCCGGCTGTGGCAGTCTGCTTCGTCGCCGAGCCGAATACATGCTGAAAACGCCGATCTCCACAAGGCTGAATGCTCTTTCGCTGTATTGCCAATCGCAGTCAAGGTTTCCGTTTGGTAGGCATTGTCTTTCCTCCGATCTGTGACTTCGTCTTCAGATACTGCGACTGTTTTTGTAATTCTCGGACTTAGACGCTGCGAGGGCTGGAAAGATGTAAACCTCCCTTGGCTTTTAGTGTAGCCGCATATTGCCGTGGTTTCCAGCCTGTTTTTACTGGGAGCACTGAGATGCGCTACGCTGCGTGAGACCGCACTGGCAGCTGGAGCGGACTGTGCCGATCTCTGCTGAATTACAGTACACCAACTCTAAACAGCCGTGTGAGGTATCCAAGATGTCAAATCAAACCAGGTTCAAAAAGGACAAGGAAATAATTGTGGAGTACGAGGGTCAAGTGAAAGGTAAATCTTTTTCAAAGTGCCAATTTAATTGTTATTACATCTACCCGTACATTCAGTGTAACTTTTCCCACAGTATGAATTTATTACAGTGCTTTTGTGTTTATGTGTATGTGTGCTGAATTCTGGTACATGTTTACAATTCCCAGTTGTGTTTTTTTAATGTCCGCTGGAATCTGTATGTTTTACTCCTTGGTTTTGTGCCATTCTTCGTATTTTAATGGTTATTCGCTTTGCAGTTGGATGCGTTCGTCATGCGTGCGTGCAGTGTGTCCTTAAGACAGAGCAGCCATGGGTATATCTTGCTCCCTGCCTCTACTGTCCCTTACCTGACCGGTTTAACTGTTTCCATATGGATATGAGTAGGTAGAAGGGCTACTTCCCCCGGACTGAGACTGCGGTGCCTCACGCTGTTTACACTGACGCTGCCCCCCGCTTATGCTTTCTCTGGCCGGTCTTTCGTCAACTTTTGTGCTCCTCTGCGAATGGAAGTTGTACATAATGCTAGACGTTCTTTATAAAGCATCTTTATGCAGATATTTATAACTACCATAAGTATTTTATGGCGCCGCCAGTAAAAGTCTATTGTTACATATGTGTGAATTCATTTTTCGCGTGCGAGTATTTGCCAGTCTGGTTAATATCCACACAGCATTGCCTTATGATTTATAATATATTCACTAATATGTGCAGTTTTCTATTGTCGTGGAGGGTTGTAAAAACAATGTAGGTCTACACCATATATGGTTATACTGGAACTTAAACCTTTGCAGTTTGAAAAGATGACAGGAACAGATTTCAGCAATCTAACTAAAGAACTTCACTGTGAGGTGATGGGGCAGGCAAACCCAATGTTGGCCTCTGGTTCAAATTTTTATGGCTCTATCCAGACCACACTTTTCTTTGAGGTAGCACAAGTCCCATCCTTTGGCCTTGGTGTTTGACAGCCAACTGGCCCAAACACGATTTCTGCTACCATTTAAAAAATCACTAAATGGATTTAATATAACCTTGTATAAACAGTACCGATTTATGGCTTTACTTAATGACTAATGACTCTTAACAGCAAGCAATTGTTTTAACTATTTTTACACAGTTTGCAGTTCTGTGTCTTAATAGCCATTACTGAAGTTGCTCTATTACTAGAGTTATATATCTATTTTAATGGGGTATTGGACCTACAACCCTCGTGGTCAGAAGTGTGACTCCTTACTTGCTAGGTTTATTTTGGTTCTGCGGCTGGGTTATGTGAGCAAGCATCTTCCTGTGACCCAGGTGGTTGTCTCTCGGATGCCCCCACAGTGGTCATCATCCCGTCCTCAGGGGCTGATGCATGGGGTGGGGTGCTCACCTCCTGGGGTAACCATGGAGATTTGGCTCATAGCCAGGATATGCCCTCACCAAGGCTGCTGGCAGACTGGCATATCCACTGTTCATCACTGCATAGCATACCCACGATGCACACCAAGGGCAGGGGCAGAAGTGGGTGGAGGGTCCCAGATCGATTGCACAGGCGTTAGAGGACTTGGGATCCAGCAGGGGCGCTGCTCTGAGCTTGAAATGCTACTGATAACATACTGTTGGGAGTGCCGGTCCTTTAAGCAGCTGGTGTGGTTTCTGTGTAGATATCGGTCACCGTGAGGTCCCCTTCAGTTTGTGCTTTTAGCCTCCTGGAGCGTGGGCCGAACCCAGGGCTGGGTGACCGCAAGGCCACATTCAGTTTGTACTGCCTCCTGGAGGGTGGGCAGACCCAGGTCTGTTAGCCTGTACTGTTAGCTTCCTGTAGTGTGGGTCTAACCTGGGTCTTTTAGGCTGTACGATTAACCCATACTGTTAGTCTGTACTCTTAGCCTGTCAAGCATTCAAGCTACCTTCAAGTCTTCATCACTTCAGTGTCACAACATGCACATAAATGCTGCTGAGTAAATTCTAAGACAGTTACATGAATCAGAAACAATATTATTGGCCAAGTATGTTAACACACAGGGAACTGGTGTCTGGTTTTCAATGGCTCACATACATACAGTAGATAGATACACATCTCTGCACGGGTTTACAAAACTAAAGTACAAGTGCACAAATCTATTTTATGCAACCACAGAATTATTACAATAATCACTCCATAAATAATAGGACCTTTCTGCAAACTATCTGACCAAGAAATAGGTAGGTAATTCACTTGTAGCTCAGCAGCAGAATCAGCATTTTTTTTACATCGGAAATGTAACGTTTTTATTGGGTTTCACATGTTTGCTGTTTGGGGGTGGCCTTGGGCTTCTGTTTTGGTAAGCATAAGCACGTGAGGAGCATGGCACTTCTAATTGGTGGGAATGACTGTCACACAAGGAGGATGGCATTCATTTGTAAAACTATTCTTACGACAGTTTTAAACCCTGGGTCAGACGTGCTGTATAATGTATATCCTAAATCGTAGCTTTTGTGATTTGTTAATCGTGTTGTTTCAAATCACAATTTCGTTTTGAAATCGATTAATCATTCTGCCCTTGTTCTAACCGCTGAATTTGAATTTGTGCCCATTCATCCAGAAGAGCATTTGTGAGGTCAGGCGTTGGCTCAAAATCTCCATTCTAGTTCATCCCAGGTCTTCAGTTGGGTTCAGGTCAGGACTCTGTGCGGGCCAGTCAAGTTCTTATACACCAAACTTTCCTAACCATGTCTTTATGGACTTTGCTTTGTGCACTGGGGCACAGTCATGGTGAAACAGAAATGGGCCTTCCCCAAACCATTTCGTCAAAGTTGGAAGCAAATGTCCAAAATGTCTTTGTATGTTGAATCATGAAAAGTTCCCTTCACTGGAACTAAACTTGTGGGCTAGACCAAGCCCTGAACAAGAACCCCATACCATTATCCCTTCTCCACCAAACTTTACAGCTGGCACAATACAGTTAACGGTTACAGTTAATGTAACATTCTCCTTGCATCTTGGATACTCGTCCATCCAAATGCCAGACCAAGAAGAGTGATTTGTGACTCTACAGAACACGTTTCCACTGTTGCAGTGTCAAGTGATGGCGTGCTTTACACCACTCCACGCAACGCTTGCCATTGTGCTTGGTGATGTAAGGCTTGCATGTAATTGCTCGCCTGTAGAAGCCCATTCCATGAAGCTCCCAGCGCATAGTTTTTGTGCTGGGGTTAATACCAGAGGAAGTTTGGAACTCTGTAGTTACTGAGTCAACAGAACAGCACTCTGCTACCCATAGTCTGTTACTTTACATTATCTGCCACTTCTTGGCTGAGTTTCTCTTGTTCCTAAGTGCATCCACTTTGCAATAATACCACGTAAAGTTGACGTGGAATATCTAATGGAAGAAATTGCCAAGGTGTCATCCTATGACAGTACCCAGTGCTTGAATTCACTTAGGTCTTCAGAACGATTCATGCTTTCACAAATGGTTGTAAACCTGACTACATGGGTAGGTGCTTTATTTTATTTACCTGTGGCAATAGGTCTGAATGAAACACCTGAATTCAGTGATTTAGAGGTGTGTCCCAATGCTGTTGTTCATGTATTGTACCTTATGAATGTTGAGATGACTGTTGATGAGGACTCCTCAGTTGTGTCCTTGTCCTACAGAGTGGTGTGAGAATTAGCTGGTCTGGAAAGTGGACCTGGATACTGTGGAGATGCTTTTATGGATGGGTTGTGGGAGCTCTCATTAGCAGTTCATCTCCTGAGCTGCTGGAGGTCCCACCTTTCCAGGATCCTAACTGGAAGGATGCGTCAGTCCCTGACAAAAACCTCACTGTCCCTTGTCTCCAAAACCCTTTTTGAGCTTCATTCTGGGTACTTCTGCAGGATGATCCCAACAGCCTGTGTCATTTAGGCATGGCTGTACATCTCTCCTGGTCCTGCTTGGGGTTCGTTGCAGGCTCTGGTCATCGCATCGCTCTATGTGTGGCAGTCAGTTCCCTAAGTGAGTCCCCTTGTGTGTTCTGTATGGAGTGTGCCATCTCCATGGCAGTATGGGGCCCGTTCCAAGCGTCTTCAAGCTCTTAGTACAGATGTGTGCCTGGCCCATGTGGTTACAAAACCCCCAAGTGAAATAACCACTCATTATTGAATTATGGAGGATGATTGCCATGAAGTCCTGCTCAGCCCTTACAGTTTTGGGTGCCTCTGGAGCCAGGTGGAAGGGATGACTAATCCAACTGTCCAAGACACGCGGTGATGACTCACCTGCGGCTCACTGGTGGACACCGGGTCCTTGTTTGGCCAGACAGTAGGGCTGAGTGTAGATGGAACTTGCTGACCTGTGAGGAAAGACCGTGGGGGCTGTGAGAGCTTCAGCATGGAGCCAGAGTCAGATTTGACTCACTCATGTTCCACATTCACAAGACCTTCCTTATCACTACTATGTTCATTTTCTGGGAATCAAAATGGTATCACTGAGCTGGAGGTTTTCTGGCAAGACTGTTATATTAGCAGTAGAGGGAAATATACCCATTATCCTCATTTTATTCTGAGCACCATCAATCTGCCTTAGCACTTAATTAAATGGATTGCCGTACTTTAACTGCAGTGGCTTGTTTTTTTTTCTGCTGAGCTCCTGGTATTGCTAAGAGAGCTGAAAACACAGGAGGTGGACCCAGACAATCACGTGTGATGTTCTGGTGTAGCAAAATGCAAAATCCAAAGGACTTCAGGATGAAATGAAGATTTTTTTTTTTTTACTGCATCCATTAATGTATTTTAAGCTGCTCACTTTAAATGCAGCTCAGATATGGGTAGCTCCACCATGCTGGCAGCATTCGGTATTTAAACCCCCAAAAAGTTTTTTTTTTTTTTTTTTTTTTTTTTTTTGGAATGTATCCTGTTTTCAGTCTGAATAGTGTGGTTCCTTCTCTCAAAATGACAACATTTCTTCAAGTACAGTCATTTTTCCTGGTCCCCCTCCCCACTAAAACACATGATACACCTTTGCTTCTCAACAACATTGGTTGACTGTTCTGTTGTCTGCTCAGAGCTCTCAAGCCTCCTTTGGTGTTCAGGTTTCAGGAGGAGAGCAGGAGGAGCTTTTCTGCTCACCTTGATGGTTCTGTGAGCCTTTTTCTCTGACTCTGTGAGTATTGCAAGCAGACTGGCTTCTAGCATCTTGCCATAGGAGCTTCTGAAGCACACAGGGGAGAGATATCTAGTATCAGGGTCAGCCTGGGAAGAGGGAAGCAGGCGGAGCTCACACCCTGGGACAGTCTGCAAGCAGAGTTCTATGATGTTCTAGCCACTCCCTTGTACAGCACATGGGACTACCTGCAAGCAGAGTGCTGTAATGTATCGCCCTCTTCCATAAACAGCCCATGGGACAGCCTCCAAACAGAATTCTGTGATGCTCCACCCATTCTCTTGAACAGACCATGGGACAAACTGTAAGCAGATATCTATGATGCACTCCCCACTCCCTGGGATGGCCTGCAAGCGCCTGGGACGACCCAGTGCCCCTGGAACGACCCAGTGCCCCTGGGACGACCTGCAAGCATTGAGCTGCAAGGCCCCGCCCTGTCCTTGGTATGGCCCCTGGCACAGTCAGTAAGCAGAGACTTGCGAGGTCCCGCACACTCCCTGGAACAGCCCAATAGACAGCCTGCAAGCATAACTGAAAGCCCCCCCCCCCCCACTTCCTGGGATGGCTCGCAGGCAGAGTGCTGTGAGGTCTCTCTCACTCTTTATAGCCCCCTCGGATGGCTCTCATTGCAAGCAGTGCTCCTAGCTAGCAGAGCTCTTCTGTAAGCCACAGTGTATTTCAGAGAAACAGCACCCCTGAAATGTAAAGTGTGTTAATACAGGCTAGGTAATGAGCTGAAATCAGAAATTGGATACAGTAGTGCTGAACTCCACCCTCTCGGACTGCGTTCATGTTTATGTCTGCTCTTACACTAGCTTTTTACCTGAATGACGTTTTTAGCATTATTATTTCAATACTCTTGAAATTTACAATGTACAAGAAGTACCTTTAAAAATTGCCAGGAAATGCTTATTTTAATGCAAAGCAGATGAAATTGTATTAATGAAGTAGATAATTAAATACTAATTGCAGGAGCTAAGCTGTGGTAATTTAAAACCAGGAGATGTGGTGCACAGAGTCACGCTTGATCACGTTTTTGTACAGAAGTTCATGTAGCCTCACCAAAGGCTTGATTTCCATCTTTTGTGAAACACTTTTGTGCCAGTTTGTCACGTTCCCAGGTATGAAGTCACATTTGCTTGAAGTTGCACAAGCGTGAATCGGCACATGTTGGCTTTGAGTAACCGAGTTGCTTTATCTGTTCCTTCTCCCCTGGCTTTATGCTGTTTTAGGACATGGGCACTGACATCAGCATGCTGCCCTACATATGTTGCTTATCTACCCAAACAGAAAGGACTGTGATCGGTGCCCACCTGGCCGGGTACTGGAGGCACTTAATGCACACTGAGCCAGGGTGTCAATGGCTGCCTGGCTGGAGAGCACTCATGGGATCCCCCTTGCCTGCCCCTCTATCTACTGCCTCACCTGCCATCTGCTCATACCCCCACCATGCCTCACACACATTAACAGAGCCATCTGGGCTGTCAGCTCCTTTAATTAATCAAGAGCTGAAGTGCTCTGGGAGGGTGAGGTTGGGTTGGTTGTGGGGGGTGCACTGGGTGAGTGCGATCAGTTTTGTCATTGAGAGGAACTCTAGTTGGGTGGGATCAGGTGAATCACCTCAGGGGGTTTTCTGGGTTAGTGTGGTGAAATTGGTCACTTTGGGGGGGGGGGGGGGCACTCTCGGTGAGGGTGATTGAGTTGGTCCATAGGGGGTGCTCTGGATGAATGGGATTGGGTTACACACAGGATTAAGCAAGCACTTCCTCCACTGGAACTTGAACTGTACAGTCATGGCCAAATGTTTTGAGAATGACACAAGTATTAGTTTTCACAATGGTGAGGTGCTCCGGGCAAGACCCAGGACACGCTGGAGAGACTATGTCTCTTGACTGGCCTGGGAACACCTCGAGATTCCCCGGAGGAGCTGGATGAAGTGGTCGGGGAAGTCTTGGTTTCCCTGCTGAGACTGCTGCCCCTGCGACCCGACCTCGGATAAGTGGTGGATGATGGATGGTTGGCAATTACAAGCATTACATAAGTGTCAGAGCTTTTATTGACAATTACATTAAGTTTATGCAAAGAGTCAATATTTGCAGCGTTGGTCCTTCTTTTTTTAGACACCCTGGCAAGCTGTCAATCAACTTCTGGGTTGAGTTTGTCAGAATTTGTGGGTTTTTCTTTGTCCACCCACCTCAGGAGGCTTGACCACAAGTTCTCAATGGGATTAAGGTCTGGGGAGTTTCCTGGCCATGGACCCAAAATGTTGATGTTTCGTTCCCCAAGCCACCTATTAATCACTTTTGCCTTATGACACGGTGCTCGTTCATGCTCTAAAAGGCATTGTTCATCACCAAACTGTATTTGGATGGTTGGAAGAAGTTGCTCTGGGACTTGTTTTGTTACCATTATTTATTCATGGCTGTGTTCTTAGGCAAAATTGTGAGTGAGAAGCAATCCCACACATGAATCGTCTCAGGATGTTTTACTGTTGGCATGACACAGAACTGATGGTAGCGCTCACCTTTTCTTCTCCGGACAATCTTTTTTCCGGATGCCCCAAACAGTCGGAAAGGGGATATATCAGAGAAAATGACTTGATCAGTCTAATCCCCGTATCTTTTGCAGAATATCAGTCTGTCCCTGACATTTTTCTTGGAGAGAAGTGGCTGCTTTGCCGCCCTTCTTGACACCAGGCCATCCTCCAAAAGTCTTCACCTCACTGTGCGTGCCGATGCACTCACACCTGTCTGCTGCTATTCCTGAGCAAGCTCTGCACTGGTGGTGCATTGATCTTGCAGCTAATTCAACTTTAGGAGATGGTTCTGGCGCTTGCTGGACTTTCTTGGGCGCACTGAGGCCTTCTTCACAAAATTGAACCTCTCTCCTTGAAGTTCTTGATGTGCAAAGCAATGATGACTGCATGTGGTGCATTGCAGGTAACCATGGTTAACAAAGGAAGAACAATGATTTCAAGCACCACCCTCCTTTTAAAGCATCCAGTGTAGTGCTGGGCGATAAAACAATCTGCAGCTGACATGACGTGAAGCGCGATCTGCCTGCGGCTGCAGGGGTGGAGTATAAACTGATTGCAGCCAAGTCGGACAACTTCTACTCTTCGTAGTCTGCGAGACCTGACTGCAATGGCCGCACTGCCAGAAGGGTGTAGATAAATCTATACAAATATCACCTGCATGCACATTCCTTCTATTACAATAACCAACTCCTGATACAAACTGTTAGCAGTGAATAAAACTATTGTGTATAGTAGCTCTGTAAAAAGATAGTCAGGAAACAGATCAAATACATGTATTTCAAGGATTCAAAGTTTTTATTGTCATATACAGAGTACAATGCAATTCTTACTTGATAATAGTTAATTGCCTTCTTCACAGACTGGACGATTAAACAAATAAAGCAGCACAAAATTACAGTAACTAACAATAAATAAACCACTAACTTACGTGTACTGTTAGAGCATTTATGTAATTTATTTAAACTTTATTTTACCAGGTAAATGAACTGAAAACCAGTTCTCACTGCTTTACGTGCTTTTCGGGAGAAATAGATAACGCATTGGAACTTCCTGGGATACAAACGTCATTCGTGTGACTAAAATTTTCAGCCAATAAGGGCAAAATTGTGTCGTCATGGAGGCGGTTCAAGTTTGTGCTGCATGATCTGTCTCAAGTCATCTTGCTCTCGTGAGGATTTTGTACCATGTGACATGGTGATGCGTGGTGACGTTTTGCAGCGCCGGACAAAATAATCTAACCATAATTTGGAAATTTTTTTAATAAGTGTTTTTTTCTTGGTTTAGATACTTTTTTTACCTCAGAATTTTAAAAACCAAGAATAGAGGAAGATACTTCTTGCAGTCAGTTCTGTCCTGCTTTATTCTATGTTTGCCCTTTAACATATTTGCAATATTATACAGTTTTGCACATTGTTACATTATTATATGGTTTTGTTCATTTGAGCTATGTTTCTTTGAATACTTGAAAATCAATAACCTTTTATAATTTTAAGGGAATTTTGTATGTAAACAGTAAAATTTGTTGGAAAATAAATATTTGTTTACTGATATTGTTTATTTCAATGTATTTATCAGAATAGGGTTATTTTTATTATTATTTTGATTATTACATTACATGGAACAGCATTGTGAAACTATAATATTGATAATTATCGATATCGGTCAATACAGGAAAAAATATTGTGATCATTTTTCTTGCCATATCACCCAGCTCTAATCCAGTGTGCTATTCTAACTCAATTAGCATGACAGAGTGATCTTCAGCCTTGTCTTTATCAACACTCTTACCTGTGTTAATTGTAGAATCACTGAAATTATATCAGCAGGTCCTTTTGTGGCAGGGCTGAAATGCAGTGGAAATGGGGTTTTTTTTGGATTAAGTTCATTTTCATGGCAAAGAGGGACTTTGCAGTTAATTGCAATTCATCTGATCATTCTTCATAACATCCTGGAGTACGTGCAAATTGCCATCATAAAAACTGAGGCAGCAGACTTTGTGAAAATCAACTGGCTGGGACTTGAGACAGTCTGCATTTAGCATGGTAAACATAGGTTGTAGTTACAGCCTGGTATTGGGGGTCCCCTGAAGTTTATCCAACTGAACTACTGCCGCCTTATCTTGTTGCAGATTACTGTCATTTCTGGTAGCAGAATGCAGCTTCCATTCTCACTGATTGGTCTGAACAACAGGACATCTGCTTCTGACAGTTGGTTTGTGAAGCAGAATTTTGGCGTCCTTGTGCGCCTAGCTGTGTCTTTCCCTTGGTGACATAGTTAATATGCTTGATAGTCTATCCCACATTCTAAGACCTCACTCATTATTTCCACTCTGTGAGACACCTCTAAATAGACTGACCAATGTAATAAATGCTTAAAAATGACATGAGGTGGCCTGGCAGTGCTGTGTCTGTCCTCTTCAAATGGATGATCCAGCCAATACCAGCAGATTGCAGACAACTCATGTGATTGTGTTCATGTTTGGGCTTGCTGATTGCAGAGGGGCTGTGATGCAACACTCTGCTGGCTTGAGTTTTAGGTCATCTAACCACATCTGCCATATTGTATAATTTTCAGTATCCTGGGACCTCCATAGATGACAGCCCAAGAGACCTAAAAAAAGGGGAAGCAAGATCCCTATGAGTGTACAGGAATAATATGCTGAGTTTATTAGTGTGGTGAAGCTGTGCAATTCATTTGGACTGCAAGGTCTCCCGGAGATCTCCCTCATGGCCAGAACATGCCTCTTGCTGTTAGGTTTAGCTGCATGTTAGCAGCTAGCATGCTTATCCTCAGAGAAAGTCGGCACTTTGATTTAAAATGATATTGATGGTACCTGGATAGGACACCAGTGTTTGAGCTGAAGGCCAGTGTTTTGCAGATTAGTTTCTGGTGCAGGGAACCTTCCTGTTTGTGGTTTCCTTGGAATGTCAGAGTAAGACAAAGGACAATGACCGCTTATGGCAATGTCACATTCCCAGGATTAATGTCTGTAGGAGTCATTAATTAGAGGAGGGGGACTGGACTCTGCTTATTGCTCTCTGGGAAAATTGCCTCTGACAGTCATCCTGTTTTGCCAGTTTCCGGGTAGGAAAAAAAATAAGGAGTGAGAAAGCGCACTCAGTGGCTTCACTTGCACTGTTTCTCCTGTCAACAAAGTGGCAGGACTGTGGAATCTCTCAGCAGACACTCTGAGTGTGTCTTGAGCTGAAGATGACAGAGATGGTGGGGCCCCTCTTTCAGTCTGCCCACTGTGCCAGCAGAGGAGGTGTTTCTGGCACAAGGTCGTGAGCCGTGCTCCAATACCATTGCTGAGATTGGCAGTTTTCAGGTGTCTTCATTACATTTACGGCCCCGGGGCTGCTGCTGTCACTTCAGATCAGAGTTTTGGAAGCATAAATACAGAGTGTTTCAGATGCATGAAGCCTGAAGCCAGAACCTGGGGGGTGCCGTGTCCCTCTCGCTTGGCTTTGATGTCCTTGCTCGTCAGAAGCCAAGTCACGTTCGCCGGTGCTGGTGCAGGGGAGGGGGTGCTGTTTGCAATGGCCACTGGATGGATGGCCCAGTGGCAAACGTATTGCATCTTTTCAATGAGGTGTGTCACTCTGTGATGGCCAGATTTACAGCTACTCATGCGGCAGCTCTGTGACTTGATAGTCTGGGGACTATATTACCTGGGGTATAGTGAAGGAGGCAGCCTGGTCACTGTGTTGCAGACTGAGCATTTTTTTGGTCTCTAGTAAATTAACAGAATGTGCCAAGTCCTGGCAATTTGTCCACAGACAATTTAAAGGAATTAATTAATATGATCCAATTCATCCCCCCATTTAATGTTCAATTCCATATGCGCTTTCAATTGTGGATGAAGAGATGTGATGTAAATACAGTGGTACCTCAGTTCTCGAACTCATTAGAACTCGAATTTCTTAAAAGTCAAACCAACCAGTTCGAAAAAAATTACCTAGAACTCGATCTGAATCTCAGAAGTCAAACCGTGAACGCCGACCTCAGATAACTTGTACATGCGGGGAAATGAGTCACGCGGCACGTCTCTCAGCGGAAACATAGGGTAAGGCTTCAGTCTCAGCCTCCCTGTCACGCCCTGCTCCGTCCGCGCCCGATGTGTGCCACGCCCCCTCATTATCCACGTGTGCTTCCCCGATCGTGCCCAGCTGTTCCTTGTTATTGTGGTTTGTCCTCTGTATTTAGTCCGCGTCTGAGTACGTTACCCCAGATCCGTCATTAATGTTTGTTGATGTTTGCTGTCGTGTTTCCCCGGTCCTGCTTCCAGAATAAAACCCCGTTTGCCTGCATCCTCGGCTTTGCTCGCTTGCTTCCCGGCTCGCTCGCTTGCTCGATCACAACACTCGCATTCGCTGTGATAGCATCGTGCATGTTTACACTAGCTGAATACATACACTCACCTAAAGGATTATTAGGAACACCATACTAATATGGTGTTTGACCCCCTTTTGCCTTCAGAACTGCCTTAATTCTACGTGGCATTGATTCAACAAGGTGCTGAAAGCATTCTTTAGAAATGTTGGCCCATATTGATAGGATAGCATCTTGCAGTTGATGGAGATTTGTGGGATGCACATCCAGGGCACGAAGCTCCCGTTCCACCACATCCCAAAGATGCTCTATTGGGTTGAGATCTGGTGACTGTGGGGGCCATTTTAGTACAGTGAACTCATTGTCATGTTCAAGAAACCAATTTGAAATGATTCGAGCTTTGTGACATGGTGCATTATCCTGCTGGAAGTAGCCATCAGAGGATGGGTACATGGTGGTCATAAAGGGATGGACATGGTCAGAAACAATGCTCAGGTAGGCTGTGGCATTTAAACGATGCCCAATTGCCACTAAGGGGCCTAAAGTGTGCCAAGAAAACATCCCCCACACCATTACACCACCACCACCAGCCTGCACAGTGGTAACAAGGCATGATGGATCCATGTTCTCATTCTGTTTACGCCAAATTCTGACTCTACCATTTGAATGTCTCAACAGAAATCGAGACTCATCAGACCAGGCAACATTTTTCCAGTCTTCAACTGTCCAATTTTGGTGAGCTCGTGCAAATTGTAGCCTCTTTTTCCTATTTGTAGTGGAGATGAGTGATACCCGGTGGGGTCTTCTGCTGTTGTAGCCCATCCGCCTCAAGGTTGTGCGTGTTGTGGCTTCACAAATGCTTTGCTGCATACCTCGGTTGTAATGAGTGGTTATTTCAGTCAAAGTTGCTCTTCTATCAGCTTGAATCAGTCAGCCCATTCTCCTCTGACCTCTAGCATCAACAAGGCATTTTCGCCCACAGGACTGCCGCATACTGGATGTTTTTCCTTTGCACACCATTCTTTGTAAACCCTAGAAATGGTTGTGCGTGAAAATCCCAGTAACTGAGCAGATTGTGAAATACTCAGACCGGCCCGTCTGGTACCAACAACCATGCCACGCTCAAAATTGCTTAAATCTTTCTTTCCCATTCTGACATTCAGTTTGGAGTTCAGGAGATTGTCTTGACCAGGACCAGACCCCTAAATGCATTGAAGCAACTGCCATGTTATTGGTTGATTAGATAATTGCATTAATGAGAAATTGGACAGGTGTTCCTAATAATCCTTTAGGTGAGTGTATATTTAGACAATAAAAATACATTTAGACAATGATAGACAGTAACAGTAATTATTATTATATAATAAAATACATTTTAAAATAAAGATTTCTTATTAATTATTTTAATGTTAATAATAAACCATAAATACATTTAATTATAATATTGTCGGGCCTAGCGGGACTGAATGGAGACAAAGACGTAGACGTCAGGGTATCGGGGAATACGGGGTTTAATTACAGGTAAGGCAGGCAAAACGCAGACGGACAATACAATGACCGGGCTGGGGAAACAAACTGAAACGCGGACGAAATACAGAGGACTAATGATAACAACCAGAAACAGCTGATCACAAGGGGATTCCACACAGGGTTAACGAGGGGGCGTGGCACACAGAAGGAGCGGATGATGGGAGAGGACACATTGTTTTTTTTAACATTGTTTGGATACATTTATTTTCTTACTTTACAAATTACTGTTTTATGGAGCCCCGAAGACCCATAGAGTGATTTTTTTATCTTGTGCGCACAAGTTATGTATCTTATGCGTACAAGATAGTTACAGTCCATATGAATGGTCGCGACAGACGTGAGTCGACATGAACAATAATTTTTCTTCGGTCCTTATCGGTAATCATAATAATACACTATGATAAACAGGTACAGTAAATACATCATAACTGACACCTGTTTGTTGTATTTATTGAACCTGTTTATACCTGTTTTACTATGATTACCGATAGTGAAAGAAAAAAGCATTGTTCATGGTGCTTCACCTCTTTCACGCCCATTCACACTGATTGTGTAACTCAGCCTTAATGCCAAAGTAGTGCGCAGCAGCGTTGCATTTAGTCCTTCGAGTAATATTAATTGGAAGGCTACTGCATCTTATTATATTGTACCCTGATGCCATCAATGTTTTTTTTGGAAGAACGATAAACAAGCGAGTAACATCAAACACACAGCAATTCGTCTATCTAATTATGTCAATGAAATCATTTTTGAGAAATCAGTAAACTCTTGAAAATTGCAAATGCAGCTTAACCTATAGGTCTAACAAACGTAGTACGGCAGCTATACGCAGCTAACCTGTTCCTTACAAATATTAACTTGCACGGCTTGGGCTCTGGAACCAGTCTCCTCGAAGGGGGTTGGACCCTCTTCTACTCTGGAGTTGCTCATGGGGAGAGGCGCCGAGCTGGGGTGGGTATACTTATTGCTCCCTGGCATTGGGGTTTACCGCAGTAGACGAGAGGGTAGCCTCCCTTCGCCTTCGAATGGGGGGACGGGTCCTGACTGTTGTTTGCGCTTATGCGCCAAATGGCAGTTCAGAATACCCACCCTTTTTGTAGTCCCTGGAAGGGGTATTGGAGAGCGCTCCCCCTGGGGACACTCTTGTTCTGCTGGGGGACTTCAATGCCCACATGGGCAATGACAGTGAGACCTGGAGTGGCGTGATTGGGAGGAACGGCCCCCCCGATCTGAACCCGAGTGGTGTTCTGTTGTTGGACTTCTGTGCTCGTCACGGATTGTCCATAATGAACACCATGTTCAGGCATAAGGGTGTCCATATGTGCACTTGGCACCAGGACACCCTAGGCCACAGTTCGATGATCGACTTTGTAGTCGTGTCATCGGACTTGCGGCCGCATGTCTTGGACACTCGGGTGAAGAGAGGGGCGGAGCTGTCAACTGATCACTACCTGGTGGTGGGTTGGCTCCGCTGGTGGGGGAGGAAGCCGGCCAGGCCTGGCAGGCCCAAGCGTATAGTGAGGGTCTGTTGGGAACGTCTGGCGGAATCCCCTGTCAGAGGGAGTTTCAACTCCTACCTCCGGCAGAACTCGGGGGACATCGAGTCCGAATGGGCCATGTTCCACGCCTCCATTGTGGAGGCGGCTGACCGGAGCTGTGGCTGTAAGGTGGTCGGTGCTTGTCGCGGCGGCAATCCCCGAACCCGCTGGTGGACACCGGTGGTGATTGATGCCGTCAAGCTGAAGAAGGAGTCCTGTCGGGCCTTTTTGGCCTGTGGGACTCCGGAAGCAGCTGATGAGTACCGGCAGGCTAAGCGGAACGCGGCTTCGGCGGTAGCTGAGGCAAAAACTCGGGTATGGGAGGAGTTTGGCGAGGCCATGGAGAATGACTTCCGGACGGCTTCGAGGAGATTCTGGTCCACCATCCGGTGTCTCAGGGCGGGAAAGCGGTGCAGCATCAACACTGTTTATGGTGGGGATGGTGCGCTGCTGATCTCAGCTCTGGACGTTGTGGGTCGGTGGAAGGAATACTTCGAAGACCTCCTCAATCCCACCGACACGCCTTCCAATGAGGAAGCAGAGTCTGGGGACTTGATGGTGGACTTACCTATCTCTGGGGCAGAGGTTGCTGAGGTGGTTAAAAAGCTCCTCGGTGGCCGGGCCCCGGGGGTGGATGAGATTCGCCCGGAGTTCCTCAAGGCTCTGGATGTTGCAGGGCTGTCTTGGTTGACACGCATCTGCGGCATTGCGTGGACATCGGGGGCGGTGCCTCTGGATTGGCAGACCGGGGTGGTGGTCCCCACCTTTAAGAAGGGAGACCGGAGGAGTGTTCCAACTATAGAGGGATCACACTCCTCAGCCTCCCTGGTAAGCTCTATTCGGGGGTGCTGGAGAGGAGGGTCTGTCGGATAGTCGAACCTCAGATTCAGGAGGAGCAGTGTGGTTTTCGCCCTGGCCGTGGAACAGTGGACCAGCTCTATACTCTCGGCAGGGTCCTGGAGGGTGCGTGGGAGTTTGCCCAACCAGTCTACATGTGCTTTGTGGACTTGGAGAAGGCATTCAACCGCGTCCCTCGGGGAGTCCTGTGGGGAGTGCTCCAGGAGTACGGGGTGCCTGACTGCCTTATTAGGGCTGTTCGGTCCCTGTAAGACCGGTGTCAGAGCTTGGTCCGCATTGCCGGCAGTAAGTCGGACTCGTTCCTGGTGGGGGTTGGACTCCGCCAGGGCTACCCTTTATCACCGATTCTGTTCATAACCTTTATGGACAGAATTTCTAGGCGCAGCCAGGGCGTTGAGGTGTCCGGTTTGGTGACCTCAGGATTAGGTCTCTGCTTTTTGCAGATGATGTGGTTCTGTTGGCCTCATCAGACCGTGACCTTCGGCTCTCACTGGAACAGTTCGCAGCCGAGTGTGAAGCGGCTGGAATGAAAATCAGCACATCCAAATCCGAGACCATGGTCCTCAGCCGGAAAAGGGTGGAGTGCTCTCTCCAGGTCGGGGAGGAGGTCCTTCCCCAAGTGGAGGAGTTTAAGTATCTCGGGGGCTTGTTCACGAGTGAGGGAAGGATGGAGCGGGAAATCGACAGGCGGATCGGTGCGGCGTCAGCAGTGATGCGGGCGCTGCATCGGTCTGTCGTGGTGAAGAAGGAGCTGAGCCAAAAGGCAAAGCTCTTGATTTACCAGTCGATCTACGTTCCTACCCTCACCTATGGTCACGAGCTGTGGGTAGTAACCAAAAGAACGAGATCGCGAGTGCAAGCGGCTGAAATGAGTTTTCTCTGCAGGGTGGCTGGGCTCTCCCTTAAGAGATAGGGTGAGGAGCTCGGTCATTCGGGTGAGACTCAGAGTAGAGCCGCTGCTCCTCCGCATTGAGAAGAGCCAGATGAGGTGGCTCGGGCATCTGCTTTGGATGCCTCCTGGACGCCTCCCTGGTGAGGTGTTCCGGGCATGTCCCACTTGGAGGAGGCCCCGGGGAAGACCCAGGACACGCTGGAGGGACTATGTCTCTCGGCTGGCCTGGGAACGCCTCGGGATTCCCCCAGAGGAACTGGAGGAAGTGGTCGGGGAGAGGGAAGTCTGGGTTTCCCTGCTGAGACTGCTGCCCCCGCGACCCGACCTCGGATAAGCGGAAGTAAATGGATGGATGGATGGATGGATGGATGAGACAGCCCAGGGACTTGTAAACTGGGACCAGGACCCTGGACTTCAGTGTGAAAGTGCCTATGTACTTGTGGGCTTGAATGTGGGTGATACAAGCATCTCCTTCCATTTCCTGTGACTGGTTGATCACATGCCCTGACAATGGTCTCCGGTTTTACATGTGTGATGTCACAGGTTGTGATGCATTTCTCTTCTGGCATTAATTTACCTTGAGAACTTGGTCCTCTTTGGTGCTGTGTTTGTCTGCTAGCAGGTCTGTCACCAGGACGCCCCCCCCGAATGTTTTGTGCTGCTGCATAACCACTGGGCTGTGGCTTTTAACACAAGGTACTTCGGTTGTCATAGCAGCACCATTCAAAATGTAATTATTGTGGCCTCCTGAGGAGTAAGAGAGGCTTCTGATACCTAAATTGAGCGCTGGTGCGACCTGAGATTCCATGATCCCACAGTTTACTTTGATGGGAAACTCTCGGTTCACAGTCTGAAGATAGGAGTTGGCAGCTGCTGTGTGGTGGTGGGGGTGAGGGCATTTCATGGGTTCTAGGTGATTTTGAAACCCAAATAAACTGGCAGCGTATGAGACGTGCCGCTGAAAGGATGGGGCACACCCCCATATTGGACATACGATCCATGCTGGATACACTCCGAACACCTTTTCTGGATCCTTCTTTGCACAGTGCTTTGTGTTTGGTTATGGGGATGTGTGTGGGTCAGTATCAAAATCATTTAAGGAATGAATGCTCAAAGATTGATGTCTTTTGATGCCTGAAAGTACAGCGTCATTCTAGAAACCTCAATCTATAATAATTTGCAATAATAATTATCTATAATAACTGAATACTTAAATCATAACCACTGATAGTATTATTACCGTACATGTTATGCTCTTGTGTAGACCCTTTCGACTGCAAATGCCATATAAATATTAAAGCACCATATTGATGAAAGGCTAAACTACATAGATTACAATGCAAAGCTTCCGTCCCACACCCAACCTTAGGTTGCATGTAAAATAAAACTTAATTATAAACCAAAGAGAAAAGCATTAAAAATGCAAAAGCTGATTGCTGATCTGTGGTTATTTATTTAGCAGTCGTTCAGTGCAGATCTCCCTTTGAAATGTCTTTGAGTACCTGGCCACCTCTTTTGAGATGGAGAACACCATCCATTCCAGGCTGCTCTGCCAGGTGTAAGCAGTGGTAATTAGCCCTCCTCTCCCAGCATGCCCTGCTCTCCCCACTATGAACCCACTTGCAGACCCTCGTCCTCAAGGTCAGGCTGCACCGGCTGCAACTCATAAATATTCACCGGAGTTTGCCAGGCGACCTCACTAGCTGTACCCGCTTGCCATACTAAGTAGCCGCTCTCAGTCCTGGAAGTCCCCCACCTCCCCACATGCTGGATTTCACAGAAATGTACGTGGAGGTCACCCTTGCTCAGCCAGGCTGCTGGCCGATTTTGGATCAGTTGTGAATTCATTTAATTTATCTATATATTTACTTGAACAGCTGCAGTGTAATTTCTCTGTCATGATATTGAATTTTAATGTGTGTATCTGAAGTGTCCAGATAACAGAAACCTGATTGGCCAGTGGGATGTTTTTATCTGGAGTGTTAGTGTATAGCAGAGCTCTTCAAACCTGGACCTCGATTCTAAATACAGGCCTTGTTCTCAGTTCTCCCTGGTAGTTAGTTTAATAATTACTGATTCTGATTGAGCACAGAGGCTTCACATCTGGTTCACAGGATGTATCTGCAGCAGGACCCCAGCACAGAGTCATGGTCAAGCTGATGCCTTTCATTATATGTGTTATATTCAAAGAAATCGATTTGCATCACTCACTTTTCCCTATCTACTCTTTTCCATGCAGTGCACATGTCAGGGGAGAAGAGGTCAGAGGTCATGTGTGGCTGCAACAGGGCAGAGATCCTCACTGTGTGGGATCAGATTGGGTCCAGGCCTGGAGGCTTCTGGTTACCTGTGTCCTGTCGTGCAGTGATGTGTCCAAGGGGCTGCAGGCCCTCAGGGTGTCAGTGTGCTCAGTGTCCTGTGTTCACCGATAACAGGCCATGTCATTTACACTGATGCTTACCTTCACTCTATGAGTCAAAAACTTAAGATCTTTTGAAGTTCACAGCTATGATATGAAAGCCGAATCAAAGTCAACTAACTGCTGATAATGTCATTAATAAAACCACAGGGGCAGGGAATGCTTTGCAACAAGCAATAATCTGTATTGGCAAAACTTAATGTATATACTGTAAACAGACAGCTTATACACATATTTTAGGTGGAACAGAAATGAGTAGAAATGACAACAGGTTGCAGCTCAGCAGTAACAAATTTAAGCAACAACTTCCAATTAAGTGCAAAAGAAGAAAGATTGAAATGTCGGTATAACACTTAAGGAGGAAAACCAAATTCATGCAAGATCCAGCCTGTAAGCCTGCTCCTATGGCAAGCCATTTTAACATTTAATCGCTAGACTAGATATGCATTGCAGATATCCATAATTTAATTCTTCCTAGTCAAAAAGAGCATTTCAGATATCCACAATGACATACTTCCTATCCACAATTGTCATTTCAGATATCCACATCGTCATTGTTTTGTCACTTTTGCCATTCATGTCTATTGGGCTTTTAATTTCAGATATCCACAATTATATTTCAAATATCCATAACGTTCATTCTGGATATCTGCAATTGAATTCTTACTAGGAAAAACTCATTTGTTACTAGTCATAATATTAATTTCAGATATCTGAAAGGATACCACCATTTTAGATATCCATAATGTAATTTTGAATATCCAAAATAGATTGTGACTAGCAAAAATGTCTTTATGGATATGCACAATTCATATTATGACTAGTAAAATGCAATTTCAGATATCTACAATTAGAATTATAACTAGGAACAACGCAATTGCAGATATCTACAAATGTATTGTGGATATCTGTTGAAGAGTAAATAAGAGGCCGTTTTATCATAAAAACGATCCATTGACTATCCACAATTACATCTTAGATATACATAATACAGGGTTCCCGCGGGGTCTTAAAAAGTCTAAAATTCAGAAAGTTAAATTTAAGGCCTTAAAATGTCTTAAAAATGCCCAGATTTTCATCTTAGGTCTTAAATTTAATTTACCCAAGTCTTAAAATTCTTACCTCCATTAATTCCCAAAAAGCGTTTTCCGCAGAAAATAAAATAGTAAAACGCTGTAAAACAAGACACTGGTCTGCACCGATGTCTGTGTGGTAATAAAACTACAAATCCCATTGCGTGATCACTGCAGCTAGGCAAACAAACAGTTCGGAAAACTTGAGAGCCCTGTGTCACTACCGAAAATGTAACTTACGCTACTACACATATGCATGCTTACGACTTCTGGAAGGTGGCGTGCTATTTTTACGGCATCGCGTCACATTTCATTGTTGATTTTTGATGAGAATGTCCACAGCGAGAGGAAAGAGAAGATTTAACCGGATAATGATGAAGACCTTTGACTGTAAAAGATTTTATTTCGCACAGGGCATTAATACCCAATGTGCCTCAGAAGGAGTGACGTAAAATATGGCGTACGGCCATCAATTTTACAGTCAAAGGTGACATTAATGTTTTTATTAATGTGCTAAATGAAATTACCATTATGTATTACACGCAGTTCGATGTGCTGTGAAGTTACTTAAACTAAGCCTTCTTTTTTCTCCTTAGTCATTTCTTATTTGTATCAGTGTAATTACCACACACTCATGTCAGTTATGGCAGCTGTGTGTTGTGGTGCTAAATGAAGCAAATGATATTTGTTTTATTTTGGGCCAAACCGCACATCCATGCGTTTAGTTGTTTACGTTGTGCAAATAAAAGTTCTTTACTATTATTTTGGTGTGATTTTAGAAAATGCTGTACATATATCACAACCCCTTGATAAACAAAATAAGATTTAAAATGGCCTAAAGTATAATAAAAAAAAAACATTAACCAGATGTACAGGAATTAGGGTAAATAATGCCCATGTCCATAACTAAGGGGAGCATTTTGTTAGCTTCCTTTCCCTTCATTTTAGCCCAGCAGGCAAAGGAAAACGACTTCCTTCTTCAAACACAAGGTTAAAAATTCAAACAACAGGTTAAAAATTTTGGTTCATGAATATAGAACAATTTTGATATACACCCCAATTTTATTACGTTTTCTAAAGAAAAGGCATCTATTCAGCAATACCATTTGGACAAAATCTTATGTAAGATTACTGTCAGGCACTAAATGCAAACACAGATGCAAACCATTACAAACGGCAAAGCAAAATGGTTTAAATACCACAATAAAGTGACGGCTGAACTACAAATATAAACATCGATGACCCATCTCACAATACGTGACCAATGAATGATGATACACGACGTCCACGTCCCTGAATCACGCAATCACGGTCTGCCGCAAAATGTTCAGTATCCAGCCTGTAGAAGTGTACATTACCGGAAATTACATTTTCGGTAGTGACACCCTGTTGTCAAGCGTATAGCTTTTAAAGATGGGTAAGTGTGTGTTTAACGGCGCTTGGCTCGATAATGGCAATTTTTGCAGCTGGTTACAAGCTGTCCCCAGCAGTAGGCATGAGGCTCGCTGCAAAGTCTGCAAGAAGGTAATACAGTCGGGGACATTGGGTGTAAAGGCGCTGGAGTCTCATGCCAAAGCAGACAAACACCAGCTTGCCATGAAAAGCCTTCAGCGGAGTCAGACCATCTCACAGTTTTGTGCCCCATCCCAGCAGCCATCTACATCATCGTCGCTTGGTCCCTCCGGACTCCACGTTACATCTTCGTCGACCTTCATAGACCTAATGATCTTCGGGCTACTTTCGGGTCAACCGAGACCTCAAAATCTGAGGTACTTTGGATTCTCCACACAGTGACAAAACATTTGTCATATAACAGCAGTGATGATATTGGTGACCTTTTCCAGACAATGTTCCCCGACTCAAACATTGCAAAAACGTTTACCTGCGGACCAAACAAAATCGCTTATATAGCAAGATTTGGCATAGCGGACTTCATCAAGAGAGATCTAATTAACACCATTAGCGGACAGCATGTCTTGATGTTCAACGAGAGCTTCAACTCATCCACCAAATCCAAGCAGCTGGATCTCCACGTTCGTTTCTGGAGCAATGGGGAGGTGCGGTCGAGATATCTGGGCTCTCAGTTCATGGGACATGGGACAGCGCAGGACCTTCTGAAGCACATCGAAGTAAGTGACAGCTTTAATAGCCCGGACAAATAGAATGGAGTTTTTTGTTTGGCTGTGTTGACAGTTTAACTGTTGAAAATAGTTCTAAAATTAGGGCATAACATTTAAGCTCCGTTCCATATCAATGTCCCATAGAATAACAATCATATAGGCTAATTTATATTTTTTCTCATGCCCTCGACAGCAATGTCTGTAAGTCTGAGTTGTCTCTCACTTTAGTTTACATATTTACTTGCTGTAGACGTAATATTAGTGAACAATGTCTCCATTCACTCGTAAATAAGTGTTAGCGATTACAGTGTTATGCTAAGCTTTGTATGATTAATGCAATGCATTGTTCAGCTAACTATAAATGCGGTTTTCAGTTAGCCTAGCTGCTAAGTGGTTTGTTAGAACAACCTTATTAGGCTGGTTTAACCTAGTTTCTTTTGTACATTACATTTTTGTGGCAGTTTTACTCGCTTTTCACCTGTCAACTTTGAAGACAGAAAATAATGGAGCAAAGCGCTCACGATCCTGGCTCGTGAACGAGTTTGGCTAGCTGGTTATTCTGTGTTCACGCACTGACCAGCTCACACACAGATAGAGCAGTATATCGTATGATCTGTGCGATAGCATTGTATCCTACGGAAATGAAAGCCTAATGATTTTTCAGTCGGCATATAACCTATGCATGGGATGAAAACGAGTAGGCTAGATAATGTAGAGTGAGTTTCAAATACTTACTTAAAATACTTTTAAGTAAAAAGTACGTTTTGTTTGTTAAGGACACCTGTGGAGATAAACTCCTTCTCAGCCTCACTATAATTTAAAATGAATGTCTTTTAATAATCTGCATCAGCTCCATACCAGAAGAAAGGTTGCAGTTTAACATGTAGCTGAATTTATACAGTTAAATGTATGTGTGTGGTCATTAATTTATTTAATCTTTTTATTTCTTCTTATTTTCCAAAAGGAGGCATTGCATCCATTGGACCGCAGCAATCTCATTTCAGTCTCTATGGATGGGCCCAATGTCAATTGGAAGCTTTTGGACCTACTCCAACAGGACCATGCACAAATGGTGTCCGTAGGCAGCTGTGGACTCCACACACTTCATAACGCCTTCAAGGCTGGATTTTCGATGTGGAATGTGGATAAAGTTTAAAAGGCCATGCACACTGTTTTCCACAACGTTCCTGCAAGGAGGGAGGACTACAAACAAATCACAAAATGTACTCTGTTTCCCAAGCCATTTTGTGGCCACAGGTGGCTTGAAAATCTCCCAGTTGTTGAACGGGCTCTGGCAGTCTGGCCATCTCTCATGCTGTATGTGTGACGCTAAACCCCAAGACGGCATCTTTTGACACCATTGAGGCAGCCATTAAGGATCCCCTTATGACAGCGAAGATGCACTTTTTCATGACTGTGGCCAGGACCTTCCACCCATTCATGAAGATGTACCAGACCGATGAACCTGTGATGCCTTTCCTTGGCAAAGACTTGGCTGAGTTGATTAAGGTAACTATTTACTGTACATGTATATGGGTAGTATGATTTGTTGGCATGAGCTTCTCATCTTATTTGTTTATTTATTAATCTTTTATCCAAAATAACAAACTATTTGTCACATTTTGGGGATTGTATGTAAAATGTTGTAGGGCCAGTCTCCTATTCTAAGTCTGGGTTAATTGCCTTCTTAAATTAATGAAATCCTATTGAATTAGATTAGAATTATGATGTCATTGTTTGATAAAAGATAAAAGGAAATGAAATGGGCTAATGGTACTTTTGCCTACTGACAGAGTCTACTGAGACGCTGTGTGAAGAGAGAGGTCCTCCAAGACATCACTCCCCTTCAGCTCACAAAACTTGATACATCTGACAAGACCTTGCTCCTTCTTCCCCAGAAGATTGATATCGGCTTGGGTGCTGAGGCAGCAGTCAAGGTATTATGTTTGGTAGTTTGGATATTAATTATGATTTCCAATTAAGATACTGTGATGTTTGTTTAGAATCAGTACTACAATGTTAACATGAACAAACACACAAATTCATGTTTGGATATTAATTATGATCAACATGTACGCTGCAAGTATAGACCAATGCATACAGACCAATACGGAACCTATATTTTTGCCTGCTTTCTCCTTTAAAGCAATGCATTTTGGATGGTGATTCCCCATAATGAAGGGTAGATTCACATAGACCATGTGACGCAAGTACGATTCTGCTGAGGCATTCCAAACACAGCAAATAAGAAATTGTATGACCTCATTGCATGAAGTCACATAATTGGCCAACACTATGACTTCATGCCATATGGTACTGAAACTCCATTTTGGTATTAATGACATGTATTTTTTATTGTCCAGGCCAGTAAGAGTGCAGAGCTAGTGGTCCTTAAATTTAGGAGGGATTGTCTGCAGGGCTTCTCAAACATCGTAAGAAAAGCACAGGAGAAGAGCCCCTTGAAATATGCAACAGTTATGCAGATGGAGTGTCTGGATCCATCTCTCATGTTCAGGGACCCAGACAGATGCAAAAATAAGATGAAGGCTCTTGTCCAGGCATTCCTGAAAAACAAGCACCTGACAGGAGGTGTACCTGCTGGTAGGAATAGTTTTGGAAGGGGTTATGAACCAAAGTTTGAATACCATGCTCAACTATCCTTTGATTTTTTTATCGGACTTTATTCAGAGCATTAGTTGCAGACATATGCTTTGCCATTTGACACTTTTCCAATGTCCTAACAGGGCTAGTTTAGCATGGATGTTTCACTTTTGTCATTCCCTCTTGTGATGGTCCTCTACCTGTTGCCGTGCTACCTGCTACCTATGGCTCAGATGCATTGAATAAGTTCCATCATTTTATACAGGTTTTTGTTGTTATTGCAGACATTTGGTGATAGTGTCTTTATCTAACACAGCGATTTACAGCCATGGCCAAAAATATTGGCACTGTTACACTTTTTGCCTTTACAGTTGGTTTTGGTATACATGTTTATTTCCTTTATGTGTGTTGGCACAATACAAAAATGAAGAGAAAACAAGACAGAAGTGGCAATATTTTCAGTCATGAAATGCATATTTGACTGACTTCTTATTTTCTCACACTTTGTTGTAGGGGATGCCATTGTCCAACAATTTGAATCTTTCCTGTCTGTTGAGGCGAGAAATGAAGAATTTCTTGCCTTCCAGGCATTTGAGAGACGCCTAGACACCTTCCTGCGTGAGAGATTAAGCCGACCCTACCCTGCTGCTTGGGACTTTTGCCAGAAATTACTGCTGCTTTCACATGGCCAGGCCTCTGTTGAAAGGGGATTTTCTATCAACAAGGAGGTGGAGACCGAAAACATGCAAGAACACACAATCGTTGCACAAAGGTTGATATGTGACTATGTTGCAATGCATGGGGGTATCACTCAGGTCCCCCTCACCAAGGAACTTATGGCATCTGTGGGTGCAGCTCGGTCAAAATACCGCCTCTTTCTGGACGAAGAGCGCATCACAAAAGAAAAGGAATCCCAGAGCCAGAAAAGAAAGCTGGCTGAGCAGTCTCTGCAGGACCTTAAGAAAAGGAAGACAAGCTTGGAGGATGTGTCCGCCTGTCTTGTCAGAGAGGCAGATGTACTTGCAGAAGAAGCTGAGAGGCGGGCTGGCTCCAAGATGGCTCAACTTCTCTTCAAGTCCAATGCCCTGAGAAGGGCGTACAAAGAAAAACTTGCTGAACTGAAAGTCCTTGAAACTGAAATCGGTGCTAAAGGGGATGAACTCCAGCATATGCAGGATTAGGTTGTATGTGCTAGGCTAGTGTTGTGTTGGGAATATGTATGTCAAGTTCTATCATTTTAAGTATTTTGATTATCTGTTTTAATATTGAATCAATAAAAATAGAATGTTTTGAGAATTTCTGGTACCATTAGAATGTTTCTTGTAATGCATCGTGTTGGTCTTAAATTTTACTCATAATGGTCTTAAAATGTCTTAAAAAGGTCTTAAATTTAACTTACTGAAACCTGCAAGAACCCTGATAATATCATTTCTCCTAGGCAAAATTATATTCTTACTAGTCAAAATGGCAATGGATTGTATTAAGCTGTAGGAATTATTAGCTGAAGTAAATTTTAATATCTCCACCAATATGTTTTTAATTAATTCAATTTTAATTAATTATTATTTAATGCTGCTTATTAATCAATTATTATGCCGAATGGTCGGCTCCTCCAAACTCAATTGAGGTATGCCCGTAAGTCTGTTAGTGTGAGACTTAAATGGGATTCACTAACATTACACTTAAGACAAACAACAAACACGAAATAACGGAATAGAAACAAACAATGTAATTATGGAAATGCAATGACCGGATTTAAATGAGTAACCTTAAAAGGGAAATACTGTTCTGCAAAGCAAGCCCAGTTTGTGGAAACACGACCCTAGAGACTTATAGCAGGGTTAACAGAACAGCTTAGATTGTTAGAATTAAAGGAAGTTGGTTTACTTGGTTGCAGAGTGGGGGGGGGGGGGGGGGTCTTGGCAGTTGGTTGCAGAGCTGATGGGATGATGGCACTCAGGAAGGCGCGGCGTTTGGAACAGTGGAGTGGAGCCCTTTTGATTCTCTCTCCTGGTGAAGCTTTGTCTTGGTTGCAGTTCTCTGTCCAGCTGGGCCTTTCACCGGAGGGCTTCTTGTGGGCTTCTCTTCTCTTGGGCTGATGTTCTCTGCCTTTCTTCGGGCTGATGGGCTTTTCTCTGCTCCTTGATGATCTTTCTCTTCGGCTGATGGTCTTTCTGTGCCCGATGATCTGTTTGCCCCACTTTGTTCTGAGGTGCCAGGTTTTTATGGTCTAAAGTTCATGAATAGGGATGACCAGGAATTCGACTCCTGGCCCAATGGCTGGCCATCCATTTGGCGGGCTTTCGGAAGGGGGTCTGTATCAGTCCTTTTGGGATTTATGACCCAACTGATTCTCCCTTTACTGATGATTTTCATTAAGCTGGTATAACTTTTGATACATCCACTTTCATGGTAACCACTTTTGGAACACCAGATTTGGAATCAGGAGTGATTTTCCATCAGTTTGACACCAAACATGCCATACTAGCTTCACAGGTTCACAGCTCATACCATCTGTATTAATTGATTAAACAATTAATTATTTTATGTATGTGACTGATTCACATCAGTATATGATACAGGTGTTTTGGGTTGCACCTCAACAGATGTTACACTTTGTGCAGACATTACATCAAATATTCATATTACAAACAGCACATCTTATCCATAGATAGGCGTGGCCGTTAGTTTGTGGTAATATCAATATAAGTTGCACATCTGGACACAACATATCTTGATTGGTGTGGCTTATCCCAATTGATCTTCTCCAGAATAGATAAGGTACACCTTAATTCAGTTCTTTTAACATAGCATGTTAGAACAAAGAAACTGTGTAACGGTCCACCCAGATCAGATAAGGACCACAAATGAATGTTGGAAGAGAAGGGGGGTTGTTAAACAAAGAAGACCCTCTAAAAGTTAGGACACATTGGTTACACTAATTTTCCAGATTCGTCTGGTATACCATGAGAACATATATACAATGGTAGCTATACCTATCTATTTATTTAAATTTATATGTGTTCAAGTGCAAAGGGGTAAAATAGGTGATACTCCGTGAACATGGTTATAAGGGTGGCACACAAAACACTAAGATTGTCTAAGGACACATACAAACATAACCTATCTGTATATTGAGACTAGTACTCGTGAGTAAATCAATATACAGGGTATACAAAAGCCAAACTTAAATGAACTTCCTTTAGGGTGTTCGTCTGTTGGGTGAGTGATATGTAAGGCAGGATGTATGGAGAGGGGGGTTTTTTAGTGACATATACAGATATATTGTGTATATCTGTTGACTAGTAGATAGGACACCGTTTTAACATAAAATGGGTCCATTCACTCCGTCTTGCTCCACTTTCGTATACCGGTGCTGTACCAGTCCAGCTCAATAGACATGAATGGCAAAAGTGACGTAATTTCTCCTAAGAAGAATGACGTTGTGGATATCTGAAATGCTCTTTTTGACTAGGAAGATTTGAATTACGGATATCTGCAATACATATCTAGTCTAGCGATTAAATGTTAAAACCGCCACTTATACTTTGTAAAAATTTAAAGATATCTTAAATGGAATTGTGACTAGGAGTAATAAAGTTTTAGATATCTTGAAATACTTTTTCTACTAGGAAGAATGTGATTGTGGATATCTGTAATTGCCATTCTGACTAGTAAGAATACAATTTTGACTAGGAGAAAAGCTATTGTGAATATCTAAAATGTAATTATGGATTGGAGTGTGACTTGATTAAATGTTAAAATGGCTTGCCATAAACGCACCATAAAGTCAACTAGTTTGTGCAACCCTTACGACACGCTGCTCTCACTCCAGAATTTTGTTGTCCGAGTTTTCCGTGTCGTCATTTCAACATGGCGACTTACACAGTCAACAGTAATTCTATTTTATAAATATTTTAAAGTGTTTATTTTGTTAAATTTATTAATAGTTATAAATCTAATTGCACGTGTTCAATTTAGAGAATGCCATATCATGACCGTAAACAGTATCCTAGCATGCAATATCAGATTTTTACCAGACTTGTTACTGTATTTTGTTTGTTTGTAGTTTGTTTGCCTCTCAAAAAGAATATCACTATGAATGTACTAAAATACACTGCTCAAAAGAATTAAAGGAACACTTTGAAAACACATCAGATCTCAATAGGAAAAAAATCATGCTTGATATCTATATTGATATGGATTAGGTAATATGTTAGAAATGAACGGATGCCACATTGTTTGATGGAAATGAAAATTATCAACCTTCAAACGGCTGAATTCAAAGACATCCCGAAAATCAAAGTGAAAAAATGATGCGGCAGGCTAGTCCATTTTGCCGAAATTTCATTGCAGCAACTCAAAATCGTACTCAGTAGTTTGTACGGCCCCCATGTGCTCGTATGCATTCCTGACCATGTTGGGGCATCCTCCTAATGAGACGCCGGATGGTGTCCTGGGCAATCTCCTCCCAGATCTGGACCAGGGCATCACTGAGCTCCTGGACGGTCTAAGGTGCAACCTGGCACCGTCGGATGGACTGAAACATAATGTCTCAGAGGTGTTCTGTTGGATTTAGGTCAGGCGAGCGTGGGGGCCAGTCAATGCTATTAGTTCCTTCATCCTACAGGAACTGCCTGCATACTCTCGCCACATGAGGCCAGGCATTGTCCTGCACCAGGAGGAACCCAGGACCCACTGCACCAGCGTAGGGTCTGACAATGGGTCCATGGATTTCATCCCGATAACCAATGGCAGTCAAGGTGCTGTTGTCTAGCCTGTGGAGGTCTGTGTTTCCCTCCATGGATATGCCTCCCCTGACCATCACTGACCCACCACCAAACCGGTCATGCTGAACAATGTTACATGCAGCATAATGTTCTCCACAACTTTTCAGACCCTTTCACATCTGTCACATGTTCTCAGTGTGAACCTGCTCTCATCTGTGAAAAGCACAGGGTGCCAGTGGCGGATCTGCCAATTCTGGTATTTTACGGCAAATGCCAATCGAGGTCCACAGTGTCGGGCAGTGAGCACAGGGTTCACTAGAGGACGTCGAGCCCTCAAGCCATCCTCATTAAGTCTGTTTCTGATTGTTTGGTCAGAGACATTCGCACCAGTGGCCTGCTGGAGGTAATTTTGTAGGGCTCTGGCAGTGCTCCTCCTGTTCCTCCTTGCACAAAGGAGCAGATACTGGTCCTGCTGATGGGTTAAGGACCTTCTATGGCCCTGTCCAGCTCTCCTAGAGTAACTGACTGTCTCCTGGAATCACCTCCATGCCCTTGAGACTGTTCTGGGAGACACAGCAAACCCTCTGGCAATTGGCATGTATTGATGCACCATCCTGGAGGAGTTGGACTGTGCTGTGCAACCTCTGTAGGGTGCAGGTATCACCTCATGCTACCAGTAGTGACACTGACTGTAGCCAAATGCAAAACTAGTGAAAAAACAGTCAGAAAAGATGAGGAGGGAAAAATGTCAGTGGCCCCCAGCTGTTAAACCATTCCTGTTTTGGGGGTCGTCTCATTGTTTCCCCTCTAGTGCACCTGTTGTTAATTTCATTAACACCAAAGCAGCTGAAACCGATTAACAACCCCCTCTGCTACTTAACTGACTATGTCAATATCCCAGAAGTTTAACTGACATGATGCTATACTCTGATTAAAAAGTGTTCCTTTAATTTTTTTGAGCAGTGTATAAAGCAACAACACACAACAACGTGATCATGGAGGCAGCCATGTTTGTTCCGAGATGCGGTAGCTCGAACAGGAGATCGTTGGACGTGATTATCAGAATTTCCGAGTTCCAAGAGTTAATCGAACGCGCCATTATCAAGCCTCCTCTCACCTCGCTGACCCCCCCCCCCCGAACCTCAACTCTTGCATTGCTTCCACCATATACCCCCCCCCCCCAATCCATTTCTTGACCACATCTGTTTGTGGTTAAACTGAAAACAACTGAATTACATGCTGATACCTAGTGCAGTGCAGTACAGTACGTGATTTGTTTCACACCCGTGGTCATGAGTGAGTGACCAGTCAAACATATGGGCATCCAGGCTGGACTGCCAGTCAGTGAGCATCTGGAAACCAGGACTGGTATGTGCGCTAGTTAAATGTGATGCATGATTCTGATGGGGGGACGTAACCTGCTCCAGACTTCCTGTATTATGAGCAGCGCCAAGGCTCTCCAGTAGGAATTCTGACTGACTGAATAATAAGGCAGCTGTCAGTCTCTGATCTGGCTGAAATGTCATTTGGTGATGTTATTATGCACATATGGGGGAGGCTTATTTCAAGGAGCCTCCTCCCCCTAACTGATGTTGGCCAACTCGTACTTGTTTATTACAACTCCAGTAAACTCTTTCAGCCCAGTACCAGTAATAAACTTATGCCGCTTTCCATTTACCTCGGAGGTCGGAACTCAGAACTGGGAATGACAGAAGTTAATAGTATTCCAGAACAAAACCCATTTAGCAGTTCCAGGGACCCATATCAAAAAGCAAGATTTCTTGCTCACCTAGATAACTTGTCGGATTTAATTTACCCCAGTTTAAATGGCCTTTATCTTTGTTCAATTACATTTAGCCCACACTACCTTAAATCCGACCAGCTGTCTGCTTATGCAAATCCTGCTTAATGAAACATTTTGCATAGCAGCATATCCACAGATAGCAGTTAGACAGTGCTGTGTGTACAACCAATTTCATGAGCCACAAATAAGATGTAAGTGCTAATAAACAGTATAAAACAACAGCTTTAAGAGTAACTGCTGATTTTTTGTGGTAAATTCTGCTTCTGCTGACCAGTGTCAGATTTAAATCAAAACACGTAGGTGTTTGGGTATTAGGAGAGGTCACCTCTTTAGATAAAGAGAAAGGCCAATCATTTTTGTCTTGAGGTTAATATTTTTAATGCCAATAAATTGGCATCCTGTAAGTCCCTCTGAGTATTGCTTTGATATTTAGGTTTGGCACCCGCAGATGTGCCCCTTATTAACCTGTGATTCTTTGGGCTGTAAATCCCAATCTTACTTGACTGCAGGCTCTGGTTTTCATGTGATTCTGTCCAAATGTGGACGGAGATTCTTCTCGGTGGAATGCAGCTGTCCTTAACATTGGCCTGTCTGTTTTAATGTTACCATGGATATATTCTGGATATGACAGGACCCTGTGTCATGCAGAGAGACCATGCTGCTTTGACCTCTGACCTTGGCAAACCTAAGCTTGATCAGCTACCATGGCTAACAGATGGATGTTTTTTTAACTGGTAAGTGTGGATGACCCTTCGTATTTAATCACATTATGTCCAGTGGCATTTAAGGGTGAACATAAATGAAAAGTTCACGTTTTTAGGTATTTAAGGGGAGCTTTTGTAGATCATAGAACCTCCACCATCTGAAACTAAAATATTTATAACTGGCCATATTTAACTATTGATTGTTTACTGGTATATTGCACCGAATATAGAGTGACATCCTCAAACTGTATCCATGGAGAGTCATAAATTATGAGTTCATTTGTAAGATCAATATAATAACCTAAAGAGCCATGGTGTAATTAAATGTGCTGATACATGGCCAGCTCCCCACATTAAACCTTGGTGTAGGAGCACCTTCTCTGTAAAGGTTCCTCAGCACATGATCTGTTTGATGGGGGGGGGGGGGGGGGGGCTGCATCCACCCACGCTCAGATGGAGCTTTCACAGCAGGTGTCTGCCTGCACATGAGACATTTCTGTACTCGCCTCTCTCACCACCATATGCACACTTCTTGATGCAAAGCTTCTGAAAGCCTGTAGGTCTCTGGCCTTGCTGTTTCCTGCCTATGTTCAGATCCACCCATTCCAGACTGATGGGCCATTGACAGGATGCAAACTACTACAGGTGTGGGGACACCTATCCCATCAATATTCATTGTGCAGGCCACTGACTTTGAGAAAAAGAGTGTCACTCTAAAGTTCTAACACTTTAGTAATCAAACCACATAAAATTTCAGAATGTCTCTTTCACCTATGTGCAGGGGCGGATTAACGCACAGGCTAGATATGGCTTAAGCCTAGGGCCCCCACGTGTGCCAGCCTGCAAGGGGGCCCCCATTGGCGCGGAGGCAGGCGGGGTTGGAGGGCCCACAGACTACTGTAGCCTAGGGGCCTCTGTACACCTTAATCCGCCCCTGCCTATGTGTAGCCAACCCCTTCAGAGCTCAAAAGTCTTGGCTAGAAATGTCTATAATGTGATTTTTTACAATTTCTCAGCATGTCTGAAAATAGGTTTTTTGTTTAATTTTTTTTTCCAGAAATTAAAAGAGCTTGAGTTTACAATATTTGTGTCCATGTCTATTATTTGATTCTGTCTTCCACTAAAACCCTTTTAAATTAAAAAAACACATTTGCGCTTTGGGGCAAATTTTCTTGTGCGATTAAATGTGATTAATCAAGATTAATTAATTACAAAACCTGTAATTAATTAGATTAATTTTTTTAATCGAGTCCCACCCCTAATAATAACATTAATAGTAATGAGTACGTGGACAAATGAAGTGACACAAGCTTTAATTCCTATCTGGTCAGAAGAACAGATGCAACAAGATCAGGTTAGTTTAACAAGAAATAGAGTATTTTGTATAATATACTATGACAGCGTGTTCTCTGCTACGCCCCAAACTACTTCTGAGTACCGGTTTCTTCTGTTACTTTCTGGTGAAATCCCAGGGGGGAAACTGTGGAGCATGTGCAAACCGCTTAGGCCAGTTTAAGTCCGATTGAACGTATACTGTACATGCACGAGTAAATTGACTCCCAATTGCATTATCTGGGTGTCCAACTAAGAAGTTCGATTCAGTATGATTTTAGTTGTACTAGCATGTTTACATGTCTTAGTTTTAGTTGAACTAACACAATAATTCAATTTTCTTAGTGTGCATGTAAATATATAGTGATTGTCGTTTAAGCAAAGATGAGTTATACCCAGTGATTTATCCTGCTGTGGTGTGATCCTAATCAAATGTTGAACATATAGTGAAACAAAGTAACATTTCAGAGTTTTTTTTACTCAGTGGTGTTTTGTATGCGCAAATAATAATAATAATAATAATCCCGAGGGATTAATAAAGTACTATCTAATCTAATCTAATAATTCTTTAATGATTTTAATAATAATTTTAAACATTTTAAACATAAAATATTGATGTTTTTGAAAACTCAAATCCTATTATCCAAGCAGCTCTTGTAGGGTATGGATTTCTAGAGTTGGATGTCTCGAGACCGGTCTCGAGAACACTTTTACGATGTCTTGGTCTTTGCACAGTCTCGACGGTCTATTCGGTCTTGTCTTGTCCTCGGATCCCTCGATCTTGTCTTGGTCTCGCGGTCTTGTTCTTGCTGTCTCAAATCGACATAGTGGTCGGGAGATTTGGAGCGAAAAGTATCCGACACACAACGTAATAGGGGTGGGCGATATAACCAAAATCTTCTATCACGTTAGAAGCAATTTTCTACCTCGATAACGATATATATCACAATATAGCAATTTGTATCTGGAAATGCATAAATAAAAATTCAAACACAAAGAAACTGTTTTATATAATGTAATTTTATTTAAAATTGCAGCATTACTTTAAGTAAAAAAAACAACCATACTGTTTACTGCAATGTATTGTACTGCATTTTTTGACATATTCGTTTGGATGCTTGGATTTGAGATGATAGAAAAGGTTTGACGTGTTTCCACCGCTTGCTAAAACAGTGCTCTTGCATACCTTGCAAATCACGTTCGTCTCATTCGTATTCACTTTTCCTATACTCAAACCAATTCCACACCAGAGCATGTGAGCGGAGCGGAGCGGTGAGAATTTCCGCTCCTCGCTCACGAGGCTGTTGGCTCCGCCCGCTCCTCCGCTCTAATTCGCGCTAAGCCGCTCCGCTCAACACCGCTCCTCGCTCCACTAAAATGTCCTCCCGCTCCAGTCAAATCGCTCCACGCTCGCTCCAATTTAAAAGAGGGACAAATAATCTGCATGCTTAACAAATGTCACCTTAAACCGAAGCCTTATGTCATAAAGAAATATGAGCAACGGCAACATTGCCAGTCAGAACAGAAAATATTTATTTTTAAGCAACCTATCGGCAACAACGGACAGGTTTGGAAATGGCATTCCACACAAAAATAGGCTTAAAAATAAAGGAATCAGTGGGTTTAATAGCCTAAAGAATATACAGACACGTTTTAAATTCCTCAATTTTTTTCTGTTGATGCAGCACGTCTCTAAAATAAAATTTTACGTTACGTGAAATTTAAAAAAAATCTTATTAGACCTACTTTGAATGACAAAACGAATTTATTTGATTACCAATATTTACTTTATAGGCTTTTATACTTTATAGACTTGATATGCTACAAGTTACAACCATATAAAACTTGCACGCGTTTTGCTCTGGCTTCCGCTTGTTCGTGTAGCACACTCATGTTTCTGAGAAAAGTGATTCCAAAGTGAATCTTTACTCACTGAAACAGTTTCACCACATTGTTGTTCTTGCTGTACATTCTTGTCATCTATATGTTTGATAAGAATAGTACACTTGTATGATTTATCAGTTTCCTTTGTGAAATACTTTGCGAATTCCATCTCGGCCAATTTGTGTAACAGTCTTGATAATTGTACAGATGAATTCTGCGTAGATTTGGGCACGCCTCAGAATTGTAGTGTGAGCGGTATCGGAGCGAAATTGGAGCGAGACAAAGCGACCGCTCCAGTCTTAGAAAACCCGCTCCGCGCTCTGACCAAATTCCGCCCGCTCCGCTCCTTCCACACCACAGACGATGCACCTTTTTTCTTTACAATCTCCTCCTTGTTGGTTTCGTCACATGTAAGCAAACTCACCGCTGCACCGTCTTCTTCCATTGTCGAAGTGAATGTGTATTGCGTGGTTACCCAACGTGCAACGTCACGTGATCTCAATCGCGATTAAGACGATAGACCAAAATCTCTATCGGTTGACAAATTTCTACCGGTTAGTCGAGTCTACCGGTATATCGCCCACCCCTACAACGTAACATTCCATAATGCAACATTATTATTATTTCGCCTTTCCCGCCCTTCAAATGCAATCAATCAATGACGTACATGCATTTTGTTGCGATTCAGGCATTGGCGCTCATCCAATCAAAATATGCATTATACGCGCAAAATAAGTGTAGCGCTAGTTAAACGTCAGTTAAATGTAGGGCTGCACGATTTGGGGAAAATATCGAATCGCTATTTTCTGACAGAAATTGCGATTACGATTTGATTTGCGATTTAATTTTTTTTATGTCAAGTTTCAGTTCAATATTCAGTGTGTAGTAATTTTAAATCATGACGCAGCATGAGATACCATCGATCAGTATTAACTGGTCTACGTTCTAATGCAAGGATGAGAATTTAAAGATGTGATGTGTCAAGTTAAATTAATAATGTAAACAATTATAATTATAATATTAATATATTATAATAATTATATTATACTTATAATAAAAATAGTGATCTTGCAGGTAATGCTTATTACCCTCCTAATAACACTAGAACCGCCTTTTCCCACGCCAATGAACAAGCAAGAACTATTTCGGTGTATGCAGCCCTTTTGTTTACGCTATTGTGTTGTTAAATGCTGTTATTAACACTAATAACACTCAAAACCCTCTAATGTTCATAACAGAGTGGCTGTTCTGTCCTGAAACCATAAAGCTGGAATTTTTTAAACGTATACATATAGTATGCATTTTATAAAATGTTGACTAATAGAAGTCGTTTATTGGTGATTTCATGTTGGTCGAAGTTTCTGCTTTTTGACAACTGTATACGGTTATTTTCTATACAAATCAATTCAGTTGAAACAAAAAACGTACGTGTTCATGGTTGCAAACTCTTTCAGACAATCACGAAAGAAATCTTACGGCAAATCTATATTCCATTCTGAACTTAAAATTAGTTGCATCAAAAACATTACTGCAGTTTGCAAACCCTACAGACTATTTACAAGGTAATAAAACTTACATACATACATTGTATGCAGAACAGAGAACAGAAAATCTCATTCCATGCAGCTGACCAAAGTTGCCAACCCTGCATTTTATTTTAAATTAGAAGTAAAATGCAGTTTTCGACTGAAGCAGCTTATCATTCCTTTGCAATTGTTACTCGGACAAATATAAAACGAATGATTAAACATTATATGCGTCTCTTTTTGTATGTTATCTAAATAAGACCGCGTGCCCATACCCAACTGTAATAGCAATTAAAGCGATCTATTCTTTTAAGTATTTATGTTAAAGCAAGACTTTTATTTTATTACTGTTGTGTTGGAAACACTTAAATTTAATAAGCACAAAAACATATGAAATAAACACGACTGTATTGTGGGTTTTACGGCTTTTTTGGAGGTCACCGACTCCGCTGCTGTGAGAATTACTGTCTCGTTGTTTTGATGGGTTAGCGGTATACTAATGCTATTGCCTATTAACAAAAACCAAAGGTATGATACGCTGAAGAATATTACAGCTGGTGTTTAAAAGGAGCTCGCCGGTTCTATTGATGATAGGACCTTTCTGAAACAATCTCGGACCATGAAATAGGAAGGCAATTCACTTATAGCTCAGTAGCGGAATCAGTATTTTTCCGCACCGCGAACGTAACATTTTACTTGGGTTTCACGTGTTTGCTGTTTGTGGGCCTATACGCCTTCTTGGGCCACTTCTGATTGGTGAGCATGACTGCCACGTGAGAGGCACGGCGCTTGTGATTGGTGAGAATGACTGTCACACAGGGAGCACGGCATGAGTTTGTAAAACTATTCTCACAGCAGTTTTATATCCTGGGTCAGACGTGCTGTATAATGTATATCCTAAATCGCAATTTTTGCGACTTGCTAATCGCATTGTTTAATCGCATCACGATAAATCGTCCAGCCCTAGTTAAATGTTTAATCACATGCCACTGCAGACATCAAGATGTCAGGATCTTTTAAGCACTTGTCCTTATTCTTATTAATGCACACTTTGGTGTGTAGTTTGTATCGGTATATGGTATTTGTAGTTTGCATTTCATTCATGTGATGTGTGCGCATGTCTTTATATTGTTTGATTACAGTATTTTACTTAAAATGGTGGTTTTTGACTAAATAAATGTGACCATTGGACTTTTAAATAACATCTGCATATCATGTTGTGTTGACTTAACAGGCCTGATCCATTTCAGGGACGTTGATATCATACAGTGTCATTTGGCTAGTACTACTACAATGGGACATGATGCAATTTCAAGTTTATAATTGTGTATCTTCAAATTGATGTTACAATTTCATCTACAAATTAAGTATAATTGAAATCAGTTACATATTTCCCATCCTTTAGACAGTTGTTGGAGGTGTTAGCTGTTTTGTCAGATGACTTTTGGACAAGTCATTACCCGTCATGTCAGTCCTCAACAGCACACAAAAGTTAAGGGAGTCTCGGTCTTGGTCTCGTCTCGACTTTGTCTTGGTCTTGTCTTGGTCTCGATACCCTCTGGTCTTGGTAGTGTTTTGGTCTTGGTTTAGGCGGTCTTGACTACATGTTTAGGGGTTTCTAACCCCCCAGTGCCCCCCACCCAGCCATTTTAAAGTCCACAAAATTTATGTACAGTGTAAACCGGTCAGTGGACATGAAACAGTTGGGATCCCCTTACTGTAGGGAATATAAGAAAAGTCATTTTGTAGCTTGCATAATATACAGTAATCACTTTAGTTTTCCAGTTAATCTGCTCCAGTGTCTAGGACATTAAAGTCTATTGAAGTGTGAACACCATCCCTTATAAGATTCACTACATGCCCAGCTGGTGACAAGGTCTGACTTCAGAAGTATACTTTGTTCAGCTGATGTCTATTCTGATGACTCGCAACAATGACTGTCTATGCCCAACTCAGGTAAGTCACTCTGCTAGTTAGTGTGAGTCATTCTTGCATTCATACTTTGCTAGTTTCAGAACCTCAATACACAAACATGCTAATGGTTTCCTAGTGCCCCCTGAGTGATGTTCCACAAAACAAGATTTCACTGTTAGCTAGGTTAACTTAAGGCAGTGGTTCCAAAACTGGGGGACGGTATTGGGTATTGCGGGGGAGGCGCACCAATGGAATAGCCTCAGGGGCATGTGCCACCCTAAAATAAATTCTTCACAGACCAGACGATTAAACAAATAAAGCAGCGCAACATTACAGTAACAAAACAATAAACGAACCACTAACTTACGTGTACTATTAGAGGATTTATATAATTTATTAACTTTATTTTACAGGGTTTAACTGAAAACCAGTTCTCACTGCTTTACGTGATATTCAGGAGAAATAGGCTAGCAGATAACACATCGGAACTTCCTGGGAAACAAACATCATACAAACGACAAGTTCTTCAGCCAATAATGTTCTGCCACAAACTACACGGACAGGGAATTCCAGGCAACCACGTTTATTAGGCAAGACAGAGAGAGAAGTCGTAAGCCGCTCCGAGGTCGTAATCCGTAGCCGTCCAAGCCGGGTGCCGTGAGCCGAATCGTGAGACGAGGTCGTAGTCAAATGGGAAGCCAAGGGTCGAAAAGCCGTTGAGTCAATCCGTGGACGTAGACACACACTGGGAGAATAACACGAGGACCTATGGGAAGGGAGGAAGGGCAGGAGGGCTGGTAGGAGGCGCGGGAGACTCAGGGAGGGCAAGAAGAATCGAACGTAACTGTGGGGGAGAGAGAGAGTAGCGCTCAGTATGTGCATGGCAACAATACTTCGCATTGGGTTTATGCCTAAGTGCTGTTTAAATAGTTGACTCTAAGAATGCTTATTGGTCCTTGCGGGTGCTCCGCCTCCTTGAGGAAGAGGGAGGCGTGGCAAATAAGGGCAAAGTTGTGTCGTCACGGAGGCTGTTCCAGTTTGTTCAGCTGGCTGCGAGGTGCTGTACGATCTGTCTGAAGTCGTCTTGCTCCTGCAAGGTTTTTGTATCATGTGACATGGTGACGCGTGACGACGTTTTGCAGCGCCGGACAAAAAAAATTAACCATATCATGAAAAACAAGGTTTAAAATTTTCTGCATGAAGTGCAGGGAGACTATCAATTAATGGGTATGATTTAGGCCCAATCCCAATTCTATTTTCTACCCCTCACCCCTTCCCCTTGCCCCTTGAAATGAAGTGGAAAGGGGTAGGGTTAAAAAATTTCCCCTAAGAAATGGGACACCACTACTACACTGTTATACGTCATCATCCATTGTCACTACCTCCTAACGTTACGTCAGAGGACAAGCGCCGATGTTTATCACAAATTCCAAGATGTCGCCGTCAGCATTGTAGCATGTAAAGATTACTCACTCCCAACGTTTTTTTGCGCCGTATTTGGACTTTAAAAACAGATGTTCGTTTTCACCTCGAAAACGTATGAGCCTTCGGGTTTCCTCAGCTGTCCCTATACAGAATATAATTTACAAAAATGTTGTCATGTTGCAATAAGTACGAATAGTGTAAGCACCGTTCATTTACATGTACACATATGGCCGTAAGCAAAACAAAACAACGCGTTACAACATGCAGTCAGTTACCGGGTAACGTTATATGACATAAAAATATATTTCCTAATATTGTGCAATCAGTGCTATCCGCAGCAAACTTTAGCGATTTTTTTTTCAAACGTTTCTTTACAGAACATCACCGTAAACACAAACACAAGTTTGATGGTGTCAGCGGACGGCAGGGAAGCGAGCCGTGGAAACAGGTGAGAGCAGCCAGGAAGTCAGGCAAACTTGGTTTTATTAACCAAAAGACGGACATCCACGGACAATACAGACAATCAGGGAATCACATGAGGTAACGAGGTGGGCGTGGCACACATCGGGAACGGACGGAGCGGGGCGTGACAGAACCCCCCCCCAAAGGCGCGCACACCGGGCCAGAGAGGAGGCGACGGACGGGACGAAACCGGGGAACAGGACCTGAAAGACAAAACAGAACGTCAACCAAAACCAGGGAACAGGACGGAGACGCAAAACAAGAACAGGGACGAAAAGAAGGACAGGACCTGACAGAGGACAGGGAAGGCGGACAGACAGATCAAGAAGGGAGACACAGGGGGAACACCCACAGGCGACACGAAAGGGCCAGGAGTGCCGAAAGGAGGAACAAAGGGACCAGAAGGAGAGACAGGCGGGACGAACGGAAAGGGAGGAGGAACAAGGGGAGCACGAGGAAGCCCAGGCGGGCGACGGGCAGCGGCCGGAGGGGCCGCAGGCGGGAGGGAGAAGGGAGCTGAAGGGGACCACCCAGGGGCCAAGGGAACGGGACGAGGGAGTGACGAAGGGGACACGGAGGGAGCAGGAGGGAACACCGGTGCAGGCAGGCAGAAGGGGGAAGCCGCGGCAGGCGGAGGCGCAGCCGGAGCCGGCGAAGGCGCCGTCCGACGCCCAGCCGGAGCAGGGGGGCCCGGAGGCGGCCGACATGGACCCGGAGGCGGGACCGAGGACCGGCACCGAGGATCCAGGGGGGGACCCGGCGCCGACCCCGAGCCGGAGGACCCGCAGGCAGCCACCGAGCCACAGCCAGGGGCCGAACGGGCGAGCCAGGGGGCAGGGCGCCTCAGCAGGAGACGGAGAGGCGGGGTCCTGGGGGGCGTCGGCCTTGCCGGGGTAACGGCGAGGGAGTCAGGGCCTCAGGCAGGGCCGCGGGCAGGACGGGAGAGGCGGCTTCAGGCAGGGCCGCGGGCAAGACGGGAGAGGCGGCCTCAGGCAGGGCCGCGGGCATGACGGGAGAGGCGGCCTCAGGCAGGGCCGCGGGCATGACGGGAGAGGCGGCCTCAGGCAGGGCCGCGGGCATGAGTCCAGCAGGGGGCGCCTCAGTGGGCTTGGGTGCAGGCGGAGGCGGCACCGGGACCTCAGCTGCAGCTGCAGGCACCACCAGCACGTGGCCAACAGGGGGCGCCTCAGCAGGCACCACCAGCACGTGGCCAACAGGGGGCGCAACCGCGACGTGCACCTCAGGCAGAGCGGAGGCAGCTGCAGGCGTGCGACCAGCAGGGGCCGCTTGGGCAGGCGCCACGGGTGTCCGGTCAGCAGGGGGCGCCTTGGCGGGCGCCGCCAGCACGCGACCAGGAGGGAGCGCCACGGCGGGCGCCGCCATCACACGGCCAGCAGGGGGCGTAACCGTGGCCACCTCAGGCCGTTCAGGCGCCGGCAGGACGGGCGAGACAGGCAGTTCAAGAGCCGGCAGGACAGGCAAAACAGGCAGCTCAGGTGCCGGCAGGACAGGCAAGACGGGCAGTTCAGGTGCCGGCAGGACGGGCAGTTCAGGTGCCGGCAGGACGGGCAGTTCAGGTGCCGGCAGGACGGGCGCCGCCATCACGCGGCCAGCAGGGGGCGCCGCCATCACGCAGCCAGCAGGGGGCGCCGCCATCACGCAGCCAGCAGGGGGCGCTGCAGCAGGCGCCGCCAGCACGCAGCCTGCAGGGGGCACCTCGGCGGGTGCCGCAGCCATTTGGCCAGCAGGGGGCGCCGCAGCAGGCGCCGCCAGCACGCGGCCAGCAGGGGGCACCGCGGCGGGTGCCGCAGCCAGAGTGGTGGCAGCTGCAGGGACTGCAGGCAGAACAGGCGGGTCAGGTGGTGCCGCTGGCATTGCGGCGGAAGTTGCAGCAGGCGGTGCCGCAGGCAGAGCGGCGGCAGCTGCAGCAGGCAGGACAAGCAGGGCAAGCGGGTCAGGCAGGACAGGCGGGTCCGCTGGCAAAGCGGCGGAAGCTGCAGCAGGCGGTGCCGCGGGCAGAGCGGCGGCAGCTGCAGCAGGCAGGACAAGCGGGTCAGGCAGGACAGGCGGGTCCGCTGGCAAAGCGGCGGAAGCTGCAGCAGACTGTGCCGCGGGCAGAGCGGCAGAAGCTGCAGCAGGCAGGAAAGGCAGTGCCGCTGGCAAAGCGGCAGAAGCTGCAGCAGGCGGTGCCGCAGGCAGAGCGGCGGCAGCTGCAGCAGGGAGGACAGGCAGGACGGGCAGGTCGGGCGGTGCTGCTGGCATCGCGGCGGCAGCAGCAGGCAGCGCAGCCGCGGGCAGATCGGCGGCGGCAGCAGGCAGCGCAGCCGCGGGCAGATCGGCGGCGGCAGCAGGCAGCGCAGCCGCGGGCAGATCGGCGGCGGCAGCAGGCAGCGCAGCCGCGGGCAGATCGGCGGCGGCAGCAGGCAGCGCAGCCGGCAGGTCCGGATCGAACTGGTCCGGTGCAGGAAGGAGGGGTGCTGAGCGCGTATGCGCCCTCCCTTTCCGCGCTTTAGGGACCCGGGGACTGGCGTCTTTGACAGCGCTGATCCATCTCCCGGGACAGCGCTCTGGCCAAGCATCCCCAGTCTCCAAAGGAGGCAGGTCCTCCGCGTCTTGGGGCTCACCTCTCACCCAGGCGTCCTCCAAGGCGGGGAGAAGGGAGCACGCTCCCAAGAAGAGAGTCGGGGCGGCTTCTTCCGCCTTTCCCCTTCGCCTCTTCTTTCTCCTTCCGGAACCGGTAGGCGGCAGCGGGGTCGCATCAGCGGGTGGCGAACTGTACACCAGCCCGCTGTCATGTTCCACCTGCCTCTGCATGGCTGCAGCCGCTACCTCCCGAAGTTGCTGGAGGTTTTCGCGCACCACGCTCGCTTGGTGCGCGTCGCCGGGTAAAGACAACCCCTCCAGGATATCCCGGCTTCGGTGAGCTAACCGGCGAGCCGCGGGATCCTCCTGGATCTCGGGCTGGGTCAGCCAGTATAGGACCTCTTCTACCAAGCCGAGGTACTCCTCCTCGGCTAGGGGGGATCCTTTCTTGTAGAGTTCCGTCATTCTGTCAGCGGACGGCAGGGAAGCGAGCCGTGGAAACAGGTGAGAGCAGCCAGGAAGTCAGGCAAACTTGGTTTTATTAACCAAAAGACGGACATCCACGGACAATACAGACAATCAGGGAATCACACGAGGTAACGAGGTGGGCGTGGCACACATCGGGAACGGACGGAGCGGGGCGTGACAGATGGTAATATACATGTAATGAAAAAATGTCATAAAAATCCTTATTAATGGCAAAAATTACTTAACATTTATGGGTCTGCTTGCTCGAGTGGGCAGCCATGTTTTAAATTTCTCTTAGCCCTTCGTTTGAAGTGAGGTCCCGAAAAATCTTCGTTTCGAGGGCTATCTAGCCCTTCCCCTTACCCCTACCCCTCCAATCAAAAGAGAATTAAGACACCCCTACCCCTACACGTGAACGCGCCAAACGGAGGGGTAGGGGTAAGTGTAGGGGTAAGGGGTAGAATTGGGATTGGGCCTTAGTGTTGTTTTGTGCTATGGTGTTGGCTGAAACCTGCGATTATCATTAAAAACAAAATGCGGTAAACGTAAAACAAACTGTAATTTGTGTACGCCAATGAATATTAACAGGAATGTTAAATCTGCATTTGCATAATTTCAAACTTATGCTGGACTTTTATTTTTAATTGATTGCTCTTTTTTCTCCCACAGTGGTGAAACTACACCATTTGTATTTTGTAATTGCATTTGTTTCACTCAGTTAGAAAAGGGAGTTGTATTTCAAATAAAGTTTGAATCTGAACCTGTGTAGTTTGAATGGGGGGGCTCAATAATGTTCCTATCTAGAAAAGGGGGCCCCTGCAGAGAATGTTTGGGAACCACTGACTTAAGGTAAAAGTAATGATCATCCAATAAGTGTTTAGGTAAGGAGAGTTCCTATAGGATAATCATGACATGACTTCTAGCGTAAGTTACCCAGCTAACTGAGAAATCTCGCTTTGCAACCAGCCCCCCCCCCCCCCCCCCCCCCAGATACACAACCTGACGAATTGTGGCCTGCTTGGATTTTCAACTACCTCACTGACAGGCCACAATTCGTCAGGTTGCGTGACTGTGTGTCAGAGGTGGTAGTCTGTAACACGGGGGCTCCTCAAGGGACGGTACTCTCCCCATTTTTGTTCACCCTGTACACAGCTGATTTTAAGTACAGCTCCCATCACTGTCACCTGCAGAAATTCTCAGACAACACCGCCATTGTTGGTTGTGTGTCCGGGGAGAATGAGCAGGAATACAGGGGGGTCATCACTGACTTTGTGAACTGATGTGAGGAAAACCACTTGCTACTGAACACCAGTAAGACAAAGGAGCTGGTGCTCGACTTCAGAAGGAACGCTTCAGTGCATACTCCTGTGAGCATCCAGGGCTCAGACATTGATATTGTGGACACTTTTAAATACCTGGGTGTTCACCTCAATAATAAATTGGACTGGTCAACAAACACAGTTGCCCTGTATAGGAAGGGCCAAAGTCGCCTCCACCTGTTGAGGAGACTGAGGTCCTTCGGGGTGTGCAGAGAACTCCTACGGACTTTTTATGACACAGTAGTGGCCTCAGTAGTTCTCTACGCTGTTGTGTGCTGGGCAGGGAGCAGCTCGGACAGAGACAGGAAAAGATTTAACAAGCTTGTTAAGAAAGCTGGCTCTGTCCTGGGCTGCACACTGGACACCATCGAGGAGGTGGCGGACAGAAGGATGATATTAAAACTGTCATCCATTATGGATAACCCCTCCCACCCCCTGCACCACACTGTGGAGGCTCTGAGCAGCTCCATCAGCACAAGACTGTTACACCCTCAGTGCAAGAAGGAGCGCTTCCGTCGATCATTCCTCCCCACAGCTATTAGACTTTACAACACATCACTGCAGTGACCACATAATCAGTATATATAATCCCTGTATATATATATATATATATACACTCACCTAAAGGATTATTAGGAACACCTGTTCAATTTCTCATTAATGCAATTATCTAATCAACCTATCACATGGCAGTTGCTTCAATGCATTTAGGGGTGTGGTCCTGGTCAAGACAATCTCCTGAACTCCAAACTGAATGTCAGAATGGGAAAGAAAGGTGATTTAAGCAATTTTGAGCGTGGCATGGTTGTTGGTGCCAGACGGGCTGGTCTGAGTATTTCACAATCTGCTCAGTTACTGGGATTTTCACGCACAACCATTTCTAGGGTTTACAAAGAATGGTGTGCAAAGGGAAAAACATCCAGTATGCGGCAGTCCTGTGGGCGAAAATGCCTTGTTGATGCTAGAGGTCAGAGGAGAATGGGCCGACTGATTCAAGCTGATAGAAGAGCAACTTTGACTGAAATAACCACTCGTTACAACCGAGGTATGCAGCAAAGCATTTGTGAAGCCACAACATGCACAACCTTGAGGCGGATGGGCTACAACAGCAGAAGACCCCACCGGGTACCACTCATCTCCACTACAAATAGGAAAAAGAGGCTACAATTTGCACGAGCTCACCAAAATTGGACAGTTGAAGACTGGAAAAATATTGCCTGGTCTGATGAGTCTCAATTTCTGTTGAGACATTCAAATGGTAGAGTCAGAATTTGGCGTAAACAGAACGAGAACATGGATGCATCATGCCTTGTTACCACTGTGCAGGCTGGTGGTGATGGTGTAATGGTGTGGGGGATGTTTTCTTGGCACACTTTAGGCCCCTTAGTGCCAATTGGGCATCGTTTAAATGCCACGGCCTACCTGAGCATTGTTTCTGACCATGTCCATCCCTTTATGACCACCATGTACCCATCCTCTGATGGCTACTTCCAGCAGGATAATGCACCATGTCACAAAGCTGGAATCATTTCAAATTGGTTTCTTGAACATGACAATGAGTTCACTGTACTAAAATGGCCCCCACAGTCACCAGAGATCAACCCAATAGAGCATCTTTGGGATGTGGTGGAACGGGAGCTTCATGCCCTGGATGTGCATCCCACAAATCTCCATCAACTGCAAGATGCTATCCTATCAATATGGGCCAACATTTCTAAAGAATGCTTTCAGCACCTTGTTGAATCAATGCCACGTAGAATTAAGGCAGTTCTGAATGCGAAAGGGGGTCAAACACCATATTAGTATGGTGTTCCTAATAATCCTTTAGGTGAGTGTATATTTCAGCAGCTGTTCATCCATATACCTAGCATTGTGTATATGTTTCTTTTTTTTCTTACATTTTTACTTATATATTTATACAGTTTTAGAAATTGTTTTCTATTGTTTTTATTATCTGTATTGTTATTCTTTGCTGATCCTATGGATCCTGTCCTTTTTTGTACTGTCTTTTTCATTTTTGCTGCTGTTTCTCAAAGAATTTCCCCATTGTGGGATTAATAAAGTCTAATCTAATCTAATATAATCTAATATGAAGACATCAGGCAATGTCAAGGTCATATTGCCTTTGATGCTTATAGCAAATTTTAGGCTGAAAAGGAACGGGAAGGACATGGAGTGTTTAAGGTCAAATTGTCACTCTGCTGTGGATGGTCTGTCACAGAGGATCTCTAGTCCGTATCTTTGTAGGAGAGTTTTCTGACTGGGTTCTCTTTTTGTATTATGGTGATGCAGCATCTTGTGTGTGTTTCTGTAGTGGAAATTCCTAGGTTTGTGTGTCAGAATGTGACATTGATGGTGTTTCCTGTCTATGTGTGAGTCTGTGCAGTGGAATTTCCTCTGTGTATGAGTGTGTGCGTGTGTGTGTGTGTGTATGCGTGTGTGTGTCTGTGTGTGTGTGAGGAAGGAAATAGTGTGAACTGCTGTAACAACCCACATATCGATTTGCATGAGGCAACAGTAGTACTGACATTAACATGCTCAAATGACATTTTTATTGGAATCAGTTTTCAGTTTCTCTCGTTTTTACAGCTGACTACCAATTCAGGCTAAGTGCCCCACTGAATGGCACTATGGCTGTTAGCCTTTCCTCTAGTGCCAGCTTAGCCAATCAGAGCAGCCTGGCTTGCAGGGGTTAGATGCAGTGTGAAAATGGTGAATGCCTCAGGATTCTTGTCTGCCACCGGTCACCTAACACGTCGTAAGATGTATTGTTGCTCCCATACAAGTGTGAAGAGGAGCGGTTTGCCTTCTGTTTGAGTGCCTCTTTGTCTCTGCCAGTTGGCACATTGGGGGGAATGTAAGCCAGTCCCGGCTGTCACCAGCACTCCCTGGAGGAGACACCATATCCTCATGCTGAGGATCTGCTGGGCCCAAACATGGGTCTTTGGAAGGCAGTGTGGGTCTGAGGCCAGGGATTCCCAATTAGAGGCCATGCATGCATGCTCAGAGCTCAGTGATGGTGCCTCTCAGGTATCTGTTAGGGACTACCATGCATTTTCCTAGAGCTGGACCTCAAACTTGCTGGTATCCATCCATTCCATCCATTATCTTCTGCTGGATCCGAGGTCGGGTCGCGGGGGCAGCAGTCTCAGCAGGGAAACCCAGACTTCCCTCTCCCCGGCCACTTCATCCAGCTCTTCTGGGGGAATCCCGAGGTGTTCCCAGGCCAGCCGAGAGACATAGTTCCTCCAGCGTGTCCTGGGTCTTCCCCGGGGCCTCCTCCCAGTGGGACATGCCCAGAACACCTCACCAGGGAAGCATCCAGAAGGGATCCTGACCAGATGCCCGAGCCACCTCATCTGGCTCCTCTCAATGCAGAGGAGCAGCAGCTCTACTCCGAGTCTCTCCCGAATGACCGAGCTCCTCACCCTATCTCTAAGGGAGAGCCACCCTGCGGAGAAAATTCATTTCGGCCGCTTGTACTCGCGATCTCGTTCTTTCGGTCACTACCCATAGCTCATGACCATAGCTAAGGGTAGGAACGTAGGTCGACTGGTAAATCGAGAGCTTTGCCTTTTGGCTCAGCTCCTTCTTCACCATGACAGACCGATGCAGTGCCCGCATCACTGCTGACGATCCGCCTGTCGATCTTCCGCTCCATCCTTCCCTCACTCGTGAACAAGACCCCGAGATACTTAAACTCCTCCACTTGGGGAAGGATCCCATCCCTGACCTGGAGAGAGCACTCCACCCTTTTCCGGCTGAGGACCATGGTCTCGGATTTGGAGGTGCTGATTTTCATCCCAGCTACTTCACACTCGGCTGCGAACTGCTCCAGTGAGAGCCGAAGGTCACGGTCTGATGAGGCCAACAGAACCACATCATCTGCAAAAAGCAGAGACTTAATCCTGAGGTCACCAAACCGGACACCCTCAACGCCCTGGCTGCACCTAGAAATTCTGTACATAAAAGTTATTAACAGAATCGGTGACAAAGGGCAGCCCTGGCGGAGACCAACACTCACCGAAAACAAGTCCGACTTACTGCCGACAATGAGGACCAAGCTCTGGCACCAGTTGTACAAGGACCAAACAGCCCTTATAAGGCAGCCCCATACCCCATACTTCCGGAGCACTCCCCACAGGACTCCCCGAGGGACGCGGTTGAATGCCTTCTCCAAGTCCACAAAACGAATGTAGACTGGTTGGGCAAACTCCCAGGACCCTGCCGAGAGTATAAAGCTGGTCCACTGTTCCACGACCAGGGCGAAAACCACACTGCTACTTCCACAAAAGTTGGAGAGCAACACACACAAGTTTCAGAGCATTTCTAGTGTTACACAGTCTCCTTGGAAACCTCCGGCCTAGTTAATGTTTCCACTGGTGGTTTTAAGGTCTAGTTTGTGCCAGAATAATGTGGAACTTGAGGGCTGCCTTGCCAAAGAAATCACGACTGTGATTGCCAATGGAGCTGGCTGGGCTGGACTGAGTCCCCGCAATGAGAAACGGCTCTTGATGGATTTTAACTCTATGGTAAAATTTGACTTGAATAGCTTTTCTCAGGAAACCATAAAATCCTAATGCCTATAAAGAAGATTTGAAGCATTTGTAAGACACCGAACGCTCACCAAACTGTTGTGTGGGGGCCTGGAGCATATTCTCAGCAGTTTAGGGCACAAAGCAGGGGAACAGAGTTCATTGCGGACGCATTTGAGACACCAGTCCACCTAACTGCCTGCCACCTAACTGGATTATCAGAGAACGCTGAACACCTGGCAAAAGTCTGCCAATATAATCCGCACCCAAACATAGCAGATTCCTCGGGATCCTGGCTGGCAACCCCCCCCAGGCAGACACATGCTGCAGTCTCACACTCCGGAAATGGCCATCCATCTGCCACAGTATCGAAGGAGTCCAGTCTTTGCCTCAGCTTACTGGATAGCGTCCATGTCTCACAGCCATACAGCAAGACAGGGAGCACCAGGACTCTAAAGACTTGGACCTTTGCCCTTTTGCAGAGATATTGGGAGCACTACACACCCCATTCTAGCGACCTCATGACACCCCATGCTCTTCCAAACCATCTATTGACTTCATAGGAAGAGTCACCAGAGACATGAATGTCACTGCCGAGGTAAGTATATCTCTCGACAAGGTCAAAACTCAGACACGCTACTGATGGCTGTGCCTAAGAAGTCATTAAATGTCTGGGATCTTGGTCCTTGATGAAATATATTTGTATGTTTTCCCCATTCCCCATGGAAGTTATTGTAACTGCAGAAAATAGTTTGAAGACTGAAACACATCCTCCCACAGGTAGTCAGTGAGGGCTTCTGATCCTCTTTTCTTTCTGCCTGGTTACTGCTTACCATACAAACTCCTGCTTAAGATTTCTAGCCTCAGTGCGCATTTCTCAGTGTGTTCATATGCAAGTGGACTGTTGTGCCTTGGCATGACATTGTAATATTTGTCAGTGTCAATGATAATCCAATGAGACCTATTTCAGATGGATTTTAACTCACTGGGACCAGCGGTCCCGCCGGCGGGACCTGACAGAAATTTCACCAAACCGTTTAAATAACTCTGCTAGTTTTTGTCATATACAAATTTAAAAAACACCCTCAGAAACCTTGGACGGTCTACTTTTCAAATCTATATAGGTAGAAACTAAATATATTTTTACAGCTTCGTGATGCAAATAGAAAGAACAAGAGTGACTGACTTTTGCGTCTGCGTCTCGAAGCAGCTCTGATTGCCTTCCCACTTGCAAATCGTGCTATTCGCATGATAATAACATGATAATCCGACAGTTAGTATTGGGTAAAGAAATATGTGAATACGCCCATTGTGACCAAAATAAACAAGAGAACATGTCTGGGTAGTGTTTACCAGAGCATGTGAGCGGAGTGGAGCGGAGCGTGAGCGAGTAGCGGATCGGGTGAAATTTGGTCAGAGCGCGGAGCGGTTTTTTAATTAAGGCTGGAGCAGTCGCTCTGTCTCGCTCCAATTTCGCTCCGATACCGCTCACACTACGACTCTGAGGCATGTGCAAATCTTCCCAGAATTCATCTTTACAATTATCAAGATTTAGATCCGCTTTGGAATCTAAAAAGACCTTTCTCGGAAACATGAGTGTGCTAAGCGAACACGCGGAGGCCAGAGCAAAACATGAGCAAGTTTTACATGGTTGTAGCATATCAAGTCTATAAAGTAAATAAAAGTATAAAAGCCTATAATTTGGTAATCAAATAAATTAGTTTGTCATTCAAGTTAGATCTAATAGGATTTTTTAAATTCACGTAACGCTGTCAGTGAAATTTTATTTTATAGAGAGAGACGCAGCAGCAGCATCAACAGAAAATAACTGAGGAATTTTAAACGTGGATACGCTTAGCCTGTATATTCTTTAGGCTATTAAGCCCACTGATTCCTTTATTTTTAAGCTTATTTTGTGTGGAATGCCATGCCAAACCTGTCCATTTTTGCCTATATGTTGTTTAAAAATAAATATTTTCTGTTCTGAGTGCCGTTGCTCACATTTCCTTATGATATAAGGCATCAGTTTAAGGTGATATTTGTTAGGCATGCAGATTATTTGTATTTAAATTGGAGCGAGCGTGGAGCGATTTGACTGGAGCGGGAGGAAATTTTAGTGGAGCGAGGAGCGGTGTTGAGCGGAGCGACTTAGGTAGTGCGAATTAGAGCGGAGGAGTGGGCGGAGCCAACAGCCTCTTGAGCGAGGAACGAAAATTCTCACCGCTCCACTCCGCTCACATGTTCTGGGGCCTCATGTATAAACGGTGCTTACGCACAAAAATGTTGCGCACGCCCGTTTCCACGCTCGCGTCGAGATGTATAAAAACTAAACTTGGCGTACCGCCACGCACATTCTCATGGCAAACCCAGACAAGGCGTACGCAAGTTTCTGCTCGATTTGGCAAAATGGCAAAAGAGTGCTACTGCAGTTTCACTGTGTCAGACTCGCATTCATGACGCGGTCTGCATGAAATACACCGAAATTAATTGGCCATCGGTCACCTGATCGTAATCAATCTGTGACAATAAAACGGTGAAGGGAAAGACAAAAAATATTCCAACCATGGCTGCTCTTGCATTGTTAGAGGACATTGCAAATGGAAGAGTCAGAAGAGAGCGCGTATTCAGGGATCACAGTGATTTCTTGGCTCATGATGATGACTGGCTACTAAGTCGATTCAGATTTCCAAGAGTTATCCTCTTGGAGCTGTGTGCTGAACTGGAGCCAGCTTTACGGAGGAAGACTGCAAGAAATTGCGCCTTACCGGTACCTGTACAAGTTCTCTCCACCCTCGGATTTTTAGCCACAGGTGCTTTTCAGCGTGAACTTGCGGACCGATCAGGCATTTCTCAGTCATCACTGAGTCGTGCCATGCCAGCTGTATGGGATGGCATAATCCGCTTGTCATCGAGATATATAAATTTTCCCTACACTGTGGGTGAACAGGCAAACATTAAAGTGCAATTCGCAGCGATGTCCGGTTTTCCAAATGTAGTCGAATTATCGACTGCGCGCACATTGCTATAAAGTCACCTTCAGAGAACGAATTTGCTTATGCTTATGTAAATAGAAAGCACTTTCACTTTAATAATGTACTCTATTAATGCACTGGGGGCACCTCTTGTACTATTGTCTGTAAGAATAAACAAACAGAATAAATTAAAGTAACACCCCATCTGCACCCTACGTGTTATTCATAAACATGCAAGTAATTCAAACAAGTATGGTACGAGAAAAACTCACCCGCGCTGACATCGGCGTCCCCCTCACCCGATAAAAGTGTGTCCCCAATCATCGCAGCAACCAGTTGCTCAAAGGGTGTGATACTGGGAATTCCGCAACCTCCGCCTGTGCTTTTAAGACTCTTACGGTGAGCGGCCGCTCGTTTTTTCACGTCGATTTTAATGTCCGACCACTTCTTTTTAATTAAGGCCACCATGCCATTTTCGGAACCAACACTTTTAACTGACTCTGCCACGCTGTGCCACTCCGTCAACTTTCGTTTATTGCTGATGCCACTTATACCACCAAATAATATCACTTTTCTTTTCTCGATTTCTGTTAACATGACCTCCACTTCGCACTCACTGAAATACTTATTTTTCCCACGTGGTTTATTCATTGTTGTTTAAGAAAAACATAGAACAAAGCGGGCATTTATACAGATTTACATATGCAAATATACATAATTATGGGCGGGTCGGGGGGGTGGCTGTGGGCTCGTTCACGTACGTTAAATTTCACGCTCATTGGGATTTATAAAGGGTATGTGCGTAGATCTGTGCTTACGCACAGTTTTATGCATCTGGATTTTTTCTTGCTTACGCACATTCCTAGTTTTGTCCGTACGCCTTGTTTTAGTGTGAATTCTACGCTCGTCGTTATACATGAGGCCCCTGGTGTTTACACTGATTGGCTACAATATGGCACACGGATACGTCTCTGCCGCTGAAGCTTTGCACCAATGTTGCCATTTTCAGCAGCAAATCTCATCCCTGTGTCCATGGCTCAGTGGGCTAAGCCTGTGTGCCTGTAATCACACGATCGCCGGTTCAAACCCAGCCTATTTAGAATAGGCACTTAGGCATTTTTTTCAAGTACCTGCAATGATAATTTCAATGTTTCCACTAGATAGAGGTGAAGCTCCCAAACAAAATGATCCCTCATTTGTAGAAATTGACCTACCGAGCCCCAAGATAATCGAAATTGAAGTTGCAATGAATGTCCCTTTTGTATTAATGGATAATGAGTTAAGACAATAAAAAAAGTCTGTGATCAAAATTTGAATAACTCTGCATTCAATTTGCAATATTTCAGTTATTAATCAAGATTTTTTTAGTGAAATTTTCAGGAGACTATGGGAAGGATGTCTAGAATGTAAGGCTACCAGCAAAACACGGGTCTACCAACAATGACCATGGAAAACTAGGTCAAGGTCAGCAGATGGCAAAAATTAAAAACGCTTAATTAAAATAATTCCTTCTTTTTATTCTCTTCAAAGCATACTAGACTGAACAATGACAAGCTGGAGTGTAATAATACACAGCCATGACATCAACATTACAATCTTAATGGGCTGGGCTGGGCTGCCGGCCGGGCGTGGATTCTATGTGCTGCCACATTGATTGGTGTGGTGTGCGGTGTGATGGGGTTCGGGTTGGGTTCTGGTCGATTTAGGGGGCTGTTTTGGCCGTGTGGGGTTGGCTGTGCCGGGTGTTCTAATCTTGTGGTGTGCTGTACCGGTTCGTGTGGTGGCATGTGGGGTCTGGGCCTGCTCGGTGGCTTGGTTTCGTGGGCTATGGGCTTGTGAGACTTGATGGGGGGGGCTGGATGGGGTCGACACCCCTCTCCCCTCGGTGGGCTGGTTCTGTTTTGGGCAGGGCTGATTTTGCATCGGAGGGGTTTGCGGGGTACCTCCTGGCTGGCATGGTGCATTTAGTGGTTGGCTAATTTGTCCTTGCTAGACCTTCTTATTATTTTTATTATTTTCTATTACTGTTGATTTTTAAATTGCTGTCATTTTTTAGATTAGTATTATTATGTCTTTATTTCTAGTTTTTACTGTTCTTTTTTATTTGTTTGTCTGCTCCCTGTACATACCTTTTAATGTATCCTGAAGTCCAGTTGGGTATATTTGAAGGGGTCCAAATCGAGCAAAATGCGGAAAATGTCGTAACTTCGTGAAACTCTGACAAACATGAAAATTTCGAAAATGAGGCTAAAATATGGGATTTTTCCTACGTCATATCAAAGAATTCCCCAGGAATACCACCTGCAAGCCAATGAAAATGCCATATTTTGATGCTAGCTCTAGTGCGCCTGCGATATACCGCACACAGGTGACCATGGAGAAAATGGCCGCCGCTGATCGGGGGATTCTCAAGTGCCTATTTAGAACGTGAATAGCGATCTTCATCTGAGACCAGTACTACACGCAAATAAAACAAAGAAAGGTGACACGGTTTGCTTTTTTGCCTATTTAACCAAATTTAAAAAACTTTAACTTCCGACAATTGAAGTTTTGAAAAGAAGACCGATTACGGATTTAGTCAGTGTTTTTTTCATGATTCCACATAATGATTTCAGCGAGATATAAACTGAAATACACGAGACAGATAAGTGGTCGACGATGCCCTCGTCACTGCATCATATTTATCGATTTCTATATTTATATGGTCACAGTTTTTCATTTTTCATTCCATCTACCAATAAATTATGAACGGGATTTTATTGTTGCTACTTTTCTTGCATTTCAAACTGCCTTTCCAAAGTGATGGGTGTGGGGTGCAGTGACATTCCAGACTGATGGGCCATTGACAGTATGCAACCTATTACAGGTGTGAGGACACCTATCACATCAATATTCATTGTGCAGGCCACTGACTTTGAGAAAAAGAGTGTCACTCCAAAGTTCTAACACTTTAGTAATCAAACCACATAAAATTTCAGAATTTTCAGAATTTCACCTATGTGTAACCAACCCCTGTGTCTATAAGCTTCAGAGCTCAAAAGTCTTTGCTAGAAATGTCTATAATGTGATTCTATACAATTTCTCAACATGTCTGAAAATAGGTTTTTGAAAAGTATATGTTTAAAGTTGATTTTAACAAAAAATAGAATAACATTTTAAGTGGTCTCAGATTATTGGTGCTGAGTTTGTGCTGAATAAAAGCACATGTAACACTTTGGGATAAATGTTTTTTAGATAGGTGAAATATTTTAAAATATCAAGGCATGTCAGACTACCCCGAAAGTAGAAAAGAGGCCTCAGGCCCCAGAGGGTTAACCTCATATGTCTTGCACTATGGGGTATACAGTACTGTGCAAAAGTCTTCGGCTGTCTAAGAAATGTATTAAATTATTTTCGTGTTGGTGTAAAACTATGATTTTATGCCTGTCAAAACGCATCAGCCATTTCAAAATCCTTCCTGAAGTTTATCCATATATTTGTTGACTCAACAAATAGCATACCATGTTTGGCTAATCAATACCTCATCAAGTTATGTTCTCCATGAGTTGCCACCTTACTATGGTAGAGCTATGTTGATGGGGATAGTTGCTCCAGGAAGGGTCTCCCAAGACAAGGTGATTAAGGTGATTAAATTGACTTTTATGATGAACAAATGGAACCAAAAACTACCCTTTCAGCAGAACTTTTCTTGCATTCTTAAGGTGGCTGGAGACATAAGCCTGAATGAGCCATGTTCCATGTCTTCATTGCTGCGGCAACCGTGCATAGCTGTGGCTGTAAGGTTGTTGGGGCCTGTCATGATGGCAGCCTTAAACCCATTGGTTGATTGGTTAAACCCATTGGTAGGAGCTATCAAGCTGAAGGAGGAGGCCTTCCAAGCAGTTTCTGAAGCAAAAAAAAAGGTATGAGAGGAGGAAGGTTAGGCCATGGCAAAAGTTGGCCTCAAAGACATTCTAGCAAACCATTGGTGGATTCAGAAGGGGGAAGTAGAGCTTTGCTTTGTTTACAGCCACAATGGTGTGCTGCTGACTTCAACTGGGGGGACCACGTTAGTTGGACCTCAGAACCAAGAGGAGAATTGCAGATTCCATCCTTGTCATGGAACACTGGACCAGCTGTTTACTCTGTAAAAGTTACTGGAGAGTTCATGGGAGTTTGGCTGGTTCAGTGTCTGTCTGTGTCTGTCTCTGCCCCTCCTGAGGGAAACAGGCCCTTTATCTATGGTCTTCGTACAGACTCCTGGAGCCAGGGGGTCAGATGGCCTTGATGAGAGTAAGTTGTATAAGAGGCAAAGAACATGTTGAGCAAGTAGCAAGGACAGAAAGAAATATAAAAATAAGAAATATGAAAGCTATAGATGAGTGAACTAAATGAACATAAATAAATAACTACAAATTGACTAGGGAAATCCCTCAATACGGTGACCTTAGGATCACATCTCTGCTTTTTGCAGATGATGTGGCTTTGTTGGCTTCATCTGTCTGTGACCTTTAGGATGTATTGCAGAGCATTACAGCTGAGTGTGAAGCGGCCAGGGTGAGAATCGCTACCGTCAAGTCTGTGGCACTGGTTCTCGTGGAAAAGGGTGGATTGCTCCCTCCAGATTGGGGAAGAGTTACTATGTCGAGTGGCGCAGTATATCTGGGTCTTGTATACTATGGGTGGGGTGGGGAATTGATTCTGTTACAAATCAGGAGGTCAAAGCACTGACACACTGGTGCCAAGAGAACTGCCCCCCCTCAATATCACCAAGATTAAAGAGCTGCTAGCAGACTTTATGAAGGAACACCCCTGATTTTCACATCACCGCAGGTCCAGCACTTTCATTGGCTAGATATTTGATGGATGTCTGCGACACATCTGCGATATGTCTGGTAGCATCCCATATGAGGCTTTTGTTGGAGATGATCATAAACTTTTGGCAAGCGGAACACTGGAGCTAAAATCATGTAGTGTGAACTTAGCATTAGGTTTTTTATTAGCCCAGTCTGAATTTCCTGGCAATAGCACACACTCAGATGATGTGTAAAACAAGTTAGCATGTTGGATGTAATTCTAGAGAAATATCCAAGTTTGGTATAACAGAGCCGACAGACATTCTTAATCTTATCAACTATTCTGTCTGGTGTTGGCATAATTTATTGGGAAGCCAAAATATTCCCAAACTACTGATTTAAGTGATGTGGGAGGGTCTTTCAGTTCTTCTGCAATGTCTGTAACAAACTAAAAAACACAATTTGCATAATATTTTCTGTGTTGAACATATAATAGAGAATTTAGGTTTCTTTTCACTTATGTCAAGAAATGTATTAATTCGTTTCATTGCATGTTCCAACCTGAAAATGCTGTAACTGAAAGAGATGCAATGAATACGTGTAATGTTGCAGCCCTTGTCGTTTCTTTAAATATAGACTTGAAATGCTCTTCAGAAAAATCTGTTTAAAAACAGCGATACATATCGAATCAGCAAATGTATTATCTATATAATGTTGATTCTGGCGATTACTGCTGATTCCCACCCCTGTTGTTCACAAGTGAGGGAAGAATGGAGCAGGAGATCAACAGATGGCTAAGTGTAGCATCAGCAGTTATGCAGACGTTGTGCTGGTCTGTTGTAGTAAAAAGAGAGCTGAGTCAAAAGGTAAAGCTATCGATTTACCGGCTGATCTATATTCCTACCCTCACCTATGTTCACCAGCTCTGGATAGTGACTGAAATAATGATATCGTGAATACAAGTAATGGAAATAAACTACCTCCCCAGGAAGTTAAGACTCAGCCTCATAGATGGGGTGAGAAACTTGGACATACGGGGGTGGGGAGGCTTTTGCTCCTCCGCATCAAAAGCAGTCAGCTGAGGTGGTTCAGGGATCTGTCTAAGACTGCCGCCCCTGCTGATGGGCATTGATGGATGGATGGAAGATAATGAAGTGAGCATTTTGTAAAATTTAAGGAATATGTGGAATGGCTTCATGGGTGCCCGTGAAGAGAGGTTTAGGAACCCAAGCAGTGTTCTTCAAGGCATAGAACAAGATATCAGTAACTTTTTGCAGAACAGAAGCAGAACAATTCTTGTTTTTTTGTGTTACTGTTTATTTGAATATATTCCAGTGTATTTTTTTTAGCAAATGTACACTTACTACCCTGATATGGCTTTTGCACAATACTGTTTGTTTATTTTTTGCCATTAGAGGTTTATTAAAATAAATTGCACAATCTGCATTTCTTCCTTAATATTCTATTTGTATTCTTGCTGAGTAGTGCAGTTAATATTTCCATAAGCTCTTTTGCCTGTTAAACCACTGCATGGTGCAAAACTAAAGATGCACACAGTTGCTCACTGTCCAGCAGACTCTCCCATTTAAATGAAACCTTCTGTGGACCTGACATAGGTTTTGGACAGCCTTGTTGAACATCCAGTTAGCCACACAGGAGGGTTGGGGGTGAGAAGTTGGTGTAATTGATGTATATAAAGTACCACTTAGACTACCACCCCCCCATTTTCTCATAGAGGGTCTGTTTCCTGAGTGGGTGGGTAACACGCCTGTTATCTGCACCGCCTGTGCTTGGCTATTATCAGAGCCCGTCTCCCTTGTGTGTCAAGGAGCATGTTTCTCCGCTGTGTGCGGAAATGAAGCAGCAGCGTGCCCATCTGCTCTGCCTGTCATTAAACTCCTTTAAGGCCCCCTTCCTCTCCAATGTGCTGCACATTAGCGTCAGACTCAAGTCACTCTGATCTGTTTCCCTGACAGGCGCCATGCTTTTCATATCCTCCACCAAGATGTCTGCCCCCTGTGCTTTGGGTTGAATGCCTTTGCTTGGGGTATGCGTCGTAGAGTGACTCACATTTTCCACTTGACTGTCACTTTTTTAAGTTGTCTGCAAGGATCCATTCTTAAAAAGCACGGGTGTTCACAGTAGAGAACACAAGTAACTTACCACCAATTAATACGAATACAGCATCGTCTATGACCAATATATGTATAACTGAGGTTGATGTGATACTAAGCCTAGCTAAACTCAAAATAAATAAATCGCAGGGCCCTGATGGCATCTTACCTATAGTCTTAAAATAGATGAGGGATATTATTAGCCAACCTTTAACTTTAATATTCCAGAAATCGTTATCTGCGGGTGTGGTACCATCAGATTGGAAGCATGCTAATATAACATCCATATTCAAAAAAGGGGATAGAAGTAATCCAGCAAACTATAGGCCAATCAGTTTAACTAGCATTACTGGAAAAATAATGGAAGCTATAATTCAAGTGAAAATGGTAGATTACCTAGATTGAAATAACATTATAAAGGATAGCCAACATGGATTTAGGAGAGGTAGATCCTGCTTAACGAATCTACTTGAGTTCTTTGAGGAAGCTACAAGTGAAATTGATCACAAAAAGGCCTATGATGTGATCTACTTAGATTTCCAGAAGGCCTTTGATGTTGATATCGAAGTAGGCAAAGAAATGTTCCAAAACGTCACCATGCGTCACCATGTCACATGGTACAAAATCCTCGCGAGAGCAAGATGACTTGAGACAGACCGTGCAGCACAAACTGGAACCGCCTCCATGACAACACAACTTTGCCCTTATTGGCTGAAGATTTTAGTCACACGCATGACGTTTGTATCCCAGGAAGTTCCATTGCTTTATCTGCTATTTCTCCCGAAAAGCACATAAAGCAGTGAGAACTGGTTTCAGTTCATTTACCTGGTAAAATAAAGTTTAAATAAATTACATAAATGCTCTAACAGTACAAGTAAGTTAGTGGTTTATTTATTGTTAGTTACTGTAATGTTTAATCGTCCAATCTGTGAAGAAGGCATGCAGGTGATATTTGTATAGATTTATCTACACCCTTCTGGAAGTGCTGCCATTGCAGTCAGGTCTCACAGACTACGAGGAGTAGAAGTTGTCCAACTTGGCTGCAGTCAGTTTATACTCCACCCCTGCAGCCGCCGGCAGATCGCGCTCCATGTTGCGTCAGCTGCAGACAGACCTAAGCCCAAGTCGAACGCACCCATTGCTTCTTTAAGGGAGGATGGGCAAAATTACAACGTCGTCGGTGATTGGCTGTTGTGCTGGCGTTCAGTAAACCTCTGCTCGATAAGCCATCGAGTTGTCTGTCTCAGCGCATTCTCTAAAACGGAGAAAATTTGGTTGATCGAGTTTTATAGTCTGTGTGTATCAACGTGATCGTCCTTATTTTTTATCGATAAAAAAATCGAGATCGTTTTATCGCCCAGCACTAATAGCATTCTCTTCAATTCAAAGCAGAGGATCATTACATAGCCGTATTCATAGCTTACCCGAGGCCTCTCTCTTTGGTATAAGAGACTTAATATGAACATCTTTCTGGTACATCCCATCTCTTTCCCTTGACGAGGTCTGATAAAATGGTTATAGGAGAGGATTGCTGACAATATTATTTTCCATCAGGCCTCGTAACTATGACAAATCTGGGAGATTTTAAATGAGAGACGTATGGACAATATAATTGAAAAGATAACATGAATTTGATTTAACGAGTAATGACACTTTACAGCAATGCCTTTTTTCTCTACAGTTGATCTGAGTAATGTGATGTCCATTCTAGCCCTAGTCTGTTTTCGGTCTTGGTCTTGGTCTCGCCTTAGTGTGTCTTGGTCTTGGACTTGGTCTTGGTACCCTCAAGTCTCGGCAGTGTCTTGGTCTTGATACCCTCCGGTCTCGGCAATGTCTTGGTCTCGGTTTAGGCGGTCTTGACTACAACACTACCATTCAGGGAGCAGAAATATAAAGTACAGATATTTTATGGGTTCCACTGAAATAAAGGTAGCTGAATACGAGAAAGATCTCGGTATGTATGTTGATGCTTCCATGTCCCACTCTCGCCAGTGTGGGGAAGCAATAAAAAAGGCCAACAGAATGTTGGGTTATATCTCTAGGTGTGTGGAGTTTAAGTCAAGGGAGGTGATATTACACTATATAATTCCTAGGTAAGACCCCACCTAGAATACTGTGTGCAGGTTTGGTCACCATACCTCAAGAAGGACATTGCTGCCTTAGAAAAGGTGCAACGAAGAGCTACGAGAATGATTCCTGGTCTTAGAGGAATTTCTTATGAGGAGAGGTTAGCGGAACTGAATCTGTTTAGCCTTGAGCAAAGGAGACTAAGGGGGGATATGATTCAGGTCTATAAGATTCTAACGGGTCTGGATGCTGTTCAGCCAAATGACTATTTCAATATTAGTCTAAATACTAGAACTCGTGGCCATAAGTGGAAATTAGCGGGAGAACATTTTAAAACAAATTTGAGGAAGCACTTCTTTACACAGCGTGTAGTTAGAGTATGGAATAGTCTTCCTGCTAGTGTAGCGGAAGCTAAAACCATGGGTTCCTTTAAATCAGAGCTAGATAAGATTTTAACAACTCTGAGCTATTAGTTAAGTTCTCCCCAAGCGAGCTTGATGGGCCGATCTGGCCTTCTCTCATTTGTAAATTTCTTATGTTCTTATGATTGTCTGAAAAAATCTTCAGTTTTGTTCCTGGAAGTTTAGGAAGACTGATTTTTCTTTAATTCAAAAACTCAGAGTATCGATGCTGTATTAAATTATTTTCATGTTGGTGTAAACCTCGTGGTCATAGGTGGAAATTAGCGGGAGAACATTTCAAACTGGATTTAAGGAAGCACTTCTTTACACAGCGTGTTTAACAACTCTGAGCTATTAGTTAAGTTCTCCCCAAGCGAGCTCGATGGGCCGAATGGCCTCCTCTCCTTTGTATAGTTATGTTCTTATGTTCTTATGATGTTGGGAGATGTAGGAGAGCTTCTAGGGTGGCTAGTGGCAGATCTTTGCCAACTTCTGTCATGATGCCATATGTTTGTTGGGTAGAAACATTTTTATTGTTCATCATTTTCATAAAATTAAAGAATAAAGACCTGCAAAGAATCTGTTCAGTGGGTACTACTGTAGGTTTCTGAAAGATATTTTTTGGCTCTGTGTTTGTACATGGCTCTATGTACTTCTGTGATGTGCTGTTTGTACATGTGTCTACATGCTTGTGTATGGCTCTGTGTGTTTTATACAGACCTCTGCATTGTTGTTTGTGGTTCAGTATGTTTGTATATGTTGCTACATATGTGTTTGGCTTTGTGCATTTGTACATGATTTTGCATGCACTTTGTGCTTTCTTGTGTGCTTAAGCATGTCCCTACATGTACTTTATGTGTTTCTGTGTACATTGGACCTCACCAGTCACCTCATATTCTGGGTCCCTGCAGAGATCCGGTCCCAGCTGGTGGAGCAGCAGAAATGCCTGGAGCAGCAGACGGAGATGAGGGTGCAACTCCTCCAGGACCTGCAGGACTTCTTCCGGAAGAAGGCAGAAATCGAGGTGGAGTACTCCCGAAACCTGGAGAAGCTGGCGGAGCGCTTCATGGCTAAGACACGCAGCACCAAGGACCACCAGCAGTACAAGTAAGGACCCTCCTGAGTTTGGCTCTGACTCTCTTGTGTCCATCCTTCACTTTAACCTCGTTTGCTGATAATCAGAGTCCTCAGTCCTGTCGCTCAGATGCAGCCAGGTGGTCAGCATGTAAGGTCTTATCATCAGATGGCTTCTCCGGTAACTCCACTATGACGTTAGCTTGCATATCTGCTGAGGTTAATTGCCCCAGGTGATTTAGGGCTTATTACCTACCATGTTTGAGGCTGGATTTATCTCCAATGTGACATGAATTATTGAGATGCCATATCCTGTGGGAGAGGCAAGGGTGGGGATTGGGAGTGTTGTCTGCAGCGTGCGTGTGTGTGTGTGTCTCTCTCTCTCTCTCTGTTTCCTGGCCCCTGATTCTCTTCCCCCAACTGCCGTAGCATGAGTCCGTGCCACAGACAGGCTGTTTTTGTTCACTGTTCTCCGTCTCACTCCTGGGGAAACGTTCAGCCAGACAGTGACCCCCCTCTCCCGGCCAGTGATTCACATGAGTTAATAGCGTGGCAGTTAGTGGCCCCCGCAGGCAGTATGGCTGGGCATATGGGACAGGTAGCGTGTGTTCTTGTTTGCGACATGGGCCATATTTTAATTCGGTGTGGGCCACTCATACATGCTGCTAGGTTTTGTGGGCGGAGCTCGCTTGCTAGTGAGTGAGTGGTGAGAAATGCAGATGCATCTGCTCTTTACACAGCCTGTGCCTGGGTGGTGCCACACACCCTGCACTCTGCAGTGCCCCCTGGGGTGTGATTGGGGGGTAGGGCTGGTGATTTAATATTGCCTGTTTTCCAAAATGTAATATATACTGTATAATGATATTATATAATAACCAAGACCCTGTGGTTATGGAAATTGGAAGGATATCTATGTAATAAGTAATACAGATGCTCTTAATATATATTTTTTAGAAAATATACAGATATTAGTATGTATTGTCTAGGTTATTAGAAGTCGAAGATTCTAGCGGATTCCTACCAGTTCCAGCTCTCCCGTTTGTACGGAGTTGGCACCACAGAAATGCCAGGCTCCTGAACGTGCCCTTTAATTTACAAGCGTTTCTGTATCACTGAGCCAGGCGGCATAGCTGCCCTGGTGGTTATGTGTATGGGGGGAGGGGTTGTCTAGCGATAAAGGGACAGCTGAGCTGGCTGTCTGAACCTCCTGTTGGACATTTTTGTTCAGTGTCCTGGGGGTTATTTCCACTGACACTTTGAATAAGTGTCTATCATTCCATAGATCACATTACCGCCCCAGAAAAAGGATGTTTAAGCACTCTCCATTTCCGTGGGGATTACACATGTTGACTAAAGCCTTAGAATCAGCCTGTGAGGCAGTGTTATGTTAAAACTTCATGCTTCTCATTTCAGAATGTACAGTGGATATAAAAAGTATACACAACACTGTTAAAATGCCAGGTTTTTGTGATGTAAAAAAAAATGAGACCATGATAAATTATTTCAAAACATTTCCTTCCCTTAATGTGGCCTATAACCTGTTCAATTAAATTAATTAAACAAATCTGTTAAGGGGAAAAATACAAAAAGATATAAAAAAAATGTGCAATAAGCCAGTTGCATAAGTGTGCACACCCTGAAACTAATAATTTGTTGAAGCACCTTTTAATTTATTAATTAGAGCATTCAATCTTTTTAGGTAGGAGTCTATCAGCATGCCACATCTTGACTTGGCAACATTTTCCCACTCTTCCTTGCAAAAGCTCTCCAAATCTGGAGATAGCCCTGTGCATAGCCCTCTTCAGGTCACAGATTTTCAGTTGGATTTAGGTCTGGGCTCTGATTGGGCCATTCCAAAACTTTCATTTTCTTCTTGTAAAGTCGTTCTTTTGTTGATCTGTGTGCTTGGGGTCATTCTTCCATTGAAAGGTGAAATTCCTCTTCATCTTCAGCTTTCTAGCAGACACCTGAATGTTTTGGGGCCAGAATTGACTGGTATTTGTAACCGTTCATAATTCCCTCCACCTTGGCTAAAGTCTAGTTCCAGCTGAAGGAAAAACAACTCCAAAGCATGTTGACGCCACAACCATGCTTCACCGTGGGTATGATGTTCTTTTGGTGACGTGCAGTGTTGTTTTTGCTCCAAACATACGTTTTGGAATTATGCCCAAAAAGTTCAACCTTGGATTCATCAGACCATAACACATTTTCCCACATGCTTTTGGAAGACTTGATGTATTTTTCTGCAAAATATAGCTAGGTGTTTCTTTGTAAGGAACGGCTTCCGTCTTGCGACCCTACGCCATAGTCCAGACATATGGAGAATACAGGAGATTATTGTCACATGTAGTACACAACTGGTACTTGCCAGAAATTCCTGCAGCTCCTTCAGTGTTGCTGTAGGCTTCTTGACAGCCTCCCTGACCAGTTTTGGTCTTGTCTTTTCATCAATTTTGGAGGGACGTCTAGTTTTTGGTAATGTCACTATTGTCTCATATTTTCTCCACGTCTTGATGACCGTCTTCACTGTGTTCCATGGTATATTTGATGCAGTTTTTTTGTACCCTTCTACTGACTGATACTTTCAACAATGAGATCCCTATGCTTTGTAAGCTCTCTATGAACCATGACTTTTGCTGTAGGATGCAACTGAGTAAATGTCAGGAGAATCCCACTAGGACAGCTAAACTTTATTAGGGGTTAATCAGAATCACTTTTATTGCAAAAATACTGAATGCTATCATTAAATCAAAAGATGCTTCAACAAAGTATTAGTTTAAGGGAACGCACACTTATGCAATCAGCTTATTGTACGTTATTTTTAATATTTTTCCCCCTAACAGATTTGTTTATTTTTCAATTGAATTGTACAGGTTATACGTCGCATTTATGGTGGGAAAAGTTTTTTTACATCACAAAAACCTGGCATTTTAACAGGGGTGTGTACACTTTTTATATCCACTGTAGATCTGGTTACATTAACCGGACAAATCTCATAGATATTGCTTGAATCCTTATCTTCATCACACTGTTTTTGCTGATGAGGGTTAAAAGCAGGGCGTTTTCCCCCACTTGACTACCTGTGGAAAGCTGTGTTTGAAATTCAACCCCATAGCCTTCAGAGGCCCTGATGTAGAAAAAGGATGGCCTGATGTGAATGAAAGCTGTTTGCTACTTCTGGAACCCTTTCCTTCTGTTGGTATTATGTTGCATCAAAAACAGAAAGATGACAGTGTCACTAATAAAGGATTGTGACAATTTAACCTTTTTCATTAGATCAGGAAAAACAATAAACATTGAATCATGGCTTCTGATGTTTTTCTTTTACTGTGGAAAGATGTGCCACAAACAGGGCAGGTCCTCTGCTGCTGGGACTCACACCCTGTCACCTTCCCATAAAGCAGTGGTACTGAGATACCCTGTTAACCAGAGGAGCAAGTGGCCTTAGTGTCCATCTGCAAGTTAATCTGCTTAATGTCATGTGACGGCATCACACTTTAGAGCGACACGGTGACTCGTATATGTCCGTAATGCGATGCAATCATTTTTGTCTCGCTTCCTGCATCAGGTGTCGTCTGTGCTGCCTGTGTGACTTTGGTCATTGCCATAGTGGCATGCTAATATGTTTCCCACCACCACAGCAGCATTCTAATACATTTCCCATTGCATTGCATAATGCTAGTACATCTCCCATCACCATAGTGGCATGCTAATTAATTTCTCATAACCATATTTGCATGCTAATGCATTTCTAATTGCCATAGCAGCATGCTAATGCATCTCTTATTCTCATAGCAGCATGCAAAATACATCTCCCATCGCCATAGTGACATGCTAATATATCTCTCATGGTCATAGTGGAACACTATTATGTCTTCCATTACTACTGTGGCATGCTAATACGTTTCTCATAGGCAAAGAGTGCTGTGCATGCCATCAACATGACAGTACACCAAAATCGTGAGATCCTAGGCAGAAAATCCATATGTGACTGCTGCTAAATCGGCAAACTTCAGTGAGCGATCCTCGTTGGAGCTGGAGCTGACTGTTTAAATCATTATGCCGACAGATTTTGTTCTGTTTCTCTGGCAAAAACACATCTTCAGCAACTTTATTGGTAAGCATGCGTGGACCTGCTTATCGACCAATGTGTTTCAGACCGCGATTACATTCATGGGAACCATAACAGCACAGGGAGATGCCATTTAGCTCTAATGTTATTACAGTGCATGATAGCTGGGATGGGCCGTTACACCAGTAATGAAGGGCCTTTCTTTGGCGGTTCCTTTTTTATCTTTCATATGGCAGTTTTACATTTCACATGGGCTTCAGCAGTCAGATGTTTTCCTGCCCCTATGAATTCCTCCCTGATGTTTTTCATGGTGCCACAGCAGACCAGTTTAGCAGGAAGCTTACAGAGTGTCCCTGGCACAGTAACCTGTAAATGATGGCATTACAGAGATAAGGTTGTGATGCCTGTTTACTGTGCACAGACTCCATCACTATCTTCTGTTCCGGGTTTTTTTGCACTGTGATATGTGTTGCCTGCTGTGAAAAGCAGACCCTCATTGGTTATAGAGATGGGTTTTTGCACATTGCCTCTTTAAAATAAAGGTGTTGGTGTCTCTGTATTGTTATTGATCCCAGAGAGCTAAAAACACAGTTGATGTAGATGCTCTCCTCCTCTCCATTCTGCACAGGGGTAACTCAGGGGGGCAGTAAACTTGACAGTAAACCTGAGCAACATAATTTTTCCTGTGGCAAAATTACTTATTGCACCATTTCTTGGGATGGGGGTGTGCTCCTCCCTGCTCCTCCCTGCCTCCTGTATTTGTGGGTGGGGTCATGCAGCTGTCTGCTCCATGCTTGGCCCTTTTCTGTCAGATTAGGGTTGTGCTGCTGACTGTCCCTTACTGCTCCCTGTCACTGGGAGTGGGGCTGTGCTCCTGTCTGCTTATTGCTGTGGGGGAAACTGGCAATCCTTATCCAAAAACTGTCAAAATTTGTGAAAAATGGTGGGGGCAAGTAGTATTACTTATACCATTAAATTAGATTCGTAAAATTGTACATTTGTATAACGGTCAGGTCCTGCATTGCATAGCTTTCCACTAGGCCAGGGGTTGGCAGTCTTTTTTGTGGGTTGTGGTGGGCCTCACATTGAGCTTATTTGGCACTGCCGTGCGGTAATTCAATTATTCTGTTTTGTCTGCCTGTCATATTTCTGAAAGTACATATGAAGAATACATACTGTAGAAGGCTGTAGAAGACTGTGACTTAAAGTCCACTGAGAACATGAAAGAATGTGACTCTTTCCCGAAGCGAGTTTGGGATCAGCTCTCTAGACCTGTAATGCATTGCATTAATTGCAGTTCTTGAGAGCGTGTAAGGAATATACGATCAAGGGCATCTCATTCCCCCTCTATGTCACGGTACTGCCATGTCCCTTGGCCTTTCGTTTGGTTTTTACTGAATTGCATCAGCTGAGGTGGGGAAGGGGAGTCTTTATCTATGTGTTAGCTTTAAGTAGGAGCCTCTCTCTCATTTCTGCATTTGCTTCTTAGGTTTGTTTTCTGTTTACTGTGATTGATTGCAGCGTGACATAATGTGTCTCAATCTGTGTGGCAATTTTTGTGCTTGGCTGGCACCCTGGTACTGTCGTCACATGTGACACCACTTCCTTTTTGCTTAATGCAATTACTTAGTAGTCTGAGGTGAAGTCTAAATAGGCACATTTATACATCAATCCCCTCCTCCCCCCCATAACAAAGTTAAAATTCAGAACAAAGGTTTTAACTATTTTTTTAAACTTTCTTTTATAGATTTTTGGGTAAAATCAAACTTATGTCAAGTGGAGCTAATATTACTGTGATCCCCCGCTATATCCTCCTGAGACCCAAGGAAAAAAGTGTCCTTCAGTTTTAGGTTATTTGTCTTTGGAGGAAATAAGACATCTTAAAATTTAGATTTTTTCAAATTTATTTTTATTTTTAATTTCACAGCATGTCCTCTTTAGCAGAGTGCAAATTACCCCTCCATAATTGGGGGGTACTGCCTTCATAACACTTCTATGACCACAGTGGCGACTAGCCCATAGGGGGCGCTCGGGCGCCGCCCTCCCAGATGTGGGGGGAATATAAAAAAATATATATATATTTTATATGTTTAACATATAATGTTAATAATGTAATATATGTTTAACAAAACAGTATTTGGGCTATCAGATGAAGCTTCTAAAAATGTCCATAAATATGAAATTGTGGAGTGCAGAATCAATACCACTAAAATTCAAATAATAGGGCTTATTATTAGCTAGCTAGTTTTTTTTTACGTTGCCCCTATAGGTTTTACTGATGGTAATGTTTTTTTCAGAGCATAACGTTAGATCTTCTTATGCATTAACATTAGCCTAATAACAAACCACATAGGCGAAAGATGGCGAAATAATTTCAGAAAGGCACACTTTATTCATATTACACACATACGGAGTTCATCTCCTTGGAAAATGACCATGATCGATTTTACCTCACCAAATAAGCCTGGTTTAAATAGAGAACTTAACTTATCTTGCTAGTTAACGTAACTAACGTTTACTGTACAGGCCTCAGAAGGACAATGGTAAGTAATTCTACTTATAAAGACATCAGCTTGCATTAGTAGATGAAACACTTAAATGAATAACTGAAGGTTGTAAAATAACACATTTTCAACAGGCTACTTACAGTTGCCAATACACAACGAACAAGTCACTCAATTAGAATGAATGACGCAACCGACTGGCTAACCTGCCTTTAGCGCCGAGGTGGTTAAAATGGTACGGTCCACATTAGGGGTGTTTGAAATCGTTTTACATAACCTCACCTTGTAGGAAAATTTTATCTTTTTTTTTTTTTTTTTACAACAAATGAAAAATGGTAGTACCCCCCTAAACCGCTATTTTTGTCTCTTTGGGGGGGTCTGGGTCTTGATCGGGGGGTATAGTACCCCCCGTAATTCGAACCATGCTCTTTAGTGCACAACAGGAATAAATATGTTTCCTAACATCAGTGAAAAGATAGATACAAAAATAAAATGTCCACTACAATGGACATAAATGTATGGAAGCCCATTTCCAACACCGGGGAAAAGAATAATGTAATGACCAGACAACATGCGTAACTCAAAAGAGCACTTTAATGGACCCTGTACGGACGCAGCCCCAGGGTATATACAGAAATCCAGAGGTTAAATTTAACACTTTTTAATACCTTTTTTAATACTTTCTCAATATTTTTTAAAACCCGCATGGCATTGAGTTGCAACCGTTTTTAAACAAGTTTCAAACTGATTTAAAGATTTATAATGTTACACAATTTTGGCCTGTACAACAGAATTTAAATAGGGAACATGGGTCAGCAGAATAAATTTAGTGACTGTGATTTTGAAAACATCTTGCATTTAACTTCTTCAGTCACAAGTCCATATCTTTATCCACTAGGCTATTCATGGCAAGTGCCTTAATTGTTTGGCTTTTTCTTCAATGAGTTTGTCGATTTGCAGCAGTTGACCAACTGCTCTCATCCATGCATTCCTGATTTCTGAGTTGTGCATCGCATATAGAGCGCTGACTGTCATTATCATAAATTTATCACGCTGATTTAAACTCTTGGTGTGTAAACCTTGTAGTTGCCTGCAGGCATCTTACGTTAGCAAGATAAGTTTGGTGATAATTAATGCAGCTAGCGAATTACTTACAGTACATAAAAACCTACTACTTGGGGTTGCAATCGTTATCGTATTGACCAGTAAACGACAAGAAACATAAATAACACAATCAACAAAAATCTGCTGCCAAGTCAATCAGTACTTGTACTGATCGCTTGCTCCATTTTGATCGCGGTTCCCGAAGAGAACTCTATCGGCAATCTATGGCTCATCCTGCTAGTCCCGGATGTAGAGGGTTGAATTTCGGATCGTATTTTAAACCACTGAAATTGTGGCAGCGTATTTGAAACAGCGAAAATAACGGGACTGAATATTGTAAAGCAGAAATAAGAGGACTGAATGTTACTGCTTGATTAATAAAGATGCGAATAAAACACATGGAATATTTTCAACTGAATTTGTTCTTTTGAAATTTATTTTGAGGCGAAATTATATGAACTGAATTCATGTGGTTGAATTATAAACATGCACTTTAAAATACGTATCTTTTGGAACTGAATTTTGGAAGCCGAATATTTTTGTACTGAATATTTAAGCAATGAAATTACGATTGAAATGTTTTCAGTTGAAATGTTCAATGTTTAAATGTATGCACATATTAAATTACAGTCCCCAAAAATTCAAAGCGTCATTAATGCAATGCGTTTTTATTCGATAAGTGTAATTCAACGTGTTTTTTTTCATCAACGACTTTTGTCATTAATTTACTTCCATAGTCCTTAAACGTTGGTTCCTCTAACCACTTACGTGCAAATTTGCACTTACCCATGATGACTATGACTTAGCTTTTCTGAGTGTAAGCAGCCAACATGTACTTCAGCGCGCAAACTGTTTAAGACGTTGCTCTACCACCGAATATGACGTCAGCATCACAGAGATCATCTATGAATGAAGGAATGAGCTAATCCACATTTTAAATAATTTGCGAGAAATTTAGCAGATAAACTTTAAAACACAAATGGACAATTTGTAGTTAAAAAAAAATCTAAAATTTAATACCTCGTAAATTTGCGTGTAATACCTTTTAATACTTTTTAATGGCTTTAATTTTTGCTTATGTGATTTGCTACCTTTTAATACTTTTTAAAACCCCGCGGACACCCTGAGCCCACGCCAAACTCACAAAAAGAACAGGATGCAACAGAAAAGACGAGCAACAATTATTGTTCCCCAGTATATAAAAGGTTGTGTGGAGCCCACCACTTTTCCTTTTATCCACTCCGCAGGTACCCCACATTCCCGCTATCTCCAAACCCACCGAGATTGGCTGAAAAGGGGTGGGAGGATTGCCCTATAATAAACATTAAATAGTCCTAGTCCTCTAGCTGCTACACTACCCCCACCGCATAGAGTTCCTCGCCCCCGAGGGAACACACAGTCCTGTAGCCTCCTGGGTGGTCTTCTCCGCCTTTGAGGTGGCTGCAGGCCACCGTCACCACCTGGAGTAGTACTGTCGGAAGGATCCCGGTGACCTAGGGAGAAAGGTGAGCTGGACACCTGCTGAACCCCGTCTACCAGTTCAGGTGAACCTGGGGCTGCAGAGGCCCTCGGCACTGGACTCCCAGGGAAAGCAGGATCAACACCCTCCCCCAAAGTGACCATGGGAGCAGCAAGAGGGCTGGACTGAGGGGTGGACAGGGATGAGCTCCCTCTATAGGGAGCCAATCTGTCCCTGTGCAAAGCTACCTTCCTTCCTCACGGGGGTAGCTGAACCCGGTAGACCATGCTCCCCATCCTCTCCATCACTCTGCAGGGCCCCACCCACTGGCTGTCCAGTTTTGGGCAGCGACCCTTCTTCCTCTGCGGGCTGTACACCCATACGAGGTCCCCAGCCTCAAAATTCCCCCCCCTCACATGTAAGCCTTTGTCTTACTCCCGCTTTGACCAATTGGCCCCTAGCAAAATTGTGGGCAGACTCTAGACAGTCCTGGATCTTCCGGGCATACTCCGGACCTGGTGGAGCAGCAGGAGCATCAGGGGGTCTGCCAAAGCTCATCTTGACAGGCGTCCGCAATTCTCTCCCCAGCATTAGAAGGGCTGGTGTGCAACAAGTGGAGTCCTGGACAGCTGACCGGCATGCTAACAGCACCACAGGCAAATGTCGTCCCAGTCCCTCTGGTGCCTGCTTGTGAGGATAGCCAGTTGTTCTGCCAGAGTCCGATTAAATCTTTCCACTAGCCCATCGCTCTGTGGATGCAATGGGGTAGTGCGAGTCTTATGAATGCCCAGCATCTCGCACAATGTGGTGAACACTCGTGACTCAAAATTGTGACCCTGGTCGTTGTGTATGGACCCTGGCACTCCAAACTGACTGAACATCCCCTCTAGCAGTGTGTCTGCAATGGTCTCTGCCTCCTGATCAGGCAGTGCATAAGCCTCTAGCCATTTTGTAAAATAGTCCATTGCAGACAACACAAAACGATTCCCGTGGTCTGAACATGGGAAGGGGCCCAACACATCTACCCCAACCCTCTCCATGGGGGAGCCCACAGGGAACAGCTGGAGGGGGGCACGTGACTGACCCTGTGGCCCCTTCCGGGCAGTACAGGGATCACACCGAAGGCAGAAATCCTCCACGTCCCTCCTCAGCAGCCCCCAGTAGAAACACTGCCTAACACGCCGGAGTGTTTTCGTAACGCCGAAGTGTCCAGACCCCACGGCCCCATGAGCAGCCTGGAGGACCTTCTCACGCATGGACTTGGGAACGACCACCTGCCACCTCTCTTCCCCCGTGGCAGGCTCAATCCAGGCACGCTGCAGCACCCCATCGCACAGGCATAAAGTCCCAAACTTAGCCCACAAGCCTTTCGTGGTAGATGACAGAGCAGCCACCTCCTCCCAGGGTGGCCGCTGCTGGCCTCGGACCCACTGGAACACAGGATGCAGGTCAGTGTCCCTTTCTGCTCCTGCCCCCACTCTGTTATGTCACCTAGCTGCTCTGCCTGCCCCCATGAAACCAGTCCCGCAACAGCGCAACTCACCTCTTCATCACCAAGTTCTCACTCTCGATTCTCCCTCTTCACACAATAATTGCAGCCATCAGTTGCACACGGCCGCCTGGACAGAGCATCTGCATTTGCATGCTGCAGCCCCGCCCTGTGTACGACCGTGAAGTCATAAGCCTGCAGCTCCTCAATCCAGCGTGCAACCTGACCCTCAGGCTCTTTAAAGGACATGAGCCATCGAAGCGCTGAATGATCAGTTCGGACAGTGAAGGGCAAGCCGCAGAGGTAATACCTAAAGTGGCGCACAGCACACAGCACAGCAACAGTCTCCCGCCAGGTGACACAATAGCGTCGTTCCGCCTTATTGAACACCCTGCTGTAATAAGCCACTACCCTTTCCCCCTCCTGCCCCACCTGAGAGAGCACCGCGCCCAACCCCTCATTACTGGCATCGGTGTCCAGAATGAAAGGCAGGCTGGGGTTGGGGGGGGTTAACACAGGGGCCTCAATCAGAGTCTGCTTAAGGGAGGAAAAGGCAGCCTGGCACTCGTCGGACCACACATAGGGGAAGTCCTTCTGCAGGAGTCTAACGAGGGGGGCAGCAGTACAAGAGAAGCCCCGCACAAACCGCCTGTAGTAGGAGGCTAGCCCAAGGAAGGCCTTAAGCTGCGGCTGCGTGGTTGGAGTGGGCCAGTCCCTCACAGCCTGCACCTTATCCTCCATAGTGCCAATGCCCAACCCCCCCAGCTTGTGACCCAAGAACGTTACCTCCCTCCTCATCAGACGGCACTTCTCTGGGTGGAGTTTCAAACCTGCCGCAGCCACTCTAGTCAATACACCCTATAAGGCACCCAGAGCACTCTGGAAGGAGCTGCCGTGTGCAAGAATGAAGAATGTCATCCAGATAAACCAGACATTCACTCCGGGGAATGCCCGAAAGCACCCTATCTATTAAGCGGTCAAACGTTGCCGGTGCATTGCAAAGGCCAAAGCACAGAACCTTAAAGTGCCATAGCCCCCCATTTAAGCAAAAGGCTGTCTTGGGCCTGGCCTCTGCAGCGTAGAGCTTCTTGTCCCGAGCCGCCACGTCCGGGTCCGGCTTAACTCCAGCGATCCCCGGTTGAAACATCTCCCACAAAACAAGTGCCAGGAAAACCGCACAGAAAAGAAAACAAAAAGCACCTAATAGCGAAGCGCTACTGTCGGCAACCCCGAAAAATGAAAAGTAGCAAAATTGTTGTTTTACTTCTGACACCAATTGTAATGACCAGACAACATGCGTAACTCAAAAGAGCACTTTAATGAACCCTGTACGGCCGCAGCCCACACCAAACTCACAAAAAGAACAGGATGCAACAGAAAAGACGAGCAACAATTAATGTTCCCCAGTATATATAAGGTTGTGCGGAGTCCGCCACTTTTCCTTTTATCCACTCCGCAGGTACCCCACATTCCCGCTATCTCCAAACCCCCCGAGATTGGCTGAAAAGGGGTGGGAGGACTGCCCTATAATAAACATTAAATAGTCCTAGTCCTCTAGCCGCTACACTAATATAAAATTTAAGTCGAAATCTCGTTATTTCGTGATATCTCGAAATTTAAAATTAATTAAAATTCATAATTTCGACTTACCTCGACATAACGAGATAACTATCTCAAAATTTCGACTTGGTATCTCGAAACAAGTTTCTAGCTTTAATAACTTTTCACAGAAGTAAGGTGGGGCATTTTTTATGACAGAATCGTGTTGTCGAGTTCACAGACAACGATGCACACCAATTACGAAACACGTAATCAAGCAATACATTTGCTTTGTCCCACGATGCACTGCCTAAATCACACTTTACAACTTACTTATGGATTAATTTGTGTTATCAATTAACTGTCAATATGTATGAAATGGAGCAATGGCATGTAATATGGATACGATGTAATAATAACTGTTAGACAGAAAGTGATCTTGAAAATTCAAAGGGTGTGCATTGTCCCCCAGGTTCCCCTGATCCATGCACACTTCATAGGACATGGCTGTCTCATTTTGTTTCAGACATATTAACCCTTTAGTGCATTACCCCTATGCCATATAATATGGATACAATGTATTAATTAATAACTGATAGACAGAAAGTTATTCTGAAAATCCAAGGGGTGTGCATTGTTCCCTGTAGTCCATTGATCAAAGCACACTTCACTAGAAGTGCCTGTCTTGTCTAGTTTTAAAGTTATTAACCCATTCATGTATTGTCCCATTGCACATTATACGGATACATTCGAACATTCAAAAATTAATTAAAATTCATACGTAAAGCAATCTAGGGAACAAAGGGGTGTGCATCAGTCGCCATGAGCCCAAAATGCTAAACCACCATGTCATTACAGCTGACAGCACCTATAATATTAGCTATTAACATGATTTTGCACAAATCACGAAATGATTTGAAGCGCATAAATAATCGGTGTGCATCGTTGTCTGTGTACTGGACAACACAATTCTGTCATTAAAAACGCACCACCTTCTGTGAAAAGTTATTAAAACTAAAAACTTTTTTCGAGATAATTTCGACTTAGTTATCTCGTTATTTCGAGATATTATCTCGAAATTTCGACTTAGTTATCTCGAGATAATATCTCGAAATTTCGACTTAAATTTTATATTATTTTTTTCCCCGGTGGCGGAAACGGGCTTCCATATAAATGAATGGGTGGGGTCCCAGGAGGATATTGCGGTTCAGCCATCGTGCCCCCGCTATATCGCAAACTTTTCCCCGACGCATCACAGTTCTCTACGTATCGCGTACCTTGCTTGTGGTCCAATTGTTGCGAACAAACTTTTTGTGAACTTTTCATTTTGTTTTAAGCCCTGCGATTTAAGGCTTAAACTATATAAAAAACTTTATTTATATGTTTTTTATATATTGCGGATTTTCACCTATCGCTTTTAAAGTGTGTAGGAGGGATATTTTAAGGCTTAAACTATAAAAAATATTTATTGATATAGTTTTTCTATATCGCGGATTTTCACCTATTGCTGATGGGTCTGGAACGTAACTTCCGCGATAAGCGGGGGATCACTGCATGTAATATCAAGAGCTGAGTTTGTTTCGTTTAAACATTAAGTTGTCGCAATGCCTTTATCAGAGGGATAAAGTGAACTTGTATATTGGCATGCAGACAAAAATATTGGAAGCTCCTCACATTCTTTGCGTGGGATGAGGTTGTGTCACCAACAGTATTGTGTTGGCTACAGCCTGGGTGCCCCCTACAGGCCTGTCAGGTGCCTGCGGTTTCCCAGGTGGCCTGCTTTGTGACCTGAACATTATAAGCAAAGCCAGCCTCCTGACAGGAAGTACCCTTTAGTCTGTCCAGCCTGTGAACCTAGGATGTTGGTGTGTCTCTTATTTGCTTGCCAGGAATAGCCTTTTTGTTTCTATTGTATGTTTATGCTGTTGATATAAACCTGTAATGCTCAGACATTTTCGATTCAGGGTCCAGTTAAGGAACAGGACTTGAGATCTGAGGAGGACCTGCTGCTGGCTCTAGAACTTATAACCTTAGAAACCCTAAAACCTGTTATTTGTCTCAGTTAGAGCTGTCAACCAGGAAAGCAAATAGTGGCAGCATGGAAATGTTTGTTGTTCTTGTGTGCATTTTATTTATCTCTTTGTGGAATGTGATTTGATTTCACAGAAGCTTGACAGCCTGGAGTGTTTTTTTCCTCAGAAAACATTCAGAGAAAGATGTTACTGCTGTAGCTTTTTCAGATTCCCCTGGGATCTTCTCATTTCTGTGCTGTAGGATGTTCTGTTCATATGAAGTCTTTAGCTACTGATTCCAATTGAGGTACCCCTGGGGTTTTGGTCTGGGCTATTTTATTCACCCACCTTTTAAACCCTGCTTTCAAACCCATTGTGCTGAAGCGGTTACCTTTTCAATCTCTGCTGCTTAAGTCTCTACATCTGTGCCCTAGAAATGTCTTTGATGCAAACCCCATCCAAAGGTTTGCAGCATAATCTCATTATAGCACTGTCTTCCATCTCAGTGATGTAGACCAGCTCTCGCTGGGGAGGGATAAGACTGATCTGATGTGCTGCTCTTCCATCCAAGACACATGATGATCCACTTCACAAACTATTGAGCATCCTGTTCCAAGACCGTAAACTTGAGAAGCTGTGATTCTTGGTCGATGGTAGGGCTTTTTTTTAGGGCTGGTTGGCATCATTTCCATCATTATATTTGATGACCTTGATTATGCCTGACAGTCAGTTTCCCTCTTTGTTCCCAAACCCATCCATCCCAGGAAAGACCAGAACCTGCTGTCCCCAGTTAACTGCTGGTACCTCCTACTGAACCAGGTGAGGCGGGAGAGCAAGGACCATGCCACCCTCAGTGACCTGTACCTGAACAATGTCATCATCCGTTTCATGCAGATCAGTGAGGACTCCACTCGACTCCTCAAGAAGGTGAGGCCTGCCCACCATCCAGCAACTCTCAGCTTTTGCTTCTTATCTTCTGATTGTTTCTGAAGAATCCAGGCAGTTATTAACAGTGTCTCCTACTGTGCGTTTCCTGCTGGTAGCTATGTGTGATACATTGCACACTGCTATCATTGCATAGTATCTTGGGAGGTAACCAGGAGGAAAACTCTTTTGCAAACAAGAAATTCTTGCATCTGGGTTAAAGTGTGGATGTAGTTGAATGATACGACAGCTTACTCTGTTTATTGTGTGCATTGTTTATAGAGCTTACACACACTCGTGTTTTGTGTCAAGTACCTATACATTTCTAGGAAACCAGAGCACCCAAATGTTTTAAGCTTGCTGTAGCTTCTGAATTTCTCACATGGGGAAGGAAGGGCTTGATGTTTAAAATCACTCTTTATGGTGTGACTGTCCCCGGGCGGATACTTCCCCGCTTTCTCAGGCCGATGAATAGGCTTGCTTCTGTGCTACTTGATGGTTCTACTTGTAATTCTGATTTTTGAAACACAAGATTACCCTTCAGTGATGCTGTGTCTGGAAGTGATAATAATGCATAACTCTTTCAGAGTTTAAGGATCTCCTGATGCATGGGGTTAGAAAAATGCCCTTTACTGAGTTTGTTCTCTGCATTTAACAAAATTGAATCTGTGAATCTGATGAATGAGTGTGACGCTTTAATTTCCATTTAAAAAAAAACGAATCTCGACTGAGCCATTATTGCGTCCTGCCCTCATTAAGCCTCTAGCTCAAACAGGCTATGTTAAATCATCATCTGCGATCCATATCCTTGGTCTTTCTCTGAGCTGGGGTTGGCCCTCTTGTAGTCACAGCTGAATCACAGTGTGGGAGTCCATGATTAAAGCATTTCCTCATGAAACCACAACGATCTGTCAGGAGTAATGGCTACACAGACCTAGCAGACTCCAATCAGGTTATTATGTGAGTAGCAAATAAATGCCAAAGTTCCTGAAAACCTCTGGATTACTATGATTTAGCTAGCATTAGTTTTACAGGCACCACTGAGCAAGCATCCAGGATCTCACAGCAATGGACAGGCTAATGTAGCCCTAAGACACAGATGACTACAAGAATACAATGCCCTGGCCAAAACTTGTATAAAGCATGTGAAATATATTTACAAGGACAGGTTGATGAATTTGAATGCTCCACCCCAGGCTGCTCATCCAAGGGCTGGTCCGCTATGGGGCAGCGTTGAATGTCAATGGACTTTAGAGCCCATCCCAGATATTGGCATGCACATAGATGATGACCCTGTGCATAGGGACCTCTTTGCTCTACATGTGTCGTAGCTTTGACAGTAATATGAAAGGTGTAAGGACAGATAATGAGTGCAGGAATCAGCATGACTGATGTTTCAACTAACATTTTCACAGTCCTGGCTGGCATTATTTCGGCTGGTTTTGCCATGGAGGCAGCGGGAATATCGAAGTTCTCCCCACACTTCAGTTAAATGATGCTCTCAACAAGCTCCAAAGCAGTTGGGTGATTATTCTGGATAGGAACAGTGCCAATGGGTGCAATCATATTAACCTGGAAAGTAAACCTCAGTACCTCAGTGTCATTTTTAGAGATTTGAAATACCACAAAAAAACATTTTCACAGTTGATTGTTATACAGATCTTTGGTTAATCCACTTCATGAACCCACAAAGACACACAATTAATTAATAATCACAATTTTGACAAACAATAAATTACATTCCCTGTAACCTATAAATAGTTTTAGGCTGTGGTTTTATTGCTTGTCATGTTTTTATAAAATGTGAGGGCAGGCCTAGAAGAGCGCTGAGAACTCTTATCTCCACTATGAACTATGGGAAAATGCTTTCTACATAGACAGAGTGAGAGAAATTAAGCCTCAAACATATGGTGGGTGAGAATACTAAACTGTCCTATCAGTGCTTGATTTTATCAAGAACCTGCAACCCATTGTAAGTGGGTTCCAGTCAGTGACTGATCAAGCAGTGTAATCTCGCCAACCTTGCGTACAGACGCCTCACTGCAGCTCTTGATACTCTGAAAGGAGTGCAGAATTAAAAGCAGGCCATTCCATCAGCAGCTGCCCTGCTGCTGCAGCAATGGGCGTTTGGGAACAAGGTGCTGGAGTAAGAAGCATTAATTACAGGCTGACAGAAGCAGGCCATGGGAAGGGTCTGCTGAGGGCTGCTCACATAGGCCCAGTGTGGTGTCAACACTTCTCCTCACTGCCCCAGGAGTGCTACAGACATGGCTGGCCCTTCTTATGCCGAATAAGATGGTTTCTCAGCAGAAAAGGTTTAATTGGAAATTTAGTTGAAATACTTGGGGAAATGCAGTGATAGAAAGTGTTGCCATGATAGCAGTGATGCTATGCGTAAGTTAAGCAGAAGCTTGGCGATGAGGGCCTTCAATCCTCATGTGTTTGGCCCACCTCGGAAGGGACCAAAATCTGACAGTGGAGGGTCATCTACATGGTTGGGAAGCTTGTAGTTTACAAATTATGGTATTACCTGGTACCTTATCTGTGCCATGCAGGTCTTAGAACAAACATGTGAATTTAAAGATCACATCTGCTCTACAATATATCCATCCGTCTTCCATATTTCCAACACAGGGTCATGGTGGGAGCCTGCATGTTGTATTAGGAAGCACAGGGCAGAAGTAGTGGTGGGCGATATGGCATAATTTATTGCCACCGGTGGCAATTTTATCCACGTTACGCATTTCAAAATTATTGCAAGAATCGTGATACAGTACTACACTTACATGTACTTTAATTTAGCAGATGCTAAATAAATGAGTGAGTTTTCAGTGAATGCCCATTTAAAAGTGCACTCTATCTCTAAACCGTTTGCTCCTTTTGGGAGCATAGGGCCTCGACAACACTCCTCCAGCGAACTCGATTCTGGGCGTCTCTCTTCAGCTGAGCCCATGTCCATTCGGCTGCCTTCATCTCTCGCTCAGTGCAGCGTCTCCACGTCTCCCTTGGCCTGCCTACTTTTCTCTTTCCCTGTGGGTTCCACTCCAGCGCCTGCCTTGTGACATTGTCCGGGTTCTTGCGCTCTTGTGGCCTATCCAGCCCCATTTTCTCTTTCGGATCTCTTTGTTAATGGGGGTCTGCTTTGCTCTTTCCCACAGGGTAGCATTAGAGATCTTTTCTGGCCATCTGATGCGTAGGATAGTGCGAAGGCATCTGTTGATGAACACCTGTAGTTTGGTGGTTGATGTCTTGGTCAGTCTCCAGGTTTCTGAGCCATACAGTAAAACTGCTTTCACACTGGTGTTGAAGATGCAGATTTTTGTCTGTCTGGAAAGTGCGGTAGATTTCCAGATGGGCCGCAGGGTATTGAAGGCATGTCTGGCTTTGTTGATGCGGCTTTTGGTGTCCTTGTCTGCTCCTCCATCCTTGCTCATCACACTGCCCAGGTAGACAAACTTGTCGACATCACTAATGTTGGATCCTTGTAGTTGGATTTGATCTTGCTGCTTATTGTTTATCCGTATGGTTTTTGTCTTTTTGGTGTTGATCTTGAGCCCAACTTTGCCTGCTTCCTCTGCGAATCTGTTCAGTTTCTGCTGTGCATCTTGTTGTCGGGGAGACAGTAGGCTGACATCATCCGCGAAGTCGAGGTCTTCGAGCTGCTTGGTGAAGGTCCATCGAATTCCTGTGTTGGCATTCTTGGTGGAATTCTTCATGATCCAGTCCACTACCAGAAGGAAGATGGTCGGCGACAACAAGCAGCCCTGCCTCACTCCAGTCTTGACCTCAAAGGGCTCCGTCAGCTTGCCTTTGTGGATAATCTGGCATATGGAACTGGAGTACAGTTGCTGGATGATGGCAATAAACTTGGGTGGAATCCCATAGTGTGCCATGAGGTTCCAGACAACCTCCTGGTCCACGCTGTCAAAGGCCTTCTCGAAGTCCACAAAGACTGAGTAGAGTGGGGATTGCCATTCAAGGGACTGCTCTATGATGATGCGCAGAGTGGCGATGTGGTCGATACACGACTTGTCTTGCCGAAAGCCTGCCTGTTCGTCTCTCAATCTCTTGTCTAGAGTCTCCTTCAGTCTCTCTAGCATGATGTGTGTCAGGATCTTGCTGGGAACAGACAGGAGCATGATGCCTCGCCAGTTGTTGCAGCTGGATAGGTCACCTTTCATGGGGAGATTGACAAGGTGCCCTTGTCTCCATTCATCAGGTACTTGTTCCTGTGTCCAGACTTTCTGTAGCAGGGGGTGCACTACTTAATACTATTATTATGATGGAATAAACCGACAAGCAATATCACACGCCTGTGTGTTTGGAACCTGCATCAGTACTACAACAAAAACAGACCGATGTGAAACAAAGCAATTTAATCTCACTTCTTTATCAGTTGCCTGACTAAGAAGATCTTTGTTTAGTAACTAGTAAACTAAAAACGTATTTGATCTTTTATAACCAGTTAGCTAACTTGGCAATAATCAAACAAACAAACAAATAAATAAAAACACTTAAAAATATAATGGAACTTTTAAAATGATTGCATTTGTGTTACACACAAAAAAACACACCCATAGATGGGTTGACTATGCTGTCGATTAAACAGGACTGATAAGAAAAAAATTGGTTCCAGGAAAGGTTCTACTTTATGTTGAATGGTTTGGATTAACACAATCTACTGTAATTTGCAAACTTTGTAAAGATTTTGTTCATAGAAAGAAGTGCAATTGTTCAGAAAAGATACTGACCAAAGTAATAAATGTTTGCTTGAACTCACAACTTTTCAGACATTAACACTTAAAAAAATAAAAGCACTGTTGCTATAATGAGTTGGTTATATGTACAATATTTTACATACCTTAATAGTTAATTATGGGCCTATTCATGTCAATGAAAGGCCCATATTACTATTCACCTAGTAAACTACATTTTCCGAATTTGCGCTGAGCCCATAAAATGGACATAGCTCACTTTGGTGCCAAATTGTAGGGCTTGCCTAGCTGGACGGATTGACATATCGTTTGTCTCCGTAATCCTTATGGATTGTGTGCAATTCCCTCTCAAAGTCGAAAAAAAAACTTTATTATTATTATGGGCCTATTCATGTCAATGAAAGGCCCATATTACTCTTCACCTAGTAAACTACATTTTCCGAATTTGCGCTTAGTCCGTGAATGGCACGGAGCTCACTTTGGTATCAAATCGTAGGTACTTTATTATGGGTCTATTCATGTCAATGAAAGGCCCATATTACTCTTCACCTAGTAAACTACTTTTTCCAAATTTGCGCTCAGCCTGTGAAATGGACGGAGCTCATTTTGGTGCCAAGTCAAAGGGCTTACTTAGACGGACGAATTGGTATATCGTTTGTCTCGGTGCACCTTACGCATTGCGTGCAATCCCTTCTCAAAGTCGAAAAAAAAACGTTATTATTATTATTGTGGGCCTATTCATATCAATGAAAGGCCCATATTACTCTTCACCTAGTAAACTACATTTTCCCAATTTGCGCGGAGCCCATGAAAGGCACGGAGCTCACTTTGATACCAAATCGTAGGGCTTGCTTAGCTGGACGGATTGACATATAGCTTGTCTCCGTACTCCTTACGGATTGCGTGCAATTGCCTCTCAAATTCGAAAAAAAAACTTTATTATTATTATTATTATAATTATGGGCCTATTCATGTCAATGAAAGGCCCATATTACTCTTCACCTAGTAAACTACATTTTCGCAATTTGCGCTGAGCCCGTGAAAAGCACGGAGCTCACTTTGGGGCCAAATCGTAGGGCTTGCCTAGCCGGACAGATTGTCATATCGTTTGTCTCTGTACTACTTACGGATTGCGTGCAATTGCCTCTCAAAGTAAAAAAAAAAACTTTATTATTATTATTATTATTATTATGGGCCTATTCATGTCAATGAAAGGCCCATATTACTCTTCACCTAGTAAACTACATTTTGCCAATTTGAGCTGAGCCCGTGAAAGGCACACAGCTCACTTTGGTGTCAAATCGTAGGGCTTGTTTAGCTGGACGGATTGACATATCGTCTGTCTCCGTACTCCTCACGAATTGCGTGCAATTCCCTCTCAAAGTCGAAAAAAAAACTTTATAATTATTATTATGGGCCTATTCATGTCAATGAAAGGCCCATATTACTCTTCACCTAGTAAACTACATTTTCCCAATTTGCGCTGAGCCCGGGAAAGGCACGGAGCTCACTTTGGTGCCAAATCGTTTGTCTCCGTACTCCTTACGGATTGTGTGCAATTACCTCTCAAAGTCGGAAAAAAAACTTTATTTATTATTATTATGACGTTATTCACGTTAAAACACAGTAAAAATACCATATGAATGCATTAAATGCTAACTTTTACCTAGCATTAGCCTGTGTCTAACAAACCATGTGAAGAGTAGAAAGGATCGTCTTTTTTCATGGCAGTGAATGGCCCATTGACTTCAATGCATTTCAGTCAAAGTTTTCCCACAGGGCCAGCGTTCGTACCACAGAAACAAGACTCGGTATTCAACCTTAGGCCTCATCACCCAACACCTTAAGACCACCATCTTCACCCGCACTCGTCTTTCATCCCTCGTTCTCTCCCATTGACTTTAATGCATTTCAGTCAAAGTTATCCCACTGGGCCAGCGTTCATACCACAGCAATAACAATCGGTATTCAACCTCAGGCCTATTAACCAAACACATTAAGACCACCATTTTGACCCGCACTCGTCTTTCATCCCTCGTTCTCTCCCATTGACTTTAATGCATTTCAGTCAAAGTTATCCCACTGGGCCAGCGTTCATACCACAGCAATAACAATCGGTATTCAACCTCAGGCCTATTAACCAAACACCTTAAGACCACCATCTTGACCCGCACTCGTCTTTCATCCCTCGTTCTCTCCCATTGACTTTAATGCATTTCAGTCAAAGTTATCCCACTGGGCCAGCGTTCATACCACAGCAATAACAATCGGTATTCAACCTCAGGCCTATTAACCAAACACCTTAAGACCACCATCTTGACCCGCACTCGTCTTTCATCCCTCGTTCTCTCCCATTGACTTTAATGCATTTCAGTCAAAGTTATCCCACTGGGCCAGCGTTCATACCACAGCAATAACAATCGGTATTCAACCTCAGGCCTATTAACCAAACACATTAAGACCACCATTTTGACCTGCACTCGTCTTTCATCCCTCGTTCTCTCCCATTGACTTAAATGCATTTCAGTCAACGTTTTCCCACTAGGCCAGCGTTCATGCCACAGCAACAAGACTTGGTATTTAACCTTAGGCCTCATCACCCAACACCCCAAGTCCACCATCTTGACCGACACTCTTCTTTCATGCCACGTTCTTTCCCATTGACTTCAATGCATTTCTGTCAAAGTATCCCTACTCGGCCAGTGTTCATGCCATAGCAATAACAATCGGTATTTAACCTAAGACCTATTAACCTAACACATTAAGACCATCATCTGGACCCGCACTCGTCTTTCATCACTCGTTCTCTCCCATTGACTTCAATGTATTTCAGTCAAAGTTTACCCACACGGCTAGTGTTCATGCCACAGCAATAAGACTCTGTATTCAACCTCAGGCGTCATCACCCAACACCCCAAGTCCACCATCTTGACCCGCACTCGTCTTTCATCCCTCGTTCTCTCCCATTGACTTCAATGCATTTCTGTCAAAGTTTTCCTACTCGGCCAGTGTTCATGCCACAGCAATAACACTCGGTATTTCCTATTCGGCCACATCATCAACACTTAATATTAAACCTCAGGCCTCATCAACAAACACCTAGCAACACCGTAGCAACCACCTAGCGACGCCTAGCAACAGCATAGCAACCACCTACAATTGCATAGCAACACCATAGCAACCATTTAGCCACGCCTAGCAACCACCTAGCAACCAGGTACTGAGACCATAGCAATGCCTTCTGACACCATAGCAACCACCCAGCTATGCCTAGCAACACCATAGCAACCACCCAGCTATGCCTAGCAACCACCTTCTTAGACCATAGTAACGCCTTCTGACATCATAGCAACTAACTTGCAGCAGGTAAGTAATCATATGTTTATAAATTTGATTATGCACATACAGATGGAGATAGTCAGGCTGCTCTGCATATGTTTTTGCAAATAATTTTGCTACAATAATAGCCGAACACAATTAGCTAAAGTAATAACACACGCGGTGTCATTAGGCAAAACTGAAATGTATATTTTAGTGTCATCGGCATAGGAGTGATAATTAACATCATGTTTTACCTAATGGCAGCATGTACAGAAAAAACAATAAAGGTCCAAGAATTGATCCCTGTGGTACTCAGTTTTGACCAGTGGCATTGATGGCAGTACAGTTTTTTTAACATTTGAACATATTGATATTCAGTAGTCAGATATGATTTAAACCACTTTGACACCATCCCACACAACCCAAAATCAAATTCAAGTCTTTTTAACAGAGTAAAATGGTCAATCATGTCAAAGGCTGCACTAAGGTACAAAAGCATTAGCACAGTCACATTGCCAGCATCATTTGCCATTGTTATCATTTATGACTTTAGTGTCAGTGCTGTGTCCCTCGCAGAAGCCCGACTGGAATCCATCCTGTATGTTGTGTCTCTTGAAGTATGACTGAAGTTGAGTAGCGACTATCTTCTCCAAAACAATGGTATATTACATGCAGGTCTTTAATTGCTGAGCTCCTGTGGATCCAAACTTAGTTTCTTCAATAGAGGTCTAATTACTGCTACTTTAAATTGGTTAGGCACATTGCAGGTTTGCAGCCCGGCCATGGCAGAAGAGTCACGTCTATGGGAAAGTCCTTAACCCGCAATTCCATGGGCATCACTGTGGGTTGCTGCCCTTCACTGCCAAGCTTTCTCTCACTATACGCTATATAGTACACCTGCTTATTCATGCAGCTGTCTAATAAGCCAACTCTAACATTTCTGACTATCAAGTCTCCAATCATGAGCACCTTTTCCGCTACGGCAGACAAACTGCTGAGAGCAGAGAACTTGTTGCTAAGTGCAACAGCTGACTGGTGTGCAACAGCTCTCAGCTCAGAGCTCCTAGGACTATGTCTGACCGTGACCCAGGGCTCACCTGTGCTGGCTGCTGGTGTTGGCTCCGAGGACCAAGGGACTACAGCCAGATCTAAGCTGGCTATGTGCTACAGTTGAGCTGTATCTAAAAATCACTCAGTCTGGTTAATCTTCACTTAAGGTACTAATGTGCCCCTCCAATGCGCACACCTTGTCCTCCAACTTTACTATGACTATTCACTTCAGGCATACAATGCTGTCAGGAATGTTCGAAGGACAATCTATGCTGTACATGCCACAGGAGCTACAGTACAAGACACAGGTGCAGAAGACAATCACAACTTTCCCTTTTGATTACAATTGATTGTCGGAGATCGTCTGTGGCCAGGAAAGGTGGTTAATCTGAGTTTGGAGATTAGCTTGCGGAAGATTATTCTGTATTAATATATTTGTAATATATACATGATCCGCACACACACACACAATACCATTCAGAGGCACCACATTTTTCAAATGTTATAGCCCAGAGTACCCCAAGGAAGCTCCTGCAAATCCAGGGAGAATATGCTGTCTTTATGCACATAAAATGCGGGAAAGATTCAAATTCTGTATACGTGTAGTTTGTTGTTCATGTGATGAATTTTGGCTAGTGAAGTGATGATGTATCTGAAACAATAATTTCAACGTTTTTCAGCCTGTCTGTATACAAAGAAAACCACATTATTGCTTTGTCATTGAGTGCTTAATGAAATGGCCTTAAAGGTGAGGTGTGATATGAAGAGAAGTTTAACAGCACATGCTTTATGCTGGGTTTATGGGTTAGTACTAGATCAGTGGGGTTCCTTTCCACTGAATTGTTTTCTTGGTCGATTCATTTTCAGCTTGCTTTTATTATGTCTGTGCTGATTTAAGTGGGTTAGCAAGGTAAGTGGCCATTGGACTAAATCTCTACAAATTAAGACCAATAACAGAGTATTAGGCCAGAGTCGGGGCATAAGGAGATAGATCTCAGAATTCTCCCATACCTACTAAAATACTGCTTAACTATTAGATGCCATAGTGAGGGGCAATGAAAGAATAGGTTTGGAGAATGCGATCTGATTAGATGACATTTTGACTAACGATCATGGGCTCAACTGCATTTCACGCATGGATTGTTTCAAAATAAAAGTTGTCCACTGCCCAATTTTTATTTTAATTTGCCTGTTGTCAAATGACTGTTATATATGTATTTTGTTTCCAATTGATGTTTACCCATGATGCATTCATTGTAATATGATTCTCTCTGTTTCCAGAGTAAGGAGATAGTCTTTCAGCTCCAGGAGGACTTGATGAAAGTTTTAAATGAGCTGTACACCGTAAGTGCTGTTCTTTTCCCTGTTTTCAGTGGGTTCCCAGAAAAAAAACTTTTTGGATTGTTTTTGTAATGTTCATGTCATTTTTAGTAGGTCATCTAGGTTACATGGTCAAAAGTGAGCAAACTTGAATTGTTAAAGTTGGAAAATAGCGTAGATCACAGGTGTCAAATTCAAGGCCTACAGGCTTCATCCAGCCCATGATATTGTATCCAGCCTGTGCAATGAAATCTTAAATCTATCAGAACTAGCCCTCCAGTATACAGCGCACACATCAATGGCATTACAAATCGCAGATTGCATAGCAGTCTGTCCGTCAGTCAAGGTAGGGCTACACGAATTCACTTCGTGATGCACTCGCAATTATATGGCGCATGCTCAGTAATCACCAGGGCTGGCTGCTGAAACGTTTATCTGGATGCCAGCATTTCAGTACTATGTGAACATTTACTTATGCAGACAATTTGGTCAGCAAATTGGTAGTGCACCTAAAATGTTAGTAATCGGTATAAATTTGGCATATCCTTATGTTTAATAAAGCTTGGGACTTTAAAGTGCTCAAAGTACTGCCACACCGCCAACATCATTTTACCTAGTTTAACCACAATTTCTCCTCTTTTAAAAGATGATGTGGCTGATCAGTTTCTTTTTTTCTCTGCGTCTTCAGTGCTTATGGCTACCAATCAACAGATAATTTCAGCTGTCTGGCTTGGTCTTACACCCAGGAAAATTCATGTTTGTAATTGACCCCTATGAATGGGATGCAAAAGGTTAACCTTCTCGAAAGCAGACATGAGCTTTTCTGTTTGGCGTGCATTAGGACCTAAGAATAAGGCTCACATAGCTGAGAATTTCAGCAGGTAATCCTTGCAAGTCATACATTAATCATTTAGCTACGCAACTGCTAGGAGGGCCAGATGGCCAAATAAATTATTTATTTATTGAAAGAGGTTTTTTTTTGGCTAATTTATTCATTCATTTTCCACTACAAGAACTGCCTCACAAGCTACACAATAAAGAGCATTCATCAGCTGTCAGAGTTTAGAGTCAGAGCCCAGGTCTCAGGGTGCTTCGTAGCAGAGATGGGGAGTCAAGTTTGTGAATCGGATTCAAGTCGCTCTTAAATTGATTTCCGACTCTACTTGCAACTCGTTACTTCAACTTGACTCTGACTCCTTGATAGCAACTTGTGAACAATAAGAGGCTTTAAGGCTCTGTTGAAATTTCTACACATGAGGTGTTAAACATGCTAGGTGGTGTCAACAATCTCTAACACGTTTCTGTTTTGTCACTAGTTCAAATTATGGACCTGATATGACAAAGTACGGGATATACCGAGTGTTATTTTGAGTGTTATTTTACATTAGATGGCACCGCTTAGAAATAGGCGTTGCTTAACATATGTCATAAATTATATATCGCCTATATTGTGTTGTCATATAGTGACACCGAATGGTATAGATTGCCATAAATCTGATCATTTAGCAGGTATGTCCCAAAAACACAATTTAGCAGGTATGTCCAGAAAAGTTTCTGACTTCCCCTTCCAAGTCAAGCTGTATTTTTTTACAAATTAAAAAGTGCCTGCACCTCTTCATTGTGCCCTACATTACATTGTGCCCTACGCAATGTAGTGTTATGTCTTAAATGATTCACAGTACTGTCACGCATTCAAATTTAACGGTTTTTAATAAAGAAAAAACATAATGCCTGCAAATAATTTGGTTTGAATAGTAATATAACTGACCGCTCTCCCATGACTAAAAGAGTGGCATGACTGCATACACTAATTTAACTTTTTAACATGGAGTTTGTGGTGTTACTTGCATAATCATGTGAGAGACAAATCAATTGTATACATTAATTGGAGTTTTTGCTTTGGAACGATGTGTAAAAATGAAGATGGTGATTTACTTTAACATGCATTTACTTTAGCAGCATGACAAATGGGGTCTTGGTCATTCTCATTCATTAGCCAATCACATTACTGTAACATAGTTTAGGGCAGAGTCAGGCATGGTTTGGTTAGGCTGCTTCATTCACAGGAAGCTTCTTTTTTGTTAATCATGTCGGGAAAGGTTTCAGTTGCGCGCGCGCATGTGTGTGTGTGTGTGTGTGTGTGGTCCAGGTATACATTACATTGTTGGTGTTATGGCGCGTACGCGCCCGGAGCGCAGACAAACAGGCAGGAATCCAGGGATCAGGAACACGGGGTTTAATGGCAGCACAAAGCACGCTACGTTACAACATCAATGACCGGACTGGGGAAACAAACGGAAACGCGGACTAAATACAATGAACTAATGACAACAATCAGAAACAGCTGTAAAACACTGGGATTCCACATGAGGTTAACGAGGAGAGGAGCGGACGATCGGGGCATGACAGTTGGGACATTTGAATGTCTCCACAATGTGACAAAAACTGTTATTTTCTAGCTCTGGGCGCCAGTTGCTGGACAACTTCCTGTACAGATTTGTCCCTAGTCGCGCCGCCGGGCTGTCTCTCCTCCTCCACCTCCTCCCCCCGCACATATCCCTTTTCCTCGTCCGTTTTTTCTTTCCGCTCGGTAATGATAATTTCTTGCCCCTGATTTTCCTCTTTTCAGACTAAATTCAGATACCTCTGTAGCAATTGGTTGTATCTCTTTACTTTTTCATGTAAACTCTTGTGATAAATGTACAAAACATTTTCGTGCAGGTTTGAAAAATAAAAACACACAAGTTACATTTTAAAACAAATGTACATCTTTGAAAAAAAACTTTCATTTTAAAACATCTTACTTTCATGATACATTTTAAAAACCATCTTACTTTGAAAAACTTTCATATTACATTAACAAATTTATTCGATGAAATATTTTTAAAGACGTACAACACCCTTTTACGATGCTGCTAGTTTTACATTTCAGTACCAAAAAGGCAGAGTTTCCCCGCTAGTCAACAATCTGCGTTTGTCGTAGACCTTTTTATCTAGAGGCCTATTAAACAGGCGAAAACTATTCATGTCGTGTTCGATTTTGTTGTAGTGCGTCATTATAGGGAGATTATTCCTACATCCACCGATGTAGTTTTCAAGCAATCCGATCATACTGTCAAAGTTTACCTTTTGACAGGTTTCGTAATTTAGATTTATACCCTTACATTTCAACTGTGTTTTCCTGTTGTTGAGTCGGTAACAGTAACTTTTTGGCCCCAGCGCACCCCACGAAGCGATGTATTCGTTGGGGGCTAATTCGGACATGAGCTCCTCCAGGTAATTTCCTAAGGTCGGCTCATATTCACCCGGCCTGCTTATGTACACGATGCTGTCTGTGTCGTGATACAGGACCCACCGCCCCAATTTTTCCAGTTCTTTGTAAAGTGTCAACCGCCCCCATGCGGTAGTTTGACAGGCTATGAATATGTTAGTCTTTCCGGGCGGCACTTTGTAGGAAGACTTGTAACGGCAGCGGATGAGGGCGACCCCATCGTTGACAAAAGCAAAACTGGAAATGTCGTACAGCTCCGAGCAGAAAAAATTTAAAAACACCCCCGGGTCAGACACTATAGATGTCTGGAGCATGTTGTTCCTCTTACCCCATAGAGAGTTAAGCAGAAGCTTGGCCACCTGCCTCTTACCCCCGTTAGACCCTATCTTATCGGGCTCCAATTGGATCCCCTCACGCTTGAGATTTAATATAGTCCCTACGACCCGCGTCATCGGTCGCGTCGTCGGGGTAGCCCGAAGCCTGTTGCTTCACTTTGAGAAAGGTTTTAATGTAGCCTCTAAACAGGTTGCCGCTGGTCTGGGGAAAATGCCACACTTCGTGCACCTTCACGACCGAATAGCCCCTGCCAAAAGCCAGATTGAGCTCCGCAGAGACCCACATGCCGGTCAGCGCCCGCTCTGCGTCAGAATGACCGCAGGCCCCCTCCTGCCTGTTCTCGATCACGCACGTCCTGCACAGTGTAAACACAAGTTTCCCATTTGGCAGTCTGCTGGGTAGGACGGGGAAAAACAGCTTGCGCGGGGGGTTCACCGTGGCTTTGATCAGGCCAAAGTATTTATTCAGAGGTTTAAAATTTGAATGAATGATTACTGGGTGCCCCACGGGGAATTCACATTTAGCCAGATTGAATGGGTACAGCAACGTGAAATCCACGTAGTGGACGCGCTCTTCCCCCGTGACGTCGTAACGCAGGTGAATCGCTGACGTCCGACCCCCAAACAGCACTTCTCGCGGCCTAAGCGGGTCAGGGGGCTGAAAGTCTGACAGGAAATGCTGCATTTGTGGGTCGTGAGTTTTAGCGTGAGCCCATTCGTGTTCCCAGATGGATTCTATGTTCATATTAAACTCTTGGCGCAATGGCTCGAGTTTTCCCCTTGTTTTAACGTACAGGGAACCGAAGCTCTCGCGGGTCAGGGGGCAGACATCGTGTTCATTGTTGCACATAGGACACCCGTGAAACTGGCAGCCTAGAAACTCGAAAGCCCATTTCTTTCCCTCTATCTCCGCGTATCCGTGTAGATGAAAGCGCCCCACACACACTTCACCCCCAGGCAGCGCATGTCAAATTTCGATGCCGCGTGTGTGGCCGATGAATTCTAGCTACTGGATCGAAACGTTGGAATAACTTTTGTATTGCCTTCTGTAAACCCATACGTCCGGGATCGCGATCATATCTCTGGGCAGGAAATTTGTCCTGTAAACCAGCAACGCGGCTGAAGTGATGGTCGCAACCCATGAGCGTTTTAAACTCCCACAGGAAGCGCAAGCAGCCCTCTCTCAGAATCTCCACGTCGTTCTTACAGTAAGCGATCGTCTCTTTGTGAAAATTAAAGGTCTGGTGCTTTACACCGTCATACCATTGATAAAACTTGTCGCGTTCTTTGCCGGGCATTTGATCGGGCCCAAACTGATCGGGAGGAGGGTACAGGCCTACGTAGCTAAAGTTTTCCATGTCTGTGAAATGATACAGAAAATAGCCTTTTCGCATCTGAGTTGAGCAACCCATAGCATTTCTCAATGGCATGCTTAGAAAGGAGTGACTGTCGATGTACCTTTGCTCAAACACGCTGTCCACGATGAGAATGATTTTTTTCCGCTGTGACATCACACGCGGTTCCACCACTTCCTTCACCATCGCGTTCAGTATTATGTAATTATCGAACGCCTTTCCATAGTGACTAATGAAACATGTCCCTGTATAGTAGGGTGTCCTGAAATGTCTGTGGAGGTGCAGCGCACAGTCAGGCCCCTCGGCGGTCATTGTCTCATTCTGATCGGAGATGGTGCACACGTAAATGGGAATATGGGTACCCGAGCTCTGGGATGGTTCAAAGTCAAAAAACACATACTTGGGGGCCTTTTTACTGCCCTCGCCCTCACCCCTTTGGGCGACCCATTTCCCTTTGTTAGGCTTCTCCGGGTGGATTTAAATAGCAGAGATGTGGGGTGGATATGTCGGATTCGGCTGTCTGGAGTTTAGCGTCGCATATATTACATTTTACTGTTTTACACGAGTGCGGTTTTGGGTTCTCGGGACTTAGGTAGTAGTTGAGCCCGCAAGCTTTGCATTTTCTGAACTTGTCACAGGGGCTAGCAATCTCACCCCTAACGGGTCAGACCCTCGGCGTATGGTGACACTCGAAGCACATGTTATTTAAGCATCTGAGATTACACTGCTTACACACTATCCCCGGTGTGGTTTCACCTTCTCTACAATTAGTCTGACAGACGTTGCAGAATTTTTTGCAGCAATCAATTAATTTCTCAAAATTGATGATGTCATTTAAACAGACAGCATGATCGTGGGTGAAACCCGCTTTCTCCTGTAACTCCAGGCCGATCTGCGTCCCTCTGCGTCAGTGAGGTTTCCGTGGAGCATATGCGGCAAGTTTATGGCGAAACACACTCTGCTGTCATTTTTTTTAATGATAAACGTGTTTGGCTTTTTTAGAAATTATTTCTGAAGCTAGCATGGTCTGTAGTTTTCATTTGTTCCTACCGCCACCGCATGGGATATTGATTACATCTACAATTACTTCTAGGTTGGAATTGTTTAATATCTCTTGATTAGACTGAACCAGGCGAACCAGCAGTTGCTGAAAGTCTGTCAGCTCCCCCTCCCCGTACCGTACGATTTGCGACAGCTCATGGTTTAAAAAGTCACCATGCAGGGTGACCTGTATATAAGCTCCCCATGCGGCGTAAGGTATCGCCTCATTCACAATATTTTGAAACCCCCCGATTACATTTTCGTAGTACTCACAGAAATTGGCTTCGTTTCTAGGTTGCGGGATATTTAGAATCCGCCTAATCTGTACATTATTGAATCTGCGGTGATGCACGACCCCGTCAGGCTGCGGATCCAACATTTCCAAGTCACCACCACCACCTTCCTGTTCAACATCGGCATTTTCAAATTCTCCCAACCCCAAGTCATTTTCAATCTCCTCTGCATTGAGAAGAAATTCTGCGTCTGACAAGGCTTCCCACAATTCAGAATCTGCGGGGGACCATACGGCCTCGTCGCCGGGCAGCCCCGATCCCGCTTCTGGTTCAGAGCCCCTTTCATTTAACATGCTTATTAATGTCTCAAAGGATGGTAGGAAACAGGGCTCTTGGGCCCTCGCTTCACCAGACGCTGCGGGTGGCGAGTCGTGTTGAGCGAAGTAAACTGCATCATTTTCATTATTATTATTATTATTAGCGTTGTTGATGTTGTCAATTTCATCTAATAAGTAATGGGCTCACCACCCATAGGAGGGGCCATAGGGGTCGGGTGCGTTGTGAGCTGGATAGTGGCCAAAGGCGGGGACCTTGGCGGTCCGATCCTCGGCTGCAGAAGCTAGCTCTTGGGACATGGAATGTCACCTCTCTGATGGGGAAGGAGCCTGAGCTGGTGCGCGAGGTTGTGAAATTCCGGCTAGACATAGTCGGGCTCACCTCGACGCACGGCTTGGGCTCTGGAACCAGTCTCCTTGAAGGGGGTTGGACCCTCTTCCACTCTGGAGTTGCCTGCGGGGAGAGGCGCAGAGCGGGGGTGGGCATACTTATTGCCCCCTGGCTGGGCGCCTGTACATTGTGGTTTACCGCAGTGGACAAGAGGGTAGCCTCCCTTCGCCTTCGGGTGGGAGGACGGGTTCTGACTGTTGTTTGCGCTTATGCGCCGAGCGGCAGTTCAGAGTACCCACCCTTTTTAGAGTCTCTGGAAGGGTGTTGGAGAGCCCTCCTTCTGGGGACTCTCTTGTTCTGCTGGGGGACTTCAATGTTCACGTGGGCAATGACAGTGAGACCTGGAATGGCGTAACTGGGAGGAACGGCCCCCCCGATCTGAACCCGAGTGGTGTTCTGTTGTTGGACTTCTGTGCTCGCCACGGATTGTCCATAATGAACACCATGTTCAGGCATAAGGGTGCTCATATGTGCACCTGGCACCAGGACACCCTAGGCCGCAGTTCGATGAACGACTTTGTAGTCATGTCATCGGACTTGCGGCCGCATGTCTTGGACACTCGGGTGAAGAGAGGGGCGGAGCTGTCAACTGATCACTACCTGGTGGTGGGTTGGCTCCGCTGGTGGGGGAGGAAGCCGGCTAGGCCTGGCAGGCCCAAGCGTATAGTGAGGGTCTGCTGGGAACGTCTGGCGGAATCCCCTGTCAGGAGGAGTTTCAACTCCTACCTCCGGCAGAACTTTTCCCATGTCTCGGGAGAATGGGCCATGTTCCGCGCCTCCATTGTGGAGGCGGCTGACCGGAGCTGTGGCCGTAAGGTGGTCGGTGCCTGTCGCGGTTGCAATCCGCGAACCCGCTGGTGGACACCAGTGGTGAGGGATGCCGTCAAGCTGAAGAAGGAGTCCTATCGGGCCTATTTAGCCTGTGGGACTCCAGAGGCAGCTGACGGGTACCAGCAGGCCAAGCGGGATGCAGCTTCGGCGGTCGCTGAGGCAAAAACTCGGGTTTGGGAGGAGTTTGGCGAGGCCATGGAAAACGACTTCCGGACGGCTTCGAGGCGATTCTGGTCCACCATCAACACTGTCCACCTATCTCGGGGGCGGAGGTCGCTGAGGTGGTTAAAAAGCTCCTTGGTGGCCGAGCCCCGGGGGTGGATGAGATCCGCCCAGAGTTCCTTAAGGCTCTGGATGCTGTGGGGCTGTCTTGGTTAACACGCATCTGCAGCATCGCATGGACATCGGGGGCAGTGCCTCTGGACTGGCAGACCGGAGTGGTGGTCCCCCTCTTTAAGAAGGGGGACCAGAGGGTGTGCTCCAACTATAGGGGGATCACACTCCTCAGCCTCCCTGGTAAGGTCTATTCAGGGGTTCTGGAGAGGAGGGTCCGCCGGATTGTCGAACCTCGGATTCAGGAGGAGCAGTGTGGTTTTTGCCCCGGCCGTGGAACAGTGGACCAGCTCTATACTCTCCGCATGGTTCTGGAGGGTTCATGGGAGTTTGCCCAACCAGTCTACATGTGTTTTGTGGACTTGGAGAAGGCATTCAACCGTGTCCCTCGGGGAGTCCTGTGGGAGGTGGTCCGGGTGTATGGGGTGTATCCTTTTAAGGGCTGGTCCCTGTATGACTGGTGCCAGAGTCTGGTCCGCATGGGCGGCAATAAGTCGGACTTGTTTCCGGTGAGGGTTGGACTCCGTCAGGGCTGCCCTTTGTCACCGATTCTGTTCATAACTTTTATGGACAGAATTTCTAGGCGCAGCCAGGGCGTTAAGGGTGTCCGGTTTGGTGACCTCAGGATTAGGTCTCTGCTTTTTGCAGATGATGTGGTCCTGTTGGCCTCATTGGACCGTGACCTTGAGCTCTCGCTGGGACAGTTCGCAGCAGAGTCTGAAGCGGCTGGGATGAGAATCAGCACCTCCAAATCTGAGACCATGGTCCTCAGCCGGAAAAGGGTAGAATGCTCTCTCCGGGTCGGGGATGGGATCCTTCCCCAAGTGGAGGAGTTTAAGTATCTCGGGGTCTTGTTCACGAGTGGGGGGACGATGGAGCGGGAGGTCGACAGGCGGATCAGTGCGGCGTCCGCAGTGATGCGGGCACTGCATCGGTCTGTCATGGTGAAGAAGGAGCTGAGCCAAAAGGTGAAGCTCTCAATTTACCAGTCGATCTACGTTCCTACCCTCACCTATGGTCACGAGCTGTGGGTAGTGACCGAAAGAACGAGATGGCGAGTGCAAGTGGCCAAAATCAGTTTCCTCTGCAGGGTGGCTGGGCTCTCCCTTAGAGATAGGGTGAGGAGCTCGGTCATTCGGGAGGGACTCAGAGTTGAGCCGCTGCTCCTCTGCATTGAGAGGAGTCAGATGAGGTGGCTCGGGCATCTGATTAGGATGCCTCCTGGACGCCTTCCTGGTGAGGTGTTCCGGGCATGTCCCACTGGGAGGAGGCCCCGGGGAAGACCCAGGACACGCTGGAGGGACTATGTCTCTCGGCTGGCCTGGAAACGCCTCGGGATTTCCCCAGAGGAGCTGGATGAAGTGGCCGGGGAGAGGGAAGTCTGGGTTTCCCTGCTGAGACTGCTGCCCCCGCGACCCGACCTCGGATAAGCGGGAGAAAATGGATGGAGGTATGGAAAGCTTCTGGTATAGGAGGGGGTGTTGCTCCGTCCATATCTGCTGATTCAGGTCTTGCGTAGATTTTCTCTTGACCGGTCCGCGCCGTCTCTCTCGTACATACTGTAGAAAACAGAGAATACCTATTATTAGAATAAGATATTTTTAATGTATAGTGTTTATCACTTGTATAAAAGAAATAATATACTCACTATATGGAGTTTTCTATCCGCACCGTTTCTCGTAGAAAAAAAAAACCCAGAATAGCTGAATCTCTAAAAAAAAAAAAATAATAATAATTATTTTAATGTATAGCGTTTATCATAAAACGTGTATAAAAGAAATAATATACTCACTCTATGCAAGTCCCGTGCAGTTTTCTCTTTCCAGTGGAGTAAGGCCTTGATGATACTTGGGGGAGGGGTACTTGTGCTTTTTTACCAAAGGAGGGAAACCCTGCTCAGCGTAATAAAAATATCTGCGGATAGTTATTCTTAGGATTCTTTAAGGAGAAATATACGGCCTCTCAAGTTTTATCTCATTTTCTTAATTAAGTCTATTTGATGTACGTCGCAGTGTTTTTCTTTTAACTCATATTTGTGCGCAGACAACACGCTCGACCCGGGGATGTACATAACGGGCGAATCGGAAAAACCAAAACTTCAAACAAAATTTACTGCAAGACAAAATGTCCAATTTGATGTGTGGCCCAATTACAGTTTGACCGGGATTTGACCTACACTGATGTAATATAACGGCTGCATGAGGAAAAACACAAACTTGAAACAAGTTTGAGAAAAACTCTACCACACACGACCAAACTGCTGCTGCAGGGGGTGTCAGCTTTCACAGGCATACCCCCAAACTGCCGCTAAGCGTTTATTGGAGGAGGATAGCGTCAGACCCATTTTCCCAGACCCACCTCCTCTCATTCTTAGCTCCAACTTTCTCATTCTCACAGAGTTTCTTTCAGTCTCGCGCAGCACAGCTCTCAGCTCACAGCTCTCCAGCATTGCTCTCTCCGAGTCCTTTGCGCTAAGCCCAAGTACACTCTCCGCCGGACCGACTGGGACCTTCCCAAGGTACCGCTCCACAGGCACCCCCGGCGTACGCTCACACTCCATCAGGTAACCGACCCACTCAGCTCCGTGCTCGGCACCATCAGCCTCATAGCACGGGGTTATTCCGACAAAACCCCACTCATAAGCACACAATTCACTCTCCTCAAAAGAAAATAATAAAATAATAATAATATAAAATACATTTAAAAATAATAATAATTAAAATAATTTAAAAAAATAATCATAAATACATATTTAAAAAATAATAAATAATTAAAAAACACACCCTCTCCCAACGTCACTAGTCGTGACGTCACCTGGCTCCGCCCCAGACCCGCCCACCCAGTGAACTTTTGACCCGTGACTTTTTTGACCTTTAGGTCATAAATCTTTTTGAAAGAAGCGGCATTCTCCATCTCTCTGGGGGTTACATTTTTGAAAATATAGCACCATGTAATTAAAAGAGCAGTTGTATAAGTTGGATTCAAATATAGTGAATGATAATGCAGATGTTGGGCTCTATTGTACTGATACCCAGAGGTGGGTATCGAGTGACATAGGACAGCAGAGTACAGCATTAAAATTCTGTGGCTTTTCAGGTCCTCAACCACCCGGTTCCAGTCGGCTGAATGTCACAGAATACCTGACTACCTTTTTCTAGCTAGCTGAATCTTGATTACTTCTATTTTGCTTCAGACTACCAATTTTACCTTGCATCCTTAAGGTTCTACAGGCATGTAATCCAGGGTGTCTGCAAGCTTTACCATCTGCTTCCTGGGTTGGGCTACTGGTCGATCTCCATCCTACAATGCATAAGTATATCTGCAAAACAGATGAATTAATAGATTTGACTGTCTGAACCAGATCATGTAGTCATGCAATCATTAAAATATACATGTAGATGTAAAAAAACAACCCCAAGGTATATGGAATTAGGTTTTGTTTGAGTGGATTGTTGCGATTTTGTCCAGATCAAGTCAAGTATATATTTTCTGTAGTTTAGCATAGTGGTTCTCAACGTTTTTGACTCAATTTTTACCATGCCAGCTCAGTCACGACCCAATATCAAGTACAGTGGTACCTCAGTTCTCAAACTCATTAGAACGCGAATATCTTAAAAGTCAAACCAACCAGTTCGAAAAAAAATTACCTAGAGCTCGATCTGAATCTTACACTAACTGAATACATATATTTAGACAATGACAGACAGTAACAGTAATTATCATATAATAAAATACATTTAAAAATAAAGATTTCTTATTCATCCATTATCTATACTGCTTTATCCATCAGGGTCACGGGGAAGCTGGAGCCAATCCCAGTATCATCGGGCGAGAGGCAGGGTACACCCTGGGCAGGTCACCAGTCCACCACAGGGCCAACACAGACAAACAGCCACACACACTCGCAGTCATGCCTATGGGCAATCTAGAGTAGCCAGTTGACCTAACCTTAATGTCTTTGTACTGTGGGTGGAAACCGGAGCACTTGGAGGAAACCCACACATGCACAGGGAGAACATGCAAACCACCACAGAAAGGCACGCTGGGTGACCTTGGGATTGAACCAAGGACCTTCTCACTGTGAGGCAACAGTGCTAGCCTCCGCACCATCGTGCCGCCCCATTTTTTGTATTCATTATTTTAATATTAATAATAACCCATTAATAAGTTTGATTATAATAATATTGTTGTGCTGAGCGGGGACGGAACGGAGACAAAGGCGCGGACGTCAGGGTATCGGGGAATACGGGGTTTAATTACAGGTAAGGCAGGCAAAACGCAGACGGACAATACAATGACCGGACTGGGGAAACAAACTGAAACGCGGACAAAATACAGAGGACTAATGATAACAACCAGAAACAGCTGATCACACGGGGATTCCACACGGGATTAACGAGGGGGCGTGACACACGGAAGGAGCAGACAATCGGGACAGGACACATTGTTTGGATACATTTATTTTCTTACTTTACAAATTACTGTTTTGATAAATGTGCTTAGATGTATCTAGTTTTTATTTATTTATTTATTATTAATATTTAAGGGTAATTTTTTGGGGCCCAGAAACCAATTAATTGGTTTTCCATTATTTCTTATGGGGAAAATTCGATCACAACTCGAACTTTTTAGGATTCGACCTGGAGTTCTGAATGAATTAAATTAGAGTTCTGAGGTATCATTGTATAGGTTTAAATTAATGCTATGATCAGTGCTATGATCTGCAGTTTTTACCAATCAATGCCTATTGCACAAATCTGATTGGATTGATTTTAAATTAAGCTTCTGTGGTTTGGCTTCTTGTTCACTAGTTTTACACTAAGCATTTGCAGACCCAAGACCTGTTTACATAGGTTAATTTGAGGATTGGGGCTGGGAAATCTGATCGTGGATCAGCATAGGAACTTGTTAGTTTTAAAATGCTTACATTTCCAACTCTACCTCGCGACTCTTTCAGAACTTGCTGACCCATGGGTTGAGAATCACTGGTTTAGCACTAGATTAGCATTTTTATGGTTAAACAACTGCAGGGAAATAAAGAGGATGACTTAATAGCTCTGTCTGAGAGTTCTTTATTGGTCAGCCTACAGCTCATATATCCCAAAATGAACTGAACCGAATTCCCAAATATTGGAGGGGAGATCTCTTGTGTTGGATGTTAACTGGGTATCCATCCATCCATTTTTTGTAACTGCTTGTCCTGTTCAGGGTCTCTGTTCAGCCTATCCCAGAGGCTACGGGCGCAAGGCAGGGAACAACCCAGGTTGGGGCGCCAGCTTATCACAGGGCACACTCAAACACTGTTCACTCACACAGTCACACATAAGTACTATTTGGTAACTCCAATGCACCTCTGCACATTTTGGACCTCAGGTGGGAAAACCAGGGTTTAAAACCCCATGATGACACAGGGAGAATATGCACACTCCATATACATGGAACCCTGGTGGAGACACCCAGAGGTGTGAGGCAACAGTGCTAACCACTGCACCACCATGTTGCCCCCTAATTGGGTATCCATCCATCCATATTCCATTATCATTATTTAGTGCTGGGTCATTGTGAGTTCAGAGCAAATCCTGGAAAGCACATGACTTGGCATCCTGGATCAGATGCTACGTCATCACTGTAGGGGATGTCATCATGCAGAGAACTCCAAGAGTATAAAATTACAAGTATTAAAAATGCTTAAATGATTAAAAAACCTCAGCCTCTCAGCCTGAGTGGGAGTACTGGCCATTCTGCCTTGTAGCCGAATGTAGGGTATCTAAACATTCCCCATGTTTGTTTCTTTTTTTAATGCAGCGGCTCCACATACTGGCCCATTGTGTGTTATAAATAACATTTGTTGAGGTCCAGTTAGTGATAACATCACACTTCATGGTGACTGCCTGCTTCCTGCAGTCCCGCAGCCAGCTGCTGAAGCACGCTAAAGTCATTCGGAGCAGCCTGATGAATTAGAGTTTTCAAGGACACAAAAATAGCGAGGTCATCTTGCTTTCCAGTCACCTAAGTCCATGTAAAGATGGAGATCAGGGAGTGGTGTGCTAACAGGCTTAACAAAGGACACTGAAAGCAGCATGTGGAAATGGTTTCGCTTACAATTTCTTTTGAATGGAAGTGGCTTGGCAATGCCTTGATTCAGTGGACCTGGGTTATAAGTAGGTTTGAATCAGCAGCCTATTACAAAGCTCTGATTTGAGGAGTTTGGCAATTTTCATTATAATGGGGATTTCAAATCACTCAGGCGTTAATGTAAGACTTTTAGACTATATCTGGAGTAGCCTGTAGTTCTGTCGGCTAAGACTTTACATCTATGATTGGAAGGTATCTGATTCAAATCCCATGGTTGGTAGAGCGGTTTCTCTGTTGGGTCAATGAGTAAGGCCCTTATCCCCTTGGTCTTCCAAATGTATGTCACTTTGGATAAAATCATCTGTTAAATAAATGTAAATATTACAGTTCAACTGCCTGTTAATTTTTTTAATGTCACTCTTGAATCTTTTCTTGAATGTAGTTTTCAGTTTGTGTTATGCTGTGCAATTGAACACTTTGGTTTAAGGTAGACATGAAGAATATGTAGAGCAGGAGTGACCAATCTTATCCGCAAAGGGACGGTGTGTATGCAGGTTTTCGCTGCAACTCCCTAATTAGGTCACTAATTATAGGACTGATTGGCTGAAGAGTCCTCACACCTGGGTTTGAACAGCTGACCTAAAGGTTATCCCAAAAATCTGCATACACACCAGCCCTTTGCAGATAAGATTGGCCACCCCTGGTGTAGAGGCTCTGGAAAGCATGTTTTAATTTGTACCCAGCTCATGTCTGAGAGACGTGACTAAGTGTGCAAATAATCATGCTAGCAAAGCAATTAAAATCTGAGGCTGAGTGTGAATCTGGATGTGCTGCTGAGAACCCAAGGAGTGGTAGAGCTTGTGATGAGATGCCTTTACCTTCTGGCCCCCCAGGTGATGAAGACGTATCACATGTACCACACAGAAAGCATGAGTGCCGAGTGCAAACTGAAGGAAGCTGAGAAGCAGGAAGAGAAGCAGGTGGGGCGAGCAGGGGACCCTGTCTTCAGCATCCGCATGGAGGACAAGTATCAGAGGCGCAGCTCCATGAAGCGGATCGAGAAGATGAAGGAGAAGGTCTTCTTAATGTCATTCCTGTAGTATATGATGATGTCTATACCTGTGTTATGGCACATCAGGCCATATGGCTCAGAATAAGACTTGTTTAGTGTTCACTGTCAGGAAGACTGTGTGTTTCCTTTGAGTGCACACTTCTGTCCAAATCACCTCAAATTGATGGGCATATGAAAATATTTAGGTTAAAACCCTTTGTCAAGTCCTAGGGGAGGCCAGAGACCCAAACCAGTGATCTTTGGGTCATACATTCTGATTAACCACTACTGTACAAACTACCCATTTTGGTTATTCATTGAGAGAAGACATCGTAAAATATCTGTGCCCATTAGCACCCCCTCCAGGAGGTACTTCTGTTTCATGTAAAACCTAGACACTTAAACCAGGAAAAAGTTATTCTAAAAACAGCTGTTTAACAGGCTAATAAAAAGCAAGTACAGTTTGGTTCATCAGGGTATGTGTTAATGCAGAGTCCATAATAGATTCTGTAAGTTGACATCATGCTTTTAAGTGACAGCAAATTGCACTGGTCTAGACTGCTCGCATCTGATGAGCCTTGGGTTATCTGGAGCTCATCTGGGAAATTGCTATCTGTGCTGAGAAACGCCATCCCCTCACAGGAGAAAGTGGGATTGTGTCTGAGCCTCCCACTGCCCAACATGAAGGCCTAGGTGGAGTGAGGTGCAGGTGTTCCATCCATGAGGAAGAGGTTCTGCAGGGACTTTGTGTATCAAAACTTCATTTTTGCTTCTCTGGGCCATTTTCTCAACATGCTGGTCTCTTTAGAAGCTCTGCTCGTCAGCCAGTCATCTAGGACTAATGAAGGCTTTGAGGAACACACAAATTACTGTTACCTTTGTTCTAATATCCCTTTAATCTGATTTTTCTTCTCCTGCTCATCAGCGCCAGGCCAAGTACTCTGAAAACAAGTTGAAGCTAATCAAAGCACGGAATGAGTACCTTCTAACTCTAGAGGCAACAAATTCCTCCATGTTCAAGTACTACATTCATGACTTGTCTCATTTAATTGATGTAAGTATGGAAGAATATCACATATTTATTCTGTTGACTGGCATTTTCTCTTCACTAAAAGAATAATACTGACAATTTCCTTCTTAAATCCTCCCAACTCGCCTTGTCAGGGAAAAAATTCAAGTGAAAGATTCCTCCCTGTATCCCCTTCTGCAAACAAAAGTGTGAAAGTGGCTGTGCTGCATAGAAAGTGGTTTTATTGAAACTGGTTTCCAAATCGGTTTGTCAGTAAAACGTTGTGCCAACTGAAAGTGTAACCACCATCCCTGAAACAGCAGTATTTTCTGGGGATAAATGTCCACTTTATTACCATTTTGTGCACTTCCCTCTGACCATGGAAAAAATGACTTAAACATGTAGGAGGGTCAGGTGCACTGGTGCATTGGACATATTCCTCATTAATTCTTCATGCTACTGCTAATTCAGTACAAGAAAAGAATTTCATTAAAAGTACAGTAGGCCCATTCATAGAACACACCATCGTCAAGTATCAAATACTCTCCTGTGGACAAGGAATGGTAAATAATACACTGAAAACACTGAACATGTCACATTTGATGAATTACTCTTTTGCATCACCCAATGAAGACTAGTATAGAGACTGACAATCCTCTACTGATGTATATTTTGAAGGGGAATGTGTTGGGCCCTTCCCTTAATGACCTCAAGGTGTCTGCGGGGTATTAAGTCATAAATTCGAGTTAAACCTTGAAAGGTCTTAAATTTAAGTTTTCTAAATGAATTTTTTAGTCTGATGTTGAAAAATATTTAATTTATGTTTAAATGTGACTGACTCAAGGCTTACTACAAAGTCAGTTTAGCCTGCTTAGCTGGATTACTTGGTGTTTAACACCAATTTTTTTGTGTTTGTGCTAAAGTAGGATGGGCTATAGCTGTCAGAACTCTTGTTACCTAGTTATCTTCTGCATGGCTTCGTCTTTGAAATTAAAATATTCAAGGATCTGCCACTTTTACATGCTGGGAATGTTGGAGAATGGGACATTAAATGTCTTAATCTAAGTCCATTTTTCCTTTGGGTTGACCGAAGGTACTTGCTAGGAAGATTTCTCATAGTCACCCATGCCTTGATTGTCACTTTGTAGAGTTTGATTTATTATTTACGAATCAATTTTTGGACATTTTTTTAAATCAAAACTTGAATGAAAAGTGGGTGTAGTCACTGTACTGTAAATGTATGGGTATGGATTCTACGCATATTTCCGCTTACAGTTTGGTCTTAAATTCGGCTTGAAGTGGTATTTACAAAGGTCTGAAAAAGTCTTAAATTTCACATCACTATCTCTGCAGACACCCTGGATCTATAGATTGATGGGGAACATTTAGGGCCCTTCCTCTAGTGATCTACAAATTGAAGGGGAATGTGTAGAGCCCTTTGCCTAGTGATCTGCAAATTGAGGGGGCGAACATGTAGGGCCCTATCCGTAGTGATCAAAAGTTGGGGGGGGGGGGGGGGGGTGTTTAGGGCACCTTTTCTAGTGATCAAGAGATTGAGGGGGAACATGTAGGACTCTTCCACTAGTGATCTAGAGAATAAGAGAAGAACGAGTTGAGCCCTTCCCCTAGTGGTATACAGTTTGCTCAAAAGTAATACATTATACAGTGGTTTTTATGAATTTGCCTAATACAGAAAAGATCTCTGCCCCAGAAACCAGTTTTTGTAAGTGGTTGTCTGTTTCAGCCGTGGTGTGTCAGTAAATTCTGGACCACCTTGTGGTGTTACACTCCCAGCTGGGTCTCTGTTTTCTGCCCTAGAACCGGTCCATGAAAATGGGTCATATAATTATGAGACATATTCTTTTTTAACCTCAAGAATAAATATTCCATTCCTAGCCATGTTGGTAGTGCTTACAAAAGTGTAGCAGCAAGGTCAGTTGAGCTCTGATTTCCCATTACAGAGAGATAGATCATGACTGGTGACCCCTGTGACTCACTAGTCTTCTCCCAAATCCCCTGACCTCCTCAGCTGAGATGATTCCTTTTTCCCCAGGTATAAAAATGAGCTTTGGGTCACCATGGTGATCATCTGTCCTTCAAACCTGAATAAGTGGGAGTCTGACTGGCTGGTCTTATTCTGTTTAAATGTTTTTATTAGTGCTGTCAAACGATTAATTTTTTTAATCAGATTAATCACAGGGTTGCTGTGGATTAATTTTGATTAATCACGATTAAATATCATTCATTTTTAATCTTTATTAATCGCATTTCATTTTTGCATGAGCAAACAGACTCAAGAAAAAAGGGAATATATATGCACTTAACATGTTTATTGAACATCTTGAACACATGCACTGTCACATGCACTGCATCTTGAACACCGTCTGCCACAGAAGTGCAATACCATGGACCCATATCAAAAAGCAAGATTTTTTGCTTAGCCGGACAACTTGTTGGATTTAAGGTACCTCAGTTTAAATGGCCTTTATCTTCGTTCACTTACAATTAGCCCGAACTACCATAAATTCGACAAATTATCTGACTAATCAGGAAATCCAATTCTAGCCCGGTTAATTGCCATTGTTAGCAATATCAGTTGATAACACATTACGCACGGTGCTTTACGTATAAAACTCCGTAGCAACACGTCCACAGATAAGTTGGATGGTATAGTGTGTGCGACCGATTTAATGAGCCACAAATGAGAAGTAGTGCTTAAACAGTATAAAACTACAACTTTCCCTTTTGTTGATAAAAAGTGCAGCCATCTTGGATTCTGAACTCGGGATCCTCTGTGCTGCTCCAAGATATTTCTCGGATCTCCAAGAAACGGGAGCACGCATGTCATCACTTCCGGCTTCAAAACTCAGAATCCGACTCGGAATACGAGTTCCCGGGGCAAAAGGAACGCACCAAAACTGCCTGAAATAGGTTGACAGAGACATTTCAGGGATTTTGAGCCCTAGTTTTTATATCTAGCAGAAATAAAGATAGATGAGGTTAGTTTCTAGTGGTAAATCATGTTTCAAATGGAAGCCATTTCCCAGCAGTTGGTTGAGACTGGGTTGTGCTGTTCTGTTGGGCAGTGCTGTGACCTGGGTTACCATGCCAGTCTGAACCGGGCACTGCGCACCTACCTCTCAGCGGAGTACAACCTGGAGACATCCCGCCATGAGGGCCTGGACATCCTGGAGAATGCTGTGGACAGCCTGGACTCCCGCAGCGACAGACAGCGGTTCATGGAAATGTACCCCACCGCCTTCTGTCCCCCGATGAAGTTTGACTTCCAGCCACACATGGGTGATGAGGTCAGTAAATAATGCCTCTTGCTGCAGTGAAGGAAAAGGTTAGAATGTTCCAGAACATTTGTGTTTACACTATAGCACTATATTGTGTTAACATTTGTGATAACACTATAGCACATTTCCCTAATTGCATTTAGTCAGATTGTTGGCTGAAAAATCTCTTTAAATAAGATGTATTTTTTGGGGGGAGGGGTTAAATCTCCTGAATGTAATTAGCTTTTAATTGCCTTTGTTACCGCCAGGTTTGCTCTAATGATGGAAAAAGGCAAGCTCACCAAATTAGCTAAATGGCCACCCTTAGCCTCAGGATAGAGACCTGTGCGGGACGGATTTTTCAGTCCCGCTCCCGCAAAAAATATATATTATTTTCTCCCGCTCCCGCCCGCAGTATTCAAGTTTTGTCCCGCTCCCGCCCGCAAAATCCCGCAGGTAAACATATAAGTAGTTTTATTTTTACCGCTTCTTCCCGCTACTCTGTTATTTGTTTCACTTGATTTCCTTTTGAGTATATATAAAAAGAAACGGAAAATAAACAAATTTGTTTCGATTTATTTGAGTTTAATTAAATGGAATGATGAACATGGACACGAATGAGGAGCTTTTCAGAACATGCCATCCCGTCCAAGCACTAGGCTGATTCCTTCTTGGGGTGTCCTGTTACGTCCCCCGGCACTCAGAGCGCGGCAATTGTAGTTTCTGTAGACGATTCGCCTGTAAATTATTATTTTAATTTAGTTGTTCTTGGTGCTTTTGTGCAGTAGATAAATAATAGAATATTTGTTTTTAATAAATTAATTTTAAGATAATTCCATTTTGCGGGAGTCCATTAATTCTATTCTCCCGCAACCTGCACATACATGAGGACCTTACCACCCGAACCCGCATTCACCCATTAAATCTTGTCCCGCGCCGCACTCGGTGCGTTGGGTCCCGCGGGAGTGCAGGTCTCTACCTCAGGATAATGTTAAAGCGCACATTTACTGAGTCATTGGGGTTTTTTTTTCAATCCTACATTAGATTCCTGGATTTAAATCTGTACAAGTGAAGAAATAAAATGGTGGATTATCCACTTTAAACATAATTGTCATTTTTGTTATAAAAAAACAAACAAAAAACAGATCTAAGAACGCCTGTGAGCTGAGAGGGTTTCCTGTCACATGACATACTCTCTTTCCTATTAGGTGTCACATATTACTGCCCAACTTCCTGTACAAGCTGAACTTGTGCTGAGGGTTCAGCAGCTGCTGTCCCGTCTCGCCACGCTGAACATTGAGAATGAAGAGGTAACTCCTGCCCTCTCACCAGTGACACTGGAAGACATGTTAGTTACAGGATTAGAGGTGCTGCATTCAGGTAGCGTAGCTGTTTATCAACACTGACCTCCCATGCTTTCTAGACACTGACTTGCTAAAATCAATTGCAGAACATCTTTGTTCGGAGAGTGCTTCTTTTCTGGGTGCCTTGGTTTGCCAGACTAAAAGTGCCGCCAATTAGTGCTTTTGGTTAGGGGCTATATTTCATTGCATAGGTGCCTTCTGGAAGCTGCAGACATGGATACATACCAGTGCCATCGAGGGCCTGTTGGCTGACAATGCCTCAAATTGCCATTTCACACTGGATAATCCAGAATGTTCCCAAAAGCATAGGCTTCCCCTGGCTTATATAGCCCACCATAAGATGCTTTTGTTTCTGTATAATAACACGCTTGCTTTTTGCCTTTGTCTGAGATCAGTGGAGGGAGAGATAATCGTCTTTCAGAGTGCTGCTTAACAGTTTCACATCGGTCTCTGTTAAGTAGCTGAGCCAGAGCGTGACACAACAAATGCAATCCTTGTTCTATGTTCTGCTTCAATGAAAACTCACCGTAGCTTTTTCAGTCTTCATGAATTAGGTCATAAAATTCTGATGCTTATTTTTATACTTCCTTTTGTAGTTCAAGGCACATAGTAAATATAAAATAATGTAGGTCCTTTGAAAATGCCTGTATTTATACTGTTAGATATGAAGAATATTGACAACATCAAGCCTTCACAAGTTCGTCTGGAAAACTTCAATCTGACCTTTCCTCCTATCTGTGCTTCCTTATGTTTTTGTTGCAAGCAGCTGATTTTTTAAAAAAAATTTTTAAATGAGACGTTCTGGCAGCACATATGCCAGTTGGCTATTGCTGCTTGGTCTGCTGATGGTCTTGATTATAAGCCGAGAGGTGAGACAGAGGAAGACACCTGCTGCTTGGCTAGCTTAAGATGATACTGTTGAGATGGAAATGGTGACTTTTTGCTAGTCTAACTCCACAGCCTCATTCACTTGTTTTAGCCTAACTCTAGTTTCTCATGTTAGTTTCACCCTAGTGCCTTGTTCCCTGGTGTTGACCTAACCTTAGGGCCTAGTTCCCTTATGTTAGCCTAACTAATGCGGCCTTGTTCTCTTGTTAGCCTAACTCCAGGGGCCTTGATCCCTTGTGCCAGCCTTACTAAAACATCTTATTCCCTAGCTTCAGGACCTTGTTCCCTTGTGTTAGCCTAACTTCTGGGCCTTGTTTACTTTTGTTAGCCTAACTCCAAGGTCTTATTCCCTTGTTTAGACCTCAGATTTAGGTCATATTCCTTTGTTTTGACCTAAATTGGAGGCCTTGTTCCTTCAAAATGATGTAACTCTGAGCACTTGTTCTCTTGTTTAGACCTAAATAGACAGCCCTGTTCCTTAGTGTTGGCCTAACTCTGAGGTTTTGTTCCCTTGTGATGTCTTTCCATTCTCCATCAATTGCCAGACTGCCCATTCAATCACCCTTTACTTAAGACCAGAGTCCTGAACGGCTGCTGTCAGCTCTCCACTTTTGGATGCTTTCTGCAGACTCAGACATTCAGACCTTGGCCATGCATTGCTGTTCCTGTAATGCAAATGTGAATCAAAGTACTTCCATTTTTACCTGCTCACCAGCAGCTATTACCTCCATAAACTTCTTGGCAAATTGACCTGCATACAGTAGCTTATCAGAATAGACTCTATACTCTATTTATACAGCCAGCTATTTAGCATAAACATCTGCTTCGGCAGTATAATTGCAAAGTCTCTTTTGGGATTTAAATATTTCAGCCACAGATCTGGGTCCTTACTTTTGAGTGTGATGTTTGGAAATGTCTCCTGTTACAGCTGATGTGCTGTGCCTGCAGTGGGCATGGTGCTACAGTACATATAGCCTGAATGAATTGAGTTCTGATTGTGGGTGGTTCAGCCAGCTGAGTGTGAGTAATTGTGGTGATGGTGGGACCCAAATACAGTGCAGGTGTTTTTTTTTCATTTACCTTCCCCCAGATGGGGTTTTCAGATTCCTGCTATTCACCACAGATTTCAGACCATGCCATTCCAAATTATTGGTACGTGCAGTTCCCTCTAGATTTGTTTGCCTGAGGTGTGGCACGTTGTGGGACACTTTTACCTTCCCCTTGCCTGGCAGCAATTGTGTGGTCAGGTGGGATGTACCTCAAGAGTGATAGATGAAAGGTTAAATAATCACAGAGAGCCTGCTTCTAAATGTTATATTGCAGAATTAGACCAGAGTGTTGTTGATGATCTATTTATTTAAGTTCATAGGCTCTCTGAAAGACAGGAAACCTTTTTGTTCTTTATTCCTAAAGTCAGCTGACACATATTAATGAATGGAGCATAACCTCTAATCAGAAAAAAGCCAGATCAGGTCCTGTGAACCCCCCTCCTCCCCCCACTGAGGTGCCCTTGAACAAGGTATGGCTGTATATGAACATGCGCCTGTATAACATGGTGAGTCACCTTGGATAATGGAGCAGTTCTCTTATATAGATGAAAATAACAGACATGGAAGACTGATGTATATGATTTCCCTGAAATACTGTGCCAAATCTGTAAATTTCCTTTAGCTTCAGGTGAAAATGCTTTTATTTCTTGTTTAGTGTAGGTACAGTAAGGTCTTCTCGTGAATAATGAATGAGGCATATCGCACCATTACATCAGTAACAATACCGCAGCCACCTCTGTCTCACTCACCAAGTTGGGAAACATTTATACTTAAGTCTTTGTGCTGATATTGTGTTCTGTAGCTGTTGAATCTTCCATCTCTCCATCTTCGAAGTGCAATTCTTGCTGAGAGTCAGAGTGGCAGCATGCTTAGCAGTACAGAGTAGTCCTGCCTTATGACTTATCCGAATATGTCAGTGCTTGATATGGTTATATAAATGTGTAGGAATTATTAGCTCAGGTAAATTTTAATATCTCCACCAATATGTTTGAATTAATTAAAGTTTAATTAATTATTATTTAATGCTGATTATTAATCAATTGTTATGCCGAATGGTCGGCTCCTCCAAACTCGATTGCGGTATCCCCGTGAGTCTGTTAATGTGAGACTTAAATGGGATTCACTAATTACCAGTATCACTTAGTAACCTGGGTTAGAAGGCTCGTCCACCGAGCTGCGTCACCAGGTAATGTAAACGATTGGTAGCGAAGCTCCCCTCACGGCCGATGAGAGAGAGTCTCGCGATGTTTCAGGCGAGTTCGAGGTTCAGAGCGTGTAGCAAGATCGCACAGAGGCAGGAACTTATTCTGAGTACTCAATGACGGAGGCTGAAGTTGTGTAAAAGACATGCATTTATTCCTAACTAACACTACAACTAACATAAGACAGACATTACACCTAACACACACAACAAACACGAAATAACGGAATAGAACAAACGATGTAATTATGAAAATGCAATGACCGGATTTAAATGAGTAACCTTAAATGGGAAATACTGTTCTGCAAAGCAAGCACAGTTTGTGGAAACACGACCCTAAAGTCTTATAGCAGGTTAACAGAACAGCTTAAGTTGTTAGAATGAAAGGAAGTTGGTTTACTTGGTTGAAGAGTGGGGGGGGGGGGGGTCTTGGCAGTTGATGGCAGAGCGGCTGAGCTGATGGCACTCAGGAAGGCGCGGCGTTTGGAGCAGTGGAGTGGAGCCCCTTTGGATTCTCTCTCCTGGTGAAGCTTTGTCTTGGGTGCTGTTCTCTGTTCAGCTGGGCCTTCACCGGAGGACTTCTTGTGGGCTTCTCTTCTCCCGGGCTGATGGTCTTTTTCTGCGCTGCTGATGGTCGTTCTGCGCTTGATGATCTGTTTGCCCCGGCTGATGGTTGTTCTCCCGGGCTGATGGTTGTACTCCCCTTTGTTCTGAGGTGCCAGGGTTTTATGATCTAAAGTTCATGAATAGGGATGACCAGGAATTCGACTCCTGGCCCAATGGCTGGCCATCCATTTGGCGGGCTTTTGGAAGGGAGGGTGTACCAGTCCTTTTGGGATTTATGACTTGACTGATTCTCCCTTGACTGATGATTTTCATTAAGCTGTTATAACCTTTGATACATGCACTTTTATGGTAATCACTGACCAGATTTGGAATCAGGGGTGATTAACAATCAGTTTGACACCAAACATGCCATACCAGCTTCACAGGTACATACCTCATACCATCTGCATTAATTGATTAAACAATTAATTATTGTATCTATGTGACTGATTCACATCAGTATGGGATACAGGGGTTTTGGGTTGCACCTCAACAGATGTTACACTTTGTGCGGATATTACATCGAATATTCCTATTACAAACAGCACATCTTATCCATAGATAGGTGTGGCCGTTAGTTTGTGGTAATATCAATATAAGTTGCACATCTGGAAACAACATATTTCGTTTGGTGTGGCTTATGCCAATTCATCTTCTCCAGAATGGATAAGATACACCTTAATTCAGTTCTTTTAACATAGCATGTTAGAACAAAGAAACTTGGTGACGGTCCACCAAGATCAGATAAGGACCACAAAGGAATGTTGGAAGAGAAGGGGGGGTTTTAACAAAGAAGACTCTCTAAAAGTTAGAACACATCGGTTACACAAATTTTCCAGATTCGTCTGGTATACCATGAGAACATATATACAATGGTAGCTATACCTATCTATTTATTTAAATTTATATGTGTTCAAGTGCAAAGGGGTAAAATAGGTGATACTCCGTGAACATGGTTATAAGGGTGGCACACAAAACACTAAGATTGTCTAAGGACACATACAAACATAACCTATCTGTATATTGAGACTAGTAGTCGTTAGTAAATCAATATACACGGTATACAAAAGCCAAACTTAAATGAAACTTTCTTTAGGGTGTTGGTCTGTTCGGTGAGTGGTATGCAAGACAGGATATCTGGCGAGGGGGTTGTGTGCCAAGTCGAGGGACCCCTGTCCATTAGGTCCACTCTGCTTGTCTGTAGGTCCCTAAATCTTTGGGCAATAAAAGTTGGAGTGCTGGCCTCCCTTGTTATCTGTGTGTGTTTGTGTGTGTTTATATGTGTAAACCCCCCTTTGGTGCCTCTCGTACCAGGCTCGGCCTTGTCTCAGGCCACCTGGAATTTAAGCCCTCTGATATGTGCATGTGTGATCCTACAAATGTTTGCTAGGGCTTCGAGTTCTCGATCTGAGTGTCTAAGTTTTGCATGCGATTCTTTGGGTTTCACCTGGGTTTTCTTTCTGCAACAAGAAGCCTAATGTTCTGTTGTACATCTGATTATATTGCTCAATGTGTCTCCCTTGCAGTAGGATGGGATCAGAGCTTATATACTGCCTTTCAAATTAGTCTGGCATAGGATTTGAATGTCTCTTTGTGAAAAACAATGAGAGATGCCACATGGCTGTCTTTAGGTCATTTTTGTGAAACAAGAAACACAATTTAGAAAAGGGTTAACCATGACATAACACTGGTGTTTGTTGTCATCTGACCAATTAAAGTAGCCTCTGTTCAGGCCAGTACAATTGTCTCCATCAACATTCACACACAGATCAAGAAGACACTGGAGGCCACCCTGACCACCATCCAAGACATGGTATCTGTGGAAGACTATGATGTTTCTGAGAGTTTTCACCACAGCCGCTCCACAGAGTCAGTTAAATCAGCTGTATCCGAGACATACCTCAGCAAGCCAAGCATGGCAAAGAGGCGTGCCAACCAACAGGAGACTGAGCAGTTCTACTTCATGGTGAGCGTTCCCTGGTGTTACTGCAAATGACACTAATTTGAACCCAATGAACGCAATGAACTCTAATAAAGCAAAGGCTGTTTTGGGTGCCGTAGAGAGAAAAATCAAGTCTTCTATGTCCATCACCCCGGCAGTGTTTACAATCTTGTTGACAGCCAAACAGCTCTCGCTACTTAGCTGTACTCTGCTTCCAACAGAAGTTCCGCGAGTTTATGGAGGGCAGTAACTTGATCTCCAAGCTTCAGGCTAAGCACGATCTGCTGAAGAGGACTCTTGGAGAAGGTAACCATTGCCATGCCTCTTCTCTTTATGTCTGACCCGGTGTCACATTGTGGGGACCAACTCTTCTTTGGACTGTGTGTATGGAGACCTTTTCCAGTGAATGCAGTTAAAAAACTCAAATAGGTAAATGTCTTGTATTTTGTTTGGTTAATTATAGCATGTTTCTTCTGGCATACAGGAACCGAGCTGTACCCATACCGTACCGCAAAGAGGGACTAGTTTTCCAGTTCAGAAAGGTTGGCTCAGTAAGAGTATTGTGGACATAAAACCGAAGAAACGCCTATTTACTGTTCACGTGGTGTACATCATGATTTACTGTGTGCTAATTTCCACTAGCATGTCTGTGAGAATTGCCGTGTTAGCATAAAACACTAGCACAGTTAGGATTCAGTTGCGTAAATTTGCATTATGAATCCATTCTGTTCAGCTGTCTATAGTACGTTATAAAGTAGGAGGTTCTAAATTTTCAAGTTCCGAGTTTTTCGGAACGCACCAATGCATCGTGATGTGTGATACTACTAATAATGAATAATATAAAGGACATACTGGATTTCCTTCAGGTAATCCATGCATAGAACACTGATATCTTTGTGCATTTCAAACCATTAGATAGTAGTGATGCAACCAGCTAGTACTGTAAGTAGGGCCATGTCAGCATGGTTATGCCTTGGCTTCGGCTCGCAAACCTTGCAATGGAAAACCACCAATTTGCAGCACAGCTCTGTTCTTGGTGACAGTGGAGAAGCATCATTATGTTTAAGGTTTGGGCTAGATAAGGGTTAAAGTTGGTTATCATGCTTATGCCCTTAGAAATGAATGGAGAGTCCCCACAATGATAGGAATGTATGCATTTATGTGTATACCATGCGGTACGCTCGAGACTGTATCTTCTCCCTATCTCCAGGTCATCGGCCTGAGCACATGACTACCAGGTGAGAGGCAAAGAGAGATTCTGCTTTCAGTACAATCCAGGAGTCTCTGCTTTCATTGTGAACAGCATTAATTCTCCCTTAGTGCTCCCATTCTTTAACCTTTAAATTACTTGTGGTGCTTCTCCAAAGAGCATCGTTCCCCATTCCTGCAGTTGCAGCTGAAGCTGCATGTTACATTTTGTTACTACAACCATGGTTAGCTTGCAGAGCCTTCTAAAGAGCTGTTTTCCTCAAGCACTTCTTGGTATGTTTACAGGTCTTTATTAGGTTTTATAAGCCTTTTTGAAATTTTGAAATGTAATATACTCTCCTCAGTGTGAGTGTGTCATGATAGTTTTATTTCCCACTGAGTTTCTAGCCAACCTTGACACATGTGCTTCACAAGGCACATATTATATGTGTGTGTGTGTGTATATATGTATATATTACATTGAGGGGACCAAATGTTCCCCCACAATGTAATAAAAACCAGTTATTTTGATGTTATGGGGACAATTTTTCAGGTCCCCACAAAGATCAGTGAACGCAATCAAAAACCTAAAAATGCCAAAAGTCTCGTACTTTATTTGATTACTTATGGATAAGGTTAGGGCTGGGTTGGGATTAAGGTCGTCATGTTGGGATTAATGATATCCTCACAGAAATGAATGGAGAGTCCCCACAAAGATATAATTACAAATATGTGCGCGCATGTGTGTGTGTGAGAGAGAGAGATAGAGATACTATGAAGGATCTCCCCAGGCACTAACTGAAAAAGTTGTCTGCTAAATATCAGCACTAGGGCAGGATAACTTCAGTCACAGGCCTCATCAGACCGCTCCCAAACTATGCTGTGTCAGAAATTTACTGTAGTACAGGGATGCAGCATAAAGCATGGTGACCCCAGAAAGACTCTCAATCTTTCCTCTGGTTTGTGGTACCTCAGTAAGGTGAATGCTTATTGGGAGACAACCAGGAGTGAAGCACTCACACAGGAGTCCAAAAAGAATTGACTCCTTGATTCCTGATGGCTAGGAAATGAGAGTAGACAACAAAGCTTTGAGCTACAGACTGGTTAAAATTTTCTCTTTTGAGTTTTCTGTGCTCCTGTCAAAAATGAAATTTAGGGGACTTGAATGCTGGCTGCTCTGAATGTGGCATGTTGATGCCTGCCATTATTGGTCGCTATGGTGTTGTCACATTGACAGTTGACACCCTGCTCAAATTGGATTATTATCACACATATATAAATTGTAATATTTATGTGTCAATGTAATATATCTATTTAGTGTCACTCAAGTTGATCCTTAATACAGACGCTCCTCTACTTACAAACGACATACGTTACGAACGGCCGTTCGTAACTTGAAATGTTCGTAAGTCGTTATTCAACATCATTTTAATGGTATACGCAAGTACAAAGAACTAGGATGCTGGGAGTACACACGCTACGCTGCTGCGTGGATGGAGTACCGGCTGGAGTACCGGCCAGAAGTTGTACTAGGTGGAATTAGCACACAGAAAAAACAACTGATGTGACGGACAGGAAACGGGAGCCCAACGAACACAATTTGGACCTGCGTGAAATTGGCCCCCCATATGTTTCAGATTTCAACCAAACAAAGTGCTACATATGAAAAGCATATGGATGTTAGCCGCTGAGAACCTGAATTTATTCAGCACGATCTTGAAATGCGTTATCTGGCTGGTGAGGCTGACAAAGTACGTACAGCTTTGCCGTGGAGTCATCAAACGCTCCACCTTCCGTTAACATGAGAAACACGAGCCTGAGCACTATACGGCGATCACGTAAGAGGTATAACTCAGAAAAATAACAGTACAGACAACTTTTAAACGGCACAAACTATTGAGACTGATTCGGAGGCAAATGGGGGGCTAACTTAACCGCGGAGTCACATGACTAAGTAAATAAGCAATATCTCTGCACGGAAGCAGCACAAAGGACAGTTTTAACGGCACAAACCGGCACAAACGATTGCGATCGGTTTGGTGGAAATCAGATGCAAATGGGGGGCTAACTTCACGCTGGTGTCACGTGACCATGTAAACAACATTAATATCTCAGAAACTAAAGCAGCACAAACAAAAATTTTAACGGCACATATGATTGAGACCAGTTTGGTTGAAATCTGAAACAGATGGGGGGGCAACTTCACGCAGGTTTGCAGACCTCTTCGTTCGTATGTCTGAAAGTTCATAAGTTGAAAGTTCGTAAGTAGAGGCATTTTGGTAGACTACTATGTTATAACAAAACACATTGCATTGGTATCCTCTGGGAGTTGGGCAATAGAACAGAGTAGGAGCGTACATGTTGTAATACATCAGTGAGAAAATATACCTTATTGATGAAATGCTGCCCTATCGTGTTTTTGTATGAAGTGTGCATACAAGAAATAAATGGTTAGGTATACTGTTATGTATACAATTTTTGCTTGCCAGAAAAAGATAGCAAATAATAAAATTGCTACCTGGAATCTCTCTCTCTCACACACACACAAAGTATGGAGTGTGGCGTGTCTCTGACAAATTCTCAGAGAGCCAGCAAACCAAGAGAAGTGCAATGCTGGCCCCCAAAAAGCTGACAGTCAGTGAGTTTGGGGAGCATGAATGAAATAGACACGCACTCGAGGGATGTGCTCACTATTCATTATTATTGTTATTGTTCTTATTATTATTATTCTGGAATCCCATCTGCAGTGCCATGTACTGCCTGCGATATGCTCCAGGCCATGACCAGGACAAACAGTTAGAAGATGGATGGATTAGTTATTATTATTACTGCCCTTATTAGCAAAGTGAAGCTCGGTCATTTTCTACTATTGGACAGAGAATCGTGTTTGATCTGCTCCCTTTTTCACTTCTGCCTCATCTCAACATGTAGCCGTAGCCGACGGAACTCTCACTCCAGAAACCAGGTAAAGTCTGCAATTTCTGTTTCCTTTTATGCAATTCCTGTTTCCCTTTCCACACTTCCCGTTTCCTTCTCTCAGCTCCCTCTTTTCCATTTCGTCCCATAGCAGCACTGCTACGACTGACCCCTGTCTTTGCATTTAAAAAACTAAAAACATGTAGAAGTCCACAAATCCAGACGGTATCCACTAGATCAGTGTATACCCCAGTCTCATGAAGCTGCTATTTTACACATCATACGTAAGCTAACATGGCTTCTTTCATACTGCACTGTGTCACAGTTTACTCTGTGATGGCAATCGGTTTCTCATGCATTTTTAAAGTTCTGATCCTTGATGCTGGGTGACTGGCCCAGCCCGTGTAGGGATGGTACTGTGTCGGACAGCAGGGCTAACATCTGACAGCAAAAGATCCTATAAAACACGCACATTTAGCTGATTCAGTTTCCTGCTGTGTGCACCTGTCATTTAAGTCTGTTAATCCTGGGAGCATTTTATTTGATGATCTATTAAAGTTATGACCACAATAAAAATGGAGGCCACCAATGAATAAAGATTAATGAAGGAAAATGTTGCTCCGCTCCATTGCAGAAGAGTTGCCTCTTTCAGATTTCAGACTTCTTTTGCCATGTTATTACTGAACGCGCCCCTATTATACACTCTTAATTGTTTTTTAAGGACTCTGGCCAAGCAATCCCTTGTCTGGTTGAGAGCTGCGTCCGCTTCATTAATCTCTATGGTAAGTTTGGGTGTTGTCAACTTTACCAAAGATGTATAAATAGCTTTGTATCTTGTATACTGAACAGAGCATATGAGCGGAGTGGAGCATTGAGAATTTCCGCTCCTTGCTCACGAGGCTGTTGGCTCCGCCCGCTCCTCCGCTCTAATTCGCACTAAGCTTCTCCGCTCAACACCGCTACTCGCTCCACTAAAATTTCCTCCCGCTCCAGTCAAATCGCTCTACGCTCGCTCCAATTTAAGAGGGACAAATATTCTGCATGCCTAACAAATGTCATCATAAACCGAAGCCTTATATCATAAAGAAATATGAGCAACGGCAACATTGCCAGTCAGAACAGAAAATATTTATTTTTAAGCAACTTATAGGCAACAAGGTTTGGCAATGGCATTCCACACAGGTTTGACAATGGCATTCCACACAAGAATAGGCTTAAAAATAAAGGAATCAGTGGGCTTAATAGCATAAAGAATATACAGGCACGTTTTAAATTCCTCAATTTTTTTCTGTTGATGCTGCTGCTGCGTCTCTATAAAATAAAATTTCACTGAAAGCGTTACGTGAAATTTAAAAAAAAAATCCTATTAGACCTACTTTGAATGACAAAACGAATTTGATTACCAATATTTATTTATAGGCTTTTATACTTTAATTTACTTTATAGTCTTGATATGCTACAAACATAGAAAACTTGCTCGCGTTTTGCTCTGGCTTCCGCCTGTTCGCGTAGCACACTCATGTTTCTGAGAAAAGTGATTCCAAAGTGAATCTTTACTCACTGAAACAGTTTCACCACATTGTTGTTCTTGCTGTACATTATTGTCATCTATACGTTTGATAAGAATAGTACACTTGTATGATTTACGCCCTTGGTGAAATACTTTGCGAATTCCATCTTGGCCAATTTGTGTAGCAGTCTTGATAATTGTACAGATGAATTCTGGGTAGATTTGGGCACGCCTCAGAATCGTAGTGTGAGCGGTATTGGAGCGAAATTGTAGCGAGACAAAGCGACCGTTCCAGCCTTATTTAAAAAACCGCTCCGCGCTCTGACCAAATTCCGCCCACTCCGCTCCTCGCTCACGCTCCACTCACATGCTCTGATACTGAAGCATTTTGTAACTTGTAGGTGTAGGAATAACTTCAGGCAGGTTAAACTAGGCTGGCATTCGCTTGTCTTAAACTGCCTTCTGGACTGTGAATGATGGTTTTACTGTGTGGAAATGCTCTTTATCTATTTTTAGCCATTCAGTAGGAATTAACTGTCCATTTACAGATTGTAACTAAGTGAAGCACATGTGAAAATAATTAAACTCGATCATCACTGTATGTCAGTCCATAGCCATGGCCTCACCATCAGGGAACAGCACTGAGGCAGCCTCAGGCTGATTTGTCTCAGTAGCCTTCTGCTGGTTCCCGTTATGAGCCACCTGTACAGGTGAAGAGACTCAGGTGCCTTTTCTCATTATCTCGCACAAAGCAGCGGGGAGCAAACGGCTGTGTGTCTGTGAGTGTACACCGTCTGTCTACTGGGGTCTGATCACGTTTTCTGTCCCACTGCACCACAGGCCTTCAGCACCAGGGCATATTCCGGGTGTCCGGGTCCCAGGTGGAAGTTAACGACATCAAGAACTCGTTTGAGCGAGGTGGGGGATGGATCTGCAGCTGCTGCCACTGCCAAATGCTAATGCCAAGATGTCAGAAATACGAGTCCTCACTGAAGTTCGGCAGATGTCCTGTCACATCCAGCTTTACTCTCTTTGGACACGGTCGTATATTTAGATGTGACTAAGATGGAAATCATCAGCAGCTTTGAGTTTAAGGTCATAAAACGGAAAATTTTTGTCCTTCGTGTTTTGAGGCAAATTAACACGCAGTAGTAACAGTATATTTTCTTTAGGAAAAAAAAGTGAAATATGAATAAATGAATACAGTGGTTTCTTGGAACACAAACTTTATTCATTCCAGAAGGCTGGTCGAGTTGCTATATAAAAAGAAAAATTATAGTGATACTTGAAGGTGGTGCACGTGTGTCTGCTCTTGCTTCGGAGTATGGGATTGTCATTTATTTCATGTTTATTGCTTTTGTATGTCTGCTTTTTCATGTGTGTATTAGGTTTCTATTGACTATTAATGTTTTTTATCATTAGGTAGGTAGGTAGATAACTTATAGACAATCATTTGGGGGACTGGAATGGATTAAATTAATTTACATTATTTCTTATGGGAATATTCAACTCAAAATTCGATCTTAGTTCTACAGTTACTCTCACCACTTTCCTGTTTGGTTTGCTACTATCATTGTTCACTTTCTTAGGGGCCATGATTACTGTATCACTAAATATACTGTAGATAAAGCACAAAAAAAATTCACACTGAACACAGGAATACAGCTTTTGCGCGTCAAACTTGGTCAAGAGGTATTGCGAGACTGAGAGCGATTCATAGGCATCAGCACCCCAGTAGGTCCATTTGCCTTTGTTTCAGCCCATTAGTTAAATTACTCAATGAGGTACTGCATCATCTGGACTTGTAATTTTCCTTAGGCAACGACCCACTGACAGATGATGAGAACAACCATGACATCAACTCAGTGGCTGGGGTTCTAAAGCTCTACTTCCGGGGCTTGGAAAACCCACTCTTTCCCAAAGAAAGATTCAATGACCTGATTTCCTGTGTCAGTAAGTACCTCCGCATTGGTGTCTCTGAATCTGGGATGTCTGAGGGTGTGTGTGGCTTAAGCATAGCGCATGTGTCTCTTTCTGAATGTCTCTGTGTGTCTCTGTCTGCCACCTGTAGCTTCAGTTACATATGAGTGATGAAACATTCAGGGGCAGCCTAATGCATGAATTTAACAGCGGTAATTTGGAAAGATGCTCTCATTCGTCAGCTGGTAGGGTAACAGTGAGTGATTTTCTTCCTAAATAAAGCATTTTCTTCTGTAATAAAGTGTCATTCCTTTAGCCACAGCTGATCATGGTTTTGCACATCTTGGGCTGGCTGACTGGGGACTTGTGGGTTGATGATGGGTAATCAGAGTGAAATGCAGGAAGCTGCCTGTTCAGAGCAGCTGTGGGTTGGTTATTTGAGCTTCTGTGTTTGTAGGCTGGGTTTGTAAGTGATTCATAGTGAACGGTGAACGGCTGGTCCTTGTGGATGGAGTTGTTTTTTTTTATTATTTGGGGAGGGTGGAGCTATCCCAGAGGGCTCTGCTTTTCTCCTATGTCTATGGATGTTGGCACCATGCAGGGATTCCCCGACGGTGACATGCTGTTCTGAGCTGGATCCTCTGTTATGGACAACCTGTGGCAGATGGGGACCGTCCTGAGAAAACCAGTTGGGCTGCCATGACAGGGAGCCTTTCATTCTCTTTGTTAGCTGGACCAGCACCGTGTGGCGGGCTAATGGAGCATGTTACTAAACCTGACAGACAGTAAAAAAAAAGTGGTGTAATTTAAAGCACAGAGAATGTGCTAGATGGAGCGATTGACACCCGAGTAATAGCTAAGCAGCTCTTCACTCAGAAATCCAAAGACCACTTTTATGGATAGATATTAGCCATTAGTAATAGCCATTGCTGATAATGTAATCTGTTATTCGGGGAGGTGTACACCTATTCTACTAAGCTCTGCACCCCTAGACTAAAGAAAATTCAATCAAGTTCTCCCCCAAATTCTCCCCCATCTTTAAGCCACTTAGTGGGTTTTTGCGTTGTGTTGAGGCCTGGGGTTTGATTGGGTCTCTGCAAGACATTTACCTCTCTTTTTTTTGTTTTTGCTTTAGCCCATTATTGTGTTAAATGGTAAATGAAGAAGACATTTTCTGGAAGGGCGCTTTTCCACTGCACCAGGTACCGTACTTTCGGTACTTCCATAAAGTACCAAAAGTATGGTACTTCTTTTGTGTCGGTTTTCCACTGGCGTAAAAACTGGTACCAGTGCCAAAAGACATCATCAGTGATCGCCCCTGACTGACATCATCACAAAGCGCGACACGGTATTTCTTTTGTTGAATTCAAATATGTTAAAACATTATGATCCTTCACTTTCCTGTAGTCCGGCCTGCTTAAGTTTTTTGATTTTCAAGCGGCACTGTTCGGTGTTTCGCGTGTGCCCCATTTCTTCCAAACGGCTTGCTATTACGGCAAATACTTTTTTATTCCAAGTCGTGTCATCCAAATCCCGCTGGATCTGTTCATCCGACCATATGGCGATTAAAGCCTGTTTCCTCGTTTGTTCATCCTTCCGTTTTACTTTTTTAAAAATATTTTTGTTTCTACTGGTTTTTATTTAGTTTCTCGCTGTTTGCTGTGTATATTTTGTGTTTCAGTGGCAGGCTATTTGCATAACCAACCGACAGCAAATACCCACCCCAAAGTACCGAAGTACCAAAGAAGTACCCCAGCTGGTTTGGCATTTCCGGTACTGGAACTTTATCGTACCGAAAGTACCATACTTTGTGCGGTGGAAAAGCGCCCGAAGAGTATAGCAGACTTTCCTGGCATATCTGTTGGCACCAGCCGCCATTCTTTCTTGCCACACACATGCCTCGTCTAATGAAGAGAAGCACCCCCCCGATCCTGCAGCACAGCATGACATGCTGTTCCATGTTTGCCAGACAATGTTTTTAAAGGTTTTGAAAAGTTCCATCTTAGTTTCATCAGACTGCAAAGCCTTCCTCCACCAGTCCAGAATCCCCAGAGAGTTGATTTTCAGGATCTGAATTAAGCCTCGTTATAGGTTCCCTGATTCCATTTGTTCTGGTTTGGGCACCGTCCCATACAACTCTGCTAGTTCTAACATGCACACATTGATTGATCATCCTATGACATAAATGCCTAAGAATCCTTAGAACTGGCCTTTGGATTCTCAGTTGCATTTATGATCACCTTCCTCCTGGCTTAGTCTTCCACTTTGGTGGCATGACCTGCTCTAGGCAAGGTCTGGATGGTGCACCCTTCTCAATGCTAGTGGGAGCAGAGGACAGTGTTCCAGTAGATATGTAAACCATTTTATTGTCTGACTTTCTTTTATTTACCTTGTTTACTATCACTGAGTTTCATCTTTAAGATACAGCACCTTGTGAAAAGCCTAATCGCAGTCATTACAGACAAACACTGATGACGTTTGATTCATATCTTGTGTCTCCTGGAAGGTAGTTAATAATACCCAGTGTTGATAATCTCATCTCTTATTCGGGTGGTGTACACTTATCCTACTGTTATCATAAGTTTATTAGTTCATTTTCTGGGTGTGTTGCCTTGTTATATATATGTAAACAATATTGTTTATCATATCTAAATATTGGCAAAAACAATGTTGAGTAATATGCTGTAGACACATATTGAAGTTTCAGTGGACTTTCTTTATGTAGTGCACTCATGGTTAATGATTGAAATAGAAGCATTAAATTCATTTTTGTGCATCTTCTCCAGTTAAAAAATTATGTATTGTGGTATGTAATTGAAAGCTGTCATTTTATGACAAACCTACATCAAATAGGACCTACATCAAACTAGACTGGAACTTTTTCCAATCATTACTAAGGATGCAGAGTCATTCAGTCCAAAGCTTCCCATGTGTGCTATAAAGCAACTTCATTCCTGCTCTATAAATCTTTTATTTGGGATCTCCAGGGTTAGTCCTGAGACCACTGGTCTTCATTTTAACAGCAAGTTTTATTTTTGGAAGCCGGGACAAGCCCAGCAAGTCTTTGTGAAAGAACGGAATCAGATGGAAAATCGTCATTAAATATGCAGCCCAGCAAAGCACCCTGTCAGTCCAATTAGAGCACAGGAACCCAGCTGATGAATTGCCCTTGAAGGTCATGTGATTCATCAGGACAGGAAAATTTGCAGGATTTGTTGTGCTTGTATTTCTTTGCTACAGAGCCAGACACAGCCTGTTCCAGGCAGTTACGGCCTCACACACAGTCAGTCAGTCGTTCTCAGTTTATCAATCAGTCTGTTGTTTTATCAGTCCCTCTGTGACTTGCTCATCATGGGTATTTATCATTTCTGATTGCTGTTAGTGCCGTGTAAAGAACTATATGTTAACAGAATTAAAGTCGCCACCATCCTCACTAACACGCTGTACCCCAACAACAGGAATGGAGAATCTTTATGAGAGAGCCCTGTACATCCGAAACATTCTGGTGACCCTGCCAAGGTCCGTCCTCATACTGATGCGCTACCTTTTCTCCTTCCTGAACCAGTGAGTGTCATGAAAAGCTGTCTGTGACATTGTGGTGGAAAGCTGGGTGCTATGTTGGCTCATTCACTAATGAGGCTTATTTTAGCAACACTGTGTTAGTGTTTGTGAGTTCTTGTTTGAGCTGGAATACCAACGAGTATGAAGGTGTTGGTAAGAGTTACCAGCCCTATCCCTCTTAAAGCAGAGAGTACATGAAGATGAAAGGCCTATAAATACTGTATGTGATGTGAGAGCATTGACAGACCTTTTAAATTAAACCCTGATAGGCTTTGTGCAGTGATCATGAAATTAAGGGAGGCATAACTGTATTCTACTGTGAAATAATGTCAAGACTGTTAAGACTTTAAAGATGCAGGTTTGAAGAAGACAAATTAGCCACTCTATGTCAGGCAGCCATTGGTGGAGCTTTTGATACTGATTCCAGTTCTCACTGCACCCTCCACAGCTTATCCCAGTACAGCGATGAGAATATGATGGACCCATACAACCTGGCCATCTGCTTCGGACCCACACTGATGCCCACCCCCGACATCCAGGACCAGGTGTCCTGCCAGGCACATGTCAACGAGATTGTCAAGACCATCATCATCCACCATGAGACCATATTTCCTGACTCCAAGGAGTTGGAAGGACCCGTGTATGAGAAGTGTATGGCAGGGGGTGACTACTGGTGAGAGTTTTGGCTTTGGGTGGGGGCTGGGGCAAGTATTGTGTGTGGGGCAAGCATTAGTGGTTCCTGTCTTTGGAGCCTGGTGACTTAAATGATCTGGGGGTGGGGGTAGATTAATAGGCTTGACTTTGCATCTGGGTACACGCTGTTGGGTAGGATACAGGATTGGAAGGTGAATGTGAAGCGTTTTTGTGGGGACGAGTTGGGGGCTATTTGTGCACAAATGCAGCCATCTGACATATGCCTGAATTAGCAAAGGACAAAACACAGACTGAGCTGAAATTTGAGGTGGACAGTTTTACAGCATGCAGAGCAGATAGTCCCTTTGCTTCTGTAGTCATGTTAACACTGCTCCTAATGCTGGTGTGTTTGCAGCATTAAATGCCTAATTCTCCTTTGTTTCTTACAGTGATAGTCCCTATAGTGAGCATGGCACCCTTGACGAGTTGTACCAGGATGGGGACACACATACAAGCGAGGATGGTATGTATATTCACCTGCACCCCCTCAGTCACTCACTGGATTGCTGACCCATGCCTGGTGGCCCCTGACAGAATTTTGGCACCCTCTTTCTGGGTGTCTCTGGGTATGGTTGTTGTATCACTGGGTGATTCTGTGTGTTTCTGTAGGTGCGGTCACACGTTCCTGTAGGTGTGTCCATATGTTAGTGGGTTTGTCTCTGGGTGTGGTCGTGGGAGCCATTTCAGTGGGACATCTCACACCAATGCAATATGAAATGCAGCATGTTATCATTTTGGAAAAAACACCCGGCTGTGCCCAGTCTCTATACCCCAGTGAATCGTATCTGCTTAGTGTACTCCTCATGCAGGAGATCCTGAATGCCAGAGTCCTAGTCAGCTCTAGAGAGACACTTCTTATTATGTCTTACATTACATATCACCATATTAACATTATTTATTTTACATCTCTTTTCTCCCAACTATGCTTAGAGGATATTAGTCCAGGAAGGTGTTGCAGTTTTATTCTGTTTGCTGATAAAGGAATTTTTGGAAACTTGGGCGCAGAAACTGCAAGGGTGGGTGACACTGCTCAAGTAAAACACTCCAGCACACCAGGAACATGTAAAGTGACCTGGAGGAGGGGAAGCTGTATTTTCTGCCCCTCCTGGAGAATAGCGCTCATTGCTGGTGTGTCACTGTTCAAAAGTCAAAGTGGGAGGAGTTCAAGCTGCAGTGGTGCCCGCCCCCCCTTTAAAGTGTGCACTTGGAATCTTCCCAGAGCTCCTAGACTGAGGCTTGTTTCCATGGTAATAAGAGCCAAAGGAGCCCCCCCAACACACGCACCATTATCCCTAATTGCAAGATTGGTAAGAATCCTAATGCTCATTCTTAATGCTTTGCTCCAGGTTGGAGTGGACCCTCTGCTGATGTTAGATCTCTCTGCTCATCCTCTTAGTGTCCAGATTAGACCCATAATCCCACTCTGAATTTTGCCAGAAATGTGCCTCGGTAATGATGACTGGGTTCCAGGCCAATTTTTGTCTGGTGTTTCTGGGTACTGTGCACAGCTTTGCATAATGAGCACACAGACTGGAGGTCCTTAATCTCACTGATACCTTTTCCCTGTTTCTTCTCTGGAGTTGACGCGTATCTGTGTGGCTGATGGGTTTGTGCTGTGGGTATGAGCCCCTGAGATGGCCGTACTCTGTGCCTCCAGAGCTCTTCACACTTCTCCTGTTTGGTCACTTGTAGACCTGCTCATTGTTCTGTGACCCTCAACTGGCCCCCTATATAGCTCTAATGCTGCCAAGTATTTAGAATCTCTATTGGATCCTAGTGTCTCTGTGATGTTAACTGAAAATGTCCTGCATTTGTGTGTGTGTGTGTGTGTGTGTGTGCCTTGTCCTTCCTGCATTTCTTACCACTTACTTCTGTCATTGTCCAAAGTTCCCCTGTCAACTACCACATATGTTACAATGACAGTCCCCCATGAATTGGCTGACTTCATACAGCAAAAGAAGAATTTTTACATTTTGCTATAAGAAGCTGGCCCATGTATTGATCCACAGGCTTCTGCCATTTCCCATTCAGGTGGACTTTTATCCCCCTGATGTGAGACTGACTCACTACCCCAGTACCAGCTGTTTCTCTCTACAAGTCTCTCTCCTGCATTAATCAGCCATTTCTCCCTTAAAACCACAGCGTAAAGAAGCAGCACATGGGCTCCATCCGCCATGCACTTGCCATACTGGGAGTGTGATGGGATTGTTTTCCCCCTCCGCCCCCAGAGAGTGAGCCCATTGAAGCCATCGCCAAGTTTGACTACATGGGCCGCTCAGCCCGCGAGCTGTCCTTCAAGAAGGGTGCCTCCTTGCTGCTATACCAGCGTGCCTCCAACGACTGGTGGGAGGGACGGTACAATGGAGTTGATGGCTTGGTGCCTCACCAGTACATCGTGGTGCAGGATGTGTAAGTACACCCTGGGGCAAGGAGCCATCAGTGGACATTAGCATATTGGGAGGGAACCACTCTGCTACATGTAGATAAGCCTTTAATTATGACAGCATGTAGTTTGGTGCTCTTGGAATCGAGATTCTGCTGTTGTACCCTTGAGAAAAGAAAATAAAAAGTAAAATATTTTGTATTCTTTGTGGGGGGAAAAAGACCATACTAAATGCACAAAATAAGGAAAATAATGCTAATATTAATTTATTCACCCTTCATTTTCTGGTTCGGGGTTAAAGCCAGGCACAACATGTAACGTCAAAGTTTGAGTTATTAAAGGCTGGTCACTGGATTATTCTGTCTACAGCTCTAACTCTCCTGGCCCTCTGTCACTCACACCTCTGACAATCCCACCACACTCTGTGCACATGCTATATTTTCTAAAGTGAGATGTTAATGTGCATGGACTCCTGCCATGGCAGAGCTACATCACATATTCCACAGGGCTCATGTGCCCACGTGTGTCAGTGATTCTGTTTGAGACTCCACCCCCGGGTGTTTCCCCCCTTAATCAGACGGGGTGGGATATTTTTGGGAAGGAGGTTTCCTGCTGGCTCCTCCGAGCTAGTCATAACGCAATGAGAACTTAGCCAATGAGTAGAGACTTGCTGCCATGTAATGGGTGAATGGGGAACAGCTGTTCCAGTATCATGAGGAACCATCCGCATTCCATCAGAGATATCATCGGCATATAGAGTTCGTACCAAGGTGCCCATGAAAGCAGAGGGATTGTGTTTGTTATACCTTGTTACAACTTGGAATATAAAAAGATTGGGGTACCCACAGCTGGACACAGAGGTGACACAAAACAGGAATATGTTGAAGTGGTTCTCTGTTATGTCTATAGTTTAGGTGTATATATAATGCAGGGTGATGACATGTACAAGGACAGGTTCGGTTTATAGACGGCACCAAAGAAAAGAACAGAACAAAACATCCCTATACCTACTCCAAGTTTTAGAATCTGTTGTATATGGTCTCTAAAGAAAAATCCTAACTACACTACTCTAGCTAAAAAATAAAACTTACAAGGGTGGTGCCCGCCTCTAACCTAGTGTATATAACACTTTACCTATGTGATGCACAATGTAAATGTATGAGATAACTGCAACCGGGTAACTAGGAGCAAGCGGTATTTACAATAGTGCAGGAACTATACAACGAGGGAAATGAGGAATGGTCTATATATATGTAACTGCGTTGTGTTTGTGCTGTATGAAGAAGGCAGAACCGAGGGATATGTTCTCCAGCAGATTTATTTGCCTGCATAAAGGGTCAGAAAAGGCAGAAATAAAAGATGAGCATCACATGAAGTCCGCCTGTAGCAGTGGCATTTCCTTCTGCTCGTTACGAACATTACTAATTAAAGGTTTCATTACATTTCCTTTAAATGAGTTCTACAGATATTCAAAAGAAATTCCAAAGAGGAACTCACAGTAACCTCATTTATAGAAACATGTAAATATTAACATGTGATAAAGACTACACTCCCGAAGCGATCCGCCACTGTGGGGTGGTAGGGAAGATTGGCCAATCATCTTTGGGCAAGGGAACCAATCAGGTCGAAGGGCTGGTCTAAAAGAAAGGAAGACACAAAAGAGAGGAAGAGAAAAAACAAACTACATGCTGCTGCATATAGCATCTCTAACAGTCAGGGTGAATCCATAGCTACCTGCTGTGCTAATAAATGGAAGATGATGCTTACATGGCGTCAGGATCACACATGTGTTTGTGGGCAGAGTGGTAGGAAGACTGTGCTCTCTTCCTGCTAAATGAGTGAGTGATGGAATGCTGTAGCTTACACCCCACACCCATATCTCTACCCCAGGGATGACACCTTCTCGGATACCATGAGCCAAAGGGCTGACAGCGAGGTCACAGATGGCAATGGCTCTGGGAAGGACACAGGCTCCCTGATTGACAGACCCCCAGAGACATATGTCAGCAGGTGGGTGAGAGCCTCGTTACCACCACCCCCTGCAAAGCTTTCTCTCACTGATGAAGATCACTTCTAGTTTTGACTAAATGGTATCCCATGGTCCCAGAACGTATGGCCACAAGGCAGGCACAGGCTTCACACCCCCATGACCCTTAACAGGGCAAGTGGGCACAGAAGATGGATGGATGGTATCCCATGATTTTAATGTGTGACTGATTCAGGTCACTTCTGACATTGGATTTTTTTGAGCTGTGTACTAAATGACTAGGAAGAAGGCGGGAGTGGTGTAGACGCTGTGTGCACTTGTGTTGTGCGCCTGTTGAAGCAGTTGACTGGAATTATCTGGAAGTATATTTGACTGTATTTGAGTGTTTGCCAGTACAGTTACGTGGGTGATTGTTGTTTCATTTTTTACTTTTTATTTTTTTCTCGGTCTGCGTGAGTACTTGTCTGTCCTTGTTATCAATAGCTCTGGGTGTCGCGCGAGCGGCATTTCTGTCCGCATATCTTCGCCGCAAAAACCCGTGGGATAATATTATCTAACGCTGGTAACATTTACTTGGAAAGGACAGTTGCTCCTGAGCTTTGCTTGGTTACCAGTCGGACCCGGTAGGACATTTTCCACTTTTTTTTCCTGCTCCGGCAGCAGCCTGCTTTGAGAGGGTTTTTTTGTGGTTTTTCGGCCTCCCTTGAGCAACTTCGCTTTATAAGTGGTTCAGCAGGAAGTTAGTCTTGGGTAGGTATAACTGTTAATTTGGTTATTTTAAAAGTTTAATTTCAAGGTTGTTATCGCTGACGCTGTAGGATAATTTTTTTAAAAAAAGTTCCGTTTTAACGCAAGTGTTAATTTAGTGTTATTGTACTTGGCACTTTATTGTTTTAACTATACGTTAATTAGATCAACTAAAAGTTTAAATACGCTATATTAATATACTGGGCTGGGAGTAAAGGACTGAGTCATAGTGAGTTAGGTAATCAGTGTTGTGTTTGCAAGATGTTTGCTTTTCTGGATGCTTGCATCCAGTTGGACTTCGTCTGCGAGCGATGTAAGTTAGTGGACTCACTCATGGTCCAGGTGCGTGACCTCGAGGAGCAACTGACTCTCATCCAACACAACAATCAGTTAAAGGAGAGAGCTAATACGCCTTTTAGGGAGACTGTGTGTATGTTGCAAGTGGGGAGGGGGGAGAATGATGCGGGTGTGGTACCTTCAGATTGGAAGCATGCTAATATAACACCCATATTAAAAAAAGGGGATAGAAGTAATGGATTACTTCTATCCCCTTTTTTAATATGGGCGTTATATTAGCATATTAGCAAACTATAGGCCAATCAGTTTAATTAGCATTACTGGAAAAATAATAGAAGCTATAATCCAAGTGAAAATGGTGAAAATGGTAGATTACCTGGATGCAAATAACATGAGGGATCTGACGGATAGCCAACATGGATTTAGGAGAGGTAGATCCTGTTTAACAAATCTACTTGAGTTCTTTGAGGAAGCTACAAGTGAAATTGATCACAAAAAGGCTAACAATGTGATCTACTTAGATTTCCAGAAGGCCTTTGATGTTGTTCCCCACAAACGGCTCTTGCTTAAGATCAAAGCTGCAGGGATTTTAGGAACTGTAGCAGCTTGGATCGAAAACTGGTTAACTGACAGGAAGCAGCAAGTAGTTATTAGAGGCACAATGTCACAGTGGGCCTGCGTTCATAGTGGAGTACCTCAGGGTTCAATTTTAGGACCACTATTGTTCCTAATGTACATTAATGATATTGACACCAATACATACAGTAAACTGGTTAAATTTGCAGATGACACCAAGGTGGGTGGAATAGCAGATACTGACCTAGCAGCAGAGAGGCTACAATGGGATCTGGATTTAATTAGCAACTGGGCTGATACCTGGCAGATGAAATTTAACATAGATAAATGTAAGGTAATCCATGCAGGGAGCAGAAATATAAAGTACAGATATTTTATGGGTTCTACTGAAATAAAGGTAGCTGATTATGAGAAAGGCCTTGGTGTGTATGTTGATGCTTCCATGTCCCACTCTCACCAGCGTGGGGAAGCAATAAAAAAGGCCAATAGAATGTTGGGTTATATCTCTAGGTGTGTGGAGTTTAAGTCAAGGGAGGTGATGCTACGATTATATAATTCCTTGGTAAGATCCCACCTAGAATATTGTGTGCAGGTTTGGTCAACATACCTTAAGAAGGACATTGCTGCCTTAGAAAAGGTGCAACGGAGGGCTACGAGAATGATTCCTGGTCTTAGAGGAATGTCTTATGAGGAGAGGTTAGCTGAGCTGAATCTGTTTAGCCTTGAGCAAAGGAGACTAAGGGGTACATGATCCAGGTATATACGATTCTAACAGGTCTGGCTGCTGTTCAGCCAAATGGCTATTTCAATATTAGTTTAAATACTAGAACTCATGGCCGTAAGTGGAAATTAGCAGGAGAACATTTTAAAACAAATTTGAGGAAACATTTCTTTACACAGCGTGTAGTTAGAGTATGGAATAGTCTTCCTGCTAGTGTAGCGCAAGCTTAAACCCTGAGTTCCTTTAAATCAGAGCTAGATACGATTTTAACAACTCTGAGCTATTAGTTAAGTTCTCCCCAAACGAGTGTGATGGGCCGAATGGCCTCCTTTCGTTTGTAAATTTCTTATGTTCTTAAGTACACTATATGGACAAAAGTATTTGGAGACAACTGTTAATCATTGAATTTAGGTGTTTTATTCTGACACATTACCATGTGTATAAAACCAAGCAACTCTCCATGCAGTCAGGTTTAGAAACAGAATGGGTCATTCTGAAGAGCTCAGTGAATTCAAGCATGCCACCTTTGCAATAAGTCAGTTAGTGAAATCTCTTCACTGCTAGATATTCCGTAGTCAACTGTAAGTGGTATTATTGCTAAGTGGATGCATTTAGGAATAAGAGCAACTCAGCCACAAAGTGGCAGACCACGTAATGTAACAGAGTGGGGTCGGCAAGTGCCAAGGGGCATAGTGTGTAAAAGTCATTAACACTGTTGACTCCATAACTGTAGAGCTCCAAACTTCCTCTGGCATTAACACCTGCACAAAAAATGTGCTCCGGGAGCTTCATGACATGGGCTTTCATGGCCGAGCAGCTGCATGGAAGCCTCACATAACCAAGTGCAATGCCAAGTATCGGATGGCGTGGTGTAAAGCATGCCGCCACTGAACTCTGGAACAGTGGAAACATGCTTTGTGGAGTGATGAATCTCACTTCTCTGTCTGGCAGTCTGACAGGTGAGTCTGGGATTGGTGAAAGTTATCTGCCTGACTGCATTTACTACCTGTAAAATTTGGTAGTGGGGGCAGCGTGTGGCTCAGTGGGCTAAGCCTGTGTGCCTGTAATCACAAGGTCGCCGGTTTAAACCCAGCCTCAGCACGTCTGCGGGTCCTTGAACAAGATCCTTAACCCCCAGCTCCCTGGGCACCACTATAGGTGGCAGCCCATCGCGGACAGCTTGCTCTACAAAGAGAAAATTGAGGGAGGCGTAAAGACGATTTTTCCTACCTAAAATATTTTCCTACCCGTAGCGGAAATTTATAACCATATCTGTTATTTTGTCCTACCTTGTGATAATATCCTACCAGCATAAATATCTGCTCCCCTCTCTAATGGTGGTACAGTAGGACATTATTATAGATGCAAACACTCCATAAATATCTGCTCCCCTCTCTGTTAAGGGTGGTAGGACATTATTATAGATGTAAACACTTCATAAATATCTGCTCTCCTCTCTGATAAGGGTGGTAGGACATTATTATAGACATAAACACTCCATAAATATCTGCTCCCCTCTCTGTTAAGGGTGGTAGGACATTATTATAGATGTAAACACTTCATAAATATCTGCTCCTCTCTCTGTTAAGGGTAGTAGGACATTATTATAGATGTAAACACTTCATAAATATCTGCTCCCCTCTCTGTTATGGGTGGTAGGACATTATTATAGATGTAAAAACTTCATAAATATCTGCTCTCTTCTATGTTAAGCATGGTAGGACATTATTATAGATGTAAACACTTCATAAATATCTGCTCCCCTCTCTGTTAAGGGTGGTAGGACATTATTATAGATGTAAAAACTTCATAAATATCTGCTCCCTTCTATGTTAAGCATGGTAGGACATTATTATAGATGTAAACACTCCATAAATATCTGCTCCCCTCTCTGTTAAGGGTGGTAGGACATTATTATAGACGTAAACACTACATAAATATCTGCTCCCCTCTCTGTTTAGGGTGGTAGGACATTATTATAGATGTAAATACTTCATAAATATCTGCTCCCCTCTCTGTTATGGTTGGTAGGACATTATTATAGATGTAAACACTTCATAAATATCTGCTCCCCTCTATGTTAAGCATGGAACGACATTATTATAGACGTAAACACGACATAAATATCTGCTCCCCTCTCTGTTAAAGGTGGTAGGACATTATTAAAGATACAGAAATATAGATATAGTTATCTTTCATATTGTCATAGTTAATCTTTAAATGTCCATGTTCTTCCCTTTAGTGAATGTATCTCTGAGTATCTTAACCCATCCTTACTCATTAGACCAGCAGGTCCATTTCATATTTAAAACATTTGGGAATGTGAATATTTCATATAAGATGACCACTGTGTAGAGCCCTATTATTCAAATCACGGTCCTAGAGGTCCAAGCACTGCTGGTTTTCCAGCCTTCCTTTACCTGTGAGCCAGATGTGATGCCTCTGACCAATCAGAATCAGTAATTATTAAACTACCTAGGAGAACTGAAAACAAGGCCTTGGAATTGGATTTGGAATCAAGGTCCAGATTTGAAGAGCCCTGTGGCCTGTACTACGAAGCGGGGTTACTGGCTTATCAAGGTAACTTGTCGGATTTAAGGTACCACAGTTTAAATGGACTTCGTATTCGCTCATTTACATTTTGTCAAGACTACCTTAAATCCGACAAGTTACCCCGATAAGCCAGTAACCCGCTTCGTAGTACAGGCCCCTGGTGTAGAGTATAGAATACACTGCATATAAATAAATAAGTATATATAAAAATATCCTTAGAAAAGAACAGCAATAAATGGATCACACAGGTTTTACTAATTAAGTTGCTATTTAATTAACTGGAATAATGTTTTTTTTTTTTGTCCAATCACAATGTCCCCACTAGCTTCGTTAGTTACACAGCACCTGAAAACAGAGGAAATTTAATAATGTTGCACAAAGCAGCACATACTTGTAAAAGAAAAAATATAAAACTCTTATAACCCATGATTCTTCAGAAAACTGATATTTTCAGAAATGGTAACAGAAAGGATAATATATTCATGCGTGTTCCAATATAATGTGTCTTGGAATAAAATGTAGTCTTTGCATAGAGAAGTCACGACATAACTTTCAGCACTAAAAAATTAAGTAAATTCCGTTTTTATCGATTTATACATTTTGTTTTCATTACGTTTCACATATAATGTATCTATAGCCAGGGTCTAAGTGCAGTATTAGATTGTTAATGCAAACATTATGCTCGGATCATTAGAAATACTGTTCACTTTTTCGTGAGTAAAAACGTGTACATAGAAATCTTATTTATTTATTTTTATTAACAGATAATAAGAATGCGATCATAGAGACGTAAACTGTTATGCAAACTATGGATACTGTTAAATTCGCACACAGCCAAGTTTTAAAGCAGCGTGAAAATTGAGGCAAGATCGTGTATTCAAACTGCACATGCACATGGTAAGTCGAGAATGTATGACACTCAAACACGCACACACACACACATAGATACATATATATATATATATATATATAAACTTCTTCGAAAGGCAGAGACTCGAAAGCAGCATTTATTTATTGGCGTGTGTTAAGTAGCGAACGAGCATGCGCAGTTAACTCGGGTAGGACATTTTCATGGCAGGATCAAGGTGCTGCTGGATAGTTACATTTTCCAGAAAGCTGAATGTTACTATTGAAATGTCAGATGAGATCAGATATTCGATACAGCACAAGAGATCTCGAGGTAATCAAGTGCAGAAGAAACAGAATGACTACTAAAGCAGATCGTTTTCTTCTGCATGTGTAGGAACGTATACAGTATATATTATGTGTCTCACCCGGCTCGTCCGATCCTCGTGTGTGCCACACCCCCCTCGTTAAATCGTATTACTTCCTGATTGGGATCACCTGTTACTTGTTCAGTTCAGCCTGTCTATAGTATTTAGTCCGTGTCTCAGTCAGTATCCCCCAGTTCTGTCATTGTATTGTTGTAATGTTTGGTGTTTGTCGCCAGTCTGCCCTTAATAAAACCCGTCTACCTGTCGGTCCGGCTCAGCTCGCCTGCTCCGCGTAACGTGACATTATGTGATTTAGTATGTATTTTAAAAATAATTATTTTTTTATTATGAACTGTTATGAATATAAATATTTTATACTGATCCAGGTCTCAGCTGCCAGCAAGGTCATGCTGCAGGTATACTGTACTGATGTTATGGAGGAACGGTTCATATGTCAGCTGGGTCTAAATATAGAAATAAAAAAAGATTGAATGGAATTCATAACCATATTGACATGATGAAAAATCACCCTCTTCCTCCACAAGACACCCTGAACCCCTATGGGAATGTATTAACCATTTATTTTATTATTCACAATCAAGTTTAAACAGTTTAAGCATTATATGAACTGGCAATTTATGATTAAATTCCTTAACTTCCTTAACCTTGGACAATGAAAGTCTGGCGATGCTTAAGTTCGTCAAAAATTCTAGCTGTTAAACTCTCTACAGAAAGGCAAAAACAAATTTGTCCATTTTTCTTATTCATTCTTGTCTTTTTTGTAGGTAATGATACTGCTTGTACACTGACTGTTCATCTGACATCCTCTTAGAACCTTTAAGCGCATAATTTGGGGCATTCTGTGTGAACTGTCTCCCCCTGTCTCCACAAACAGTGCCTCCCTTACTGTTCCATCTGTCATACTGTTATATAAAAGTCGACCTGTCTGCTCTTGGCCACAGAAATCTGCACATCTCATTTTGGATGCTGGTTACATATTGTGTATGTGTGCTGAAAGAGTAATGGCTCCTGATTTATTATGAGTCAGAAGATAGATTCCTCATTAATCATACATGATTAATATCTACCCTGGAAAAACTAATTAGAAAAACTTTTACCAAATTATAATTAATGCCCATATTTATGTCAGTCCCATAAATTGGAGCGTAATTATGAGCTCAATTAAGAAACTGATCCAGGGGCAAGAATCTGGCATAATATTTGTGTGTGTTCCTGTGTGTGTGCAATTTCCTTTGCATTTGCATGTGGGCATTCTCATGAACACTGCACACATTATGCAGCATCCATTACAAAAGAACTACACAGCTTTAAGTCACAGATTAAGGGTCTGTATCACCCCATGCCACGTCGGTCAAGTCTCAATAAGCAGGACACCATATACATCAGTATCCCCTTGGTAGGGGATCCCAACTTGAAACTTACACTGAAGTGCAAAGACAAGACAGAAGTAGTGTAGCAGAAAATGAGCAAATGGAATTATTTTTGTATCTCAATTATGTTAATTGCATTAATGAATACCTTTTTTTTAGTTGGGTCTCCATTTTTCTGCATTAAAAAATTTCATCGATAAACAATATATTTTTGTCTAATATTGAGGGTGCCAGCAGTGAAGCTTGCCAGCACTTATTAGCAGAATAACATCACAGTGTTTTTATCATGTGGAAAAAGATCCATTTTCTGGTCAGATTTAATAATGAATTATAAACATGTTGCAGGCTTGCTTTGGTTTTTTACTGCAGAAGGGAGGGCTCAGTAAAGCTCTTGCGGGTTTGGAGAGCAACAGTGATTTAAAACCAAAGAGATTTTTTTTTTTTCTGTTCACAGGGTGTGCATCATGATTTACTATGTGTTAATTTACATGAGCACAACTGTGAGAATCCTTGTGTTATGTTGGCATCAAGCGCTAGTGGAATTAGCTTTAATAAAGCTTCAGTTTGAATCCATTCCATTCAGCTATCCTATAGTACTTTTTTAAGTAGGAGGTTGGAAATTTTCAAGCTCCAAGCATCAATACATCATGATGTGCTATACTACTATAAATGAATTAATATATAGAATTTGCCATTTTTTCCTTCAGATAGTCCATGCATACCAATGCAAGTGACCTGTATCTGCATGCACTTTGACCAATCAGATGGTGGTGACGCAGCCAGCTCAGTTTAGTCACACTTTCCGTTCTGCTAGTAAGTACTGGTCAGGTACAGCTTGCATAATTTACAATGGAAAACTGCCTCTTCTCAGTACAGCTCAGTTCTTGGTGGCAGTGGAAAAGTGGCATAACCAATGAGCTTTTTGAGTCCCCCATGCTAATTTAGCATAAAGGTCACAGTTCCTGTTGTGTGACATGAGGTAAAAACACATTTATTGGCTTTCACAGTTCCAGATGATCCATCCGGTAATTCTACAAATTGCAGAACTTGGGGTGTGTGGGAGGATTAGTGATTAAATGGGGGGGGGGGGGGGGGGTGACAGGTCTGTTTGGGGAATATATTGCTGTCATTCCAAGAGTATCGTTTATAGGTAAATCTATTAAGTTCGACCTGCCAATTGATTTGCCCCTCTACCAAAACTATACCGAAAACTTTATTTACAGGTAAATCTGAAAATACTGTCAATAAGAAAACATTTTGCCATGGACACTTTTGTACAGACAGGTTGACAATCTCTGCCAGAGATACGAGCAAATAGGGTTTCCAGTTTCGGAAGAAATACAGGATGTCCCTCCACCCCCACCGCCCAGGTCCCCAACAATTACATTTGTTGAGCAGGGCAGAAAATCGTGACATAAATCACATTCCCCAATAGTTCAAAACCAGACACAGCATTTTAATTTTCAATATAGGATGGGTGGAAACGATCAGCAGTGTCTAACATGCCCCTTGGAACAAGTAGTGAGGTGGTCAGCGATAAAGTTCAGCAACAAGCTATACTGTTGGCTTTTTTAAATGTTATGCCCTGTGATTAAAATTTTTTTTTTCGTATTTATTTATTAAAATTAGATTTCATCTCCATTCAGTTTGTTGTCTTTCTGAATCAGTTTATAAGCAAAAATGCAGCCTTGAAGCAAAGAAATAATGGCGATTATTGTGGTAATTATCAATATTGATTGATGTGATGAAAATTACGTGATGAAATATTTTGCCATATCGCTCAGCCCTACATCACATATAATTCTCTTTGCTTGGTGTGAGATATCAGCTTGCATAGTTATGCCTTTTTTGTTTTCATTATCAAAGAGGAAAGTTGTTTAAAAGAAGGCAACTCTTTTGTGAGTGAAGAACCCCCTGAATGCCATTAAAAAGGGTTTCCTTTATGGCACCAGATCTTCAGCCCGGATCAGTGTCTTACTTCCCCGGATCTAACCCATGTGTCTGTTATCTTCCGGCCTCCCGATGCAGACACAGGAAGAGGATGGATGCTTCCACTCGCGGGCCTCCTGGGCCACTAGAGACAGGCTCATCCAGTGGGCCCTGTAGCCCAAGGGACCTCCTGCGGGGGCGCCATATGGTAGCCCTGGACAGCCCTGGGCAGCGGCGAAAGACTGGAAGGCACGAGTCACTCCAGAAAACAGAGAGCCCTCCCATTCGCCATTCCCCCTCTTCAGGCCAGTATGGCTGCCTCTCCGAGCCCCTTGGAAAGCCGCTAGACCCAGATACCATCGCTCAGGTCAGTGGAGGGTCACAGGCATCCAAGGGCCCACAAAATGTCAGTGTTTAATCTTTCTGCTCCTGTCACATATTTAGTGTTTACAAAAAACAATAATCCCTGACCACTGCCCCTATGTATTCTAAATCACCAGTGATATAAACTGGAAAAATAAGTCTGTTTTTTTAGTTGTTTGTTGTATTCACTTCACATTGTCAATGTTTGCCTAGATTTTTTTATTAGCAAAATGCATGTGTTTGTGCTGTGACAGACCCCAAACCCGCTTCCTGCATAGGGATAGGGTTAAAGGGGTAAAGCCCACCACCCAAAATAAACACATGGAAAAGTGGCTATAGAAGGGTCATGAAGGTTCAATGAGAGGTTCCCCTCTGCCTGTCCAGGACATAGAGGACACGATGAATACGGCCTTGAATGAGCTACGGGAGTTGGAGCTTCAAAGCTCAAGCAAGCCGGCCCCAGATGTGGTGCTGGACACGTTGGAGCAAATCAAGAACGCCCCCCCACCTGCTAGTCTGCCACCTCACAGCCCCCTCCGCAGCCTGCTCCTGCGCCCATCAGAGGCAGCAACCCTATACCGTGGCCCTGGCTCATCTTCCGACTCCTTAGCCACCTTCAGGCCCGCCGTGGCTCCCCGCATGGGAGTCCAGCTCAGGCCTCCTATTCTGCGGCCCAAGCCCCTGGTGCTTCCCAGGCCAGGCACATCCCAGCCGACAGCCCCCACTTTGCAAGGGCCTCTGGACAAGACCTGCACTATGTGACTCCTCCCCTAGTCACTTTGGAATGATGCACATTATCCCTGTCGTTGAAGTCATTGGTCATAAGCTAAATTAGGCATCTCTAAACTGCTTAGATAAAGGGGGAAGGGACACTACAATGACTGTTACAAGTTAATGAAAGAATGTATCAGATGACAGATATGTCTCCAGTTATTATTGAATTTGTAAACCTGTCTACAGGGGATTATTATATTGCTCTGTTAGCCACCATAGTGAGAGCATTTATTTTATGTGCAAGAAATAGTTATAAAGGTGTCTTTTGGAGAATAGTTTTAACTTAGCATATTATAAATACATATTGCTATAATACAATGATATTTGTAAGACAATTCTAGTTAAAATGCAATAAAGAACACATCACAAAGGTTTCCTATATGGTTAGGTGACTTCTCAGTGGTAGCTGTAACGAGAGTTCCCCTTCCCTTGGTGTGAGTTTGAATTGGGGTATTGTAGGAAATGTAGTCTATTACTCTAAATATGTTCGCCTGAACTGTAATGCTGCCATTTGTGATTTATACAGCCTTTTATATGACCGCCACATAGAAATCGAAGCCTTCCCTTTGTCCTGAATAAAGTTTAACAGCATCTCTGCTAAGCAGCTCTATAGTTGTTGGTGTAACATGGAAAAGAAGTAGTATGACCAGGGTACATTGTGCTGGGATTAGCATGTTATAAGTTCTTAGTTCACTTATGTAGTGCGCTCCTGTGCACGTTAATGGCACTTCAAGTGAGAGGAACAACCTATATAGCACATTGAATGCTTCAAATGTCATCCAGTCCCACTGTGTTAAAAAAACATATGAGTCTGTTTTTAAATCCAGATTATACTTACCTTGTTTTAGCATAGCTTTAATGTAATGTTTGATCATTTATGACATTATCTGCTGGTCAGCAACTGAATATAGCCACTAGTCCAAAAGTTCCTTTCAGTAAAGAGGTTTATGGGAGCATTGGCCATCCCTCGCTAGCATCATGTCTCAGAGTGGATGTCCATTCATTCTGATCTATCGCTGTAAGTCAGGAGCCAGTAAAACAACTGACTCATTTCTCAGCCTGGGCAAAGAACTATTCAGTCATCTTTAAACCTATCACTGCTGCCCCATTTTGCGGTCATTTCCCCGAAAGGAACAATTCCGGTAGCCATTGACTTTCTGACTGTTATTGTCAACATCTACCCTGTCCAGTAGTGTTGCGCGGGTCGGCAACCCCAAACCGAGCCGTCAGGAGATCCAAACCTTTCAAAAACCCACAAGTTTGCTTTGATTTGATGATTATGCAGTTTCCGATAGTAATTGTCCTGCCCCGATCGTCCGCTCCTTCCGTGTGCCACGCCCCCTCGTTAACCTAGTGTGGAATCCCCGTGTGATCAGCTGTTTCTGGTTGTTTTCATTAGTCCTCTGTATTTAGTCGCGTTTGTTTGTTTCCCCAGTCCGGTCATTGTAATATCACTGCGTGTTTCCCTGCCTTTTTTTTTTTATTATTTAAAAAAAAAACAAAAAACAATGCTCCCCGATTTCCTGACTGCCGCTCCTCTGTCTCCGCTCCGCGTCCCGCATGCGGCACGACAGTAATACTACAATTTTCGGTACGATAATAGCCAATCTGCTTACCTAAAAAACACAGTTGGTGGACAACTTTCGCCAATGTGCAAATAGCGTTCAATTATTAAGAAAATTAATCCCAATATTAAAATTATACGTACCTTATGAATGGTAGAGGCAAACGGAGTCAAAAACGGGAAACTGTGATCAATAAAATTCAAATACGTGCAAAAAAATAAATAAAACCATAAAAACTGGAATAGCGAGCAAAAAAGCAGCGATCTCAAATAGTTAACTATTGACTTCCACTCGTACATTTCTATTAGCGCGTTGCGGAACGAAGCAGGAAACAAAAATGAACAAGGCTAGTTTCCAAAACTTTTCCATAACTTTTCCTCTCTATCCAAGAATTCCAAAACTTATCCAGGGTTTTCCATGACCGCAGGTACCCTGATTGAAGATGATGACACAATTCTATGCAAGATTAACTGTGTACCAAGCAACAACAAAGAAACCGAAAGATCGATTTTTACGTCGTTATTTATTGAAGGGATGCGGAAAATAGCACGAAAGACATCTCTCTCGCACACACACAAACACACACAAGCGCGCATGTATGCAAAACAGACTAGTTGTCAAAACTGTAACATCTGATGTAACATCAGATCTGAGAACTCTATCAGATTTGAATGAACTTAGTAGAACTTGGGTCTTCTTTTAACTTAATTTAGTCTCAAATGAAGTAGAGCAGAGCATAGGCCTACTTAATTAACCGTGATATTTCACCAAACTAGCTTATCCTACAAGTTGAAAACTCCAAAATTGAAAAATATTACCCCGTTTACAACACATTTTGATCGATAATGAAATGCATTTTGTAACTTTTTGACCCGCCCGCCCGCACCCACGATATTTAAAAAATGTCTGGCCTAAAACCGCCCACACCCGCGGGTCACGGGTCGACCCGCGCATCACTACTGTCCAGTCTGTTTACTGCTCTTCGTTTCAATAGTCTATTGCTGTGGGCAGGATATTGAGGACAAACTAATCAAATTTCCAAGTGGATATTTCTTTAGTAATCACCAGTGATGTAAAAAACTCCAAGTGTCACAACTGTGGTAATGCCCAGCAGACAGTAGAGCCATTCGGCAAGTTAATTTTCAGCATCAAGGAGCCACTGTATGGGAGCAGGCCAAGTGAGTACTGGACCACACCCTTTTCAGTACACTCACAGGTGAAAACAAGAAGGAAAAACCCAACCTCCTGTCATCCAACAGAAGAACAAATAACCTTTGTTTTCTTGCAAATATTTTACTAAGAAAATTTCTCATCCTGGGATTGACCCCCATTTAATTTTAATATGTTTTTGTAATTTACAGAAGAGTCCAAATGAAGGACTCAGACTAGTGAGAGACCTGAGGACTGTTTCTGGTTCTTTTCCTCCATCTCCGGTCTGGCTCACTAACTTTATGCTGGCCCACTCTCTGACTTTCACCCTATATATCTTTGTAGAATGTACATGTAAGTGCCTTTGGACATGTCTCTTGCAAGAGTTCATTCTATATATGTAACGTTTTCACTTTAAACCACTTCTGTTTAACTGGTGCAGAAGGAACATGCAGTAATAATAACAACCCACTGCTGGAAATGTAACGAAATGTAACTGTAATGTTTCAATTCTGGAAATGTTAGACATAAGTAAATAGTATAAGGTAAGTTACTACGAATGCGTTGTGACATTGCAATTTTATGTATCGGAGTGTATATGTGGCATGTAGCATTACAAAGCGTTGGGGGCACTTCAGGGTGTGCTCCTCTCAAAGTGTCTGTGAAATAAAGAAGGTGGTGCCCGCTCATGTGGTCTGGTTCTTGTGTCCTAGAGAACCAGAACAAGGGGAGATGTGATATTGGCCGCAAATGCAGTGCCTTGCAACGGTATTGAGCTCCCCTTAAATTGATCAGATTTCTTATAAAATCCACTAGTATTTTGTTGCATCCATTCTCCCTTCAATTTTCACAAGATGCCCAGTTCCAGAATTTGAAAAGAATTTCAATTGCATGATGCTTTTGCCACCATATTTAACTGTAGATATGGTGTTAATTGACACATGGGCCACAAATAGGGCCTGTATGAATGTATCACAAAGCTGGATTTCTTGCTTAGCTGTATAACCTGTCAGATTTAAGGTACCCGAGTTTCAATGGACTTTCTTTGTTCACTGACATTTAGCCCAGACTACCGTAAAACTGACGTGTTATCCTGTTTTGTGATGGAAGCCCATAGTGTTTTGAATTTTGGCAAAAAAATCTCTATCTTTGTCTCATCAGACTACAAAACCTTTAACATAAGTAATTAATCAAATACACTTGTCAAAAATCACCAGACCAGACGAAGCCAGGCCTCCTGCCCGGGCAGAAGGGAAACCTCCCCGGCCAGCACAGGGACGGGGGGCCGTGTGGGTGAGAGGGAGGAGGTTTAGCGCGGTGTGGTTGGAGCTGGGGGGGGATGGGCAGTGGCCAGCTCCTGGAGGCCTCCCGGTGCTCCCCGCGGGCCCCTCTGCACTCCCCGGGCTGCCAGGCAGGACCAACATGCCCCGAAATCGGCCAGACGAAGCCAGGCCTCCTGCCCGGGCAGAAGGGAAGCCTCCCCAGCCAGCACGGGGACGGCGGGCCAAGTGGGTAAGTGGGGGCGGCGAGAGGGGGAGGGGCCGGGGGGGGTGTGTAGCGCGGTGGGGGTGGAGCTGGGGTGGGGGGGGAGGGGGATGGGCAGTGGCCAGCTCCCGGCTCCCAGAGGCCTCCCGATGCTCTCCGCGGGCCCCTCTGCACAGTGCCCATTTAGAGCACACACACCCATACACTGTGCGCACACAAAGTGCCCAGTTACAGCGCACACACATAGCGCCCATTTAGAGCACACACACACACTGCACTGTTACAGTGCACACACACACAGACACAGTGCCCTGTTACAGTGCACACATGCACGGAGACCCCGGTCAGAGCTCACACACACAGTGCCCTGTTACAGCACAGACACACACAGACACAGTGCCCTGTTACTGCGCACACACACATTTTATGCTGCCGTCTGGTGGCCAAAATTTAGTACTACCATTTAAAAACATTAAAATGATATTTTCTGGTAATTGCAATACTTACATTCAGCCAGGAGATGGCAGCAAGAAAATAGAAAAAAAAAAAATCCCACGGTTATTAGAACAATTCACATGGTAAATTTATGTGCGTATTTGTGTGTCTATGTTTTACTCCACTTTCGGGACAATTTTATGAAATGTGATCTATGCAAACACACACACACACTGCCCAGTTACAGCGCGCGCACACACACACAAACACTCTATTAACTCTTCCACAGTTTTAACAGTACCTCTCAGTAGGCTTGCCAGACGGGGATTACAATTACGCAGAATAGCATGTACCACATCCTTCTCTGTCATGTCATTCTTCCATCGCAGACACAGTGCCCTGTACTGTACAGCAAAGGTACGGATGGTCTCTTTGGGTCCTTGTTTCCTCTCATGGATTCTTCTCTCTGCTTCTGCTTCATAATCCTCGGAAAGAAAAGATCTTAGGAAAGCATCCTTAAATTGACTCCATGTTCCAATGGCTCTTCTCTCTGCCAACCACCAATCTTTAGCAGTACCTGACAGAACAGATGACATTGTAGCTAGTACTTCCACATCGCTCATTGGTCTAACACTTAAATTCTTCACACCTCTCAATATATGCCACTGGATCTTCATCTGATTCCTGGCCAAAATGTGGAAACTCAATCTTAATGGGCATTTTAAAATGATGTCCTTGGCAGCCAGATGGATGGGAATGACAAAAAGATGGGGAAACCTGGACAGGTGTAGAAGATGGCGGAACACGTGTCTGTATTAAAGCCTTCAATTGTCCATCTCTCCTCTGTAAACAATCCATAATTGACTGACCTAGCTCTTGCATCTAAGTCCACAAGTTGTTTTACTCTACCTCCCTATTCAGTCTGTACTCAAATCTTTCCGTGTCTATAACACAGATAAATGTAAGGTAATCCTGCATGCAAGGAGCAGAAATATAAAGTATAGATATTTTATGGGTTCCACTGAAATAAAGGTAGCTGATTACGAGAAAGATCTCGGTGTGTATGTTGATGCTTCCATGTCCTACTCTCGCCAGTGTGGGGAAGCAATAAAAAAGGCCAATAGAATGTTAGGTTATATATCTAGGTGTGTGGAGTTTAAGTCAAGGGAGGTGATGTCACATTTATATAATTCCTTGGTAAGACCCAACCTAGAATACTGTGTGCAGGTTTAGTCACCATACAGTAGTATGCAAAAGTTTGGGCACCCCTTGATAAACAACATATTTTGGCCATTTTTTTTATGGAAAAGATGTAAACACAGTCTCCGTAGGAAATGGAAAAAATGCACAATATTTTCACCAAACATTGATGCATAGTTACTTTTTATGTCATAAATTGAACAAAGAAAAAAAATAAAAACATTATTATGGCACTCTGCAAAAGTTTGGGCACCCTAAGAGTTCCAAAGTCTCAGATTCTTTTTACAAGGTTTCAGACCTTAATCAGCTCATTAGATCTGATGCATGGCAACAGCTCCATCCATCCATCCATCATCTGCCGCTTGTCCGGGGTTTGGGTCGCGAGGGTAGCAGCTTCAGTAGAGGCACCCAGACCTCCCTCTCCCCAGCTAACCCCACCAGCTCCTCGGGGGGGACACCGAGGCGTTCCCAGGCCAGCCGAGAGATATAATCCCTCCAGCGAGTCCTGGGCCTGCCCCGGGGCCTCCTCCCTGTAGGACATGCACGGAAAACCTCTCCGGGTAGCCGCCCAGGAGGCATCCGCACCAGATGTCCAAACCACCTCAACTGGCTCCTTTCGACGTGAAGAAGCAGCGGTTCTACTCTGAGGCCCTCCCGGATATCTGAACTTCTCACCCTATCCCTAAGGGAGAGCCCAGACACCCTGCGGAGAAACCTCATTTCGGCCGCTTGTATTCGCGATCTCGTTCTTTCGGTCATTACCCATAGCTCATGACCATAGGTGAGGGTAGGGACAAAGATGGACCAATAGATCGAGAGTTTGGCTTTTTGGCTCAGTTCTTTCTTAGCCACGACGGACCGGTTAAGCGCCTGCAGAACTGCAGACGCCGCTCCGATCCGTCTATCCAGCTCCCGATCTCGCCTACCCTCACTCGTGAACAAGACCCCGAGATACTTAAACTCCTCCACTTGAGGCAGTACGTCTTCCCCAACCCGAAGAGGGCAAACCACCCGTTTCCGGCTGAGAACCATGGTCTCGGACTTGGAGGTGCTAATCCTCATCCCTGCCGCTTCACACTCAGCTGCGAACCGCCCCAGTGCCTGCTGGAGATCCCCAGCAGATGAAGCCAGCAGGACGACATCGTCTGCAAAAAGCAGCGAGGCAATCCTGAGGTCACCAAACTGGACACCCTCGACGCCTTGGCTGCGCCTAGAAATCCTGTCCATAAATATGATAAACAGGACCGATGACAAAGGGCAGCCCTGGCGGAGCCCAACACGCACCTGGAACACGTCCGACTTATTGCCGGCAATGCGGACCAAGCTTCTGCTCCGTTCGTACAGGGACCGGATCGCCCACAACAGTGGACCCCGGACCCCATACTCTCGAAGCACCCCCCACAGAGCACCTCGGGGAACCCGGTCGTAAGCCTTTTCCAAATCCACAAAACACATGTAGACTGGATAGGCAAACTCCCAGGCCCCCTCCAGTACCCTTGCAAGGGTATAAAGCTGGTCCAGCGTTCCACGACCAGGACGAAAATGCCAGTTTTGTCAGCCGGGGATCGGACCGCCAGGGCCTCCCTTGGCCGCCACCCGATCCACAATGCACCGAACCCCTGACATTCCCCTTGTGGGTGGTGGGCCCACCTGGGGACAGTCCCGCGTGCCTCTTTCGGGCTGTGCCCGGCCGGGCCCCACGGGCCAAGGCCCGGCCACCAGGCGCTCGCCAACGGGCCCCTCCCCCAGGCCTGGCTCCAGGGTGGGGCCCCGGTGACCCTAGTCCGGGCGAGGGAAACGGGACTTTGTTTTTATACTTTTTCATGGGGTTCTTTTGGATTGCTCTTTGTCTGGCCCCTCCCCTGGGACCTTTTTGCCTTGGGAGACCCTACCAGGGGCTATTGCCCCCGACAACCTAGCCCCCAGGTTCACGGAGGCACGCAAACCCCTCCACCACGATAAGGTGGCAATCCAAGGAGGAGTAGTAAATGTCAGCTCGCGCCAATTTCAAAGCTTTACAAATACACTGACTCTTCAAACCTTGCACACCCACTTGTGGACAACCATGGGTTCCTCTAAGCAGCTGTGTAAGCTGTGATGCCCACAATGGAGGAGAAGGCTACAAGATGATAGCAAAGCGTTGTCAGCTTGCAGTTTCCACAGTGAGAAGTGTAATTAAGAAATGGCAGTTCAGGGGTACTATGGAGGTCAAGATGAGATCTTCAAGACCAAGACAACTCTTGGGAGAGAACTGCTCATATGCTGGTCAGAAAGACAAATGAAAACCCCCATTTGACTGCAAAAAAACTGCAGGAACATTTAGCAGACTCAGGAGTGGTGGTGCACTGTTCCACAAGACCTTCATGAAAGAGTCAGGAGAAGAAAACCTTATCTGCGTCCCCATCATAAAATCCAACGTCAGAAGTATGCAACAGAACATCTACAGAAGCCTGATGTATTTTGGAAACAAGTGTATCAGCAACGGCATGTTTGGAGAAAAAAAGGAGCAGCATTTCATGAAAAGAACACTTTGAAAAGAACACTATTAAGCATGGGGGTGGATCTATCATGCTTTGGGTTGTGTTGCAGCCAGTGGCACAGGAAACATTGCACGGGTGGAGGGAAGAATGGATTCCACTAAATACCAGCAAATTCTGGAAGTAAACATCACACCATCTGTAAAAAAGCTGAAGCTGAAAAGAGGATGGCTTCTACAACAGGACAACGACCCTAAACATACCTCGAAATCCACCATGGACTACCTCAAGAGACGCAAGCTGAAGGTTTTGAAATGGCCATCACAGTCCCCTGATTTAAACATCATTGAAAATTTGTGGGTAGACCTTAGAGCTGTGCATGCAAGACGACCAAAGAATACTACAGAACTAGAAGCCTTTTGCAGGGAAGAATGGGAGAAAATCCCAAGTACAAGAATTTAAAAGACTTTTAGCTGGCTATAAAAAGCGTTTGCAAGCTGTTATATCTGCCAGAGGAGGTGTTACTAAGTACTGATTATGTAGGGTGCCCAAATTTTTGCAGAGTGCCACAATAATGTTCTTATTTTTTATCTTTGTTCAATTTATGACATAAAAAGTAACTATGCATCAATGTTTGGTGAAAATATTGTGCATTTTTTCCATTTCCTACAGAGACTGTTTACATCTTTTCCATTAAAAAAATGACCAAAATATGTTATTTATCAAGGGCTGCCCAAACTTTTACATACTACTGTACCTTAAGGAGGACATTGCTGCCTTTGCTGAAAAGGTGCAACGGAGGGCTAGGAGAATGATTCCTGGTCTTAGAGGAATGTCTTATGAACAGAGGTTAACTGAGCTGAATCTGTTTAGCCTTGAGCAAAGGAGACTAAAGGAGGACATGATCCAGGTCTATAAGATTTTAACGGGTCTGGATGCTGTTCAGCCAAATGGCTACTTCAATATTAGTTTAAATACTAAAACCCGTGGCCATAAGTGGAAATTAGCGGGAGAACATTTAAAAACAAATTTGAGGAAGCACTTCTTTACACAGCGTGTAGTTAGAGTAAGGAATAGTCTTCCTGCTAGTGTAGCGGAAACTAAAAGCCTGGGTTCCTTTAAATCAGAGCTAGATAAGATTTTAACAACCCTGAGCTATTAGTTAAGTTCTCCCCAAACGAGCTTGATGGGCTGAATGGCCTCCTCTCGTTTGTAAATTTCTTATGTTCTTTCTTATGTTCTACTTGAGGGCTGCTGCTAGTCATGGCAACACCACTACTAATGCAAGATACAATGAATTGTTAAACCCTGGTCCCTGTTCAGGCACCACTTATGTAACACTGCTGATTCCTGCCTCAGAACCAACCTATTACACACTATACGTAGGGAGAGACATTTCAGGGTGGCGTAAAGAGAAATACACCATCAGTTCACAGACCAAAAAATATTTACTAACAAAGGTGAGCATATTACCCCAGCAAATGTACATGTAAATAATGATTTAACAATAACTGAAGAAAACTGTTGTTGAGATGGATAACCATACAACTGAAATGAATAGCACAGTCCAAAGTGGAGACCAAACGTCCTCTTCCAGGTGAGGATGGTCCAAACAATGGTAGGATGTGAAGCCGGAAAGAGAAGGTTGGCAGTTGCAAGAAAATCAGGGGAAAAAAAAAGTCCTTTCTGAAAATAAAAAAAATGATACATCCCACTTTTTGCTAAGCCCAACAAATACACATGTATATCATTAAAAATAATTGTTACTAAATTAAACAAACAATATATCCTTATCATTCAGAAAAACATCTTACATCTTACATTGAGCCATGAACACTTCCCCTTCCTCAAACAAGGACTTACTTTATTCTGCGTCTCAACAAACATGGCCGCCCTTGCCCTTATATAGGCTCTTGCTCCTTATAGTCCTCTAGGAAATTATACTGACCCTTAGAGGACAGGAGTATAATTGCAGACATCTGGTAACAAACCAGTGTTTGTTACAGTGCCCTGTTACAGCGCACATACATACACACACACAGTGCCCAGTTTCAGCGCAAACATACACAGTTCCCAGTTACAGGCTCCCCGACACCCTGTAGCGGAAAAGCAGTAACGGAGGGTGGAGACACTGAGTGACTGTAGTCTGCCTGTCATCTTATGAATTTGTATGAATTTTTCATTTCAAAACATTTTAATTATTTTTTCCCTCATTGCAAAACTTTAGCTTGACCACGAGATGACAGCAAGAAAATAGAAACATACTTTCTCACAGTATAATGGTTTTATATGGTAAATAAAAACAGACTTGTACCATGTAAAACAAATATATTAGAATAATTAAATGTATGTTTTATTAGTTCATTGTACATCGTGAAAATATGTCTTTGTTTAAAAATTATTTGATTTGACCGTGGGGAAATATTTTTTTCCACGTTTCATGCTGCCGTCTGGTAGGCCAAAATCGAGTACTGTCATTTAAAAAAATTAAAATGATCTTTTCTGGTAATTGCAATACTTACATTCGGCCAGGAGATGGCAGCAAGAAAATAGAAAAATAATTTTCCCACGGTTATTAGGATAATTCACATGGTAAATTTATTGTGTATGTGTGTGTCTGTTTGCCTTGTGCTATGTTAAATGATGTTACTTAATGCATGTTTGATTATTTCCCTGTACATCATTGTCCTGAGCCTGGTAGCCTGGTGTCTAGCTTTCCTTCTCTTTGATCTCTCTTCCTCTTCATTAACATTAATGGTCCTGAGCGTTATACTGCAAAGTGGGTTTGCTGACTTTACTTACAAATTTCCCATGCTGTGGATCATAGCTCAGTTCTGCATAGAGTATATTACCCAGGTCATTTACACTGCAGACCTAGCCTTCTCAGAGTGGGTTTAAATGCAGGCTTTCAGCTTAAAACAGACGTAAGTCCCCGATACAATCTGATGCAAATGAAATGTTTCTATCCCGATACCAATACTTGGTGCCGGTCCCTCACGGCCCTTTGCCAGGGGCAGATTAAATTTGCTGGGGTGGGGGGGGGGTGCTGATGTTAAAGTTTGCCGAGTGGGCTGGGTGTTACCTACCTCCAACCTATCAAAAGGGGGCTCTGAGTTTACAGATCGGGAGCCCCACCTTCCCCCTCTCACTTGGCATCATGACATGCTCTACTGGTGGACTGGGGTTGTCATGGGAACCCATATGCTACCTGAACAGGTACATAGTGCCCCTGCTGGACATACTTGCCCAGGCACACACTCACACAGCTACTTTCTGTAAATGTTTCCTGCTAAGTTTCAGGTTTGGACAGACTGGGTGACACATGCTTCAGTTATTTCTGACTGATGTGGATGATTATTGCTAGGAGGATGTTACCTGCCTGACAGCATTGTGCCAGCTGTATAGTTTGGTAAAGGAGGGATGATGCTATAAGATTTTCAGAGATTGGGGTAGGACCCTTAGTTCCAGTAAAGGGAACTCTTAATGCTTCAGCATACCAAGACATTTTAGACAATTCTATGCTTCAAACTTTGGGAACAGTCTGGGGAAGGCACTTTTCTGTGCCAACAAGACTGTGCCCCTGTACACAAAGCAAGGTAAAGACATAGTTAGGTTAGTTTGGTGCGGAAGAACTTGACTGGCCAACACAGAACCCTGACCTCAACCCCATCAAACACCTTTGGGATGAACTACAACAGAGATTGCGAGTCAGGCATTCATGTCCAACATCAGTGCCTGATTTCACAAATACTCTTCTGGCTGAATGTGCAAAAATTCCCACAGACACTGCCCAAAATCTGGTAGATAGCCTTCATAGAAGAGTGGCAGCTGTTATAGCTGCAAAGGGGGGACCAGGTCAATATTGATGTCTATGGATTTAGAATGGGAAGTTCCTGTAGGTGTAATGACCAGATGTCCTCATCATTTTCTCCATATACTGTGTGTGTGTGTGTGTGTGTATATACACACTATATATAAATTATTATAATTTATAATATTATTATATATAGGGCTTGCTTAATGGCGTGTTGATCTGGGTCCTCTTTCCCACAATCCCCCGCAGACCTGCATACTTTACCGTGTACATACTTTACATCCGTTGTGCAGCAGTGGGAGGGACACTTATCCTTGAGCCCAGCTCTAACTACAGCCAATAGGATTCGGGCCAAGTGCCCCACTCTAGGGGACCTTTTCATCCTGCCTCTTAATCACTCTTCTGATTCTGGCTGGAAAGATGCTCCATTCAAAGGCCGAGCCTTAAACGCTGTTTGTTACTGCTGAAATCACTGGCACGGGTCACCTGACCAAGACCATGACTGAGGAAACTACTGATGAAGGAAAAATGGATTAAATGGATCGCTATTCACATTTAAATGGTAATTTGATGAACAACGCAACGCTGAGACGCAATACAGATACATCCCCGACAGCGCCATAAAAGAGGGGGGGGGGGGGGGGGGGGGGGGATGTGGCCAGGTGTGAATGACTCATTCATACACATGAAAGTTGCTACATATTCAATGAAAGGAACCAGGAATAGTGACATGAGTTAGGTTTTTCTTATTTATTTATCCAACTGAATGTTGCAACTACACCATTTAGTCATCTTCATGTAGCCAAGACTTTGTTGATCAGATACCTGGGATCAAAACAAACTGGCACCATTGCTTACTATGTACTTTTATAATAAATAGGACTTTATTGATCCCACAGTGGGGAAATTTGTGCGTTACCACAGCTCTAGACAGATACTCTTGTACTCTTTTCAGGCTAATACCAAGAATATAAAAATACAAGAATAAGAATATAAGAAAAATAAAACACTAAATACAGCAGTAGTGCCTATGTACACCCATAGACAGTATGTAATATGGATAGTGGGTTGTGGGAAAAATGCAAGTAATAATAAATATCAACTATTTTACTACTACAGCTACAATTTACTATCCAGGTAGTGGGTATTGGCATGTACATATACATATAATAATACATATAATATATTATATTAATTAATAGCATAATGTTTCTGCAAGTGTTCAAAAATGCATTACTTTGCTATACTTTGATGTCAAATTACAAACTTAACAAAAATCTGACATATTTACAATATACATTAAAATAAAGATGAGTATAATGGCAAAACAAATATATAATAAATAATTTATTTGCCATGAATTAAGTTTATGATATTTGAAGAAATGTGTGATCATGCCCCAGTCAGTGAAAGTGTATTTCCTACCCCTAGACCCCAGAGGGTTAACCCTAACCCTATCCTCAGTTTGTGAACCCTTACCCTAATTTGGGGTCTTGGAGTGATACAACAGACTGTTGCAAAGTAGGAAACATGCTGCTAAAGCATGTTAAATTGGGGTTTCCCATCCTACGTGGGGCAAAGAACTATCATAAAAACACATTTTGATGCCTGAACATGCCAAACTTTTTCTAACCCTAAGCCTAGCCTAATTTGGGGCATTAGGGTGAAACAACAGGCTGTTGGAAAGCAAGAAATATGCAGGCATTATGAACAATGGCAGCAATAACTTTTCCTACTGTTACCATTTATATGCCAGTTATGATTTTTTTCTGACCTACTACCTAGGGAACAACAAATAATTGAGAATCATCAATTCCCATATTCTGAAACATGGAAACTGCCTGCATGAGATAAAAGGGCTCAAATTTGCCCTGAGGGACAAAATTCACTGGACCAAGGAAACAGCCAAATCAATTTTACAATATTGGCTTCAACAGTTTCTTAGTTTAAGAAACATTTTTGTTAAAAGCATCCGAAAATATTCAGTGGCAAACATACTGTATGCCATAACAGGAAATCAGGAAGGGTACATGTTTTTTATGGCATTGAATCTGAACATACACGTACAAGCTAAATGGATATCGTGTCCCAAAAAAAAAAAACTAAGACGAGCAACTTATCGTTTAATATCTATTTATAGCATGGTTTCGTCAGTTTTTTGGGTATGGTCCTTAGAAAGCTTAAATCGTGATTCAATCTGCTGTAGGTCTTGCAAGCGGTGGTGACTTCACAGCCGCCTCACAGTATGCCAGCCATCGGCGATTCCCCTACAACGGGCACGCAGCAGGCGCGTAGCCAGTAATGGGCCAGGGCGGCCCGCCCACATTACTCCCTGGCCCACCCAGGCAAGTTTGATCAAAATACATTTTTAGTTTATTTTTATTGTTGAACATGATGGTTAGACTGTGTTTTGTTATTGCCTTTGCCGAATATTGCAAAATAAAGGTGTGTTTTTGCAGTTTGTTTGTCTATTATTTTTTCTACTCTCTAAGGTTTAATTATTATTTAAGTAATATATTTTTTCTAGGAAAAAATATAGGCCCGCTCACTTTTTCAATGGCCCGCCCAAAATACAATTTCTGCCTACGCCACTGGCACGCAGTAGTTTATTTCCTAAAATAAAAGGAGCAGTCAGCGATGTACAGCCTCTCCTCAAATTACACAGCGCCAAATCCAACTGGATTCTCAATAGAATTGTACATCGCGCAATACAGAGGTGTGTAAAAGAAAGAATATTCAAAATATATAATACAGAATTAAACAAACAAAACTTCCCTGTTAACTTACAACCAAATTAGATGTAATTAGAAATTATATCTAAACGCTGTTTAGTCCTGCGTAACTATAATTTACATGCAAAACACCATGTTAAACAATCTCTAGAACATAATTCATAACCTAACTAAAATAAACGGAGCAGTCAGCGACATGCAGCCTCTCCTCAAATTACACGTAATCGCGGGAAAAATAAAAGTTCCTTTTCGATATATAAAGCTATAACGTGGGGGATATAATCAACACTACTAAAGGAGATTTTATTCCAATAATTTAAACAGTATTTACAAATTATCAAAGAGAGCTGAATTGCACGTCTTACCAGCGTCAAATCCAAGCAGATTCTGACGGGAATTGGCGCTGAAACTCAAAAAAATAAATAAAATGAAATGCGTCGCTGATTGCCGTCACACCAACAACACTCAAGTAGGCCCCTTTGTGGCGGAACCAAAAAATACAGACTAAACCAACGCAATACATATGCAAGTATAAACAGTCACAAATAATACACGTGTCATAAATAATAAGTACATTTAAAATAAAATAAAAAGAACCGGAGGAGCCAGACAACTACATGGCTACACCTGCGCCGCTTCAGCCGTAAGTTGCTACCATTTAGATTTGCGATGTAAACCAGCCAAATTTCACAGGTATACCAGGCAACCTCACATATCGCTTATTTCAATGCTGAATATGTAACAGCAACAGTGAAATTAACAATCATTACGGTGAAATATTTTTAAAACATTACCAAGCCAACTTTCCAGCACTGTCCCGCAAACGTGCCAGCTGTGGCTACCCAAATACACGGTCTCTGCCGTAAAATGCTGCTGTTTACGTCACTTTGCGTTGTCGTCTTCCGATCGCCGGTCAAATGGGGCAAGGCTGCCTGGCATCCCTGCTTATTACATTGTAACCGTGACATCAATAACTTTAGTTTGTCACCGAGGGGCAAATGGACCCTAACAGAATCATCCAAGCTCTTAAGGGCACGATCGACCCTAATCTCAGAATAGCCGCGGAAAATGAACTCAACCAGGTAGGTGAGCCGTAGGTCCGTGACAACTTTGTTTTTGTTTGGGGGAGGCTGGCTTTCCCTGCGCGGAAATGCGGGCCGTGTCGCCTCGGTTCGACGCGGTTCTGACACCTGTGAGTGCTGGTCGGGTCGCTCTTTTGTTTCCTCGTGCTTATTCTCTGCAGTCTTTTGTCGTTTTATTCAGAAATGTTACGCAGGTGGCTGAAATTGTTCGGTACTGTGAAAAACAGTCTTTACCGTGCATATAGGACAACGACTGTGAAATTAACAATCTTTATGCTGAATATGTGACAGCAACGTTGAAATTAACAATCCTTACAGTGAATATGGAATAACAACTGCGATTAACAATATTTACATTGCGTATGAGACAGTAACTCTGAAATAAAAAAATTTCCTCTATATGGGGAGGTAACTGTGAAATTATCAATCTTTACACTGTATATGGTGAAGTAAATCAGATTAACACTATATGGGACAGCAAATGTGAAATTAATATTTACATTGTATGTGGGACAGTAATTGAAATGATCAGTTTTTACACTGCTTATTGGACAGTAAATGTGAAATAAAAATATTTTGCACTATATATGGGACAGAGTGTAAAACTGATGGGAAACAGATCTATCTTTCATTGAGTAACAGCAAGCAATATTTGATGAAATTTGTGGAGCATGCCTCGTGCTACTATTTTGGTAATTTTGGAAGAACTGAGCACTCACTAAGGGGAAGATTCAAGTGTCAGTGAAGAAAGTGGCATCAACAGCCATAAAATATTTTTAAAAAGGAGATTATGTGGATAAGCAAAGCAAATAGACATTAGTGGTGTAGTGGTTTTTTGTCAATAAAAAGTGCAAAACACGACAGAGTGGTGCTGTATACTGCCAACTCTGCCAAAAACATGCCAATTACAACTGGAAATACTGCAAACTACTTATACGCCAGTTATGGTCCACTGAATGGTCGGAGGACTGTAAACCTCTGTTCTATCTGACGTCAGCTTCCACAGCTGATTTTTACGGATTCCACTTTGTTCTACTTGAATTCTCTGACACATGCTTGAGTGTTTAACTACCTTTTTTCATAAAAAACATTTTTTTCTTGTCTGTAGGTCATATTTTGATTTTGTGAGGGGGCAGTTTGTGGCTCATTGGGTTAGGACACTGAACCTGTCATCGGAAAGTTACCAGTTTAAATTGCGGGTTTGGCAGAGTAATTTCACCATTAGGCCCTGAGCAAGTCCCTTAATCCCCAATTGCTCCAGAAACTGTCTGACCTGCTTTCTCAATTGTATGTCAATTTGGAGAAAAGTCTCTACTGCATAAATAAATTTTCTCATGTAAGGTAACATTATAGACTGTATACACTATAGACTGCTTTTCCTTACACCTGTGATAGAACTTCACAAAACTTGATGCACATTTAATCCCTATTTATGCATTTAAAGTATTTAATGGTAATTGTTCATGTGGTTAGCCAAAGAGATTTTCATTTTAATTACTTGTAACGTAATATAATAATAACAGATATTTATTGTCTTTTATGCCTCCCTCGACTTCCTCTTTGCAGGGTAAGCTGTCCACGTAGGGCAGCCACCTGTTGGGGCACCCAGGGGTTAAGGGCCTTGCTCAAGGACCCGCTGACGTGATGAGGCCGGGGACCTTCTAATTACAGGCACACAGGCTTAGCCCACTGAGCCACACGCTGCCCCCTTAATTTGATTTTATACAATGAATAATGCCCTTTTTATTTTATTTTCTTTCAGTCCTACAAGATCATCAACTTTGCCCCCACTTTACTCCAGATCATTGTATCAGATCAGGTTGAGTTTCCTGTACGTCAAGCAGGTAAAGAACCATTCAAAGTGAAAGAATGGTGCATCTGTTTTTCAATATACCATGAAGAGTGCTGTCATACCCAGCAAATGCCTCAGCAAGATCCATAAATGTATTGGTGGCTCCATCCAGTGACAAGGTGATAAATGCCTCTTACATGTATCTCCCCTGCCCAGCTGCCATCTACTTGAAAAACATGGTGAGCCAGTACTGGCCGGACCGGGAACCTTCCCATGGGGAACTTGTGTTTCCCTTCAACATCCATGAAAACGACCGGCAGCAGATCAGGGACAACATTGTGGAGGGGGTCATTCAGTGTCCTGAGTCCATTCGGTGAGTGTTCAGTAAGCATTGCTTCAGCACTGATGGGCATAGTGTACCTGTGCAGTACATCCGCTAAGTTTTAAGGAAGCATTACTGCTGGAAACTGATGTTCTTAGTGTGTCTGAACAGTTCACCCGGTGCATGTTCAGTAAGCATTACTGCTGAACACTGATGAGCATAGTATGCCTGTGCAGTCTATCCACTGAGTGTTCAGTAGCGTTACTGCGCACTGATGTGCTGTGGGTAAGGGACATAGTGAACACTGATGTACCTTTTGCAGGGCTCCAGACTAACCTTTTCAGTGGTAGCACTGCTACTACTAGCTTTCTCAGTTGGTCACACCAGCTTTTGTGCAGATACTGTTCTTGTTACTGCTACTTGTAAAATATTTTAATCTGAATATTAGCTTTAATAACCTACCTCTCCTGGTCACTTCTTGTCTGTCTCGGGAACTCTCTTTGGCTCTCCCTCTCCACCAGTCTCCTACTCATTTATTTAATTTTATTTTGATAATCAACTATAGACTGCTTCCTTTTTTTAATGCCACAGTTTTGCGCATTTTAGCATCAGTGCACATATATGTACATACTCCCGGGTGCAGGTAAGGACAGACCAATTCAACAAGAAAAAAAGATGCATTGAACCAAAGAAGAAGGAAAAAAAACTTTCAATCATAATTTGTTAACACAGTACCTGTGCAGGAGCAAAACATCCTAATGATTATCATAGGCTGGTACAGATGCGTCCAAGTAAAATTTTAAATCACTCACTCTCGATAAAAAGTCGCAGTCTAGAGCCTTGAGTTCTTTGTGCTGTGAGTTTGGGTGGAGTGTGCTTGTGCAGTCCATCTGGTCAGTGTTCAGTACTGTTACTGAGCACTGATGGGAATAGTGTGTATATGCAATCCATCTGGTGAGTGTTTATAAGCATTACTGCTGAACACTGATGGGAAGAGTGTGCATGTGCAGTCCATCTGGTGAATGTTTAATAAGCATTTCTGAACACTGTTGTGCTAGTTGCATGTGCTGTGAGTAATGCTGTGCTTGCTGGTTTCATAGGGCTCAGCTGAACGTGTGCCTCCGTGTCATTATCAAGCACGACTTCCCTGGCCGCTGGACTGGTGTTGTGGACAAGATCCGGTTGTACCTGTACTCTCAGAACAGCACCAGCTGGTATGGCAGCCTGCTGGCTCTCTACCAGCTGGTCAAGACCTACGAGTGAGTGTCCTGCTCAGCCCCCCACAGAGGAACCACAGTGATATGCAGCGTCTAAGTTACATTTAATCTAATAGTTATTATTATTGAATGATAAATGAATGACATGAGTCTTGCTGCCTTTTCTTTTTACTCTACACAGAAATGTTGACCTTCAGCGTCTACAGTGATGTATTTAGTAAGCTTTGCTCTTCAGTGATCAGGAGTAGGGGAGCAAGTACTCCGCTGTCTGTGTAGTAAGTGGTGTATTCATGTGCCCTGTCTCCTAGATACAGGAAGGCAGAGGAGAGAGCCCCCCTCCTGGCGGCCATGCAGATCTTCCTGCCCCGAATTCAGCAGCAAATCACTCAGCTGCTGCCGGACGCCACTATTTTTTCTGTGCTGATCCAAAAGCAGATTCTTAAAATCTTCCATGCACTGGTGCAGGTGAGAGTATGTGAAAGTATCTGGAGGACAGCCTAGCTTATTTCATGTTAAGGGAATGAAACCCTCTTGGTACAAATTGTCATGTGTTGCATTTCTCCATTGTTTAAAAGAATATAGGTGTAAGAAATTGAGCATGCTGACATCTGCGATTTCTTTCTTGCAAAGTACTCATTGCCACTGAACCTGGTGAACAACACAGTTCTGACCCAGTGGATGGAGGTGCTCAGGGCCATCTTGGATCGAGATATCCCTCCTGTAAGAGCAAGCTCTGTAATACTTGTATAACTGAACTAGTATTGCGTATTCTATAATGTGAATGATTTCCATAAGTGACAAAACAGATTGACTAGGGATAAAATCCAAGTGAGGAATGGCTCATATAGGTTATCCTTGGCAGAGCTGTGACTGCAGGCATTATTGTAGGTATTGTTCCTGACTAAGGGCTGCTAGTGTACACATTACAGTAGGTATCATTCCTACGACTGTCCTGTGTACGTCGTTTCAGGAGACGCTGGAGGTTGATGAGGATGATCGGCCGGAGCTCGTTTGGTGGAAGTGTAAAAAATGGGCATTACACATCATTAACAGGCTGTTTGAGAGGTAAACTGCTTGGAGGGTGGAGGTCTTGGGGGATTCATTTGAGTTTGCCACTAAAGTATCACCAAACTTCATATAAAACGCATTGTAGGTACGGAAGTCCAGGCAATGTGACCAAGGAGTACTTTGAGTTTGCAGACTTCTTTCTGAAGACATATGCAGTGGGGATCCAGCAGGTATGAAGAAGCAGCTGTGTTTGTGTGTGCGTGCATGGAAAATTTGTGGTATCTTCATACAGGTATAGGAATGAAAATGTTTAGGGTTCAGATATCAGTAACTTGCTGATATCTGTAGTTTAGAGTGAGTTGTATATTAGAGTGCGAGAAAAATTGTGATATTTTTAAATTATCTGTATTACATTGATTAGGAAAAAGTATGCTCTTTTATTTCAGATTTTTTTCAACACGTTGATCCACTATGAAGTGTCTTTCATGGAGAATACATATTGGAATTACATTTAGTAACTGGTGGCACCTTCTTTAGCAAGAATGACTTTTTAAACTAATGTTTCCTTTACCTGTTGATCAGTCCTACACAAACTTCTAGGTATATCATCCACTGTATCTTTACTACAAAACCGCTTTGAGTAGTGAATATTTCTGTGGCATTATACATATGTCATTCCAAATTACAGCATTCAGCTGTTCTACTCTAGATTTACTTTTACGCTAATAATTGGGATGGTAAGATTCACCACCTCGCATTAGACCATAGACATAAAAGTTCATCATGAGATGGTCCCCATTAAAGTGTGCACTAGACATAATTTGGGATGAACTTGTGGTGCATTGTTTCTTTGCATCAGTAAAAGCTGATCAGATATATATAATATCAGATATATATAATATACTTTGTTTCAGTACTAAAGACACAAATATCCATCCATCCATCCATCTATTGGTAGAGGCTCGGCCACCAGGCGCTTGCCCACGAGCTCCCACCCCAGGCCTGTCTTCAGGATGGGGCCCCAGTCTTCTCAATTTGAGTGGGGTCACATTATCCTTTCTGTTAATCTTCATAGGGGATCTATGTAAATCGCACTTTGTCTGGCCAGTCACCAATTTTCATTGGCAACCAGGGGCAATTGCCTCAGACAACATAGCTCTTAGGATCACCGAAAGACAGAAAACCCTCCGCCATGATAAGGTGGTGATTCATGGAGGGGAGACATAAATATGTGAAGTAAAAATGGTACTCTTATACTTAATTTATGATTTGTTGTCTGCGTAAGAAGACCCAAAGAAAATCAAACTATCTGTGCCATACTGAATTGCATAGCATCATATTCTTTTGCATGGCGTCATATCATGATGAACTGTATTGTGTTGAATCAAATCACACCACAGACTTGAACACATCTTGACCCATACAAGATTTAGCAGGAATGGTCGAGTTCCAAGATTTTGGTTGAGGTACAAGTTGAAAAAGATTTGACAGACCTCAAGGTCTGAATTAGTCGAGTTAAGAGGCATTTGAGTTCCAGGGTTCTATTATATATCATATCACATTAGTAGTTGCTTCATATATGTCTTTAATGTATCGGATTGTACGCAATGTATTGGCCTCAGTAATGGTTTTTGATTCCCTGGTTTATGATTGTTGTTCTGCATCATCTATTCTCTATTAAATGAATACGGGCTCTCTTCCTTCCAGATTTGCTGCTACAATCCAGAAGTAATAGTTGCATTCATGTCAATATATAGCTAGAATGAAGATTGTCCTAAATTTGTTTCACTAATTACATAAGTCAACATTTTGGGTTGTAAATATAAGTGGGCTGGGGTACGTAGTGCATGCTAACGCCATGAATACAGATGTCTGAGATGAGCTCCCTGCCTGCTCTCCCCCGGTGACACCTCCATGCAGGTTCTGCTGAAGGTGGTGGACCAGCACAGACACAGGCAGTATGTCAGTCCCCATGTCCTGCAGCAGGCGCTGAACTATCTGAACCAGGGCGTCTCCCACTCGCTCACGTGGAAGCAGATGAAGCCACACATGCAGGTCCGTGCACAGTAAGGATTCCTCATATGTGGGGGCTGTCTTGTCCCTGTCTTGTCCCTTCCTTCCTGGATAAAGACAGTAATCGGCAATCCCTGTCTGTATCTTTGTTTCACCTGTTTCACTTAAACATAACTATGAGGAATCGCACATAGCCAGAAGGTCACTGCTGTCTTCCGCATGAAGTGTATCCTTACAGCCACCTCTTTTATGGCTGCCAGGCCATCTGTCAGGAGGTCATTTTCCCACTTATGTGCTACAAGGATGAGGATGAGAAGCTCTGGCAGGAGGATCCGTATGAATACATCCGCATGAAATTCAGTAAGTATCGAAACACATTTATATTTTATTCTCGATTGCTGCTGTTTTCTCTCAGCTACCCAAAGTCTCATTGTATAACTACAATGACAAAGTCTCACCCTGTCTCGTCTTGGTGGCACAGGAAAGCAATGTAAATGTTCTGTGGGGACATGCTTGCAGCCTGTGCCTGAATTGCCTGTGATCTCTGCATTTCAGATTTGTATGACGACCATGCACTGCCTGCCACTGCTGGCCAAAGCCTCCTGTGCAAAGCAGCCCGGAAGAGGAAGGAGGTGAGAGAGCTGATGGGGTTACTGCTCCGAGATGCCAGAAGCAGAGGAATGAGAAATCATTTGATAGTTTATTTGCCATTTGCACAAGTATGAGTACAGGTACATAGGAATGTGTGAGTTTTCACATATCCCACCTCATTCTTCTTTTAAGAAGACACACACACACACAGACACACACACACAGACACACATACAGGTAAGAGTTAAGCTTGGGGTCCGAACTCAGAATCAGCCGTCCATTCAGCAACCTTTGAGCATTTTTAGCAGTGCTAATGGTCTTGGTCTATTCTGCCAAGGACAGTGTCTTTCTCATCACAGGCACAGAGGCTTAACCAACCAACCCACACACTTCCTGGGTGCTAGCTAGACAGCTATACATTCATTTTTAATTATTTAATAAAGACAATAAAAATCCACCAGCCATGAGAAACCTCACCCTGCAGTGTGACATATCTTAAGGGAATGAATCAAGTCTGTATGCTGTTGTCCCATGGATTATTCTCTGTTGCGTGTCATCAGCAGGGGCATGTATACTCTAGCACAGTGTTTCTCAACCCAGTCCTCAGCGAACCCCAGCCAGTCCACGTTTTTGCTCCCTCCCAGCCAATCAGGAACACCGAATAGCTGGTACAGGTGCGCTGGGAGCTGAGAGGAAGCAAAAACGTGGACTGGCTTGGGTTCGCTGAGGACTGGGTTGAGAAACACTGCTCAAGCAGGTTCAGGGGACCCAGCACTGTATATAGAGTTGTTGAATATGTAAAAAGATATGTAAATTTTTGTGGTGGTGTGGGGGGGGGGGCAGGGGCAGGTAGCATTTTGTCAGGTTGTCTAGAATTTCTAGGTACGCCCTTGGTCATGAGCCACTTCTACCTCTGTTAGGTTCTGCCTCAGATGATGGAATTCTGCCACCAGATCCTAATGGACCCAAACACTGACCCCCGTAGGAAGGATGGGGCATTGCATGTTATTGGTTCATTGGCTGACCTCCTACTCAAGGTAATAAACTATTTTTTGGTATATTTGTTTTTATGAAATTAAATTTTATGAATGTACAGATGACAGATTAATAGATTGATTTTATTATTCTCTTTGTTACAGAAGAGGGTTTACAAGGACCAACTGGAACTAATGCTACAGAACTATGTATTCCCCCTGCTGAACTCAAACCTGGCATACCTCCGGGCTAGGGTCAGGCAACCTCCATTTGTTTGCCTGACTAATTAACTATTTCCATCACTAGTTTTTTATTGGTCTAGTGATAGGATCAGGGCCAGTGCTAGGTCAACAGGAAGGGTCTTCAGGAACTCTATCCATGATTAAGGCGGGTACTAGTGGATGATTTCAATAAACAAATGTCTTATTTTTAAACCGTAGTGCATAACTGTGCATAACTGCATCAATGTGGCCTAGTTCATGAAAGTCTATGGTTCTGGTCTGGGTATTGGATGTGAGACGGTAAGATTAGTGATGAAAGAAAGATGCTTCATTTTATGAAAAATGTCCGGCATCCTGTCTGCTGTTCTCTTCTGCCACAGTCATGCTGGGTCCTGCATTCCTTCAGTCCCCTGCATTTCCATAATCATCTAGTCCTGTGCAATGCTGTGGAGCTGGTGAGGCAGAACCTCATTGCCGACAAAGAGATGCCAGTCAAGGTGGAGGCAGCCATTGCCCTGCAAATGCTCGTCAGCAACCAGGAACAAGGTGTGGTGCTCAGGTCCAGGAACCAAGCGCATAATCTCCCTTTCTGAGTGCATATACATGCTACTGCTGCCTGTTTGCTAAATGCACAGTTGCTCAGATTAAACAAGGTTTTAAAGGTAGGTATAATAACCATAGTTCAGGTATGATTGGTTCAAAGTTAGGTGAGTGATCTCCCTTTGTGTGTGATCTTCCAGCCAAGGTCTACATAAGACCCTACATCAGGCCTGTGATGCAGGAGCTTCTGCACATTATCAAAGAGACGGAGAATGATGATCTCACCAACGTCATCCAGAAGATGATCTGCGAGTATAACGAAGAGGTGGCAGTCATCGCTATTGACATGACACAGAACCTGGTGAGTACTTAGTGAAATCCCTAAAGAATTCACTGTCTAACTCAAATCCCCAAAGGATATGCTGTCTGGCTCAAATCCATGAAGAATATATTGTTTTCATTCAGAAGCATGCTGTTTTCATTTTATCAAAGAGTGATGAATTTTCTCCAAGAATGATGAAATATTTTGATACACTTCATGTATACATGTCACACATTCTATGCTTTTATTTCAGTCCTAAAAAACCTATCAGATAATGGCTTTTTTCCAACCCTAACTATTCTTCATCTTGTTTTTGTTTGGGGGCTCCCCTTCTGTGCTTGCATTACTATGTGTTCAGATCCTGACTATTAGACGTATTTTAGAATTTACTGATGTATGTTCTAACAGGACAGTAAAAACAGATTTACTCTGCTTTACTGGACTAAGTACCGTATCATAAGGGTTAGTAAATGCAGGTGACAAGCACATTCCTCCTGCTCAACCCTCATCATTAACCGATTAACTGGTGCAGCATCATAGTGAGTTCACTTTTGTCCTAGCTTTCATTCTCTCTTTCAGTGTTTCATCTCCAAATAAAATCCATATTTCTTGCTCCCATTGGGTTGTGATGTACCTTGCGTTGGGCTGGGAGATAAAACGATAATGACGATTATCGCAGTATAATTTTCATCAATATCAATAAGACAAGTTCTCCATAAAAATTCGATACAATTTAAGACCAAACATGTCACTGGTGACACGCTTTGCATCAAAAAATGTCAGTTTCTCTGTAACTACTTGTCAGGACTTGTGTTGGAGCACAAACACAAACACTGCTGTAAAAACAGGGGATTTAGTGAACAAATAATAGGGCAGGCAGGCAGACAACAGACAAAACCATCAAAACAACAGGACACCTCACTGGGAGAGTAGGTAAGTCCAAAGCAAGCCATTTAATAAAGGTAATCCAGCAAAATCCAGAGTAAAATCCATTCCATGAGAAATCCCAAATTCCAGTGGTGGAGTTTTTTTCAGTGCTGACTAAAATAACCTGTTCATGTTCTATCTCAGACTTGTGAAATGCGAAATGCTGTTTAGTAGCTATGGCCAAAACGATGCTTCATAAACCATTTGCAGTCATTTTTGAGCGCATGGGGCTTTTGGTTTCCTCTTCATATGCTTTGAACCCTTTTTCGAATCCAGCTCCAACTAGTGAGATCAGAAAATAGAGCACAAGGTTCCAGAAGAGTCATTTTGCCCATCACTGCTGTTTGGCAAGTGCTTGTGTTCTGACAATAAAAGTTTATAACTACAATTAACCATCTAGTTTCTTCAGCTTTAACTCCCATTTGACATTTATAAAAATTATTGATATTGACTGATATGAAAATTTCACCTGTGCAGCTAACAGGGATAGGGGGGTTCTCATTTCCAAAATATGTGTTTGCACCTGTCCTATGTAGCTTCCAATAACTGTGACAGAGTGGTCAGCTGAGATAAGAAGGTGCTGGCAGCTTTGTCAATGTCTGCATACTTCCTCATATGACCAGAAGCCATATATGCGTTTTCTCTGACAGGCGGAGATCTTTAGCAAGGTCTTGCAGAGTGAGGAGTATGAAGAGAGTGAGGATAAGACTGTGATGGCCTTGGGTATCCTCAGCACCATTGACACGATCCTCACTGTCATGGAGGACCACAGAGAGGTTGGTGACACCCTCTCATTGACTTTACCAACTAGTGCAATATAACCACTTATGATATTGATGCAATATACTTTTACTTTACTGTGCTAAAGTACTGTGCATTTACTCCTGTACACATTTACTTTTCCTGTAACTTTTGGACAAAGGTACTTTAGACTCCTGTATAGAGTTTTTTTTTTAAATCTTATTTTATTTTTATTTTATACTACGGGACCGTTGAATGCTTGAATCTGATTGGCTGACGAACGTTCTGAGGTGTGCAATTATTTTCAGGGAAACGCACGGCGAACGTAGTTCCAGGCAGCTCTCTTGACCGCATTACAGTTCCATATCACTTCGAATAGTTAACTGTAATAACAGAAATTAGCATACAGTACCTATATATACAGCACACAGGACTAAGAAAAACAACAACATGACAGACGATTTTCCGAAAGTAAATTTTAATATTTACGGTGAATAGGAAACTTTCAACAACTGGGCTGCAGCAGTATTAGACAGTCCAGATGAAAAACAACATAAACGGAAGCGGACATCAAAGGCAGCCGGCAACAACAAAAGACATAAAACGATCAGCGAAGAACAGCTAGACATACTCGAGGGAGAAAAACACGAAGAAAACACCAAAAAAACAACAGCTAATGACGTTTTGGAACTAGCAAAAGAGTCGTTGGATGAGATGCGGAAGAAATAATCCTACTCACAATAGCGATTTAAGTAGAAAAACCGGACGAATCCCTTGAAATATATCATCTGATCGATGTCTTGAGGTGTGGCAACCGTAGTATAAGCGGAATAATTGACTCCGGACCGTTGAATTATTAGAAAAATAATGCACACCCGAGGTGTAACGGCCACTCCGCTTCGCGTCGTGGCCGCATCACCACCTCGGGTGTGCATTATTTTTCTAATAATTCAACGGCCCGTCGTCAATTATTCCTTACATAATGTTTAGCAGTGCTCCAATTTGTTTTACACTTCACTTTACACTTCATTCCTATTTTTATACTTATACTGTATTCTTGTCTATGTGTGATTGTGCAATCAGAATGTGAGCAATTTCCTCTGGGATTAATAAAGTCTCCTGATTATGATTCTGATTCGGATTCTGATTCATCTCCGCAACCACAAAGGCTGATTCACAATAACCCTTCCTCATTCCACGCAGTTCTGCCATTTTCCTAAGCTCTCTGTAAATCAGTGGTTTTCAAACCTGTTCCTGGTGTCCCCCTCTCCATGCCTGAATGTTCCATTTTAGCCCACACTGCTTTTAACCTGCCACATTTATTATTAACCTATTAAGGACCATATAAGCCAGATTGAGGAAGGGTTCCATTGAAATCATTCTGGCTGGGGGGGGGGGGGGCTGGAACAGGATTGAGAACCAGTGCTATAAATAAAATGGTGGTCTGCTTATGTTGTGCTGTGACATCTTTCTGTTCCAGATCACACAGCAGTTGGAGGGAATCTGTTTGCAAGTCATTGGCCTTGTGCTGCAGAAACCTATAATAGGTAATCAGTGGAAGCTTGTGGTGACCAGGAGGCCTTATTGAGAAGTGTGGCTGTGTGTGATCAGGAGGCCTTATTGAGAAGTGTGGCTGTGTGTGATCAGGGAGCCTTATTGAGAAGTGTGGCTGTGTGTGATCAGGGGGCCTTATTGAGAAGTGTGGCTGTGTGTGATCAGGGGGCCTTATTGAGAAGTGTGGCTGTGTGTGATCAGGGGGCCTTATTGAGAAGTGTGGCTGTGTGTTTGTATCCTGTGTAATTTCTGGTACTTAAATTGCAAGATTTCAGGATCCTGTTCATTGCAAATGTCATGGTTTTAATTATATTAGATTAATTAGATTTAATTAGATCAATTATATCGCTATTATTGATGGTGGCCTTGCCTTTTTCCTTGTTTGCAGAGTTCTATGAAGAGATCTTGTCTCTGGCCTTTGGCCTGACCTGTCAGGCTATCTCCCCCCAGATGTGGCAGCTCCTGGGGGTTCTCTATGATGTTTTCCAGCATGACTGCTTTGACTACTTTACAGGTGCTCAGCTTTGGCGTATCTATTCAGGCATGAGAGTGATATAAAATTGGTTCAGTCGTGGTTAGTAAATGAACAGCTGCCATTTTGGAGAGGGAAGAATGGGTGGGTGTTTGTTTCACGTGCCTGTATAGTCAAGCATTTTCTTTACTTTTGAGAATGTTATTGCAGGTCAGTGAGGTGCCAGGAGTTTTCACATATGCACTAAGATGGTTTTGAATCTTGGCCTTGCTGCTGTTTTCCTGACAGATATGATGCCTCTCCTGCATAATTATGTGACAGTGGATACTGACATGCTGTTGTCCAACTCCAAATACCTGGAAGTCATTTACACCATGTGTAAGAAGGTGACTGCCACTCTGTCAGACCTCCACCCTAACCATATCTCCAAACATCTGGAGATCATTTACACCATGTGAAACAATGTGACTGTCCATCTTTGTGTTGTATAGACATGGAGGTAATTAGGTTGCCCCCATGACCTTTTTCAACTTAATCGTCTTCTCAAGGTCCTCACAAGCGATGCAGGTGAGGATGCAGAATGCCATGCTGCCAAGCTGCTGGAAGTCGTCATCCTGCAGTGTCGTGGAAGGGGCATCGACCAAGTAAGACACAGTGTTATTCGGGAATATTGCCAGTGCTGTTGCCTTAACATGGATTTGAAGTCATTTGCAAAATACCCATTTTTGACAGCTGGAAACACTCATGATTAAGCCAGGAATAAGTTCAGAGAAATGTGTTTAATGTGTTTGTCTTCCCACTCCTGCTTTTGGAAGTGCCCAGTACAGGTCATGCTGGGTGACATCTCATTATGTGATGAATACAGCTGTCATGTCTGTTGTGTTGTCCCTGTTTGACTGAGCTGTTTCCCCTCCCTTCCTCTGGGGGTGTTAGTGTGTCCCCCTGTTTGTGGAGGCCGTCCTGGAGCGGCTGACGCGTGGCGTGAAGTCCAGCGAGCTGCGGACCATGTGCTTGCAGGTTGGCATCGCGGCGCTGTACTATAACCCCACCCTGCTGCTGCACACTCTGGAGAACATTCGCTTCCCACATAGCCCAGAGCCCATCACCACGCAGTTCATCAACCAATGGATGAATGACACAGAGTTCTTCCTGGGGTAGGTCCTCCACACTGCCTCGCACAATCCACCACCTCACGGACATTTAGGGAAATCTTCCTGCAAGATCGGGGGATGTGTGGTAATGATAGACTTTGTACAGACAGTCCCTGGATTAAGAACGTCCGACTTACATGCTTATGAATGGACTGCTGTCAAGCCTGTTATATTAAAAATATGAGTTAAATACAAATGGTTCGTCATAATGAATGTACTACTGCAGGTAGTGACACTGCAGGTTCAGCAGTTCAATCGATTCGAGGTACAGTACAGTACCATATGTAGTTACAGTAATAATAAAAGTATCATTATTATGCACTGTTATTTTCGGAGTTGCCTACAAATTCAACTTAAAGACAGACGATCTTGTTCATAACCTGGGGGCTGCCTATATAGAAAATAATGACAGTTTTGGTGGGTTATTGTGAGCAGAGGAACAGTTTTATACTTAGAAGTAGTATTATTGAAGTAAGACTTCTTCCTGACCTCCATGACATTGTACTCATATTCTGTTTTTTGTATAACTGAGATGTTTGTTCCCTGTAGGCTCCACAATCATACAAGGGGCATCGTTGATGAGATGTTTTCTTTGCAGATTCCAAGATTGTAAGATATGCATCATCAGTCTGAGTGTGTCGCTGGGATGTTTGTTCTCTGCAGGCTCCACGAAAATATACATCAGTCTCAGTGTGTCGCGGGGATGTTTCTGCATTCTCTGTGATCAAGATATGTGCATCATTGGCCTGATTCTGTTGGCTAGGATCTTGGTTCTCTGCAGGTTCCACAATTGTGAGATGTGCATTATCGGCCTGAGTGTGTTGCTGGGAAGTTTGTTCTCTGCAGGCGCCGCGATTGTAACATGAGCATCATTGGTCAGAGTGTGTTGCTGAGACAGATTTGTTTTCCATAGGCTCCATGATCGTAAGATGTGCATAATCGGCCTGAGTGTGCTGATGGAACTGCCCAGTCGGCCAGCTGCAGTGGAAGAGGCGGTTGCTCAGATTGTTCCGTCAATCTTGCTGCTTTTCCTGGGTCTGAAGCATGCTTATGCTTCACGGATGCTGAATAAACCGGACATTTTGGCCAGAAGACCTGTCTCGGAGGAGGATGAGAATGGTGAGCAATATTTTAAGTCATTTCGACAACAGGAGTGTCACTCTCTGATCCATACCACCTGCCCAATTTGTCTGCGCATGCACAGCATCTTCGAGCACGCATACACTGCATTGCCTTTTCTTTCAGTCCCCATCCGTTCATCCTGCCATTTTAAGGCAAACCATACTGCTTACATTTACAGCAAACTACAGTGGTTGCTTTACTGTTTAGCGACAACTGATGTTAATGTTTCTGCTGACTGAAAAACTTTTCTTTGCTTGTCATTTTCAATGTTCACCCTGGTTGTCTATTTCCATTTTTGGTCAACTCTATTACCTAAATGTATGAAATATTATCCCATATCTGAAATGTTTGCATTTCCATCAGGTGAAATTGCTGCTATGTATTTTGGTATACATATAGCGTTGGCTCACTCTGAACTGAAGTTTGTTGTATTTTGCGTTGCAGCCATATATATAATATAATTTTAGACCAAATCAGTGGGATCAGAAAAAAATCACATACATTTCTTTAGCTGTTTGTCCTATTGGCATAATCTACTGACTTTGCCGCACCATAATAGTGGCAGCCGTGAGGGACATATACAGTCACCCCATTGTGACTGGGGTACCTAACGAAACCCATAAACACACACTCATTTGCAGAATAAACCTGATGTAGTGAAAAGAAATGGCAGCATCAGGTTAGGTCCTGAAAATGTGATTAAGTATCTTTTATTTGTAGAGCTTATCATTTGAAATGTAAGAAATGGGCGTTTACATGTGCTCATTTTACATTAACTATACATGTCAATCATATCGCACAGCCCTATTTGAAGATAATGGGGCCTAAACAGAAATTTTTAAGCCAATTGCTCAATCATCTTGATACTAGAGAAATCAAGGACTTGGATGGTTGAGGAACATTCCAGTTTATACCAGCTGTCACTCAGCTGAGGATTGTCCTGATAACCTGATAATACATTTAAGTCCTAGTCTCTCTTGCCCACAGAGGAGATCTCTAGCGATGACGATGAGGTCAACGAGGTAAACCGCAAACGAAACATCAGTCAGCAGCCGGCCAGCTCAGCGGGTGGATTGGAGGATGATGATGAAGAGGAGGAGTACTGGGACGAGGAAGGTCTGGAGGGGACGCCCCTGGAGGAGTACAACACCCCCCTGGACTATGACAACGGGGAGGACGAGTACCAGTTTTTCACTGCTGCTCTGCTCAGTAAGACGTGCACACTAGAACTTTCTAGCAGATGTGTTTGGCAACTAGGAAAGCCATGTTTTGTTGAGGGAAAATGTATTTTTCACTGGGATATTTTATCTAACTAAACCAATGTGTTTCTGGTGTATTCATCAGGTAAAAATTACTATGTGATATTTGAAGAGACATGTATGTTCATAAAATATCCAGCAGTCAATGTCAAGGGCTACTCTTCCAAGAAAAACACATCTGTTGACAAGTCATGTGCCTAAAATCAAGATAGAGCTGAAAGTGTTTCGCACGGTGTGTCTCCAGAGACTGACTCTGTTGCTTACAGGGGTACAGAACACAGATACTCAATGGTATCAGTCCCTGATGGCGCCGCTTAGTAACGACCAGAAGAAGCAACTGCAGGAGATCTACAGTGTGTCCCAGCAGAGGAGGAGTACAGGCATCAAAGGGCAGTGGTGAGAAGATCTCTGCTCACTATGTGCTCCAGATACTCTAAATTTAACGAAAATAAGTGAAATTAGATGACCAGCACTCATTACATGTGCAGAACAGCTCTTTTCTGTCTTTTCCTCAGATTAATTGTGTGGAATTGAATGATCATTGTCTTTACAGTGACTTTACAATTTGCCTTTTCTTTTTTCCCCACAGAACTTACTGAACAGTTGAATTCAGTTTGATCTTTCAGATCAGTGGGGTTTTAACGTGAGTGGATTACGGTCCTGGCCTGGCCCAGGTCTGGAGCTGCCCTTCAGACTGCTTTACCAAAACCCCCAGACCAGAGCTGAGGTGCAGAGCATCAGGAGGGTTTAGGGTTAGGGTCCTTCTTTCTTTCTGTCACTGATCAGCTGGTGCAGCCATCAGTATCTGCACTAGCGTCTGAAGAAAAGCGGTGGGCACTTCATTGTATCCACTGGGTACATCTGCCGGCGTTTGTACACGTGTGTGAGGACGTGCAGTATGTCCCTCTAATTTTCTAAGGACTGATAGGTCTGAGAGGCCCGTACCTCATCGGTGCCATGCAGGATGCAGCGAGTTTCTGCCTGTCCAACAGGACTTTAACTTGTTTTACCACACAGAGACACCCCCGGGGTGACGTTCGAAAAGCTCCCTGTGGAACTAATGGCACAAGCAGGAGTCGGACACTTTTTGTAACAGTTTCCAGTTTTCAGAATTAACTTAAATTCATAAACTCTGGTTTAACACCCTGCTTTTGTATTTGCTGTGGCTTATTGCAGTAGAACAGCTAAAATACAGTTGTGTCTGTGTCTGTGTGTGTCTATGTGTGTCAGGGAGAGAATTCTGGTTCAGTTCCCTTTATATCTAAATATCATATTAAGATGCATCAGTTTGGAGTCTTTGGATAATCTAAAAATGCCAAAACCTTGTTACTTTTTAATTAAAACTTTTAAAAAAAAAAATTCATAGCTGTTACAAACATTGAACAGTATGTCTCTAGTGTTGACTAACTTCTACACAACTCCTGCACTAATGGAACAATAAAATATATAAGCTCCACACCCATGCAGTACTGCAATACTGCATAATGCAATACTGTTTCCCAAAACAGGTACAGAATCACTGTATATTCAGTTTACCTTAAGCAGCAGAGCCAGGCAATAGATGCAACTGCTTATTTCCCTCCCCAATGAGTATTTTGCAGCAAAAACACTCAATGTTTCTAGTAAACAGTAGACAGCACTCTTTATGTATTATGTAGCTTACATACAAACTGTGTACACATAAAACATAATCATTTACTTACATATGTCACATGGAAGTTGTTGTAAACCTCCATTTTACCACAAGAAGTTCATACAGACTTGACTATGGAGATGCCATTCAAAGTATACATCTCAATTCATTATGAAGTTAAAATGAATAAACCTAACTGTACTTATCTGTATCAAATGAAACATCAAGACTTGTGTGATAGACTGGGAAGGTGACTGCAAACACTGTAGGCCACAGCTGCAGGACAAGAGGTCATCAACCTCATTACTCTCAGGGATTATCCCCAGTGCAAAACATAACCAGAACTAAAAGTATATATTCAGTGTGTAAATGTTTACTTATGAATTAGTTTTAACATTATCGCATATGGTAAATAACCACTATTATAAATAGGAAAATATTGGCAAAATCTAACCAAGGATCTCGACTTAAAGACAATGTTAAATATCAGGTCTGATATGTTTTGGTCTGTTTAATGATTCTTGTTAATCCTGTTTTGAAATTGTGACACTGACTACAGCACCAATAAACAATCCTAATATATATTTTATCTCCTCTTTGTAAAGCAGAATAGCTGACAGTCTATGTCTGCATGAACTTAAATATATTTTCTGCCCAAGCACCTGAAACAATCAATCAGCAAGGGAAACCAGGTCTGTTCTGGGGATACTGGATACTGTAAAACTGCCTATTCCATTATCCACATCTACAGAATGACTGATTCCTGTAGCAATTTTTGCCAGCCTCATTCTCGTCCTTGTTCTGGCTGGTGATCTGGCTTCTGTGAAGAATTGGCTGCATCTGTCACCAGTGACAGAGAAGCAGTGCATCACAAAGACCATGGAGAAGAGCAGAACAGCCAGAAGCCCCAGCGAGATCCAGACTGCCGTGCTCCATGAAGGATTGGTCAGGCTCTTCTCCTGGGTCTGTATCATTCATCAGTAGAATAACATTGTGTTCAGTGTTTTATTTCATTTACTCAGTCAATCTTTAAGGAAGAATACATTTTTATTCCTTTTCCACACACAGCTGTACCTACTGTTGCTCCTGGATCAAAGCTCTGTACTGTAGCGGAGTCAGTGTTAGCTGGATGTCACCATGGGGGAGAAATACTTCCATGTGTACTAATACAATCAACATGGAGATAAAGATTTAAAGGAGATACTGTGATTAAGAAATCTGTTAAATGCAGTTATGAATATTTTCAAATTAAAGCAAACAGACGACCTTAGCTTTTCTGAAGTTTCCCATATTAACACACGAGTTCTACGTCATTAATCAACATGGGTTTGCATTGGGAATAGCTATCACCACTGTATAGGGCCCCATCCTCCATCAATTATTTTATAACTGTCAGTGATATCTAAATTCTATATCACAAATTTCACCACTTATTGAATACTAATCCTTGTGTAATATTTTAGGAACTTTCATCATATTATGGAGCAGAGTACTGTGTTTGAAACGTGTTCATTTATAAATATCCAGCTAATGAAATTATCAGCTACAACTGCAATAACTTGAATATGAAACGGGCTCATTGAGACATACTTTTCTGCACCAATAAATTCAGGCCACTTCAATGTTTTCCAGAAGGGTGATAAGCATGAGCGGCAGTGTGGTGGAGTTTTCATCGATTAAGTACAGAAGGTAGCTGCTGGCCTGCTGCACAAAGAACAGGCTAATGATGGAGCATTAGCAGGCAGAACATCATTGGTCAAACAAGGAGAGAAAAGACACACAAAGGAAGGATACAACAATCATCCATCCATCCATTTTATACATCCAACTGTCCTATTCAGGGTCTCTTTAAACTTGATTACATTTTTTTAAAAATCATAATCTATGTACAACCAGTTTTGTGAGAAAGCAGTTAAACATTTTCACATAATGAAATGTGGAAAAATAGACACTGGAGCTGGACACAAACTGGAATGGAAACTCAAATGTCAAACAATGCACCAAGAAACTGTAACCTAAGATAAAATTTTCTGGCAACAAAGTATCTGTACATGAGCATACTAGTGAGGTTGAATTTGCTGTTGATGGTGAATATTAAACTGGTATTTATCAAAAGAAAAAGGTTAGAGACTAACCTCATGAAACTGCATATTAAATTTGACAACGAAGCTGAAGACTCTGGTAAGAGCAGAGGGGGGCGAGGGGGGCGAACTCTGCATTTACATTCGTAACAACCAGTGTACTGATACCATAATCTTAGACAAACACTGTTCTTATCTTTAAGAGTACCTGGCGGTTAAATGCAGGCCTTTTTACCTTCTGCGGTTAAATGCAGGCCTTTTTACCTTCTGCGGTTAAATGCAGGCCTTTTTACCATCTACATGAGTTTACTGTTGTTATAGTCACAGCTGTTTACATTCCACTGGACACCAGTGCTAGCCCAGCTTCAGGTTACCTATTCTGCGCTATAAAGTCATAACAGAACACCTATCCAGAAGCAGCTCATGTCATTGCTGGTGACTTTAACTACACAGATTTAAAAGGAGTTCTCCCTAAATTTCATCAAAATATCAATTGTGTTACCAGGGGGAGAAATACAATAGATAAAGTTTAGTCAAACATCAACCACAGATTCAGATCAACACCATTCACAGCTGTAAATCCACTAAAAGCTGCTGGCCCAGATGATGTGACATTACGGTAGTGTTGTAGTCAAGACCGCCTAAACCGAGACCAAGACATTGCCGAGACCGGAGGGTATCAAGACCAAGACCAAGACCAAGAGAAGTCCAAGACCAAGACACACTAAGGCGAGACCAAGAATAAGACTGGTCGAGACCAAGACCAAGACCAAGACCGAAAACAGACTAGGGCTAGAATCGACATCACATTACCCAGATCAACTGTAGAGAAAAAAGGCATTGCTGTAAAGTGTCATTACTCGGTAAATCAAATTCATGTTATCTTTTCAATTATATTGTCCGTATGTCCATATGTCTCTCATTTAAAATCTCCCAGATTTGTCATAGTTACGAGACCTGATAGAAAATAATATTCTCAGCAATCCTCTCCTATAATCATTTTATCAGACCTCGTCAAGGGAAAGAGATGGGATGTACCAGAAAGATGTTCATATTAAGTCTCTTATACCAGGGACAGAGGCCTCGGGTAAGCTATGAATACAGCTATGTAATGATCCTTTGCTTTGAATTGAAGAGAATGAGCCTCCAGATTGACTTGCACCTCCAAGACCGTGCTTTCTAATCAATGTAAAATACCTAATTCATTGGAATTATAACTATGCTATAGACTTCGCGGACATTTTCGGACATTTTTTTGCCGATGTATGATACGATGTGTATGATGTGTGTGGACTGTGAAGCACTGGCAGTGTCCGTGGAGAAAATGTATAAAATGTAACGTTTTTGAAATGGATGCATCTGACTGGTTGCATTTGAATTGAGGCGCGTAATAAATAATGATACTGTTCTGTGAGGATGTGCAGTTTTCTCTTTTTTTCCCCATCCCATCGAGACCGCTATGTCCGAGACCAAGACAAGACCGAGACCAAATAGAGTCGAGACCAAGACAAGACCGAGACCAAATAGAGTCGAGACCAAGACAAGACCGAGACCACAAAAATTGGTCTCGAGACCAAGACCGGTCTCGAGAACTACAACACTACATTACGGGTGCTGAAGGAATGTGCAGACCAGCTCTCTGAAGTCTTCACAAAGATTTTCAACCTGTCACTGTCAAAATCCATCATCTCACCTTACATGAAGTCTCCCACAATCATTCCACTTCCAATAAAGAGCATTATCAGCACTCCCAACGACTATTGTCCAGTCGCACTGACACCGGTCATAATGAAGTTATTTGAGAGACTGGTCATGCAGCACATCAAAACCAGCCTCCCACCCACTTTCCACCCATACCAGTTTGCCTACACAGCAAATAGATCTACAGAGGATGTCATTGCCGCTGCTCTCCACATTGCACTAACACACCTTGTTTTCAACACAGTCATTCCGAGCAGACTGGTTCCTCAACTCATGGATCTAGGATTTTCACAATCCATCGGCCACTGAATCAAGGATTTTCTGACTGACTGCCCCCAGAATGTCAGACTAGGTTCTCACCTCTCACCCACCACACTCAGCACTGGCACCCCACAGGGCACGTGAAATATTTTTAATTTCCACACTGTTATTCCAGCTTTTTGGTCAAACGTCACACCATTCTCTTACAACTTCAATTCTTACAATGCATTTTAAATGGGGATATACACATTTAAATCTTGCTTTTGCACTCAACCACATTTGCTATAAACCAGGATAATTGCAAAATTAAAATGAATTTTACATTGATTATGTAATTAAACTAGCATAGATAGTGGAATTTTGCATTTAAAGTAAATAAAAGAATAGGAGAATAACTGATGTCAAGTCTACAGCTTGAAATGTCAAGAACGGCTTTTATTTTTCTTCTCTCAGCATGAATGCTGCGCCGGCTCCTGTCAGCCCAGCTCTGGACACTAGCTTTTCGCTTTCTGTGCCAAGCTTCGAAACAAGTAGACACAGATCACAATCAAGAACACCTGCGAAAGGGACACAATTAGTTTCATTCCTGAAAGCCATGTTTTGAATAAATTAAATGTAACTGCTGAAAATAAGTTGTTTTGCTTTGTAATATAAACGCAACAGACTCAAAATATATGAAAGGGCATTGGTTTATTGTGTTCCATTGCACTACAGAAACTATCAGCCAGGTTTGTACATTCAGGACTGGTCTTATTCTGTTTAATTACTTAGAGTTGTATTGGGCCACAAACTGCTCTCTGATATTTTTCACTTCAGCACAGAGTTTATGCAAATACAGTACTGTGCAAAAGTCTTAGGCAGGCAAAGAAAATGATGTTCAGATTATCCTCATGTTGGTGTAAAACTATATTATGCCTGTCAAAGTGTGTCAGCTTAGCCATTTCAGAACCTCTGCTAAAATCATCCCAGTATTTGCAGCGACCGTCCAGTGCAGCCATGTATTTTTTGACTTGGCCACTAGCACACCTCATACAGCTAGTCAATCTGTCACTGACTTTTTAAACCAATTTCTTTAATTAATTGAGCAGATGGTGAAATTTAACAAAATCATGGAACGGCTGAGGTGCCCCTGAGGAGAGGTTTGGGAACTGAACACTTACAGATAAGTAAATCATATTGCATCGGATAGTGATGAAATATATGCAATGGCTTCTTTTATTGCACTTAGGTGCCTCTTTCCATGAGGTTACACTTTGTTTTACCTGAATGAGGACCAGTCCTAAGTCCATGCCTAGCATCACCAATCCATTTTGGTATATCCACTCCTCCATGTGTGTCTGGCAGCCCTGTCCGCCCAACAAAGGAAATTTGATTTAATACAGCAAAACCCATTTCCTGATTTAGTAATAGAACATTGAAACTCAAGCTGTCATAATTGACATACCACGTTAAACACCTTTTCGCCTTTACCAAACCTCTGGGAGGGGTCCTCAGACAGGAATGGACAGCTAGTGGTGTTAAAGCATGAGCAGGGATACACCTCCCATTCTATGCATGATTTTATGTAGCTGTTGTTTTCCCACTGAGTGTAGTTGGTTCTTCCACAGCATGTCCACTAGGTAAAAAAGCTTGGCTTAGGAACCAAAATTAAAGTAGCAAATTGTATTATAGAACACATAAATTTGTGGACCAATTACCATTGTGTACGTACATAAAGCTGCATGGTGTCTAGAATGTTCCATTTGATTTCCATTTCCCTGTTTGTACCATTACCATAATCCATAATTATTTTATCAACTTCGTCTGATAATGTTTTGGTAATCTAGAAAATAAAACTTTAATGTAAGTTTAGTTCAGTGGTGGTAATACATTCATTAAATGGATTTGAAGTAAATTATGTATGTCTAAACAAAGCATACATTATGACTTTAAAATATTTGCACCAATATATCACTTTGATGGGAGATCAATTTTGTCTTACCTCTTTTCCTTTTATTAGAAGAATAATTGTGAGTAAACCTTGACCTAAGAGGATGACAATTAAAGCACCCATGTACTAAAAAGGAAAAGTATTAGTCAAGATGTTGATCAAGTCAGAAACAATTAATAGTAAACCATTTTCTTTATCATAGATGTATATTATACATATTATACACACATATACATGAAGTCTAGATACAAAAGTATGCTACATAGAGAAATAAATGAAAATATATTTACATTACCATTCAGAAGTTTAGGGTCATTTAGAAATGTCCTTGCTTTTGAAAAAAAGTTTTTTTGTCCATTAGAATAACATCAGATTGATCAGAAATGCTGTGTAGACATTGCTAATGTTGACTAAATGACTCTCACAGCTGTTTTCAATGGAATATCTACATAGGTCTACAGAGGCCCGTTATCAGCAAAAATTAGTCCTGTGTTTGCTAATGAAAGTTTTTCATTTTAAAAGGTTATTTGATCATTAGAAAACCCTTTTGCAATTACCACAGTTGAAAATTGTTGGGCTGATTACAGAAGCAATAAAACTGGCCTTCTATGGACTAGTTGAGTATCTGCAGCATCATCAATTGTGGGTTTGATTACAAGCTCAAAATTATCAGAAACAAAGAACTTTCTTCTGAAACTCTGTTCTGATAAATGAAGGCTATTCCATGCAAGAAATTGCCAGGAAACTGAAGATCATGTACAATACTACTGCCTTCACAGAGCAGCACAAACCGGCTCTAACCACAACAGAAAGAGGAGAGGGAGGCCCCAGTGCACAACCGAGCGAGAGGATAAATATATTAGAGTGTGTAGTTTGAGAAACAGACACCTCATAGGTCTTCAACTGGCAGCTTCATTAAATAGTACCTGCAAAAGACCAGCCTCAACGTCAATGGTGAAGATGCAACTCTGGGATGCTGGCCTTCTAGGCAGAATTGCAAAGAAAAAGTTGTATCTCAGAATGACCAATAAAAAGAAAAGACTGAGATGGACAAATGAACACAGATACTGGACAAAGGGACATTGGAAAAAAGTGGAATGGATATACTAATCTAAGCGTGAGATGTTCGATTCACAAACAACAACATTTGTGAGACACAGATCAAATGGAAAGATGCTGGAGCAGTGCTTGATGACATCTGTCAAGCAGGGTGGAGGCAATGTGATTGTCTGGGGCTGCTTTGGTGATGGTAAGGTGAGAGATTTATATATGGTAAAGGGATCTTGAAGAAGGAAAGTTATCACTTCATTTTGTAACGCCATGCCATATCCTGTGGACAGTGTTTAATTGGAGACAATGTCATCCTACAACAGGACAATGAGCCAAACACAGCTCCAAACTATGCAAGAACCATACTCAGTGACAAAAAAATGCTAAGCACCCAGAAGTAATGGTCCAATTTGGTTGTAATTTGGTACATGTGCAGGCCATTGATGGATGTGTCAATGATTTGATTTGCAAGGAGCTGTCTAGTCATCAGACACAGTTGATGCCTCATAAACGCATTAGACGCATTAGTATTACCAGCAATTGACAGAGTTTGATAGGGGTTTCATTGTGAGTTTGCATGAGGCCTGGTGGTTGTTGTGGAGAGACACTCTGGTGTTACTTCTGGCATCATGGTGTGGGGAGCCATAGGGTATGACATCATGGTGTGGGGAGCCATAGGGTACGACTTCAGGTCATCTCTGATAGTGATTTGGGGGACCCTGACAGCACAGCACTACGGTAGTGACATCCTGCGTCCTCATGTCTTACCCCTCCTGAGACAGCACCCTGGTACAGTCTTTCAACAAGACAATGCCCATCCACATACGTGTGAATCTATGGACTGCCTGCATCATGTTGAGGTCCTCCTGTGGCCAGCCAGGTCCCCCGATCTTTCCCCAATCGAACATGTGTGGGATCAGCTCGGACATCAACTCAGACCCAGTGACGCAGTGCCAATCTGTAGGAGCTCGAGAGTCAATCACAACAACTGTGGGCCGACCTGCCGCAGGAGAGCATATAGTGACTGTATCGCCGCATGTATCCAGGCCTGGGGGGGGAGGTGCCACACCCTAGTGACATGGTACCAGCAGTGTGTCCATACTGCCAACTCTGTTGTCCATTTGATCTGATATTATAATCATTGTGATGCAGTCACATGACCTTTCACCACGTGCAGATTCATTTCATTTCCACCACTCCATCTGGGTATAAACTTTTTTTGTCACTGACTGTATTTAGGGAAGAAGCAGTCAGCTGGTATTCTGTGTATGATGGAATGGCCAGTCAGCTGGTATTCTGTGTATAATGGAATGGCCAGCCCAGTCACCATATCTCAACTCTATTCAGCTGTTTATTCAGCTATACAGGTATGTCCTATTAAAACTCATGTATGTTTTCATGGAAAACAAGGAAATTTCTAAGTGACCCCAAACTTTTGAACGGTGATGTACATGTAATAGGGTACATCTATTATGTAGTGCATTGTATACTAGGCAGGTGCACAATGATTATATAGTATGTATGCATACACACAATATGTGATAAGACACTAGTGTTTCAAGAAAAAATGTAGTTGTCTTAGAATGAATCATTGTATGTTTTGTATTGTATTGTAATGTATTTTATGTGCAAGAAACCGATTCAAACACAAGTGTACTATACAGATTCTATACATTTTTTGACAATTGCTTAGTCTTTTTTCTTACCAGTAATAAAAAGTACCTGACTTCCTTTAATGCTCCGAGGCACCCAATGAGACTGATGGCAGCCACGACCAGGCCAATAACAAAAAACCCCCCAGAAAGGAATCTCACAGAATCCTCTACCAAAAACAAACAGCAGCTCATATCATATCTTTTATAACACTATTTCATTATATGCACTTGCATCTGGAAGAAAATAACACCTACCATTGCTAATAATTGCAATGAAATTGCTTTTGTCAAATAAAATCCACACTCCACACCCAAAAATGGCGATCCCAAGTATCTGAATGGGAATATTAAAAGCATTTCAAACACCAAAAATAAAATCGGTAAATGCTTAAGTCTACCATTATTTTTCCTTGATTAATAATATACTATGGAAAGACCATAGTGTTAAAGAGATAAAATGAGATAAAACTCAACTGTTTACTGGAACAATGACAAAAGACAAAACAGCAGGAAACACCCCTCACTTACCACAAAGATACCACTGATAACCATTAAAACAAATTTCAGAATTCCTATTCGGTCTTCAGCTTCCATACTTCAATATATAGGTTTACCTGTAATTAACTTTAGAAAATGGGAGAAAAATATATATATATTATATACACACACAGACACAGTACTTTGCAAAAGTCTTAGGCAGTCAATAGAAATGTTTAAAGCTATTTATCTGGGTAATAAGTATACTTTTGCTAAGAACAAAAAACACAATTTGGCATTAGAACATATGCTAATAAAAAAACACAATAAAAACTACAAAAAATATCTTCTGTTCTCCATAAAGTTACTGATATCTAGTTGGAAGGCTAGATGGACACCGCTTCAGTTCCCAAACCTCTCCTCAGGGTCACCCCAGCCATTCCATGTATTTATTAAATTTCACCACCAGCTCACTTAATCAATGCTAGTGGTTGAGTCAAAAAATACATGGGTGTATTGATTGGTTGCTTCAAATACTGCGGTTATTTTAGCAGAGGTTTTGAAATGGCTAAGCTAACACACTTTGACAGGCATAATAGCACAGTTTTGCACCAATATAAAGATCATCTAAACATCTATTTCTTTGGCTGCCTAAGACCGTACTGTATATTCAATTTACTTGAAATAAATGTATCATTTTGAATCATAAATAATAAGTGTAGACACTTACTATGATGCATTGAACGTTCTTTGTCATATTCATGTTTCAAACACCTTATGCCTCCCGTTGCTTTGCTCTTTATAGAGAATCATCTCATTGTTTACAGGAAGTTCCCAAGTTCACAGACTGTTATTCCAAGGTGCTTCCTTATTGTTAAGCAATAATTAACAACCTCTGGACAAAGTTTACTTCCTCATATCTCAAGTTCTCTGTAGGCTGGTCATCATATTTGTGCCACAATAGCACCAAAATAATACACAGATACCCGATAACACATTTAAACTTTTATGCTGCTTTTCCACTGCTACCGAGTACCAAGCTGTACCCGAGTGGTATGGCAAAGTGATGGTTTTCCATTGTGAAATATGTGAGCCATTCCTGAGCCATAGCCAAGCTGGTGTGGTTCTGCTTACTAGCAGGTCGAAAGCATAACCAAAGCGAGCTGGTTGTGTCACTACCATCTGATTGGTCAAAATGCATGGAGATATCTGTGATCAGCATTGATATGCATGGATTATCTAAAGGAAAAAGGGCATATTTTATGTATTATTCATTATTAGTAGTTTGTTTGTGTGTGTGTGTGTGTGTGTGTGTGTGTGTGTGTGTGTGTGTATGGTCCAGGTATATTTTACATTGTTGGGACATTTGATAAACACCTATTATGATGTTCTGGGGACCATTTTTCTGATCCTCATAAGGATAGCTTCAATTTTATAAAAATTACACAAACTGTCCAGGAGGATGTATGTCTATTTGAAGTCTGGAAGCACACACTATCATCAGCACACTGAAGGAAGCATTAAGCCGAAATGTGTCTGTACGGAGACATCTGACAAAATCAATAGAATTTGATCATGCAAAGTGTGACCTTTCTCCGTTTGTTAATTTAAGAAAAGTATGACTAAATTTTGCCCATCCTTCTCAATGGGTTGACCTGCCATGAATATACTTCCTGCACCTATGACATTTAATCTTTATTATATTTTATCTTTATTGTATAAGCCAGAAATGTAAAAGCCTGAGACTAAAGGTTACCTAAAAGTTAAAAACCAAGGACCATGACTATACATTGCCACCAGGTGGCAGCAATACTGCTCCAAAATGATAGAACACTGGGACGTAACTAAATGTAATTGATCTATCAACCACTTATTCAGTACAGGGTCACAGGCAGCCTAGAAGGTGTCCCACATAGAACCTGCCAGTGGAACACCCTGTGAGACAGTCTCTTTACCATAACCTTAACCCTGTCAGTCACTTTCTTAAGTGCAAAAGCACAATGAGTCAGAACACATGACATGTTGCTGTCATTACATGTGAATCACTGGAGTTTTCCAATGCCACCTGCTAAACCAGCCCAGTCACCTTAAAAGAACATAAGAACATAAGAACTATACAAACGAGAGGAGGCCATTCGGCCCATCAAGCTCATTTGGGGAGAACTTAACTAATAGCTCAGAGTTGTTAAAATCTTATCTAGCTCTGATTTAAAGGAACCCAGGGTTTTAGCTTCCGCTACACTAGCAGGAAGACTATTCCATATTCTAACTACACGCTGTGTAAAGAAGTGCTTCCTCAAATTTGTTTTAAAATGTTCTCCCGCTAATTTCCACTTATGGCCACGAGTTCTAGTATTTCTGTATTTAACTTTCTGTATTTAATGTTTCTTACAACCAATCATTAGCATTTTCTAAACATGCAAATACAGCCATACTTATTTGAGCAGCCAGTGTGTTAATTAATGTTTTGACTCATAAAAAGAAGAATGCCTTTATTGTCACTCCGAAGATGCAATTCCAAAATAGTGCATAAGACAACATAAATAAATACATACATACTGTACATCCTTAAAAAGTACACATACAACACATGCTATAAAAATGGCTACGAGGATTACATCTCAAAGGGCAGAGAAAATGCAGGATAAGGTGCTGAAATAAAGTGCTATTTAGAAAGATGTTCTTGAGACTTTGTCTATGTATGTTAAGGTAGGTAACTGCATATGGAAAAAAATATTTGTGAATCTGTTAGTTCTGGATTTGATGGCACAATAACGCCTGCCAGTAGGTCACAGTTCAAAGAGATGGTAGCCGAGGTGGGAGCAGTCCGTGATGATGTTGGCCCTGGAGAGAATGCGACTGTTCACAATAACGTTGACGGCGGGGAGCAGACAGGCAGTAATTTTTTCTGCAGTCTTTGTGATCCTCTGAAGGGCCTTTTTGTCTACTGCGGGACACCCAGTATAGCACACTGCAGTGCTGCCAGTTAGGACGCGCTCCATGGTGGTTCTGTAAAAGGACACCGGCAGTCGTTTGCGCAGATTATGCTACCTGAGTATCCTAAAGAAATGCATGCACTGCTGGGCCTTTTTGATAACTGCTGTGGTGTTTTTTTTTGGACCAGGAGCGACTGTCAGTGATGTGAATGCCAAGAAGAAGAACATGGTGAATGAAGAGAAGAACAGTGTAACGAAAAGAATGCAAAGTTGCTGGTGTTCAGCATGACCATGAGAAGCTGCAGAATATCTCCAGCTGAAGTGCCCCACCCAATTCTGGCTGAATCAACCGGTGCAGTGCAGTGCATTGAAGCAGCCATGATTTGTACTTAAATATCTAGACTGTCACTTATTATACTTGACCTTCAGAAAGATTCATGCCCTAAATCTTCTGTGACCCCTGACTGGGTCCAAACCACATATATTACTGTTAATAGACTCTTTGCTCCCTCAGCTCTCAGCCCTCAATGGCTGCTGTTACCATAATGTTTATGGCAGGAATTTCAAACAGCCAGTCCTATTTTAAAGCTAGAACATAAATCTGTCATCTAGAGGAGAGTAAACATAAGAGATTGTCCAATGGAAAAAGCCAAATATACAGCTCTGGAAAAATTAACAGACCACAGCAAAATTCTCAGTTTATGGGTATGCTCCAGTGTAAAATAATCTTTTTGCAAACTCCAGTCTGGCACTGCTCTGCCTCTCATTGATGAAGGACTTCAGCCTTGCTATATGGGACTTCAGTCCTGCTTCTAGGAGCTTACAGTTTTTTACAATCGCTATGACAGTTTTTTCAAAACATTTAACAAGTTTCCTAAACTCTTAACACGGTTAGCACAACATCCGTCTTTGTAGGCTATACAATTAACACATTTCTTGTTGCTTTGATACAAAATGCATACAGTTACAGTAACACCAATTTAAAATGCTTGAACTTCTTTTACACACAAGCTCAACCAAGACCAAAACAATGTAATTTTACAGTCAAATTTACAAATGCTTTAACACTGTATGTCAGAACAGATAACATCATGTTCTAAACATAACTTATATAGGCTAAAGTCAAAGTGAACAGCTGTTCATATTGTGAATTGAAACACAAATATATTCCCTGTATTTTATTCCATTGCCAATGAGAACTATACAAAGTTCCTTTTGAAAGGAACAGTGAGCGCATCAAAGAACTCCGTCACCAATACGTCCAGGTAAGGTTATGCAATACAGTCATTACTGTACTATACACAGTGTGTTTTGCAGTAAACTACTCTATAAACCTGGAGTGCATTAGTACATACAGTAGATATACAGTACAGCACAGCATTTACATACACTGTGTGTAATTACTTTCAGAGAGTCATGGAGTTGGAGGCCAATCAAGTCCCACATGAAATTATCTATGTTGACGAGGCTGGCTTCAACTTGGCGAAAAGGCGTCGCCGTGGGAGAAACGTAATAGGCCAAAGGGCCACAGTTACCGTGCCGGGCCAGAGAAGAGCCAATATCACCATGTGCGCCGCAATCTCCAACAACGGTGCACTCCTGCATAAATGTCAGATTGGCCCCTACAACACCGACCGCCTTCTCCTGTTTGTAGAAGACCTGCACGAAAGACTGGTGCCAGAGGTAGAAAGGGGACAGGTGGGAGACCACTTGCCAATATATGTTATCACATGGGACAATGTGGCATTCCACCATTCCCGTGCAGTCACAGCCTGGTTTGACGCCCATCCAAGGATGATGTCCCATTTCCTTACCCCTTACTCCCCTTTCCTCAACCCCATTGAGGAGTTTTTCTCAGCCTGGAGATGGAAGGTTTTTGACCATCGTCCACATGACCAAATGTCCCTCCTGGATGCAATGGATGCTGCATGCCAAGACATCACAGCTGAACACTGCCAGGGGTGGATAAGGCATGCCAAAAGATTCTTCCCACGATGCCTTGCCAGAGAAGATATCAGGTGTGATGTGGATGAGAACATGTGGCCAAATGCAGAAGACCGGGCAGAATAGAAGATTACTTTGTTTTTTTTTAATTATAATTACGGTGCTTTTTCTGTTTGTATATCTTGCAGTAATGTCCTTATGCAAATAAAGTCTGTACTGCAGCAGTTCTGTCTGTATTTTTTTTTTTACATAAACTGTACATTTTATAAAGCTACTCTGAGATGGTCATTCACTTTTTTGTATTGAATTTCTGCAGCAAAAGAAACAAAATGCATGCATTTACTAAACCCAACAAAACAAAAATGTAGAAAGGCTTCAAATACTGTATAAGAGCAGACCTGACACATAAAATAATGCAGTTTCTGTAATTTCAGCTGATGATAGTGTTTTTTGTCAATGTGTTATGATTGACTAAATGTTCCTGTTGGAAGAGAACATGTGTTACTGTTTTGAATAATTATTTGATTTTAAAAAATGTTTGCAGTGTTTTGCTAGACATAGTATACTGTGGTAGTTTATTATTGTATTTTGAAAATTAGTTTTGGGGTTTAGTTTACAATGTGTGATTTTGAGCATGAAATTAACCGTTTTGCCAATTGTGTGTTTTAGGTGTGATGGTGCGTTAAGAGTTTAGGAAACTTGTTAAATGTTTTGAAAAAACTGTCATAGCGATTGTAAAAAACTGTAATACGAACTGTCCTAGCAGTGCACTTCACGCCTGCATTTAATGTTTCCCATTCCTTTTGGAGATCACTTGATGTCATCCTACAATTCATGAGAAACTGTCAGATAAGGTAATAGTCATCTCTGGCATTAGAGAGTCACTTCTGCCCTTTACCTGGCTGGTTTCTGGTCGTTCCCAGTGTCTCCTGTTTTATCTTATTCTTGTGTACTGGTGTATTGCAAGTTTTGAACCTTCTGCTGACAGAATCAGGATTCAATCAGGATTTAACAATGCAGATATGTTTAAAAATATAGAGTGGTCTCTTTATTCTTTCCGTGGCTGTATACACACACATACACACACACACACACACACATACACACACATACACACGCACGCACACATGTCAAAAAATTCATCTGGAAGCCAAATCTGGGTTTCCGCTTGCAGACCAAAGATACGCAGACTGTCTTTCCAGCAAAAGTTTGTACACATCTACTCATAGAAAGGGTTATTTGTAGTATTGTTGTGTGTGTGTGTGTGTGTGTGTGTGTGTGTGTGCGTGTGTGTGTACGTATCCCGTTGTGAACTGGCACCCTGTTATAATGCATGGATGGATGATCACTTCTGCTTAATGGACCTTCCCGTGCCACCAAAACAGCTCTGATCTATTGAGGCATGGACTCCACAAGTCTTCTGAAGGTGTCTTGTGGTATCTGACACCAAGACGTTAGCAGCAGACCTTTAAGTCCTGTAAGCCTCCATGACTTGGATATGTTTGTCCAGCACATCCCACAGATGCTTGATTGGATGGAGATCTGGGCAATTTCGATCAACACCTTGAATTCTTTTTCCTGGTCTTCAAACCATTGCAGTGTGCCATGGCACCATCAGGGAATTCCACTGCCATGAAGGGGTGCACTCGGTCTGCAGCAGTGTATAGCTAGGTAGTGTATCTCAAAGCAACATCTACATGAATGCTAGAGGCCGTGGTTTCCCAGCAGAACATTTCCCAGAGCAAAGCAGAACAGATATATAGGAGCACAAATAAACATACTGTGGCGAGTTCATAGTCATTTTAATAAAGGAGATGGCAGGTCTTATAAACTGGAAGTTGCTCTCTTTATTAACAGCCACTAGTGAATTAATACTACCAGCGGCACGGACAAGGAAGCCAACAATTTAAACAACACTCCCATGTTAAACACTACAAGGTTGTGACTTTTAAGGGGATATTGTCTATCCAATATCGGAAAAGAATAAAACAGGACAGGATGTCATCTTGAAATGTGTAGTAGTATTTTGTGATTGAACTGGGCAGAGAGAAAGCATTGATTATCAATGTACCATTTTAAATATGCATATAATATTTACAATATACTTGTAACCAGTAAACTGACTGAACTGGTTAGTAGCATGAATTATTTTAGTGGAACCAAGTAAAATCCAGGTAACAGTCACATTTTACAAGAATGATGAATCTCATAATGGATATGGACTCCAAATAGAGATATAATGGAATCATCTCCATCAGAAATGATTGTTCACACCAAAGTATTCAGAAAATGGGAAGCTATCGAAGAAAATGATATGATGACCTCATTCACAAGACCTGAAAGGGTGTTTCTGTGGTCTATTTGCTTCACGGTGATTCACACATCTGCTTTTAGGACCTTTTTCTGAAACCATCACTGAAGACACAAGGGAGGAATGAACTTAGGCCAGTATTTAAGAACTATCTATGCATTTATTACAATGTACATGTTAAAATATCAACTAAAATCCTTTCTACTGAATACTGTGAAATACTTAACTTCAGAACTTGAATTAAAACAACACAGTAGAGTGCATTTGTGTTTTGTGACACCTGTGGAGAGCATTATCTATTTGTGTACTTTTCCCTTCTACTGCAGCAGCCTCAGTTTGGCTCAACACACAAATGTTCAGCATCTTTCATGTTTAGTCTTTGACACATTTGTCTCCCTATGTCTCTGTCCCAGCTGGCATTCACACACCACCGGTTTAAATATGGCTGTAAGCAGGAATGCTGATTTTATACTCCTCCGTCATCACCGAGCTGCCTGCGTTCCAATTGTGTAGCGGCCAGACTCCACCCTAATGCCTCCCTATCCTGGGACTCTGATCCATTGGCCTGAATGCACCCTAACGCCTCCCTGTCCTGGGGCTCTGATCCACTGGCCTGAATCCACTGTAATGCCTCCCTATCCTGGGGCTCTGATTATCCAGCTGGAATCCACCATAACTCCTCCCTATCATGGGGCTCTGATTATCCAGCCTGAATTCACCCTAATGCCTCCCTGTCCTGGGGCTCAGATCCACTGGCCTGAATCCACTGTAATGCCTCCCTATCCTGGGGCTCTGATTATCCAGCCTGAATACACCCTAATGCCTCCCTGTCCTGGGGCTCAGATCCACTGGCCTGAATCCACCGTAATGCCTCCCTATCATGGGGCTCTGATTATCCAGCCTGAATTCACCCTAATGCCTCCCTGTCCTGGGGCTCAGATCCACTGGCCTGAATCCACCGTAATGCCTCCCTATCATGGGGCTCTGATTATCCAGCCTGAATTCACCCTAATGCCTCCCTATCCTGGGGCTCTGATTATCCAGCCTGAATACACCCTAATGCCTCCCTGTCCTGGGGCTCAGATCCACTGGCCTGAATCCACTGTAATGCCTCCCTATCCTGGGGCTCTGATTATCCAGCTGGAATCCACCATAACTCCTCCCTGTCCTGGGGCTCCGATGCACTGGTCTGAATCCACCCTAATGCCTCCCTGTCCTGGGGCAAGCAGCACCTGTACCGTAAAATGGTAATATTTACCGTAGTAAATATTTCTCATGATTATAGCTTAAATGCCAAGAGTATGTTTTTATGTATTTTGTACACGTATAAGCCGAGTGATCGTGTAATATAAAACAGCATGTTGCTCAATTTGATTATAGCAAAACAAATAAGCCGTTTTCCTTTCGTATATAACCTTACTTTTATCTTCTTTTTTTTTTTTTAGAAATAAATAAAAACAATCTTGGTAAAAAGACTGACTGTTTTCCCACATCCCTGAATACAGAAAAATAGGAGAAAAATTGTATTTTGACACCATGGAATGCACTTTTGGACAAGACTATTCTCTTTGTCAATTACTTAATAAAAGCCCTCCATCCACTCATCCATCATCCATCCATCCATCATCCATCCACTCATCCATCATCCATCCATCCACCATCCATCCACCTATGCAGCCATCATCCATCCATCCATCATCCATCCATCCATCATCCATCCACTCATGCAGCCATCATCCATCCATTCATGCAATCATCTTCCATCCACTCATGCCACCATCACCCATCCCCAATGCAGCATCATCCATCCACTCATGCTGCCATCATCCATCCATCATCCATCCACCCATCATCCCATCACATAGAAACACAGAGAAAGTGACTGATAAACCCTTAGCAACCATTTCAATCAAAACGGTCATAATATAATTAGTAATACACTAATCATTTAATATGTATAGAACATTTTATACATGTGAAATAAAGTTCAATAAAATTCCAAAAAAGAAAAACTATGGAAAGACCAAAGGAAACTTAAAAAGAAAATTCAATTAAATTACATTAAATCATGCAGATCAAAATGAAAAGATTGGTGCCTCTTTAATGAATAAAGTATAAACAGATATCAGCCTGAGGAAGAAATGTTAATTGTTAACCAAGAAATTAGCCTTACACTGCCTTGCAATCAGAACTTTAACTTAGACACGGGCATGTTTTGCTGGATCCTCTTAGTACACATTTCTGTTTGAAAAACAGGCAGGCTAACTTCAGCGAGGTCAGAGGGAACACCACAGTGTCCAGTCTGTCACCTTTTGTGTGCATGAAATGGGTTGAAATGTAAGTGGAAGCATTCATTGTAATCTGGATGGCTGCTCTTCTTCAGAACAGGACACCATCACAAAGGAATGCTTCATAAATTAAACAGAAGTTCCATTACCTAATGACTCTTGGTACACAATCTAAAGGCATTAGACAGAAAAGCAACACAATGCCGGCTGGTGGTGTGACTGCCGAGGGTGGGGACCCCCCCCCCCCCCGTTATGACAGCTCATCAGAGGGTTGTGCTTATTGCTAACATGGATGCTACTGGAAGAGCAATGCCTGCGATTTCTATCTTGTCCATGTAATTGCCTTCATTACTGAAGTTGCTGTAGCTCTGGATGTTCCCAGTTTTTCTGAGAGAACCTCCATCTTCCAGCTGACATCATGGTGAGAAAACAAGACCAGGTCATTCTGCACTTTGGTGAGGACAGTGTGGCCTTTCTGGGGGGAGGGGGGTAATGGTGAACCTGGGGCGAGAGAATCATCCAACAGCACAGGAAACAGAACCCTTCAAGGTGGGGGGCTCAGTGGGTTAGGATGTTGTGTCTGTCATTAGAAGGTCACCAGTTCAAATCCTGGGATCAGCAGAGTGATGTCACAGTCCCAAAGCTTGGTTATTCAAGCTATGAGCAGCTGTAACTGAACTGCTGGTAGCAAACTTTGATTTGGGAACCAGAAATTGTTGCATGTTGTTTATGGTTTTGTATGACTTATTTAAACTAATTATAGCACATAATCTATCTGACCAGGCAACTTTATTTATACTGAGCGCTGACAGGGCTGCCAACTCATGCATCTGGCATGACACTCAGGCTTTCAGGTTCTCATGCAAGAAGTGTTATGGCAAATCCGTATTATTCCATCATGAACCTAAAATTAGTGACATCAAAAGCTTTGAGGTAGTTTGCAAACCCTACAGACTATTATTATTATTGAAATTTAGTAAGGTAATAGAACTGCTACATACATGTGAATGCATGTGCATATATGTGCAGAATTCTCTTGAACTGAGAATCTCGCTCCAGCCAGCTGACCAAATTTGGCAACCCCTCGCTGATATCAACATTAGCAAACTGTCAAATGTTAAATAAGGTAGTGAACCCGCATCTGTGGGGGATGCAATCCCAAAACCTACTGCAGAGATCTGAAACCGTGGATAGCAGTGAGCACTATAAATGACTTGTTTTCTGTGTAATTACAAACCTATGATGAAGTTTAATTTATAGATTACACTTGGACTGTGGTTACCGATATAGGGGTTCCACTGTACTGTTCTAATGAGACTCCTAGCCAACAGAAATGTTAGCTAGCTAACTGTATAAGAGTTAACTGAACCACTACTAGCAAAGATCCTTATTCAACACAAAATTACAGCAAACTACAGCAACAATAGATACATTTTAACAAGTAGGAACTTTAATAGGAATAACGCAACATTCCTTTCCCACTTTCACAGGTGACTACAAATGCTCCGCAGAAGAATATCTGATGGGACAAATTAAATAAACATGATTGGAATGGTGCAGGCTGATTCAGATGGTGCAGGCTGAAGGTGACCAACTGGGCGGGCAGAGCAGAAATTTGGGTGTGCATTGCCCACCCCTGCCCACTTCTAGATCTGGCCATGTCCCTTCATGCGAATGAATACTCTGAGCCAATACTTTCCAGAGCATGCGTTATTTTTCAGTCATGAGCATTAATGTTATTGGTATTTTATCTTGTTTTTTCAAGACATCACCCAATCACCATGTAGAGAAGTCTGGCTTCCAGGCGGGTCTAAAATATCTCACTGCAAGTCAATCTGTCCAATCAATGCTGCCTAAGCAAAAAGTATGTATGAAGCTCTCATAGACTCCCAGAGGAGCATAGTGTTTGGACAGGCTCCAAAAACACGTAATCAGAGCATATTGACTAATAAGCTTCTGTCTATTGTCCATTTAGACAAAGCATACAAGAGTCTTCCATAGACTTCCAGAGAATCACAACATGAATGAGCACCTATAGGCTGTATTTATTGTGGTTTCAAAGGGGGAAAGAATATACATATTGTCGAAAGCGATTCCCATGAAAATTTTCACTATGCTGTGGTTCAATTAAAAAAGAGATTACACGTCTAATCACAAAATAAAATCAGTTATGATACAATACAACTGATGATTGAAACGAGGAGCAGACATTGCATTAGACCTCACAAACTGAGCTGGGACAAGGCAGACTAGTGGCTATTGTTTAGTTTATTAATGGGAAAAAGGAAAGAAATAAAATAAAGAAAGCCAGATGACAAAGGAGGATAAGAACCAAAAACTCCCAAGTGACACTTTGGCCTATTGCACATAACATTATTGCACATATCTACGCATGTATTTTAGTGTGTCTCTGTGTAGTAGAGATCTAGAGAATCGGGGGATAAAGGTAGTAAGGTCAGTATCTTACAGGGAATCTGATGTTACCGAGTTTATTTCATTTTTTAAAATTACTAGACAGAGGCATGCACAGGATAAATGATTTGTAATATTTGTTTTATTTAATTTAAGGCTTATACCTTAAACTAAGATCTTTCACTCAGTCACTCACCTTAAAGTGAACCGTCACTGGTTGCCAGACGTCTCTTTATAGAACCATTTTCCAAATAAATTCTGATTGACCACGGTTTTCGATCCGCCTGTTTAGTAAATGCGATTATATGTAAAGGTGGTATACATCAATTATCGCCAAAGTGACATAAAAATAAAATATATTTTAACATCCCTACTTACAATACAATGCTCTCTCTTTTCTTATTGCCATCTGTTCACAGAGCCTTTTTGAAAACATTGAAATTCAGCTTGTACTTGCTTGCAAGTAGTGTTTTTGTTTGAAATGAGTCATTTGCACATCACAAGTTTAAGTCAAACCATTAAACGAATATTAAAATATGGGTCATTCTCACAAACTTCAGATTTTTTCCAGTACAGGATCTATTTTTTTTGTGTAGAGCAATTGACATTATCTTAACCTTTTAGGTGTCATTGCTCTGACTTAATAAGACTTTATTGCATGTATCCCTTAATTTGTATGATAAAATTAATATTTCTGCTTGTTGTTTTATTAGTTTTGTAATTGTTCAGTAGCTCCTGCCCTGGATTTCATGAAATACAGTTGTGTATTGCATTACACTTTTTATAAAACTCTTTATAGCGTGGTTTTTAATATAAACATGGACATACTATTTGAACACAAAATATAGAGACTTTTTGTACTGTGTAATTCTTAACAACATATGTTCAATGAATAAATAAAATTAGATTGGGAAACGAAACATCAGTATATCTTGCACTTTTAAAAAGAAAAACTTTGCACTCATAAAAAGTCTGCACTTTTTCATCCCCGCCTGGAATCTTTTGACCATCCATCGTTTGAGAAACTTCCAGTGATTAGCATTAGCAAACAGCTAGCTGTGGCACCTCCGCCACTGCACCCTGCACTCACTCAGTTCTAAATGTCAAGCGATCACACTGACTGTGTGCTGCGTATTTGTGTGTGTGCTTGTAGTGCTCACTGATTAACATTCTGAAACGTTGTTGTAGAATGTTAAAGTTAAATTATTTTGTTTCTGACCAGCACAACAGCTGAGCAGGCCTTCACACACACACTATTCATTCACACATGCACACCTACAGGCAATATAATAACTCCAATTAACCTCAGCATGTTTTTGGACTGTGGGTGAAAAAGTACCCAGAGGAAACCCCACGACAACATGGAGAGAACCTGCAAACTCCATGGCAGAGAGTCAAACCCTGGTCCCGGAAATGTGAGGCTACAAAGCTAACCATTGTGCCAACTACAAAACACAATACAATACAATAAAAAGCACACATTTTTAGATGCTATGTTACACTGGCAAATACTCATGATTTTTTAGACATTTCTGAAACATGTACAAACAGTTCAAGCCACAAATATTTTGGTTCACAATATTTGTTTTTCATGCCTGCTTTCAGGAACTTTCTTCCAAAGGGCTCCATAAGAATTAAAGAAAAGTGTAAACAAATATTCAGAAATGCATCACAGAGTGGTCTTAACAAGTACTACCCAAAATAATCTGGATGTGCAGGGTGGGGTTATTCACAGTTAAGCAGTGAACAGAACAGGATATAACTTAACGTCTGCTCCTTTGGATCCCTCTAACTTCAGCCCAAAAAAATGCACCAGAAAGATGGTCCCAAATGATCATAATGTGTTTTCTAGAAACATTCAGATTATCTAGTAACTGCTTTCTCTGTGGCTCTGATAGCATAGAAATAATACTGTTCTTTGAGAAGCATTTTAAATATTAAATAGATGTGACATGACCACCTGCACTGCACCAATGCTTCTGCATCTTGAATAAAATTCAAGATGATTATAGAAATTATTTACTTAACAATAGGGTGACCATGTTGCTTTGCAAAACAGAGGACATTGGGAGCACAATGCAAAGAGAAGTGTCAAAGCAACACAAATATGCACATAAAAAGTATTCTAACTGTATCAAATGTCCACATGAAACAATTTCATGGCCGGTTCTATGATGTGCGACAAATGTTTTTCCCAATGAGTTAGTGAAGTGAGGCTTCACATGGGCATCATTCATATGTCTCAGGTGGAAGCTTCCTGGATGTGGCGTGAAGGTCTGACATCATTCTGCTGCCTATAAACGCAGGGAATGGACTCCTCTCTCTCTTACGCTGCATGCAGACAAGCAGGCTGGACCAAAGAGAGTCAGGAACGTGGTCCTCTGCTCACTGCCTAGAAACACAGAGACGGTGCATTTGACAAGATGAGGTTCCTGCTGCTTTGGGTTGTTTTCCTCTTTTCACTTAATGGTGGAGTGTTTTCTGGTAGGTGTTTCAGATTTTGTTCCAGACTTTGTGCAGATCCCGTGAGGGCTTGGAGACAAAGTGATGATGCTTTGATAAAGTGAATAGATTGAATGATTTTGTGCTTTGTGGTAAAATGAGGAAGCTTCAAAAACGTTTTAATAACAGTGATTCTTTAAAATAAAACAGAAGTAGAAATTAGAAACAAAAACCAAGAACCAAGGACCAAGGATGATTTGCTACTAAAACTATACAGAAGACAAAATATTTGTCTTCAATCAAACAATACAACTGAGAAACTGAATGCCAGGATCATCAGTTTCATTTCAATGTATTTATTGCACATTTAATGCTTTTATTTATATTGGTTGGATTTAATTGTTTTAAAGTGATGTTTATATTAAATGATAGATGTCAAAATACTGAAGTTTGTCAATTTCGCTTGCTTTCTATTCTTAAAGTAATTTGCTGTATGTGTTTTCCAGATTTTATTTTAAGAAAACTGGCTTAGAACAATAAGAAAAGTCGCTGTTTTTTCCTATCTAACATCAAATATCAAAAGCAGTAATCAACAGCAGTAATTGTAATTTTATAATTTTATCATTCTTTGTTTCCACCTACATAGAAAATGAAACTTCTTTTCAGGATCTGTGTTGCATGCCATTTGGATGAACTCTAGACAGCATAGCTGTTAAGACTGACATTTTTACTAAAACAATCTAAAGGCCAGGTCATACTTCACTTTTGCGCATGTGCTTTTGGGCTGTGGATGGTGGTCCGTGCGGCAGGTTGTGTTCATACTACATTTGGCTGCCAATGTGGACGGTCGCGGTCGGTGCTGCATACAGCAGTGATACTCCATCAGACCAGCAGAAGGCAGATGTATTGGAACAAACACATGCAAGATGTGTCGTGAAACGGGTAAATTTTTATGAACAGTTAAAAAGTTATTAGTCTAGGCTTGGGTGGTATTATGCTAATATGGCATACTGCTGTATTTTGAAATCCTTTGCTTATTTAACAGATGATGAAAGGCAGCGGCTGGCAGAGGAAGACTTATTGAACCGAATCTTCTCTTCAAAGGTAGCCTTCCCTACCTTTTGAGGTTCAGGGCATAGAATGAGATCTTAGCATCGGAGGATAGTGTTTTTTAGCATCAGAGCTTAACTTCTCCAAAAGCTTTTAATTCATGGAGCTGCTAAATAGATCGACAGCGCATGCTGTGCAACCCTGTTTGCATATATGTATGGAACGAAAAAGCACAATAATGAATAATCACAAAGACCCAGTTGTTGTTAAACTTCACCTTACTTTACTCAGGTAAGACTTGGTTGTGGGGGTGGGGATGGTCCAGATTAAACTGTGTTTAACCAGTTTAGAGGGTTGGAAAGGGGGAATGGTTTATTTTCAAATGGGACCATGTGGATACATTCCAGCATGATGCAAAGTGATATTATGGGTGCTGTTTCCAGGTGAGCAAACAGACCCGTCCATTTTGGGAGGACACCTTGAGGGATGTCTGCAGGCAGAGGGGCCTCTGGAAAGAGCTGCTCCTAGCCAAGGAGACCCCTCAGCCCCAGAAGCGCTTCCTGCTGCTGCCTGAGGCTTTAGGTGGGCAGTACAACCTACAGAACCTTTGTAGGACTCTGCACCACTCAGAGGTGAGGGGCCTCACCCCCACTGACACTGCTGAACCTCACTATACTGACAGCCGCACCCTCATTCACACTACAGATCCTGATTGCCAAGACCTACTCACAATGCTGAAATAAGTACCACACCTGCACTCACATTGCTGATCCTGACAGCCACACCCCCACTCATGCTGCTGATCCTGATAGCCACACCTCCACTGACACTGCTGATCTGAGCACCACACCCCCATTCACAACACCAATCCTGATTGCCACACTTCCACTCAGACTGCTGATCCAGATAGCCACACTTCTACTCAGACTGCTGACCCAGATAGCCACACTTCTACTCACACTGCTGATCCAGATAACCACACTTCCACTCAGACTGCTGATCCAGATAGCCACACTTCTACTCACACTTCTGATCCAGATATTCACACTTCCACTCACATTGCCGATCCTGAGCACCACACCCCGTATTCACACTGCTGATTCTGACAGTCACACCCCGACTCTCCCTGCTGATCCAGAGATTATTTTTTACTGTGACTCTTTTTTACTTTACATAAAACATCAATTGCATCATAGTTTTATTTCAGATTCTTCCTTACTTTTAATAAACACAAACTCTTGTTAATTCTAAAATTATACTTCTTGTCTTTTAAGGACAAATTTTGTAGCCGATTAATCCACTGCTGAGTTCTATGCATTTCATAGACTAATAAGTGTTTAGTGATGGATGTGTTTCATTGTGACATGTTCAGGATGACCTAGAATACCTCAATCCACATCAGATAGAAAACAATGAGTCTCAGCTAAAGCAGAAGTCGCCATACATCCTGAAACGGCACCTTCTCAGCAGCAAGTCCCGGAGGCCTTACATCCTTAAACGGAGCGTCTGGTACTGATGAGTCGCTGTAATATGTGTACAGCTGTCAGTTACTCGTCTGTAAGTGTGTCCTCTCCCTCAATCTCCCAGGCATCTTCCTGTCATGACTGAAATGGATTGTGGAAAGAAAAAAGGCTAAAAAGCCATCTTTCTCAAACCAGTTATGGTTGGTTCATTTTGAATTCAGTAAAACTAAAAATGTATTGAGCTGTAAACATATATGTTCATTTTAATCAAATAAATCTGCTGCCTCATTAAATAAGAGAAAATTGAAATAAAAAAATGAAACAATATTTTAAAACAATTAACTGTATTTATGAATAATGCTCAGAAGTTACATGAATCAGACCCTGCAGTAGTTATAATCTGGGGTGTTTACAAGGGCGGGGCCACAAGTGCACCAGCCCCAGCTGACACCTGATTGGTTCCAAAGTGCCCCTCCCCTGCCACTAACAAATTCTAAACATATCACTGGCTAATGATAAGGTTGGCTGCTATGAATGAATTATGGCCCACTACCATAAACACTCTAGAGGTGCTCCAAGTTATAATTTAAAATTTACTGTTACGAGTATTGGATTATGTTCAGTCTTCAGCTTTAATGTTTCCATCTGACCACTGCTCCGGCATGCCGCTCCAAACAACTCATAACAGTGCTGACCACTGCGCCACCATGCCGCTCCCAACATCTTATAACAGTGCTGACCACCGCACCAGCATGCCGCTCCCAAAATCATATAAAAGTGCTGACCACCGCTCCACCATGCCACTCCCAACATCTTATAACAGTGCTGACCACCGCTCCACCATGCCGCTCCCAACATCTTATAACAGTGCTGACCACTGCGCCGTCATGCCGCTCCCAACATCTTATAACAGTGCTGACCACTGCGCCGCCATGTCGTTCCCAACATCTTATAACAGTGCTGACCACTGCGCCACCATGCTGCTCCCAACATCTTATAACAGTGCTGACCACTGCGCCGCCATGTCGCTCCCAACATCTTATAACAGTGCTGACCACTGCGCCGCCATGTCGCTCCCAACATCTTATAACAGTGCTGACCACTGCGCCACCATGCTGCTCCCAACATCTTATAACAGTGCTGACCACCGCTCCGGCATGCCGCTCCCAACATCTTATAACAGTGCTGACCACCGCTCCGGCATGCCGCTCCCAACATCTTATAACAGTGCTGACCACTGCGCCGCCATGCCGCTCCCAACATCTTATAACAGTGCTGACCACTGCGCCGCCATGCCGCTCCCAACATCTTATAACAGTGCTGACCACTGCGCCGCCATGCCGCTCCCAACATCTTATAACAGTGCTGACCACTGCCCCGGCATGCCGCTCCCAACATCTTATAACAGTGCTGACCACTGCGCCGCCATGCCGCTCCCAACATCTTATAACAGTGCTGACCACTGCGCCGTCATGCCGCTCCCAACATCTTATAACAGTGCTGACCACTGCGCCGCCATGTCGTTCCCAACATCTTATAACAGTGCTGACCACTGCGCCACCATGCTGCTCCCAACATCTTATAACAGTGCTGACCACTGCGCCGCCATGTCGCTCCCAACATCTTATAACAGTGCTGACCACTGCGCCGCCATGTCGCTCCCAACATCTTATAACAGTGCTGACCACTGCGCCACCATGCTGCTCCCAACATCTTATAACAGTGCTGACCACCGCTCCGGCATGCCGCTCCCAACATCTTATAACAGTGCTGACCACCGCTCCGGCATGCCGCTCCCAACATCTTATAACAGTGCTGACCACTGCGCCGCCATGCCGCTCCCAACATCTTATAACAGTGCTGACCACTGCGCCGCCATGCCGCTCCCAACATCTTATAACAGTGCTGACCACTGCGCCGCCATGCCGCTCCCAACATCTTATAACAGTGCTGACCACTGCCCCGGCATGCCGCTCCCAACATCTTATAACAGTGCTGACCACTGCGCCGCCATGCCGCTCCCAACATCTTATAACAGTGCTGACCACTGCCCCGGCATGCCGCTCCCAACATCTTATAACAGTGCTGACCACTGCGCCGCCATGCCGCTCCCAACATCTTATAACAGTGCTGACCACTGCGCCGCCATGTCGCTCCCAACATCTTATAACAGTGCTGACCACTGCGCCGCCATGTCGCTCCCAACATCTTATAACAGTGCTGACCACTGCGCCGCCATGCCGCTCCCAACATCTTATAACAGTGCTGACCACTGCGCCGCCATGCCGCTCCCAACATCTTATAACAGTGCTGACCACTGCGCCGCCATGCCGCTCCCAACATCTTATAACAGTGCTGACCACTGCCCCGGCATGCCGCTCCCAACATCTTATAACAGTGCTGACCACTGCGCCGCCATGCCGCTCCCAACATCTTATAACAGTGCTGACCACTGCGCCGCCATGTCGCTCCCAACATCTTATAACAGTGCTGACCACTGCGCCGCCATGTCGCTCCCAACATCTTATAACAGTGCTGACCACCGCTCCGGCATGCCGCTCCCAACATCTTATAACAGTGCTGACCACCGCTCCGGCATGCCGCTCCCAACATCTTATAACAGTGCTGACCACCGCGCCGCCATGCCGCTCCCAACATCTTATAACAGTGCTGACCACCGCTCCGGCATGCCGCTCCCAACATCTTATAACAGTGCTGACCACTGCGCCGCCATGTCGCTCCCAACATCTTATAACAGTGCTGACCACCGCTCCGGCATGCCGCTCCCAACATCTTATAACAGTGCTGACCACCGCTCCGGCATGCCGCTCCCAACATCTTATAACAGTGCTGACCACCGCGCCGCCATGCCGCTCCCAACATCTTATAACAGTGCTGACCACTGCGCCGCCATGTCGCTCCCAACATCTTATAACAGTGCTGACCACTGCGCCGCCATGTCGCTCCCAACATCTTATAACAGTGCTGACCACCGCTCCGGCATGCCGCTCCCAACATCTTATAACAGTGCTGACCACCGCTCCGGCATGCCGCTCCCAACATCTTATAACAGTGCTGACCACCGCGCCGCCATGCCGCTCCCAACATCTTATAACAGTGCTGACCACCGCTCCGGCATGCCGCTCCCAACATCTTATAACAGTGCTGACCACCGCTCCGGCATGCCGCTCCCAACATCTTATAACAGTGCTGACCACCGCTCCGGCATGCCGCTCCCAACATCTTATAACAGTGCTGACCACTGCGCCGCCATGCCGCTCCCAACATCTTATAACAGTGCTGACCACTGCGCCGCCATGCCGCTCCCAACATCTTATAACAGTGCTGACCACTGCGCCGCCATGCCGCTCCCAACATCTTATAACAGTGCTGACCACTGCGCCGCCATGCCGCTCCCAACATCTTATAACAGTGCTGACCACTGCGCCGCCATGCCGCTCCCAACATCTTATAACAGTGCTGACCACTGCGCCGCCATGTCGCTCCCAACATCTTATAACAGTGCTGACCACTGCGCCGCCATGTCGCTCCCAACATCTTATAACAGTGCTGACCACTGCGCCGCCATGTCGCTCCCAACATCTTATAACAGTGCTGACCACTGCCCCGGCATTCCGCTCCAAACATCTTATAACAGTGCTGACCACTGCGCCGCCATGTCGCTCCCAACATCTTATAACAGTGCTGACCACTGCGCCGCCATGTCGCTCCCAACATCTTATAACAGTGCTGACCACTGCGCCGCCATGTCGCTCCCAACATCTTATAACAGTGCTGACCACCGCTCCGGCATGCCGCTCCCAACATCTTATAACAGTGCTGACCACTGCGCCGCCATGCCGCTCCCAACAACTCATAGCAGCCACTGGCCAGCTTTACCTTTTAGCTGCGTTAAAGTGGCAGCTCCCCATGGCACTTTCTCCATCAGTTCTCATTTGCTAGATGGAGGAAGCCCCCACCTGCACTGAGAAGGACATAGCATTCAGCTGGTGGTTTTGGCATTGCCAAACCTATCCCTTCTCTCCATGGTGTTACAAATTACATCCAGAAAAGTTCTCAATAATCAATATTAATCAAAAGGGTCATTTTCTGCTCACTCATTTTCCATGGGCACAGTGGCTTTGCTATATAATTAGATCTACTCTACTACTACACTTAGTTCTTGGATTATAAGCCTATACAAGAGAATATGAATGTGTGTGTGTGTGTGTGTGTGTGTGTGTGCAGGGAGGGTGTGGAGAAACATGTTATTGCCTGATTGTTTCTCTTGGGGATAGGAAGAGCAGGATTGAATTTCCATACATTTACCTATCTGCTGTAAAATGGTATTTTATATGCGTTATCCACAAATTGATATGAGGCATAGCTGCCTCCCTGTGGCTAGAGAATTCAAATCTGAAGACAGCTTCATGTTTCATCAGAGCTTTCTGAGTAGGTCTTTGCTGTCTCTGCTGCCTCACTGATCCAATTGCCTTGCGCTCAAAATGTAAATCATGACAATAAAAATGGTTGGTGGCGAGTGATGATAAACTACCAGATTACCTGGGTGGATCACAAGGCAGATTCTTCCAGCAAGCATCTGAGAGAGTGAACATGCAAACTTCATCTCATGATAAAAATATTGAACCTTGCCGCAGCCATGGAGTACCATATATATTAACATGCAAACACTTTGATTTGAGTTCTAAAGATTTTAGTTATAAAAATGACAAACTATGAATTTTTGTAAGACACTGAAAATGTGGGCCATAATATAAGAGGGTAATATTTCTCTCCATTTCTTTAGCAAAAGAACCACATATAGGGAACATTTATAGTTACATTCATGTGGCTGAGTGATCTCCAGGGATTGTCAGCTACCTGACCAAAGAGGGTGAGAATGTCGGTCTTGAAAACTGACTTGATAGAGATAGGTGCTGTTTTGTCATGTGTCATGTATACATTTGTCATGTATCCTAAAACACCACAAGAATGTGACTGAAGCCTTTGTCGATCCCTTGAAGTTTGCTTATAGAACCAACAAGTCAGTGGATGACACAGTGAACCTTTTATAACATTTTAAATGTATCTATAATTTATGTATCAGTTCTCACCAGTTGAGGAATATTGATGTTTTAAAAATTATGCAGCTGGTATCTTTTAACTGAATTACTTAAGGGAAGCATAGTGGCTTTTCCAGTCGTGTTATATTTCTGCCTTCAATATTCTTACTCCTAAATTCTTGTGGGCATCTCTTTCACAAGAGATAGTAACATCACCCACCTAACTTGAAAGGCATGTCAAAACACAGCACTGGTTTAATGTGGGCATGTGCCTTAGCATCTGTAGTAATGAAAATAACATTATTTGCCAATTGCACAGAAAGAGATTTGCCACTGTGCTGTGTCAGTAGGTGCTTTAAACTGCATACAACTGTATACAGAAGTGGAAGTCAGTCTTATGAACCAGTGAATCAAAAATTGGACTATTTGGGTCCAACCACTGTGTATTTGTAAAGACTGACCACATGAGGTCTGAATGTGTGGCTCCCATAGTCAAATGTGAAGTAAGCAGTGACATAGTCTAGGGTTGTTTTTTGGTGGGGGGGGGGGGGGATACATTACATAAGGGGTGTCAAACTCCAGTCCTGGAAGGCCGGAGCCCTGCACAGGTTTTGGTTTACCTTCATTTAACACACCTGATTTAACTCCTTGTGCTAATTACAACACAGCTCTTGAGCTGAATAATTTGTGATAGAATAGGAAAGAACTAAGCTACACAAGCCTCCGCCCCCCCCCAGGACTGGAGTTTGACACCCCTGCATTATATCATCTTTACCAAATCCAAGGCATTTCAAACAGCATGGTTATCATACCATACTTCAAAATTAAGCCATTCCATCAGGATTATAGGTGACGGGGCAATCCTTCATTCTCCAGAAAGATAATGGCCCATCAGTAATAGTGAATCCCCCCCCCCAGTTTAATCTGGATAATAAAACAGTCATGACAAAGATGAACCAAATGATTGTACAATGTTCTTCTACCACCAGTACAGATGCATTTGTGGTAATCTGCCTAATGTGAGCATACTGCCATCTAGTGTTAATATTTGTCTAAACGGTGAAAATTGACTCCGTTCATTTGTTGCTACGATCAGCTTATCATCAGTCATTAATCATTTAATTCATTATTTAACAATATTAAAAACAATAGAAAGTCAATCAGCAATTAAAAGTGCAGCATCAAAATAATACATATTTGCTACAAGACTGCCATCCTTCCATCCATCCATATTGCAGCCACTTTGCTACATGATTACCGAAAGACCTGGAGCCTGTCCCAGAGGACAGCAGAGGGCACTGAGCAGGGGACAGACACACCAGTTCGCAAAATAACTTGCTGCTGCTGTACGTATTACTTATTGTTTATACACGTTGGACATGAACATAAACCCCTCTGTCCAGCCTCAGATTTTTGCACCGTCCTTTGTTTTTGCACTGTAAGTACTGTGAAATCCCCCGTCACAGCTGTTGTATGTTGCACTGTAGTTCTGGGGTAATGTTATTTCATACCAATGTGTACCGGTATGTTCATGATATAACAAAGACCACTGGCCTTATCTCACCACTTTATTGCGGCGCCGACTTCTTTAAAGAGGTACACCTCTGACCCGGAAGTGAAACTGCGGAGCTGGGTCTCCCAGGCATCACCGGGAAGTGCTTCCAGGAGCCAATAACTGCCATTGAGCGGCTGTGTCTGTGGAGTGATGTTTCCTTGCTGTATTTTATGCCGGTTTGGCTTCTAACGTGACAAACGGTAAGGAGATTGTAATTATTCGGTTAATTTAGCGGCCATTTATAAAGTGTAAGCAATTGGCTGTCGGGTTTGAGGACGAGCCACCTGCGGACAGTGTGTGAGTGGGGCTAAGAGGGCGTCGGTGTAGTCCGGGGAAGCTCTGTATCATTACTTTTCATATTTTTATGTTAACAGAAGGTGCAAAATGTTTCAAATACGGGGGGGGGTTATCGCCATTGAGTTGCACACAACAAGATTACGATAGTGACTTCCAAAGCCGATGCAATACGAGTATGCGCTAAATAGAATAAAAGACGTAAACAGTTCATAAAAGAAGCAAACTATATGTAAAATTAAATGTAATAAATACATTGTTAAAGGGACAAACTATGCAACAATAACAAATTGCAGAGGTGACAAGTGACAATTATCATAGACCATTACATTGTCACTCCTGCACAGTATTGTTACATAGTCTGTCTCCTTATATTTTATTATAATTTCTTATTATTGTTTGCTCATTAAACGAGCTTTTGCCTCTAAACCGGAATTTTTATTAGCTGTGTCGATCAGAATAAATTAAAGCTCTTTTCTTAAAGGGGCCCCGCTCTCACGTGCTTATTACATCGAAACTAATCATAGTTTATTTACAAATACACAGCAATAAATAAATAAATAAAAATATGAGAATAAGAAATCATTTACTATGCCTCGGTCTCTGCCATTGCTGACAGGCTGAATCATGGTGCCGCATCCCAGCAGTTGATGAAACCTTTGCTCCATGATGACTGCGGTGATGTGGAAGGAGACCTGTCTGATAGCTACCCTGGTTCTGGGCTGCTACTGGAACAGTTTGTCCTGTGGCTTCGTGTTCGATGATGTCTCGGCCATCCTGGATAACAAGGACCTGCGGCCGTCGACGCCGCTGCAAAACCTCTTTCTCAACGACTTTTGGGGGACGCCCATGTCTGAGGTCAGCCAGCGCCACATGATGTCTTTCGGTCTCCCCTGTGTCTTCCAAACATCTCCATATTTGAGGGGTTGGGCTTATTCTCAAAACATTGCTTTTGAGTAGCTTATTATTTCAACATTAAAGATTCTATTGTCACATGTACAGTGATACTGGTACAAATTGCAGTGGAACATGCAGTGAGATGTGCCCCCATACCAGGCCTGAGTAATGCTGACTTGTGTATACCTGTTATTAAGTGAGATGTACCCCCATGTTGGCCCGGGGTAACACTGATCTGGTCTGGCCATTTCCCTCTATAGGAGCGGAGCCACAAGTCATACCGGCCGCTGACTGTGCTAACCTTCAGGCTGAACTATGCCCTGAGCGAGCTGCATGCTGCCTCCTACCACCTGCTCAACGTGCTGCTGCACACGGTTGTGTGTGTACTCTTCTTGCAAATCAGCCACCTGCTGCTGCTGCATCGGTCCTGCAGCCTGGTAGCGGCGCTGCTCTTTGCCGTGCACCCCATTCACACAGAGGCGGTGAGCCCGGGGAGCCTTTAGCGCCTTTCATTTTACACCTTATTTATTTCATGGATAGTTTAGGAGTATTTATCAGCAAGCTCTTAAAAATGTCAGAGTAGGAGTTACTCTAATTGCATATTTTACCAGTAGGTGGCAACAGTTGCTTATGCTTTTTTTCCCCACTGTAACAGTGGTACTGTGATCCTATGAGATGGTTTGTCTTACAGTTTAATAATCCTTGATTGTGCTGCAGGGTCTTGCTGTGGGTTTTCGCTTGGATTCTGTGATTTTGTTGTTTGAAATCCACAGAAAGCTGCAACAGTCTAATGGCCATTTTTTTTGTTTTGTTTTGAAAGGTCACTGGTGTTGTTGGCAGAGCTGAACTCTTGTCATCTATATTCCTCCTGGCAGCATTTTTAACTTACACTAAATCCAAAGGTCCAGACCATTCTGTTGGTGAGTGCTCCATGTTTCAGGCTGGTTTCTTGAAATGTAGCGACAATCCTACTTGTGACCTCAGATGTATTACATATGTAATGTTTGAACCTGTTCCTAAAACAAGCACAAATACATTTATCACCCTGAAACTGGATGTGCTTCCTGAACGCCCTTATTGGTCACCATAAACAACAGGCTGCTAGAGTGTCAAAGTTGCCATATTTCCTGTGTGTGTGGGTTATGCATATTTTTCATTGTGAATATCAAATATCCTCACAATATAATAAAAACCTGTTATTTTTCAGTCCTCCACAAGGGAAAACTCAATTTCATAAAAATCTGTGAAAGCAATAAAAAAAACTAAAACTGTGAAGCCTTGTGTTTTATGGTTAAGGTTAGAGCTGGTTAGGGGTTAAGGTCGTCATTGATTGGACTAGTGTTTCGCCCATAGAAATGAATGGATGGTCCCCACAAATGTATGAATACAAACAAGTGTGTGTGTGTGTGTGTGTGTGTAGGGAGAGTCATTCTTGCTTGTTGGTTGTGCTGATCAATAAAAGAGCTTTTGCTGAACCTGAGTCTGCTGTCTGCCTCACTCCACCAGTCGAGCAGCACCATATGGCTACAGAACAACACCACAAATACAGCTTTTTACTCTGCCTTAATTCTCAAGTTGCCTTTGCTTTTAAACAAATAATCATGTACGTGCTTACAGGTCCATCCTGTTTAATAAGTTCTTTTTTTTCCCACAAAGGTGATTTAGTGACAGTTTGTGTTGATTTTGAACTATGGTAGCTACTGTTTTCATCATTATGTATTGGTCTCACTTTTGCTAGGGCTAGAAGCTTCACCTCGAGTGTTACATTGTTTTTCTGAACAGTGGTTTACACGTAAATGTGTGTGTTTAATATTTTCCCCAAAGCTGCACTTATTAGATATGAAAAGCTGGAAGGAACTGTAATTAGTGGTAACCTTAACCAAACCCTGCTCTTGATTTGTGGATAATTATGTGTAACTGATATTTTCAGTTTTTCTGTCATCTTTGAAGTTGTTCCAGACTTTCTTTCTCGATTTTGTAACTTGAGTTTCTTTGTCTTTCAGTCTGGACCCCCATTGCCGCGACGGTGCTTTTGGTGGCTGCAGCCACACTGTGCAAAGAGCAGGGAATCACTGTCATCGGCATCTGCTGCATCTATGAGGTCTTCGTTGCTCAAGGGGTGAGAGCAGAGCAGCGTTTCCTGAAGACCTCCTGACAACTATGGTGTTTGTCTTCATGGCTATGTCACGATAGTGTTTCGCAAACCCAGTCCCCCTACAGACTCTTAGCAGCTGTCGTTTGTCCTCGCAGACTGCTCCGGGGGCCTTTCCTCGCAAGCTGTGGCCCACGTTTCTTCAGAGGTTGACTTTTGTATCTAGAAAGATAATTTGGGGTGTTTTCATTGCTATTATTATCATTATACAATGCTCTTGGCTGACATTTGTGTGCTATGTCACATTGGAGAAAATATGGTAATTTAGCATGCAGAACTTTGACCGCATTTCAATCGGACTGCATCCGTGTCTTTCAAAGTACGAATGAATCGGGAACGAAGGAGAAAGTCTGAATGAGATGCTGTCTTGAGTAGTCTTGCCACAAGTGTAACTCTTGCAAATTACCCTTCCAGTTCATTTTCTTATGCTTGCTTGTTTTGTGTTGTGCCTGCTTTATGTTTCTCTGATGTCCTCTGAGGGCGCTCTTGCTAACTAGCTGACTCATCCATTTCGTTTGCCATGTTGTTCCAGTTCACCCTGCCAATGCTGACTGATGCCATTCTCCAGCTCCTGCGAGGGAAGGATAGCTTGCCGTACTCCATTCTGCAGACCTTACTGAAGCTCATCGTTCTCATCATCACCACACTGCTCCTGGTCATCATCCGCGTTCAGGTCATCCAGTCCCAGCTGCCCGTGTTTACCAGGTTTGAAACGATCTGTCATTAAACTGGTATTTCATTGTTATCAGATTGCCGACGGAAATGACTTTGTTTGTGTTCAGGCAAGTCTGGTAAACCTGGTAAGATTCAGCTTTCTTTGTTCTTCTTTGGAACTCAAACAGAGCTCACTTGTTGAATTTCTGAAGAGTTCTTGCCTTTATCTGCCACCATTATGCTGTAATTGAAAAGTGTTACTTTTAATGTTGAATATGACACTGACCCAGGAAAATATTTTAAGTTCTGTTTTTTTTGTATGTGTTCTGTAGGGTAGCCGAATGAAACACTAACACTAACAGGCTAGGATTGCAGAAGGAAGAGTAACGCTAACGGGCTAGGAAATCACTTTCGGTGACATTAAAATTCTTTTTTATTCGTTTTGTAGGTTTGATAACCCTGCAGCTGTCAGTCAGTCACCCACAAGGCAGCTGACATTTAATTACCTCCTGCCTGTGAATGCGTGGCTACTGCTGCACCCCTCTGAGCTCTGCTGTGATTGGACTATGGGCACCATCCCCTTGGTGGAGTCCATCTTGGACGTCCGTAATCTGGCCACAGCAACATTCTACTTGCTGCTGGGTCTGCTGGCTTTCCACTGCCTGCGCTCTTCCAGCAGGTCCTCCAAGATCGTCGTCATGGTGGGTCCTGCACACTCTCAGCTCAATGCTTCCTTTTTGTTTTATAGAAAACAAGATTTTATGATGGAGAGAATACAGTATGTAAGGATCAATGGTGTCCTTTCAGGCAAGCTTCACTCCTCCACTGGATCACCCCAGGGGTGTGTCCTCTCCTCTCTCCTCTATATTCTATGAACAAACAGCTATAGAAGTAAGTTTGACAATAGTCAAATTAAGTTTGCCGATGACTCAGTCATTATTAGTCTACTGGAGGTGGTGGATAACTTTGTGACATGGTGTAAGGACTCTGTCCTAGAACTGAATGTATCAAAAACTAAGGATATGGTGATTGACTTTAGGAAGTGTGCTGCTATTCCTAAGGCAACAGTGATAGAGGGATCAGAAATGGAACTGGTAGACAATTATAAGTATCTGAGTACGGTGCTGGACAATTGGTTAAACTTCCAAGCTAATTCTGAGGTTATCCATAAGAAGGTTCAGCAGCGTCTTTATTTTTTGAGATGTATGTTCCAAAATGATGACGCTGTTTTGTAGAACCTTTATTCAGTCTGTACTGTCCTCTTCCATTGTGGCATGGTTTGGTAACCTCAACCTTGCAGAGAGAAATAAGCTTGGCCGGCTTGTCAGTGTAGCTGGTAAACTCATTGGGGTAACTCAAACCCAGCTTTGTGACCTGTATGACCGTCATGTACTCAGGAAGGCATTGGCAATATTGGATCATAAAGACATCCTCTCTATAGGAGTCTGTGCTTCTACCTTCAGGTAGGAGATATACAGTAGAGTTCCCACACGCAGGACTAAAAGATATAAACTTAATTTTGTTTGTGCTGCTGTTAATATACTGAATAAGCACAGGTGATGTCACTGATGGATTTAACTATTTCTGTTCTGGCTCTTCTGCTTTCCCAGTCTCTCCATGTAGTGACGATGCACTGGGGTGTACTGGGTACTGGTCTGTGCTGTGGTTTTGTGGATGGTCTGTTTTGTATTATGTATTTGTCATTATCTCTATGTTGGTATCTGGTTTTAATGTATCATTTATTACTTGTTGTATTACTTTTTAAATGCCTGGCTGCAACCTAAATTTCCCTGGTGGGATAATAAATTTGACTTGACTTGGATGATGGAACATCTTTTATTTTCACACAAGTCAGCAAAATGTCAGAGAGTAAAATTTTGTTGTTTATTGTTGCTGGCTCTGCTCCATGTAGTGTGATCTGTGTGTTACTCTGTGACATGCTGCACTTATCTTTCTTCATGTAGTCCAATGAAACATGCATGTCCTCTGAGTCTGATTTGAAGGGGAAGCTTTTATGTTTGTGTAGTGAGTGCTTTGTTCATCATTTTCTGTCGTTTCTTTTTTTGTGCAAACTGGGGTTTATGAACTTGTTCTTCAGTTAGCAAAAGCCTTGAGGAACAGATGCATCATAATTAACTGACTGAAAATAAACAAACCAGAGTTTGAAACTGTGCCTATGTTATGAAGTAAACTGCTCTTGAACTGGTTTCATTAGAATGTTATATCTGGCAACAGAAAAAGCCCCTGGCACTGGGCCCAACTGGATGATTTTTGTCAATATTTGATATTTTACTCTTGTGCAGTTGTCCATGTAAGAGTATGATATTGCTTTAGAGAGTGCAGTATAAGTAGTTAAGTGATGCAGTGTTGACGTGAAATGCTTAGGGCTGTGTTTCGGTTTCAGTACTGAACATAAGGTTATGGTTTAATTTAGATTTTAAAACCCCATAGTTATGCTTCAGAGAAAGACTGAAGAGTTAGTATGTGTTACTTCAACAGCTACTGTTTTTTTGTTGAAACTCGACCGAATAGTGAATGCTGAATGGTGCCCAGTAATAACCTGGTATCCCATTCAGGGTGTCCCCTGTCCTGTGATGACCTGGCATCCCATCCAGGGTGTCCCCTGTCCTGTATTTGATAGGGGATTGAAAAGATGGATTGATATATTATCTGTTATGACAAGTCACTTTGAGTTTCAAATTAAATTGCTGGCTTTCATCTGTCTACTGGTGTCAACGATTCTTTAAAGCCTTGAGTAAATTCGGAATAATGCCATTCTGTTATTTTATTATTCGTCCATTTTTAATGCAGAGACCATTTGAAGTATTACATTACTTTTTAATACAAATTGTTTTTTTTATATTCTGACAGCATATCTGCTTGTATTTTTAAATTAATTCTGGTCTCTGGCCATTCAGACTTGATAAATCTTGATATTCATCAGAAGTTAAATTTTGTGTTTAAGGCGAATGAATCAGGCCTCGCACTGGTAGATTCGGTCGATTGAGTAACACCTCCTGTCTCCTCCAGGCCCTGGCTTGGATCGTCCTTCCTTTCATCCCTGCCTCGAACCTTTTCTTCCCTGTGGGCTTTGTGGTTGCTGAGAGGGTTCTCTACATCCCTAGCATGGGCTTCTGCATCTTAGTGGCCCATGGATTCGAGATACTTTCTCATAGTAGGTGAGGACACCCTTTGTCAGCCTTTGAAAGATTTAAAATATTTAGATAAGCTGCTGATGTTTATTTGTAACAAGCTAGTTTTATGCTCTGCTCGTCATACTTATACAGTTTGTGTTTTTCAAAGTAATATCTTGGCAAGTAGTTTTGTTTTGTTTTCTGGAAGTCCAGCTGGATTCCTGAATGATGAAAGGTGTTGAATGCAGCCACACAAAGCTGATGTTCTACCTGAATGCGTGATTGTGCTTCTGTTCTAAATGATGGTTAGCAGCCTCTGCTTTCTGTCATCTTATGCAGGAACCTGAAGAAGGTCTCGTGGTTCTTCATGGCTGCCATCCTCACAGTCCAGTCTGTGAAGACGTTTAACCGGAACTGGGACTGGGAGTCCGAGTACACGCTCTTCACCTCAGCTCTCAAAGTAAGGAGTAAAGCGTACTACTAAAATATAGGGTATTGCAGGGTTACTCAAGTTGATCAAGTGGGATAGATTTCATTTTTGAGAGGTGCTTTGTGACTCAGCATCAGCCACCAGTGTGTGACCCAGTAGAAAATGGTGCCGCATAAGGCCTTTGACCCTATGTGCTCCAGGAACTGCTCACTTTTGACACTTTTAGCATCTGCCAAATGACAGAATGTAAAATGTCAGTCTGTTGTCGTCCCAGCTGCTGTCCAGTTCAAAGCAGCTTCTCCTATCACCATTTGTGAAGACTCATTGGCGTCACCCTCAATCCTATAACTAAACCAACTTTAAAATACTCTCATTGATGCTTTGTCGCTGCTTTTCCCAACACTCAGCCAGGCTTGAATTTTGACATCTGTGACCTTCTAGCCTGAAATTTGTTCTCATAATTGATCTATCAACTAAACAGATGTATTGTATGTACTGTGAAAATGGCTTCCCCTAGGTGAATAAGAACAACGCCAAGCTCTGGAACAACGTCGGTCACGCTTTAGAGAATCAGAATCATTATGAAAAAGCTCTGAAGTATTTTCTGCAGGCCACCAGAGTTCAACCAGGTAGGAGTCAGCGCTGTTTTGTCTGAATATTTATCTTTCACTAAAAGATTTCACATGCTGGGATTAAATTCACTGCCATAATGTGTAGTTTGATAGTACTGCTTACAATAAAAGTCTGAATGTATTATTTGTGAGGTATTTCAAGGTACCACTCAACAGTTAATGATATGTTCATTAACTTGGGGCTGTTTGCTTGTTTGTTGGGGTCATCGGTTTAGCTTTTGCCCACTTAAGACTTAAGCTTAAGTTTTTCTGGAAATTTCTGGGAGCTGTCCTTACACAGCTTGTCGCATCACCTGCATCCTGGCAACTTTCTAGTCAATTGTAGGGACATTAATCTGAGTCATGGCCAGTAGCATGTCGCTGGTGAGAATTTTAAGCCTGTTTTAAGCCCTTGCTTAGTCCTTGTGAGCTCAGAGTAGAGAATCATGGCCGCCACCTGCCCTTTCCGGTGTTTCCTTTTCCTGGGGAACAAAGCCCATTATCAATGTGTTGCAGAGGGTGTTTGGAGAAGCGACTGAGATTTCTCAGCTTGATCACACTGGGCCAAGACCAATATGTTTGGCAGATTAGGAAAATCCATGCCCTGGAAATCCACACTATCGCTTTTGCTTTCTAAATCCACAACTGTAAACAGTCCACTGCAGCTAACGTTTGAATGATGTTGGTTGGAATTAAATAAATGCTTCGGTTTGCGCCTTGGTAAACAGTTTGCATTCCTTTGGGCGCTTTGTGAAGTGCTGTAGTGCAGCTGCTGGTCTGCATGCTTGCTTCCTGCTTCTCACACATCTGACCACTCACCCGCTCTCTGGCAGATGACATCGGTGCTCACATGAATGTGGGCAGAACCTACAAGAACCTGAACCGGACCAGGGAGGCTGAGGAAGCTTATCTGACAGCAAAGTCCCTTATGCCGCAGGTATAATGGACAGAGATGCGGTCCTGATGAACACCGGGCTGGTCAGCTCAGTCACTAGAGCATGAGAGACTTAATCCATGGACCGTGGGTTCAAGTCCAGCCTGGAATTCGTTCTTGACGTCTGTTTTCCCAGATCATTCCTGGGAAGAAGTATGCTACCAGAGTAGCCCCCAACCACCTCAATGTGTACATCAACCTGGCAAATCTGATCCGCGTGAACGACTCGCGTTTGGAGGAGGCCGACCAGCTGTACCGACAGGCCATCAGCATGAGGCCGGACTTCAAACAGGCCTACATAAGCAGGTACCCAAAGGAGAGCTTTCGTCCGGCAGCATTCCGCTCCCAGGCGTACGATGCAACACCCGGAAAAACCCCAGACTTGGGAAGGTAGAGACTGATTCCCTGAGTCTTCACAGAGGGGCTGCGGTCATCAAGCCCATAACGTCCTTTATGCAGGTTATAAGCAGACAGTATTAAACATTTTCACTTGGGAGTATTTCATTTATGATCGGTAAAGACTAAAACTTACTTGTGCTAAATGGTCACAGATCTCATCACAAGATTTTATCTGGCTCTTAGAGGGTTGATTGTCTCTGTTGTTGTCTCTTCCGGTCAAAATTAAGCAGCATACAGAGCATTTTTTTAATGTTTCAATGAAGGAATTCTCAGACCAGTTGGTCTGTTTTACAGTCCATGCTTCTGTCTTGGTGAGAATGGGATCTACTGTGTCCTTATGAGTGTCCTTGAATGCTTTGGCTGTAGAGGGGAGCTTCTCCTTAAGATGAATAAGCCTTCGGAGGCTCGTGATGCCTACTTGCGGGCCCTAGAGCTGGATGGGACCAACGCCGACCTGTGGTACAACCTCGCCATTGTCCACATCGAGATGAAGGATCCTGCAGAGGCTCTGAAGAACTTCAACCAGGCTCTGGAGCTGAACCCCAAACACAAGCTGGCCCTCTTCAATTCGGCTTTGCTGATGCAGGAGTCTGGTGAGATACTGATTCTGGCCTTAGTCTGGCCCTCGTACCACAGTTGCTTATAAAATAAATTATTCTCTTTCTCCATTTTAGTCACTAGCACAAAGCTGAATATCTTTCTAGTTTTGGGTGTCCCTAATATATCTGGAGCAGTACCTGTCACTGTTTTTTGAAAGACCCACTGTCATTTTGCCACATACAACAAACCTTCACTTCGCTTAAAATAATGTGTCTCGCATCGTGCTTGTAGGTGAGCCGCGCTTTAGACCGGAGGCCAATCGACGGTTCCTCAGCTACATTGAGGAGGAGCCAGAAGACGCTAATGGCTACTTCAACCTGGGCATGCTTGCAATGGATGAGAACAAGAATGAGGCGGCAGAGAAGTGGATGAAGAAGGCCATTGCGCTGCAGGCTGGCTTCCGCAGCGCCCTCTTCAACCTGGCATTGCTGTACTCGCAGGCGAGGCGTGAGGTGGAGGCTCTTCCTGTGCTCGATGAGCTGCTGCGCCATCACCCCGAGCACGTGAAGGGACTCATCCTCAAGGGTGACATCCTGATGAACCACAAGAAGGACACCAGGGGTGCCAGGGAGTGCTTTGAGAAGATCCTGCAGATGGACCCCACCAATGTGCAGGGCAAGCATAACCTGTGCGTGGTCTACTTTGAGGAGAGAGACCTGCTCCGGGCCGAGAAGTGCCTGGAGGAGACGCTGATGCTGGCACCCCATGAGGAGTACGTCCGCAGGCATCTGAACATCGTTCGTGGCAAGATGGCTGCCATGAGTGCAGCGGGCCACGGCCTGGCGCCCCCCACAGGTGGGGCTTCCTCACCGGGGGATGAGAGCACTGTGCCTGTGAGCGAGAAGAATACGTGGAAATCCTCCATGGCCAAAAGCAGCACCAAGACCGGGGAGCAGTCAAAGAATCTGGAGAGCAGCCAGTCAGAGAAGAGGACTAAGACCAAGCCGTCAAAGGAAATGAAGGACATTGAGAAGAAGCGTGCGGCAGCCCTTAAAAGGCTTGAGGAGATCGAGCGAATATTAAGTGGAGATTAAGCTGGGTCGTCAGCAGCCTGCTTTTGCTGAGACAATGCAAACATGCTGATGGATAGGCCACCGTGTACCTGAGGATTCGCTCGTCATTCATGCATGCTGCCACAATTCGAAGCAGAAAGATTCATGAAAGCAGTCCGTGGCTTAAATTTAGTCTGATTGTCAGAAGGAGCAGAAAGGGTTAATAAAGATGCATGACATTAAAAAGCACAATTTTTGGAAAAACCCATGACCTCCTTCAGAATAAGCAGAAGATGGATGGATCAACGGATGGATGGAATTTCCATTGAGGAATTTTTTTTTCATTTCAAAATGTCATGGTATTATAGTTTATGGTTTTAATTTCTGATATATAATATGACATGTTGTTAATCACTGGAGTTGGATTTGTAGTCTTTTTTTTCCCTCAGTAAATGTGTTGGTATCACACGCTTTAGGGAGCTAATTGTCTCGTATCCAGAGCCGGGTCTGTCTGAACCTAAAATAGCTCGTCCGCAGCTGCACGCTCATTCAGACAGCGCACTTCCTGTACAGTCACCATGACGTCCCCTTATTTCCTGTGCCCATGGGCTGTACTGATTGCCGTGCTGCTAGTGTACCAGCACTGTGGACTTCCTGCTTATCTTATGCCCCTATCAATGTTTGTTTTCTTTAAAGTTTCAAAACGCAATGGAATTTGTACTGGTTTATATAAAAATGTGTGCGTGTGTATAACTGTGATCTTTGTCAACCTAGCCCTAAGACGGTTGTGTCTCATCACCCAGTCATATTTAGACATTTCAGTATTGCAGCGTTGTTCTGGATCTCACTACAGTCTGATGTCACCACGTTATCCTGCGCTTTTTTATTCTCAATTCCTTAAGAACTGTAATCCTGCACTTTAGCAGTTTCAAAGACACCTAAAAGGAGTTTATGAAATGTGTTATGAAAAGGAGCTTTTTCAGTTATCAATATGACAAAGTAAATATTTGACACTAAAGCAATAAACTTTTTCCTTCGGCTCATAATCATTTTGTCAAAAGCCCCAAACACTGGACTGTCTGTCCTTTGGGCTGCCATTTATGAAACTATAATTCCCATATTTAGTGTTTTTGTTTCTACTCCCAGCTGTTTACTGTACTATAAATAGAAGAGCATTAATGAAATCTGACTTTGTTCCTGTGAGTTATCGCTTAAGGTGCTTCAGAGATTCCCTGACATTTTGATGGTGATAGAGACTGATATGCAATCTTCACTGAAGGGCACTATTAGGGTCTTTTAATCGATTATACTGTGTTATTTGGATCATGAGTGGTTATGGGTAATAAATTTTAAATAAAAGTGATTTGAAACTATATGTGGTCTTTTTTCTAGGCATTTTGTATGGGTGAAACATCCGGTATTTAAATATGAAAATATATTTTTTACGGATATCATGATACTTGTAAATATATCAGGCAATGAGAAAAAAATATGGAGTCAGGAGCAATATCCATGATGTGGAATATTACTATTTTTTTTAATAATATCGAAGTTTGTTGTGCCAGCTTAACTGATATTCATATCACAATCCTGTAAGCCCCGTTTAAATGCCCCTTACGGACACGAGACCCATTTAAACGCCACTTATGAAGACGAGCCTCGTTAAAATGCCCCTTACGGACACGAGACCCATTTAAATGCCACTTATGAACACGAGCCCCGTTTAAACGCGCATTAAGAATCTAGATCCTAATGTACTGTACTCAATGTTCATAAAGGGTGTTTGATTCACACTCTCAGCAAATTTATTGAGACGGAAATTTGTTATCTGGCTTTCTTTTGCATGTTTGGGTTGAAATCACCGTTATGCTCCTGTCACAATCCCACTCAAGCAATCAAGGGTTATCAGATGCATTGAAATGTGCTGTAAATTGAGCATTAAGCTGCTTTATCAATTTTTGAATATTATTTAATATACTGATAAACTCGCTTAATTGTGAGAGATATGTATTGTCAGATATGTGGGATTAACAGAGACAAGATTTTTACTTAATGCTTGTTACTTGTTATTTTCTACCTTAAAACATTATTGCTTATTCTAACTAAAAATGACTGCCAGCATTAAGAATGAGTATTTTTTATAGTTTTATACATTTCAAAATATATGAGCAGGAAACTTTTGGTTTACCAGATCATTACTACATCGTAATGGCACATATATATGACTATGGTAATGCTAAGCAATAGTGTAAATCCAGTGACATGCAAAATTGTAACAAACAAGGACTTCCTGTGAATGCAACACGCACTATATATTTAGAAATGTCTCACAATATGAGCCTAAAAATATCTGCACACTACAGCCACAGTTGTGGGAAAGCAGCCCTGAGAATCTACTTTGGGGCTCATCATCATCACAAGGGTCATCATGAAGCACCAAGGAAGCATTTTCACAGGAAATGCAAAGGCAGTATGCTCGGCACTCCGCACCTTTTAGCAGAATTGATGCCGTTTCTCTCACTGAGAAATTACTTCCCTTTGAAAGGTGAAAAATCTAAAACCACGCCTGCTTCTGTGTACCAAATATACAAAAAGAACATCTGTAAATTTTGGCCATGAATTTGGTGTGGAGACAATAATTCCATTGAGGGAGGACAGGAACCCAAATAATCATGTCGAAAGGACCCTCCATATCCTGATACTGTTCTACATGGACAGGAACCCAAATAATCATGTCGAAAGGACATCCTGATACTGAACATATTATTCTATGTTCAAAAAAGTGAGCCATGGAAAGTATCTCCAATTTTAAACTGAAAACCTTTGTAATATCCTTTCTGTATTATTTTCTGCCATTATTTAAATTGTAACAGAACAGCAACCCTGCATTAGAGGAGTCATTATGGATTACATGTTTGTGAGATGTCTGTTTCGCTGCTTTGTCCAGGAGAGGCTGTGTGCATCTGCTAAAACCTCTCATATACATTCTGTAAAAATATGTTTTCACAACCACGAGGAGGCAGTTTTTCCTAAAATGGTCAAAATGTACATTAAAAGATTATGTAGTAAATGAAGAAAATAGTACAAATGAACATTTGAAATTAATTTTATTGACGATTATTAGACTAGATTCATTGATTCATAGATATCACACTTCTGTGCTGAATATAATACTCTGCATTACCCTGTTATGCAGTACATGTTTTTATCTTTTGAAGCAATAACCAGTTATTGCACTCCTGTGATGTAAAGTGGGATTTTGTGTCATATCATCCATATCCAGACACACAGTAGCATCAGATAATGTTCCCTCAGAATCACGATGAGATGCAGACAGCACATGGCAAGAACAGCAATAATAACAACAACAACAACAACAACAACAACAATAATAATAATAATAATAATAATAATATAGTGATATTATTATTATTATTATATTGTTAGAAAAAGGGTGGATTGCCCTCTTCTGGTGCAGGATGAGTTACTGCCTCGTGGAGGAGTTTAAGTATCTCAGGGTCTTGTTCACGAATGAAGGAAGAATGGAGCAGGAGATCGATAGATGGATGGGTGCAGCTTCGGCAGTAATGAGGACGCTATACCATTCTGGCATGGTAAAGAGGGAGCTGAGCTGGAAGGCAAAGTTATCGATTCACCAGTCAATCTATGTTCTTACCCCTCATCTACGGTTGTGAGCTCTGGGTAGTGACTGAAAGAAAGATTGTGGATACAAGTGGCAGAAATGAGTTTCCTCCACAGGGTGTCTGTGCTCAGCCTTAGAGACGGGGGGGGGACTCAGACATTCAGGAGGGGCTCAAAGTAGAGTCACTACTCCTCCACATCTAAAGGAGCCAGTTGAGGTGGTTTGGGCATCTGTCTAGGACAGGGGTCTCCAACTCCGGTCCTGGAGAGCTACTATCCAGTAGGTTTTCTATCCTACCTGGCTTCTGATGAGCCGCACTAGTTCTCAAGTAAATACCAGGAGCAGGTGTGGCTCATCAGAAGCCAGGTAGGATAGAAAACTTACTGGATAGTAGCTCTCCAGGACCAGAGTTGGAGACCCCTGGTCTAGGATGCATCCTGGTCGCCTCCCTGGGGAGGTGTTTTGGGCATGTCCAGTCGGAAGGAGACCCCAGGGCAGACCCAGGACACAAAAGAGAGATTATATCTCTCTTGGCTGGCCTGGGAACGCCTTAGGATTCCCCCGTGGAGCTGGAGGAGGTGGCTGGTGAGAGGGAGGTCTGGGGATTCCTGCCTAAACTGCTGCCCCTGAGACCTGATCCCAGATAAGCAGCAGATAATGGATCATCATCATCATCGTCATCATTATTTTTTTAACAGCTCAACGTTATCTCATTGCAGTGTTGCGTTTTTTATTGGAAAGCTGTTTTAATTTAAAGCTGTGATTTAGTTGTCTTTTTTCTCAAGTGACGAATACTAATATGATAATTGTCTAGCACTGACAGACACACTGCTCTTTCTGCTTGTAACGGTTCATCATCAAAGTAAAATGGAATTTCATTGCTCCATGATGATGTATATCCAACTAAATGGATTGCATTTGTATAGCACTTTTCTACTCCTACGAGTACTCAAAGCACTTTTCAATACATGCCTCACATTCACCATCACACACTGGGAGCAGAGGCTGTCATGCAAGGCACCAACCTGCTCACTGGGAGCAATTTGGGATTCAGTGTCTTCCTTTCAGTACACTTTGATGGGGTCAGGAGGAACCAGGGCTCAAACCTGCAACCCTCCCGTTGCCGAACGATAGCACTACATCCTGCACCACCATCTTCCCCAACTAAGCTGCTAAGCCTACTGAGAGATTACGGGCAGCAATAAAAAAAAAAAAGTTAACTGGTGAGTTTGTGCAGGAGCCAATACTGAATGTTCAGAAGACATCGTAAAAACTAAAAACTTTGACTCCTCAAAGGACGTCTTTTCAACGTCCAATAAGATGTTCAAAAGACATATTTTGAATGTCTCTTTGGTCAGCGGGTAGTAGACGAATCAATTACAGGCTAGAGCACTGGTATATTAAAAAGTAATTATGTTTAATGGAAGTAGTGTGTGGCACTGTTAGTGGGTTTCCACTAACAAAGAACTGATTCCGTTCCGGTTTGCAAATCAGTCCAGTTTGGAACCAGGGGCCAATTTAGGAACCAGCCGGCTTTTCCACCAATTTCTCAACAGTCATCATCATCGCATCATCAGTGGTGACTGTAGCTGGATAGTGTACATTCATCTCCATGCAGTGGTGTAAAGTAAAGTATAAAAAGTAGGTTCTTTCGAATTTACATATCACTTGGGTATTTTAAGTTATCTACACTGGATGAAGCTAGTTATAAGAAACACCTTAGTGGTGCAGCTTGGACACATCCTCAGTGATGAACCCAGGGTCACAGGGTGTTTCGGGTCTTAGATCATCAGACACCCTCACCTGAGCGACCCAGCCGGGGATGATCAGACCCCGACTTGTGTCCAAGCAGCGCACTAAGCCATACGTCGCCCCTTTTGATCCACAGCCACCTAGAGGCTTTCTCCGCTGCCTCGCAGATGTTTCTGGTGGCTTTCCTTTCTTGAGCACCTCTGATTCCAAGCAACCTGAGTGATCGGTGCAGGCTCTGTCCTGGGAATCCTCTGCAGCCAACCTCGATTGGCTCACAGCGGGCCCTCCACCCCTTCCGCCTGCAGTCCTCCACCAGTTCCAGATACTTTGCCTTTTTCCGCTCAAAAGCTTCCTCAATCCTGTCTTCCCAGGGGACTGTGAGTTCCAGTAGCACCACTTGCTTTGTACTCTCTGATGATGTGGTCTGGAAACTTCAGTTGCCTCCCCAGGTCCGCCTTCAGCTGCCAGTCACCTGCTGAGGATAGCAGACCAGCTGGGGCCTTTGACTGTGACTGAGGCTTCTCCCCGGCCCTGACGAAAACAATGTTTGGCCTTGCTATGGGCTGGCGCTTGCTTTGCTGGATTCCGGCACAGACGGTGTCAGCTACTGCCTTCAGCACCTGGTCATGGCGCCATCGGTACCTCCCCTCTCCCAGTGCTTTCGGGCAGCAGCTCAAGATGTGCTCCAGCGACCCTCTTGCAGGGCACAGAGGACAAGATGGTGCTTCCGCTAGCCCCCAGCAATGCAGATTGGCTGGGCTCGGTAGGACATCATACACTGACTGGATCAGAAACTTGAGTCTTGCTGGCTCTGACCTCCAAAGTTCTGACCAGGTGATTTTCCGAGTCAGTGCATGTTCCCAATTTATCCAAGCTCCCTGCTGACGCATAGCCGCCGTTTTACTGCGCCGCTCCTCTTCCACCTCTGCTCGAACCTCGTCCTGAATCATCTGCCGTCTGTCCCTCCCCTGCGCTTCGTCATAGCGCGGCGTTTTATGGCAGCCGAGTCCTGCTCGCCCAACCGCCACAGACCCTACTAGCACACCATGCCGCAACCTTGCCTCTGCCAGCTGGACTGCCTCCTGCGCCCTCCACTTAATGTACATTACGGCAATTAATAGTGTCCTATGAATCGTCAAGTCTTCCCCTTAGACAAAATATGATGAATTCATCTGCACAATGGCACATATAAATGTACTGCAGAATACGAATATCATTCTCCAAAGTTTACAATTAATTTTTTAACTTGAATTTTAGCTCGTACTCAAGTAGCCAAATAAATACAGTGAAAAGATCTTTCATATTTAACATCACCCCAGTGATTTGACTTGCCAGTGTAACCTGGTAGTTAAAACAGCTTTTAACTTCAGTCATTCAAACAGCTGTGTGTGTGTTTGCTTATTTTTCCTCTATGACTTTTCCGGTGGGGATTACGACTCTGTGAAGTTGCTCATAATTTATCCCCCTGTAGAGTTTACCCTGAACCCTCTTTAGCTAGTGTTAACATCTTAAATTACTTAATCAGAATACTTTTATTATCCTGGAAGAAACTGTTTAACATCATATCACTGCATTGGCACAAATGAAAAAAATCCCAACTAGATTTAGTGTAGTGACTGTTTGTGCCCAATAGGGGAGCCAAATCGCAGAGGCCCCATGCAAAAGAGGGAGGTGTAGCCTTCAGAGGGATCCGAGACCGGGAGGCAATGTAAGCAGAAACCCCTCCCAGTGCATCCTGGTCCCAGGGGCAGCTGCGTCGCCAAACACGGGTCCCGGACCCGGGCCCGGGGGAGCTGCCCTGCAGGGCCGTCCCTCGCCGTCTTCCATCTCGGTGCTGGGCCGGGACAATCGACATGGGAAGATGGTGTTAGCGGCTTTTCACAGGAGTATTAGAGCACAGCTAAGTGGGCGCGCTGCCTCTGGTTACGTCCCGTGGGATGGCCGCCACATTGAGGCTCCGCTCCACAGCTGGGGGCCCATTCCCCCCCCCCCCCCCCACAAGGGCAGGAGCATGACGCTGAACAGGACTCCATCGGTGGAGGCTATTAGTAACTTTAAACCACACGAGCTGACGTCCCGGTTCCCACCACCGCACGGACATTGCACATTCAGGCAGATAATGCCTTTTGTTACCGTGGGCTTCTTCTCAGAAAGGCTGCGATTCAGCTCCTCAGAAAGGCTACCTCCACGTCAGCCACCTCTGCGGGCCCCCCCACGCCCAAGTGATGCTGCCGGGGTAAGCAGATAGGGTGACGTGCCCAATCATCGACAGCCTTGAGGCCGAACGATACAGCAGGGGCATTAAGGGCAGAAGGCTGTTAGGAAGGTGGCAGATGAGGAAGGTATTGAAAGTGTGGTGGCTCTAGGGGTGTGTCTGTGCTTCAGGGTTTTATGTGGCCCCCTATCAGGCCCCCGCATCAGCAGACATAAATGCCAGCCAGCCGCCATGTGAGCATGTCCACAACCACGGAGGAATGGTGGCGAAGCAGGAACAGAGAAGACCATCTGCCACAAATACCTGCGCATAATCCCAAAGCCTGGTCCTGCGAAACATCACAAATCAGGGAAACAGAAAATAGTAGAAAGCTCCGGCAAAATTAGGAAAAACAGGCAAAACTGCAGGAGGGTAGCTGATACACACTCAGCGGGGACGGGATAAACAGCTACTAACTCAATGAATGGCTATTGGCATTAGCTCTCAGCATCAGTCACCTTCCCATCCATCCAAGCCTGATAACCAAAGATTGCTGAGATTTAAGAAAGTCGCCTTGCTTTGTTTGCATAGGGTGCGGCTTCCGGTGTGAGTATTTATAGACATAAGCTTGGAAGGCATACATCCTGTGTGCGTTTGTTCCTCTTCTGAATAGCAAATATAGGAAATAAATCAATCAAACGACTGAGTGCCCAAGAAAACGAAATCACAGGTATACAGGTAAAGCATTTATCTCATCTTGCTGCTAACCACAGGAGTTATGTTCCGGAATAGCTTCAGTAAACTTCCAGGTCATTTGCTCTGAATACTATTTGTGACAGAAGGCATCTCTGTTCAAATAAGCATCATGGCAAGAAGAAAGATAAAGCAAAAATCCAGCCAGCAGCAGAGAAAGACAAAGTGGGCAAAGTGACCTTATACAGGATTTAATCTGTCGTTGTGCATCACCATATAGAAACAGTGATATGATATACACATTCACAACTACAGAAACATTTTATGTAGATGCAGCATTTTTCAGTTTAACGTGATCCACATTAATGACTGCACAAGAATTGTACTTGGTAAGCCACTGATTTGTTTACTTATGCTAGACATTTTAATATTGCTCTTTTGGGCCACATTTAAATAGTAAAACAAACCAGGAGTTGGATAAACATACTTTATTCATGTTTTTGTACATCTGTTTGCAATTTTATATACAAGTATCCATCGACATGTCTGGCTTATGTTCCAAAAGTAAAAACGTAAGTCAATCTGGATGTCTCAGTCATTAAAGGGGAGAGACATACTTGGATTGCAGAGTGGCAGTGCACTTGGATTGTTTGGGTTCTTGGAGCTGCATACGTGGTAAAATACATCTGCTAATGTCCACTGCGTCTCCTTTGGACGTCTCTCAATCCAGCAGTGAAATTTTATTAAGGCTTTTATGGGACCCAGTATATCTATCAATGGCTTATGACCCTGGACATAAATATGATCGGATGTTACTCGGTGGGATGTCTGTGTGTGTGTGTGTGTGTGTGTGTGTGTGTGTGTGCTTACAGTGCATGTACACACACGTCTCACGTTACAGCACACACCTTACACGCTAAAGCAATGAGCTGATCACACGTCTCACGTTACAGCACACACCTTACACGCTAAAGCAATGTGCTGATCACACGTCTCACGTTACAGCACACACCTTACACGCTAAAGCAATGTGCTGATCACACGTCTCACGTTGCAGCACACACCTTACACGCTAAAGCAATGTGCTGATCACACGTCTCACGTTACAGCACACACCTTACACGCTAAAGCAATGTGCTGATCACACGTCTCACGTTACAGCACACACCTTACACGCTAAAGCAATGTGCTGATCACACGTCTCACGTTACAGCACACACCTTACACGCTAAAATAATGTGCTGATCACACGTCTCACGTTACAGCACACACCTTACATGCTAAAGCAATGTGCTGATCACACGTCTCACATGACAGTACACACCTCATATGCTGAGAAGAAATGGAACCAAAAATTTTACAAATATTGATGATTTGTAAAATGGCATATGACATATATGCTATACCACATTTGTAGTGTTTTAGTTTATTTGCTATTTAAAAGGAAACTGTACTTTCTACAAGGCAGGTGGTCAACATAGCTTCTTTAAATATCTCACCTTACAGTCTTGATGAGTTTGTTCAGGTACCCAGAAAAAGTTTATGCTGACTAAATATGACAGGAAAACTGTCCAGTATATCTATCCATGTATTTGCATAAATATCATCAGTGAAAAATGTCAGGACCATATTAGCAAAAGAGTGGAATTTCCAGCAGCTTAGGTATATTTATTAAAAAAAAAGACAAATCAATGAACACACATACTCAACGAGCAAATAAACAAGTGGCACTGACTTGTGATGACAGATATTTACTTTAGTGGTGACTGTGTGAGATATCTGTCCCTTCGGGTTTGATAAATATTCCTTAGTGACAAAGTCCAAGATGGACCTGAGGATCATGGCCAGGAGAGTGGAGACGATCACACACATTCATCACAAGCAGGGTGCCGCTTTCTGCTTCTGACTGAAGAGACGCTCTGCCACGTCGGTCACACCCATATCCAGCCAATTCAAAGAATGGCCCCTCGCACAACAAAGCCATTCACATCATTGTGGTGAGTGCATCAGAGAGGCCACAGCCAGCCCTATGAATGAGGAAGGCCTGGGGCGCGGTGCCCAGTCACATGACAGTGCCGCTACCGCCGCATGCCTCCGAGGAAGGTCAGAGCCTCAGCTGAAAGCCACAGCTGTGTCCAGACTGCAGATGCTACTTTCTGCAGCATACTACAATTTGTAATCCTCACCCTTTCTGCTCCAGTGATGAGCAGTGGGGCACCCCTGACAGAGCCACAGCGTGCCTTACATTGGAGGAACCACAAGCCGTTCCCTTAACCGTGAAGGTGTGCTGTGGATCTCCAAAGGCACAAAAGCAGTGTGTTCTCTGAACAAGGCCGACGGCATTGCCATGAGGACAGCGCCCTGCTCGCTCCAGGCCAGCTCTGCGTGTAGGCGTTGTGGTGTTTAATATGCTTGTATCTCCTTTCAAATAGTCCTGCAGAGCACAGGCTCAAGCGTTGTGGGTGGGAATCGTAGAAAGAGGCATGCTGGTCCTGCTGTGAGAGTAATCTAATGTTGCACTTCTGGAAGCTTCTGTGTATCTTTTCTCTGTAAATGACATGTCCTTTTGAGCCATTAAGGCTGGGAGATGCTGATGACACTGCAGTGCGGACTTACAAAGCCGCAAGCTTGCTGTGTCACTGTTTGCTGTCGTGACAACATGTGTGAAAAGCTGGTGTAATGTCATATTAGTATAATACTGCACTTTACTGTCATATACATATCTTTAATCTAAATAAATATAAATGCTGTGCTATTGGTCAGCGCTGAGCAGAGACATCATCTGAGGGACAATTTTCAACAACATTTGATTCTGAACAAATCACACTCTATGTATGAAAAGAACCCCCAGTACAGTAGAAGCCTGTGCTCATATACCACAGGAAGCCCCTCCAGACTGTGGTAAGAAAGAAATTTCAGTAACACTTTACTTAAAGCACTCATGTACACTCACCTAAAGGATTATTAGGAACACCTGTTCAATTTCTCATTAATGCAATTATCTAATCAACCAATCACATGGCAGTTGCTTCAATGCATTTAGGGGTGTGGTCCTGGTCAAGACAATCTCCTGAACTCCAAACTGAATGTCAGAATGGGAAAGAAAGGTGATTTAAGCAATTTTGAGCGTGGCATGGTTGTTGGTGCCAGACGGGCCGGTCTGAGTATTTCACAATCTGCTCAGTTACTGGGATCTTCACGCACAACCATTTCTAGGGTTTACAAAGAATGGTGTGCAAAGGGAAAAACATCCAGTATGCGGCAGTCCTGTGGGCGAAAATGCCTTGTTGATGCTAGAGGTCAGAGAAGAATGGACCGACTGATTCAAGCTGATAGAAGAGCAACTTTGACTGAAATAACCACTCGTTACAACCGAGGTATGCAGCAAAGCATTTGTGAAGCAACACACGCACAACCTTGAGGCGGATGGGCTACAACAGCAGAAGACCCCACCGGGTACCACTCATCTCCACTACAAATAGGAAAAAGAGGCTACAATTTGCACGAGCTCACCAAAATTGGACAGTTGAAGACTGGAAAAATGTTGCCTGGTCTGATGAGTCTCGATTTCTGTTGAGACATTCAAATGGTAGAGTCAGAATTTGGAGTAAACAGAATGAGAACATGGATCCATCATGCCTTGTTACCACTGTGCAGGCTGGTGGTGGTGGTGTAATGGTGTGGGGGATGTTTTCTTGGCACACTTTAGGCCCCTTAGTGCCAATTGGGCATCGTTTAAATGCCACGGCCTACCTGAGCATTGTTTCTGACCATGTCCTTCCCTTTATGACCACCATGTACCCATCCTCTGATGGCTACTTCCAGCAGGATAATGCACCATGCCACAAAGCTCGAATCATTTCAAATTGGTTTCTTGAACATGACAATGAGTTCACTGTACTAAAATGGCCCCCACAGTCACCAGATCTCAACCCAATAGAGCATCTTTGGGATGTGGTGGAATGGGAGCTTCGTGCCCTGGATGTGCATCCCACAAATCTCCATCAAGTGTAAGATGCTATCCTATCAATATGGGCCAACATTTCTAAAGAATGCTTTCAGGACCTTGTTGAATCAATGCCACGTAGAATTAAGGCAGTTCTGAAGGCGAAAGGGGGTCAAACACCGTATTAGTATGGTGTTCCTAATAATCCTTTAGGTGAGTGTATAATGCAGTATAGATACCTTCATAATGCATTATAATGGATTATACTGACCATTACTATGCATTATGAAGGCATCTATAGTGCATTACAGATGAGAGCTTCATAGAGCATTCATAATGCATGATAAACATGTCTATAACATGTTATGCCTTTTCATAATCAGTTATAGTCTTGTTTATAATTCTTTATGAATGTTTTATAATGCATTATAAAGGTATCTATAATGCATTATGATGACTGCTTTAAGTGTTACCGAAATTTCATGAGAACCCTTTTTTAAAACTTAAGTATAATAGAAAGATTTATCAAGAAGTACATTATTTTGTGACAGTTGAGAATAGTCTATATGTTCAGCTCTGACTGTTGGGGGCTCAGAGGAATAAAGGAAATATTTCAGATTGCAACAGAAAGGAACATTTTGGACCACTGTGTTCACTGAAAAACGCCCTACGCATTCAACCACCATGCACCAAAACACTGACGGCTGACAATGGTGACAGCCACCAGCATAGCATCTCTCCATTGTGACATCACAATTACATCCTGGCTTTTGATGTGAGTTCATTAATTGTTCCCTTTTAAAAATCTGTCCCAGATCTTCTTAGCACATTCTGGTCTTTCCTTGCTGGAGTTATAGATGAGGCCTCTTTCCAGCTTTCTGGGACTTCCGTGTCTACAAACAGCTCCTTTTCAATGTCAGTATCAATCCTGAGGTCAGATGTAGATGCACTGCCATGAATGTGCCCTCTTGTATAAGGAGGCAAAGTGAGTCCTTTATGGCAGAGATATGATTTTTACTACAGCCACCTGAGAAGCAAAGACAGAAAGAAACAGTTGCTTTTTAATTGTTTAATATTATTATTTCAAACTATTGAGATGATTCTCTTATTATCTGTACTGAATAAAAAAAGATACCAAATCAGCAGTAGCCAAAGTACACAGAGTGGCAAGAAAGTAATGATTCCTGCCATGTGAAATTGTTGTACTGTGTCAAGCATGAAAGGCTGAATGTTTCTTACCTATTATAAAAAGAGCTGAATAAGTTTGATGTTGTTCTTAACACCTCTACATTAATAATCTAATTTAATTACAATTAGTCATGCAGTCATTTAGAATATGTATGAGAAACATCTTTCTTACATAATTCTTGAAAAGATCTATAAATTACATTTTAGTTATATCAAAAAAATAATAATTTTATCATTTTATTTTAGTTACATATTCATTTTTCAACTGATATGAATTCTGCAGATATGAATCAGATGGAGATAAAAGATGCTGGTTACTTGTATTGCAGTCTAGCATTCTTGGTCTACAGGTGGCGTAGCTGCTTGCGGGATGGTATCAAACAGCTTCTCGTGCTCAGCCGGCCTCTTTGGAGGTTCCTCTTTTCTGTGTTTGATCTGCGAAACCAAAAGAAGAAGAACCAGCTTAACCCATAGGGAAAAAACAGGAGCTGATCTGAAATTCTCTGGACTCTGCAGAAAGTTTTTTTAATCAACTTATTTTCTTTTAAAAATGTCCTACCTTCCAATATATGAAAAATATGAGAGCAGCTGTAGGAATTAGTAGTAAGATTAGGAGACTTTTTCCAACTACTTCTGATATATGCTGAGCCTGTGCTTCTGTGCGTAAGCAGGGAACAAAATATTAACACACCATTCAGTAAATACTTAATAAAAATAACAAAATACAACATGTTTTCTGTATTCCAGCACATAGTTTAAAAAGCTTAGTTTCACCCGCTGTGCAAAAGATCCTTCTCTATTTTCCATATCATAACATCTTCATCAAGACTTTTCTTTTAATCAGACTTGGCTACCAACAGGCCATCTTTCATGATGCTCCGAAACTGAACACCCTTAAAAGCCGGAATGTCCTTACGCTTATCACAGTCTGTCGTTGAAACATTACAGCTGATCTTATTTGGATCCTGCTCAGGAGATCCTGTAGACAGAAGACCAAATATTCACATACAGAAATTACATATGAATGATGAAGTCAAACCAGAGCCTGGTTTGATATACTGACACTATTCAGGATCAAAATACTGCCCTGAAACTTAATATTGGCCAAAACTTATCTGTTTTCTTCAGCTGTAAGAAAGACTTATTATTTTGGTGTGACTATGGCACATTCATATGGCGAAGGTGTATGGCTCAGTGGGTAATGATGCTGCACCAGCTGAAACCCAGGAAGAGCAGAATGATGCCACTGTTGGGCCCCTGAGCAGGGCCCAAAGCCTCCAAGGGCCCCGGAGACTGGCTGATTCTGCACTGTTGAGCCCCTGAGCAGGGCGGAAGCCCCCAAGGGCCCCAGGGACTGGCTGATTCTGCTCTCTCGTTAGTATGTTGACTAGGATAAATGTATCTGCTTAATTAAAAAGAAACAATGTAAATATTCACCTGTTGGAGTGGTGGGAGGGGTTGATGGGGGACAGGGGGGCGATTCACAGTCTTCAGATTTCATTTCATAAGTGTTAGATTTTAATAAGTCTTGAACAAAGTCAAAATAATGCTCTGCCACCCAAGATTCTTCTCTGTAATGGCAGGCGAAGTCTTGCATCATTGACTCCTGTTGGCCAAAAGCAGAAATAATGTAGTCAACTCCAGAAATATTGCCCCCCCCCCCCTTAATAAAATTAGCAAAAATATTAACATATGTATAATATATACAATGATTTTCCTCAAAAGAAATCACTAACTATCCATCCATCCATCCATCATCTTCCGCTTGTCCGGGGTTCGGGTCACGGGGGTAGCAGCTTCAGTAGAGGCACCCAGGCCTCCCTCTCCCCAGCTAACCCCACCAGCTCCTCGGGGGGGACACCGAGGCGTTCCCAGGCCAGCCGAGAGATATAATCCCTCCAGCGAGTCCTGGGCCTGCCTCGGGGCCTCCTCCCTGTAGGACAGGCATGGAAAACCTCCCTGGGTACCCGCCCAGGAGGCATCCGCACCAGATGTCCAAACCACCTCAACTGGCTCCTTTCGACGTGAAGAAGCAGCGGTTCTACTCCGAGGCCCTCCCGGATATCCGAACTTCTCACCCTATCCCTAAGGGAGAGCCCAGACACCCTGCGGAGAAACCTCATTTCGGCCGCTTGTATTCGCGATCTCGTTCTTTCGGTCATTACCCATAGCTCATGACCATAGGTGAGGGTAGGGACAAAGATGGACCAATAGATCGAGAGTTTGGCTTTTTGGCTCAGTTCTTTCTTAGCCACGACGGACCGGTTAAGCGCCTGCAGAACTGCAGACGCCGCTCCGATCCGTCTATCCAACTCCCGATCCCACCTACCCTCACTCGTGAACAAGACCCCGAGATACTTAAACTCCTCCACTTGAGGCAGTACGTCTTCCCCAACCCGAAGAGGGCAAACCACCCGTTTCCGGCTGAGAACCATGGTCTCGGACTTGGAGGTGCTAATCCTCATCCCTGCCGCTTCGCACTCGGCTGCGAACCGCCCCAGTGCCTGCTGGAGATCCCCAGCAGATGAAGCCAACAGGACGACATCGTCTGCAAAAAGCAGCGAGGCAATCCTGAGGTCACCAAACTGGACACCCTCAACGCCTTGGCTGCGCCTAGAAATCACTAACTATTCATTTAATAAATAATTATTGAAAAAGTGTTTTATCTTTGAAATTGTTTATTCTGAAAATAAATAAATAAATAAAATGGGGGAAAAACAAAGAAATTTGCATCTTTGGGGAAAAAAATGTATCTTGATATTACTTTTAGTCTCTGGGATCTTTATTATTGTCTATGACCATTTTATGTTTCACTGGGGTATAAATATGAAGCAACACAGGTAAAATCCTTTTGTAATCTGTCTACACTGGTCAATCCAAAGAGCTCTCAACTCAAATGAGAAGAAAAGCAGTTGTGCTGCACATAGTGGTTAGCACTGTTGCTTTATACCTCTAGGACCAGGGTTTGAGTCTCCACCATGGCTCCATGTGTGTGAAATTTGCATGTTCTTCCCGTGTCTTTGTGGGGATTGCTCAGAGTGTTTTGGTTTCCCCCCACAGTCTAAGAACATTCTAAGGTTAACTGCAGTTATGAAACTGGCCATCAGGGTACATGTGTGAGTGAATAGTGTGTAAGTGTGCCCTGTGATGGGTGGGTGCCCCATCCTGGGTTGCTCCCTGCCTTGTGCCTGTAGCTGTGAGTGTGCCCTGTGATGGGTTGGTGCCCCATCCTGGGTTGTTCCCTGCTTTGTGCCCTGTGATGGGTTGGTGCCCCATCCCGGGTTCTTCCCTGCCTTGCATGTGTGAGTGAATGGTGTGTAAGTGTGCCCTGTGATGGGTTGGTGCCCCATCCTGGGTTGTGCCCTGTGATGGGTTGGTGCCCCATCCCGGGTTGTTCCCTGCCTTGAGCCAGTAGTCTCCAGGACAGGCTCCAGACCCCTGTGACCCTGAATTGGACAAGCGCTTTTTGAAAAAGGGCGGCATTTAGTTAGAATTACCAGTGAACACAATCAGGGTCACAGGAAATAAGTTTGAAGAACATGGAACCACTGAAAATTTGCCAGAGGGGGGGCACATCCACATGTTGCTACCCCCCGCGCAGTGAGAAGAAGGCAAGGAGGAGCCCAAAGATCACAGCTTCACAACCGCAAAGTTTGGCTGAATCTTTCATTTCACCATATTAAAATCAACAGTGAGACTCCACCTCTATGACCAGAAGCTTTTTTGACAAGTTCCACGAAAGGAGCCCTTTCGTGACTTCAATTCACAAATCCCACTATCTGAACTTTGCCAAGCAACATGGAAGTTAGAGCTGGAATCGTGTGTTATGGTCAGATGAGGCAAAAAATTGAGCTTTTTGGCCACGCACACCATCGTTATGTTTGGCAAAATAAGCGAATTGCATAGAAAGAACAGCACCTCACCTAGGGATGTGCATCTCCATCACTGAGGCGATGTGATACACATTGTGATGCAGTGCCAACGATTCAATATATTAAGTAAGGGATAATGTACAGGCAGCCATTAGTTATCGCAGAAATAAGCCCCGACAGTGTGATCAGGACCCGACGCGAAGCGGAGCGTCTTGTATCACACTGAAGAGGCTTATTTTGCGATAACTACCGGCTGCCTGTACATTATCCCGCTTATTACACGGCTACTTGCCACATAAGGAAAAAAACTGGACATGAATATGAATTTGAAACATTTTATTGACATATTTGTTTTAAATTAACATTTTTAAACGATAATCTTTGTTGGCGCGGACTGATTTTAAACATACAAGTAGTACCGGCTATGCGTTATTACTTTGGAGCAGTCATTATTTGAAAAGAACAAACCTGCAAATGTCTCAACTGACCAATCAGAATCAAGCATTCCAGAGAGCCGTGTAATAAAGAAATGTATAAAGCGAATACTATTGAGATATGATACAATTCACCCCTTTTGCAATGCAGTGCGATTTGACAATACAATGCATCGGCGCACATACCTCAAACTTACGCTAGACTTGGCTGAGAGACTTGCAGACAATTGGCTACTGACTTTAGTGGAGAACCGAAAATGAGAGCGTGCACTTGAAAAAGGGTGCCACTTTACAATAAGGTTACCCATATAAAGGGTTTATGAATGGTTTATAATCTGGTTATTAATTAGGTTGCAATACTTTGTACATTTTTAAGACAATTTAAAAAAAGTTATAACACAGTTTTACTTTTTATTAATGAGTTAAACATTAATATTAAACATTAATTAATGTTTAATATTAACATTAATTAACATTAAATCATTTATTAATGATTTAACTCACTATTCAGCGTCAATAAATTGGATTATACCGATGCAAAGATATTAGAAACAATGTATCCTAAGTTGCCAAATTGTAGCCGGTGCACTTTTTTTCATGGCAATCGCTGATGCGAGGCAGCATATCTCTACTTCATACCCATAGTAAAATATGATGGTGGCTCTGTGATGCTTTGTGGCTGTTTTGCTGCCAGTGGTACAGGGGCTCTTGTTATGGTCAGTACCATAATGAATTCCATTAAATACCAAAACTTTTTATCCCAGAATCTGGTTGCCTCTACCAGAAGGCTGACACTAGGATGTGGTTGGGTCTTCCAAGACCCAAAGGACATGTCAAAATTGACACAGAAATGATTGCAGCAACACAAAGTCTCCATACATGAACCCAAATGAATATCTGATCTCAAATGAAGGGGCAGTTCAATAGAGAAAATCTTAGAATCTCAATGTGTTGTTGGAAATGCTTGGAAGAGCGGTCCAAGATCTCCAAGTATTCTCAAAACACTACAGCATCCGCCTGAGTGCTGTCATTCTCGCCATGGGAGAAATAAACTGAAATTTATGGCGGGAAAAGTGTGATGCTTGCCTATTTGTTTAAGCCCAAAATATCACTCATTACATGTATGGTTCATTTTATATATTATTTATATATAGTTCATGTTCATGAAGGGTGCCAATAATTCTGAAGTAAATTTTAAATGCTTCATTAATTAATGCTTCTTTAAATTGAACGATTCTGATGAGTAAAAACAAGACAGCTAATAAAGTAATCGTGACTTACCAGGTATTCAATTTTAACCCGCATGTCTTGTAGTCTTCGGATAACAATGCTGAGATTGTCCCTGTTGGATGAAATGTCCCCAAACTTGTCCTGCAAAACTTTTAAGCTTCCCTCCAAGTGATATACATTGAGTTGAACCCAACACATGTGGCTCTAACAAGGTCAGATCAGAGAGAGGGACTGAGAGTTAGGAGAGTGTCACATCACCTATGAAGCCAAGTTTGTTTAAAGATCTGTCAACTCATAGACATTGGGGCAAATAGACAATGCTGAGTTAGCATTCATGTTTACGGGGCAGAAGAGCAGCCTACCAATTCCTTGGGGATGAAACAGACAGCCATCCTGTAATCTTTGGGAATATTCTGCTTCTGCGAGGAAGAGGTTTCTCTTTAACTCAGAAAATTAACATCCTTAATATAGCCAAAGAAACATCCATTCATAAAAATAAACATTAAATAATTGCATACGGCTAATCCCACTGGGGGGAAATGGTCTTACCAACAGAGAGATTATTTTGTCATCATCTGTAATGATATGTCTGATTTCACTGGATGGAGCAAAACATGAACTGGAGAACAATAAATGCACAAAAGTGACTATCCAAATCTGAAAAACAAAAAGAACATGCAGAACAACACTTATTTTCTGCTTGTTGATTTGATCCAAGGACATATCTGGAAAAAATTAGAGATGGGCGATCCACGTTTTTTCAGTTCCGATCCGATTCCGATACACAACTGCCGATACCGATACAGATTCCGATACAAGAGCTCTTTTTACTTTGTTATACTTTACATATTATTTTTTTTAAGCTAGTAAATACAGATGGAAAAAATGTATGACAAAAAATATTTAATTAGGCTACTACAAACATACATAACGTACTGTTCCACCTCATTTGTTTTAAGCGTTTTTGAGGCATTTGCAGTTCAATATGAATATCTTCAAAGCAAATATACACAAGTGGCGAATGCTTAAAATTTTAACAGTTTTTCTCCCATTGGCATCAGCGCAGTTACACTTTTGTTGCGATGGCAGCCCCTCTTGTATCTCAAGCAACGAGTTCGCAAAACAGTCCAATTAAGTTAGCGACTCCCAAATCATCCATTGCTTTTGTTTTGTCTCGCAGTTGGGATTTTCCATTAAACGCTATTTCCACCTCAAAACCTTATTTTACATAGATTGCAAAACGCTGTGCTTCCGGTTTCTGTTAAAAGCCTAAAATACTCCCAGATCGTCACGTCTTATCTTACGCTCCTCGTACTGCGAAGGGTATGCGCATGACCTCACAGCAGGCGGAAGTCACTGTACTCACACCCACTGAGTAGCAAAAAAGACTTAGGGGCAGTGATAGCGTTCGATTTGAATTCCGCAAAAACACACATGTAAAATGGGAAAGAGCTGTCGTGCGATTGATTGCCAAAAACTAAATAAGTAAGTATAGGACGTGGATCGGTCACGCATGGCCGATTCCCGATCCGTCAAATAGGTCTGGATCGGCGCCGATACCGATCCGAATATCGGTATCGGTGCATCTCTAGAAAAAATGTACTTATTTAGTCAGAGGAGCTCTGTCACCACAGCATTAGATATCACATTCCATCTGCTGACATCCTGACAGCAAAGACATACTGTAGTAACTCGACAGTGTAAACGGTGAGGCTCATTCTTCATATCTGTACTCGACAGTGTAAATGGTGAGGCTCACTCTTCAAATCTGTACTTGACAGTGTAAATGGTGAGGATCACTCTTCATATCTGTACTTGACAGTGTAAATGGTGAGGCTCACTCTTCATATCTGGACTCAACAGTATAAACAGTGAAGTCATTCTTCCTATCTGCACTTTACAGTATAAATAGTGAGGCTGATTCTTCATATCTGTACCCTCTTCTCAGCCTTAAATCCTCACATGCAAAAATGTAGTCAAAATTATGGTAGATTTAGAGTAAGTAGATGAAGATAAATTTTCCAAATGATTGAACAGAGCTATTCAGGTGAATCCTGAGTAACAAGAGGGCTGCTGAAGTTGCTGATAATTAACATAATTTACAGATCTTAAGCTTCAGCTATACCTGAGCATAAACAGCATTAGCACTTGACCATAACAAGACAGACAGGTTTTATGGTTTTCTTGGTCTGTTCATAACTCTGCCTGTTGGAGGCAGTGCACGCTACATGCATTCATAATATAACTTGGCCATAACTCAAGCAATGTTTCATGATGTGGTGCCACCCTGCTGCAGGCTTATGGCTACCATTAGGGGTGTAGATTTGTTCTTATTACATACATATTTGCAACAATGAGGCCAGAAACCATAGCAAGCTGAAGACAACCCATGAGATGTGCATCACACCTATAGGGCTGTTTGAATGTGGCTTAAACCTTGCCCATGTATTCATGAGACAACAGTTATGAGTGAATGAATGGACAGCAGTCCAGTGTGCAGAGCCAAGTGAAACTGGGTTGAGCCAAATTTACATTACACATAACAGAAACTAACAAAAGATCTTGGGTCTCATTAGCTTTTAAAGCTATAAAAGAGTGATTCCTGCTGGTTTATTGGTTATAGACCGGATGCAAGGCATAGAACTGGAAAAATGTACCAGGAATGAGTTCATTTTGCTAACACTTTATGGCTACAAAGTCTGCTATGACCTACAACACAAAAGCCATGCTATCCAGCCATTTGTCCAGCAAGTGCAATTTGGTTAAAATGCTAATATTTCAATAAACTCAACCACCATCAATGCATGTCAGAAAAGAGGCCCTTCCTCTTTCAGCAGCATGTGTAGCTTCAGAGTAACCTAATAGTTTTGCAGAAGGTCAATGCTGCATGCAGACACCATGTAGGATACTCTGCCCTTGTCTGCCTTTGCTGGATACTCAACCCAGGCACGATACTCTGCCCATGCACGATACTCTGTCCGTGCACGATGCTCTGTCCTACTGCGCCCTGTTGGATATTTTGCCCACACTGGATACCCTTGCACGATACTCTGCTATACTCTGCCCATGCAGGATATTCCGCCCATGTAGAATATTCTGCATATGCAGGATACTCTGCCCTACTTGTACCAATTATAGCCCCTAGTGCAAACCTCCCAGGTGTAATCAGCAGATTACAGATTCAGAGCAAAGCAAAGTCTGATTTCCATAATAGGGCTATGATGTTCAGTTCACAAATGAGAAACATCATTCACTGTGCAGTTAAGATGAGACCAAAGGATAACCAAAGACATACAGAACTGAAACCACATTACACATGTGCTAAAGGATCATGTGTTTACAAATAGCAAGCAGTGCTATGTGCCAGCATATGGTACAGGCTTTGTGCCTGTCTGATAAGCTCTTTATGCAAAGCTTCCTGCCGTCGGCTTCTTGTTTTGACTACAGCCCCAGACGAAAAGCAGTTTTGCTAAATTATATATGAAGATATCTTTTACAGAACTATTAACTAATATCACATAACCCTGAATACTTTGATCATGTAATGTATAGAATGCTGTATAAACTACAAACTGTTTGTAAAGCATGTCTTGAAAACAATGTTTTGATTTATTGAGTCATACACAGTCCACAAAAAATGCTAAGCTAACCAATGACATACATTAATAAAAGGTAGTAATATATCTTATTCATTGTACTAGCACTAATCCATCTTCCTGCTAAAGATCTTTGAGGCTTTTCCAAAATCACATAATGGAATACGCACTTTATGCAGGAAGCCAGCTAATTGAATATAAATTGATACACCTAGATTTTCATGAATGTGCTTTTGGGTACGTTAGGACTCACAGGAACTACAGCAGGTAGCTGCATAAAGCTAGAAATGCGGATGGTCCCAGAAGCTGAAGTGTTATATTTATCAGAGTTGAGATCAAGCTTTTGCTTACTGTGGGCCATATGTAATATGCATGCAATTAATAACCTTAGTCTGTGAGCTGTAAAGCAAGTTCTGTCCTCTTAAAATGAGCTTTGTAGTCATACAAAGGAAACTGTGAGAACAGACATGATTGAACAACCTGATACAGAAGCAGGGAATGTCCCACATACCTACAAATAAATTAATTAATGAATTATGGCTTCAACGGAAAAACCATCTGCTGCTAATTATGCTTTAAATTTTAATAGGCCTACTATTGTGATTAGCTGGCATCCTGTGCTTCCTGGTTTAAGCTCTTGGCTTGGTTATAGACAATAGATTAGGTGTATGAATTTCAACACCAACAGTCAATACAACACAAAGTTCCCACGCTCACAAGTATAAAATTACTGGAAAATAATTAAACAATCACGTTACTATGAGTGTCTATGTAGTGCTGGATGAGAACATCGGATCGTGTAAGAATCTTAATAAAATGTTAAGTGAAAACATCTTCAAATACTGACCACAGAGATGGATCACAAAGAGCCGTGAAGTAGCGGATGGACCAAAGCGACACGTTACGAAGCAGCAACAAGACAGCAGTATCGCGTGCATGCATGAGTAATCTATCATTAACAGGCGGAATCCCTGCTAACAGAGGAGGACAGTGTTCAAAATGAAAGAGCGGAATCAGTTTGTTTTCTGTTCATGCTCAGAGTACTACTCTGAAAAGCGTTCACTTGTTTGTCGTTCATTCAGATTTATACCAGCCTGAACTTGGAAATGACGATTATGTCTAACTAATACGTACACCTTAGAGGGTCTGTGGATTGTGGCCAGTGTTTAAATTACTATATGACATAACGCGAGTTCTGATCATACTGAAATAAATCATAAAAATACATTTCTGTCTTTTGATTAAGTTTTCATTTATCAGTATCTGCATTCTTACCTAATCTGTTCAGGAACCCTATAGATAAGACATTGTTTTGACATGAAATCGGAGCCAGTTACTAAATAACTCTGAGAAGGAAACGGATAAATGATGGGGAAGTCCCTAGGCTCTATAGTCAGTACCGAGGAAATCCTGTCTGCATTTTCAATCGTTTTAAAAAGATTCCCAAGACTTGTAGCTTGAAAATAGATAAAGGAAGAATTCCCAGTTATACCATGGAAGCCTTCGTTTATAGTGTCAGATGAGGTGCAGCTGCCATTCCATCAAGCAGCATAAAAAAGGAGATATTGTCTGTGTACTCCTCAAACAGCATTCATTATTTTTTACATACAACTCAGTACAATTATCATTTTGTACTTTGTACTTTCTGGGATATCTTTGATAAGGATGCTAACGAAATTAATATTTCTTTAACTGATAAATATTTTGGTAAATCAAAAATTCATTCATAATCTTAAGGAGCGTGTGTATGACTGTATGTGTGTACAGTTAAACTGGCTTTTTTTTTTTTTTTACCGTATAACAAGGTTATTTCTTTATATGATCAGCAGAAAATCATTCAGGATCGATTCAACATACGACTATGCTACTACAACTTCAAACTGACACACCAAAGACAGTGAAAGAAAACGATTATTGCTACCAATTGTCAGTGATATTCGCTGCGTTTTTACATTTGAAATTATTTTATTAGAAGCATTAAGTATTTCAATTTGTCACCAGCACGGCTATCTCACGAGACACAGAAAGACCGACCCGACAAACACCCACGGAGACCGACTACTTTACACTTTAACGAACCTAATTACTATTCGTTGCTTTCATTTAACAGTGTTAATTTTGGTAGCTATCAAAAAGACCACTCTTTGAAATATTAATGTCACTTATCTGTATTCTGTGAAAAATCTTCTCTACCACTTTCTCTATAATCTGTGGAATCTTACGATATATGCATTACATAAACGTCTTAATAATTTTAACATGGGTGCTACAAAGCAGCTTTCCTCATAATTAGGTTATTTGTTAATCACCCAGCTGTCCATCGCACCATCATATTTAAAGTCACATTTCTGCCAATCTGAATGGACCACAGTGAAAAGTTATTTACACCTCTGAATCCGCATAGCTTGGTGTCATTCAACAGGTAAATAACAAATTGCAAATATCACATTTTGCTTTAAATGACACCAAAAGGGTGACCTAGGACCGATGGACGGACTGATCGACTTACTTTTGCCTTCTTCATAAGGAAAGACAGCTGCGCGTCCCCTACAATACGCAGAAGCCGATTTTAGCTATTTTATCGTATTTCCGAAGGGAGGAAAAAGTCGCTCATAATTGCGATCGCACATATCCCGCGTTTCCAACGTCAGTCCAGGAGAAGAAAAGCGCAGAAAAGCAGTTTTTTGTACGTGTGCATAGATGTGTATGTCCGCATTTGGGAAGGAGAGAGACGCAGATGAAATGTGAAAATGCAATTTGATCACAAGCGCTTTTATACGCTCCGGAGAACCGCCCACGGCTCGCAGGGAGCAGCGCGAGGAGCCAGTTCTGTGTCCCCCCCCCAGAACCAGCTTACACACCAGTCTTCCTCCGGTAAGCAATACATACGTATTTTCGTATATACGACAAGTTACATTTATCCCACCGGCAGAGGCCGCGCCCCATCGCTTCCGTGGCGTCATTCCAATACTGCGAGCTGTCAACCGAACAAATGCTTGGGAGACTTTTTTATACATAACTATTTGATTCATCAAATGTATAACTGTTATTTACAGTTATCTTGCTAAATTCAGGTAATGATTATTAATGATTATTTTTTTATGTAATTTTCATGACGTTCTGTTTGAAACGACAAATATGCTTTATACACCAAAGTGAAAATAAAGGTCTTGTGATTATTAAATGGTCTTTGCTGATATTATTAATTTACACTTCACAGTAAAATAAAAGCAATAAATGTTACCATCCCCGGGGAGTTGGAGGGCCCCATGGAGTTTTTGGCCTTGGGCCCCCAGAGTCCCTAGAATCGCCTTTGGGTAGGGGACACCCTAATTGGCACGGAATACGACAGTAAATTCCAGAAGATTGGTACCCCTTCAGAGAAACTGAGCAAAAGCATTAATATAATGTAGATGAGGGTTCCCAAATTCCAGTCCTAGACGACCAGAATCCAGCACAGTTAACAGATTTCCTTGCTCAAACACCTTAATCAGCAAATTGCTAGGTTTAGTATGAGTGTCTGAGCAGCTTGAAGGTACTTTAGAATTTGCTTTAAGTTTCAGTTGTGACATCAAGTGAGAATCACTGAATAGCAATAGCCGACTAAATCCTTGGCATTTTTTTTAATTAATTGAAAATGTCCCAATTGTTTGATGGTTTGAGGTCCCCTTTGTTCTGGGAGTTCTGGGAGTACTCTAATTGAAGCTATTGACACTCCAGAATCAATGAGGAATGGTTCAATGAGAACTATGTAGTCCAATTAAAGGGTGCTTAACAACCAAAGATCATGTCTACCTTTGAAACTGGTGTGATTTCTCCAAGATGATGTATGAAATCATGTCTGTTTCACTGAGAAGTCATACAATGTGTATTTGCATGTGTGTAAATCCTCCATTCACTGTTTTATTGGATCTGTATGTCACTGTTTAAGGTGGAAAGTAGCTTAGTGGGAGCTTAGTGTGCCTGTAGGTCACTTATTCAAGTCCCAGAGTAATTTCATTGTGGGTTGTGAGCAACAGCAAATTTCTCCAGTTACTGCCTGACCCTGCTTTCTCAAAAATGTATATTGCTTTGGGTAACGGGTCGGCTAAATAAACATGAACGTAAAAAGTAATGTTAATGTAAAAATGAATGATGTATGCTAAGTTCACACTACACAACTTGTTGTCTTTTATCTTGACATTGTTGTGGTTTACACACTACAAGAGAGATCAGACAGGGGGGGTCACATACTGCCAGATTTCTCACCAGGAGGAATCCCCAACGAGTCTGACTGGCCTCCAAACGATAGTTTTTCATGAAAAACACCTGAGAAATGACACGGGGAAATGGCACTTCTCAGATTAGTGTCAACACACTACAAATTGTTAAAACACTTTAATGAAATGACAACAGATATGTTCGACATTCACAAGCATGTGGAAAATTAACCTTTGTATAATAGGTCCTTCAGGAAACACTATCACATACCTTGTGTCTTTAGTGCTTATACTGTATGTATCTACATCCAAAGCTTAAATTGTGTAAAGTGTAAACTTTTACACTAAGAAGAGTTATTAAACAAATTGACAGGCGAGCATTATTCATTCTTCTTGCATCTCTGCAATGCTAAATTCAAGGCTCCATAAAATGAAGGGGAGTGGGTCATTCTGGGTGATTTTTGCTTGAATATTTCCAGCCAAAGAAGAAAGGTGGTCCTACATCACTTTCCTCTGAATGTAATGAGGTGGCCTCATACTTCCAGATTTGAATTCAGTTTCTGCAGCTCCCCACCCCCAGGGCTGTGTGGAGTTTAACGTACTCTCCGTATGTGTCTGTGTGTAGTTTGCATGTTTTCCCAAAGCGTGTGTGTGTGTGTGGTAATGTCCGGAGTTTGCAGGTTCTCTCCATGTGCGTGTGTAGTTTGCATGTTCCATCCATGTGTGTGGAGATCGCATAGATAGACAGATAGTATGGAAAATTATTTAGCACTATACAACATAGAATATACGCATTATGGTATTATTAAAAAGCATGCCAAATACCCATGATGTAATCATCATAATGTAATCATTACAATGTAATCAACACAATGTAATCAACTGAGTATGTATTTGCACCTTGTGTTAGCCTCAAAGTTTCTGGTAGCCACTTTATGTTAGCCCTGAATGTATGAATATCCACCTTTATTAGTGTTATACCTTATCACTATGTTGAAGGACCAATATAATATCAACCCTCTAATTAGACAATGTGCAACAGGCTGAAGCTGGCAAGGTTTGCTACTGAAGGAAGGGATTCATCTGAGTTCACCAGAAGTTCACGGCTGAGCATTTTTAAAAAACCAAGTGGAGATGGTCACGCCACCATTATGTTCGGCGAAGGGACCAAACAGTAAAAGAAGTCATGGACAGACTTATCACCTAGGGGTGTGGATTAAGGGAAAAAAACCAATGAGTGTGAATGGTTGAAGGTAGACAATGCTTAAGTGACGAGATCCGACCAAGTAAGTGTCCGACCATGGTTGTAACTTCATTGTTGCAATAAAGACTGAATTTGGATCTACACGAGCAGCTTCTGACTTCTGATTTGGCGGGGAAGGAAAAGCCACAATAATAGATAGACAGACAGCTTCAGCAACAGGGGAATCTGTCTAAATACAGTTATGCTTTGTTAAGTTTGCATTCCTTGGAATCACACCAGGAGAGATGGTTTTCTGGCTGATTATAGCCAAGGGCGTAACTTTGGCTGGAACATTGGGGGGGGGGGGGGGTTGAGGTCTCCACCCATTATGGGAGAAAAAATATTATTGGGGGGTTGTATTAGCTGGTTTTGATTTATTGGGGGGGCTACGACCACCCATCCCCCCTGTAATTTACGCCCATGATTATAGCATTGTATAATTGACTTCTAAAGTCCATTGCTGAAGCACTTTCAGAATAGGGAAACAATTATTTTAAGTTCAATGGCCAACCAATGTCACATTTCTTGACCTACATTCTGTAGCCAACAGGAAATGTTTGACCTCTTGCACTTCAAGCAGAGGCTGGGTCACATACGAGTATAAAGGCAGAAGGCCATTAGTTCATCAAATGTTTATGTTACACATAGATCTCCAAACATTACACATCATCTTATTAATACACATCACAACTATTCATTAACACAAGACTAAAAACTAAAAAAAAAAATTAATTCCTGCAACCTTTGTCTATATAAAATCAGTATCGAATGTATGCATTTCAGTGTCTCAGTGGACCAGTCATTAAAATGAAAGGATCATGTACATTTATCTTGTTACTAAAGGTGAGCTGTTTGGTCACACATGGATATGTTTAGCTGTGTGGTCTGTCAATGTGCTAGTGCAGTTGCATCCTTCAACTTTCATCACAGAAGTGTTTCCCCTGTCATCTCTTTCATATCCATGTCATGCACTTCAGTTTAAACAGCTGAGAGACAACTGACTTTATTCAGTGCCTGACACCTGAAAAGCCAGTTTATTATCTTACATTAATAATATGTAATTATATGCATTTAGATTTCACTTTACTTGTGTGCTTCCTGAAGACCATAGTGTCAAATAAACACCAGAAAATAAACACAAACCAATGCATCGGAGGCCCGTATCACAAAGCCGGATTTCTATATAAGCCAGATAACTTGTTCGATTTAAGATAATCCAGCTTAAATGGACTTTATTTTTGTTCACTTACATTTAGCCCAGACTACCTTAAATCCAAGTGATCTGGCTAAGCAAGAAATCCTGCTTCATGATACAGGCCCCAGGCAGACAATCAGAAGATCATCTATGCTTAACTTGGTGAAGACTAGACAAAATCTGTGGCCTTTGAAAACATTTGAAACCTTTCAACAAAGTTCAGTATGGTGGCTTCATTAATTAGACTGAAATTACATATTTCCATGTGTTGGTCATGGGAAGCCCCATGGTATTACCAGACACAATAACTATTGGTGACACTTTTTATGAATGCCATATCTGTATCAATCTATGAACACTTTCCGAACACATTATAATGCATTCATAAAGCATTATAAACATGGTCATAAATATTTATAAAAAGCCATAGCACATTATAGCCATGTTAGTTATGCATTATGAATTCTTTATGAAGCTCTCATCTATAATGCACTCTATATACCTTCATAATGCAATACAAAGCATCATTAATTCTCAGTGCTTGGCCCCTAATGATACTGACAAATTCTGACAATTACAATAGGTGCCTTTCACCTACAGTGCTTGACCCCTAATAGTAGTGGATAATTATGACAATTACAAATGCTGCTACACAGCTTTACCTTGTTGTTTTGTTCTACATTACATGTGCAACACAAATACATCAACAAGACCCAGAACATTACTGTAGCAGGTAAATTCTGTATAGTTTCCCATGCTGTCAGCGTTTTCACTCTCATGATGTCCCCTAAATGCCAACTCCTGTCACCCCAAGAATTAAATCACCCCTTTCAAAACCCCATGGTTTTCCCTCACCTTGCTGTTGCGTATGGCTAACTGAAGATGCCTTAATCGATCAAACTATCAGTCCTCACTAGAGCTTCCATTTTTCATCAGAAGAAATAAGGGGCCCTGATGATAAAATATGCTGCAGCATGAATTGCACAGTCCGAGAATACAGGACAAATGGCATCCCCTATTGGTTCAAAATGGGATACAGCATTTTATTTAATCACGTAATATACAGAATGGGTGCAAACTCTAATCCTCACTTTCATTAAGAGCATACCAATTCTTTGTCCACAAACCAACAAGAAAAATTGGTGCCTGATGGCTGAACTCGCATTCTGAATAAACACATGCCAATCATCTTTGTGTTGAGGGCAAACAAAAGTGCACATCATCTGAAAGACTAAGTGAGGCATGCTTCCCTGGGTGGGTTAAAAACACATTATTCCATAACTATCAAGTCAACTACTAAATCGAAATGCATTGCATTTTTAGTGAGGCAGAAATATTTTGCTTCACTTGTCAACCTAAGGGAGGTGCTCTTTGGCACAATACTTTGTCAAACATTTTTTGGACAGTCACACTTTTTTTGATGTCACATGGAAATAGTGATTACTTATGGGCATCCTTCCATCCCATCACTCGCTTGTCCTGTGCAGGTTTGTGGGGGGTCTAGAGCCTATACAGGAAGCCATGGGTACAATAATAACTTACGATGGGGCACCAACCCATCGCAGGGCACTATGTGGGCATTAAAATAACATTTTATATGATATGAATGTCTATTTCTTTTTTTGAAGCTCTGCTTCGCTTGTTATCTTTAAAAAACAGTTGCCACTGGTTTTTCACTGTTGTGTTCATTTTATGTTTCTATGTTGCTACACTGTTTTTAGCAGCTTATGATGCTTTTCCACTGCCACCAAGAACCGAGCCATACCGCAAACTGGTGACTTTCCATTGTAAGAAACTTAGCTAAATGTATTTATAGAGCACATTTCAAGAGCGTATTACAAAGCAAAAAATGGACGAGCACCCTCCTACCGAAAAGAACGCCCTGCGCCACGCTCTCTTAGATCCTCCAACACCGCTCGACTGGTCCCACCATCTCTCAAGGCAAAAGGAAGACAAGCAACTAGGCTCTTTTCTGTCTTGGCACCTATGTGATAGAAAGAACTTCCCCTAGATGTTCGTCATTGGGTGCCTTCAAACAACGCCTAAAAATCTACCTCCTTCAGAAGTACTTGGAATGGCACTTCCAGGATTAAACTCTTATCATGAACAAAATGTATTACTTGCCAACAGAGTTTTTTAGAGTAATAGTATTCTTAGCTGGGTTCTACTGAAGCAGTATCAGAATGTATTCCCTGATGAGTCTTCTATGCACTTATTCAAGTCACTCTGGCTAAGGGAGTTTGCCAAATGCCGTAAATGTAACTGTAAATGTAAAGATGACAAGCATACACCAAAGTGCTTAACAAAACATAAAATACATACAAGTATAAAAGATCTGAGTTAAAGAGCAACAGGAATAAAAGTGTGTAAAGTATGTGAGCTGCACCGGCCCCATACCCATGCTGACATGATCCTGCTTACAAGCAAAGCTGAAAGCAGGACCAAAGTGAGCTGGCTGCATCATCACCAATCTGATTGGTCGAAATGCATGCAGATACCAGTGTTCTGTACATGGATTATCCAAAGAAAAAAGGATATATTCAATACATTCATTATTAGTAGTATTACACATTGCGAATTACTGATGCATTCCCAATAACTCGGAACTTGAAAGTTTCCAACCTCCTATTTAAAAAATACTATAGAAAAGCTGAAGGGAAAGGATTTGTAATCCAAATTTAAGGAAGTGAAAGCTAATTTCGCTAGCATTTGATGCTGACATAATGTGCTAGAAAATAAAGAAATTAGCATATAATAAATCATGAGGTACACTGTGTGAACAGTAAATAAGCATCTCTTCGGTTTTGCGTTACTGTCGCTCTCCAACCCTGCAGTGCCTTTACTGATCCAACTCTTCTGCAGTGGAAAAGCCGAAGTGAGCTGGAACTTTGCTGCAACTAGTGCATCTTCTCGGTATGGCTCAGGTATGGCTCGGTTCCTGTATGCCAGTGGAAACACCACTAATTAGATTGATAGATTAGGACATACAGCCTTCAGCCTCCCTTGCTGTTATTGTTGTTTATTATTCTTAGAATTATTTGCTACCTGTATGTTGTACCATGATCCTGGGGTACAGTTACTTCATGCTACTACATGCCTGAATATACAAAAATATGACAAATGACAATGAAGCCCACCTGACTAGTTCTGATCTAGTTGTTACTTGTGTCTCGGTCTATGTTTCTCTCTTCATGTTAGATAAAGTGCTGTCATGAAAAGAAAATGTCTGTTTATTTTTGTTATCAGATAAACGATAGCATCACTATATTTGTGTGTGATCAGTATAACCTGAACATCGTGTATATTTGTTTAATGGCTAAAGCTAAGGCAGACGGACCCCTTATCAGCGCCGGGAATGAAATGTGGAGCAAGCTCCTAGCATGTGTCTATCAGACCCGGAAGATGAGAGGGCTTACTGGGGCGATGCCCTGTTTTCTGGGTCAGCATTAACTTAATGCATTTTACATACAAATACAGAGCTTTGCATTGCTGCAGGGTGGCAGCTGAGGGATTTCCCTAGTTAATCTGTAGATATTTAAGTTATTTTCATTTATCTGATTTAGCTTTTATATTTCTTCATTCTTTCCTTGCTATTTGTTTCCATTGCCCATTTGTTCCTCACATCATAATCTTTGCCTATCTTATGCAGCTCACTCTCACCAGGGCCATCTGACCCTCTGGCTCCAGGAGTCTGTATGAAGACCATAGATAAAGGGTCTGTTTCCCTCAGGAGGGGCAGAGACAGACACAGACAGACACTGAACCGGCCGTGTGAAACATCTTTCTGTAACATCTTCATTCTGTCTTAATAAACTGCTTAAGGAACCTGCCTTCGACTCAGAAAGAACCTGAGGTTTCACTGAAGAAATCCATCACAACAAAGATGCCTATTGGTGCAGCATGTGCTGGAAACATCTGGAAAACCTGCAGCTCCTTTTAGCTAAACATGATGCGTAAATGTGGTAAATAAACATGATACATAAACGTCATATAAAGTAGCCCCCCTTGTATCTAGGGTTGGTATGTTACAAGACCTACTGCAGATAGCCAAAGCTACTGATAATAGCAAGCCATCTGCAGACCCCAAATATACGTGGCTTTTGTGCACATACAAAGGGTATAGCTTAACTGATGAATTACGATCAGTAATACTAAAGTGCATTGTACATTATACAGTACTGTACAGTACTCGAGCGAAGAAAAGGGATTTTGACATTTTAGCCTATTTCTCAAGGGACGATAGTGCAGTAAACAAAATTGTGTGTCGAGGGATGACGCAGCAATGAAAAACACGCTTTTTATAACCCTTCAAAGGATGAAGATACAATGAAGAAACATTGTTACATATTTTACAATGAAAAAAATTATATTATATACCTGTTTTTAATCTGTAAAGGCGGGGTGGCGGATTTCGCCATGTATCAGGCTGAACATGTTTGACATGCAGTTTGAACTACTTCTCTTTTTTTCCCCAGACTGTGGTAACCTGTAACCTGCAGATAACTGCAACTGGAGTTACTGAAACAGCGGATAAGGGGGGTCCCACAGTAACAACATGATGCATTCATGTGATACCTAAACGTGATACATAAATGTGATGCATGCAAGTAATACATAGAGGTGGAGATTTCAGGTCCAGAGAGTACAAATCCGGACCAAGATTTTGTTTCAACCAACCAGTTGAGTACTCTGACTCTTCATACTCAACTGGTTGGTTGAAACAAAATCTTGGTCCGGATTTGTACTCTCTGGACCTGAAATCTCTACCTCTGGTGATACACAAACATGTTACATAAATGTCATGCATGAATGTGCTGCATACATGTGATATATGAACTTGATGCATACATGTGATGTGTCCATGTTACATAAATTTGATGCATGCATATTATACATAAACGTGTTACATAAACATGATACATGAATGTGATACATGTCTGAACAAGGATGCAGTAACTATTTACAGTATCTGGCTCCAAAACCCAAAGGCCAACAAAAGAGCACTGTAATCCATTTACAATGCGAGTCACGTTTGTCTTTGTTCAACTGCTTCATTCTTGGCCTGTAGGTTTATCTATAAATATCCACAGAGGCCAGGAACTGAAATCCTATTAACAAGGATTTCTGTACTATGGAGTATGTCACCAATTTAGCCAATTGACTAACAGTTGTGGGTTAATTGACTGATTGCTATCAGTATTTTTCCCAAGTTCTCTTATTAGTGCAAAATATGCAGTAAAAAGCCATCTTCTATCTGTACTACAGCAGAATAATTAAAGTGTCCATGTCATCATCAGACCTCAGGTTTTATTCAGATGTATTAATGTTGAGAGTACTGAGAAGGCTTTTCATTTATATTCTGTTAACTTGAAAGTTAAGCTTTTTACAGGATTACACCCCAGATGTGTAACATAGCTTAGTGACGTGCTGTGTCGGCTAATGCAATCCCGTTACATTATCAACGGGGGGCCTCCCTTCCAGGGAAGATTACAGCCACAGTCTGAGCAAATAAAACATCTGCTGCCAGGGATGATGCGTGCTCAAACATGTTCATATGCCTAACAGGACATAACCGTGATACATTTACATATGTGATACATTGCTGCTATACTCAGATCTGCCGGAGCCTAGACGAATATTGCACTCGATCATTTTGCTTGCACTGCCTCTGATTTCCTCAACTCTGGCTAATACACAATTATTCTTACTTCCTCCCTCACCCCTTCTGGGGTGTGCTCCATGGAGCACAAAGTCGTTGAAGAGTTTATGCCTCTGCGGCCTGCAAGACAACTACCTCCACCTCCGGCAACTACCCTCCAACCTGCCTGCCCTTGGCTCAACACGATGCCTCGCCATCCATCCTGCGGCTGTGTGTCTATTAATCCTGCCATCGTGCATCAAGCACCACGTGCCTGCACCGGTCGGCCGCTGCATTGAGACATATATTTCAACCCCTGTATTAGCTTAGTCACTTCCTCTTGTCTGTATTAGCTTAGTCATTTCATCTTGTTTGTTTGACTCATCTGCCGGCCCCTGGAGGATGGGCTCCCCCTTTGGGTCTGGTTCCTCCCAAGGTTTCTTCCTCTTAGGGAGTTTTTCCTTGCCACCGTTGCCTTTGGCTTACTCAATGGGGGGTCCTTACGAGGCAGAAATGTAAAGCGCATTGAGACAATGTAATGTTGTGATAATGCGCTATATAAATAAAATTGAATTGAATTGAATTGAATAATATATATCTTCAAGATGGCTGCCCCATGTAGTGTGGCACTCCTACCTATTGTGTTGTAAAAAGTAAGATTTAAGTTTCATGCATCATCATCATCACCTGTGGCCCCTATTGAGGCATAGTCCACTAACGAGGTCTCTCCAGGCATCTCTATCCTGGGCCAGTCATTCCAATTATCCCCACATGAGTCCTGTTCTCTTGATATCTGCTTCTGTCGCGACATCAAATGTTCCTTAGTTGGCCTCTTTTTCTTTTACCCTGTGGGGTGCAGGTGAGGGTATGCCTTGCTATGCTGGATGTAGGTTTATTAGGGTATGGCTATTCCATCTCCAATGCCTTTGTAGGATCTCTGCCTCTACTGGCTGCTGAGCCATTCGCTGTCACAGCTTTTGGTTGCTGATGGTGTTGGGCCAGTGTATGTGAAGGATCCTTCTGAGGCAGGTATTGATGCATGTTTGGATTCTTTTCATGGTTATGGTGGCTATTCTCTATGTTTCAGCTCTGCAGAGTAGCACAGACTTTACAATGGTAGAGAAGATCCTGATCTTGATGTTAGAAGTTAGGTTTGTGGCATTCCAGATATTCCTCAGCTGCTGGAAAGCTGACCTTGCTTTGCCTGTTGATGCTCTTACGCCAGCATCTGTTCCAATGTGGTTGTTGACAGTCTACCAAGGTAGGTGAAACTCTCCACCTCCTCTAATGCTTTGCCTTCCAATGTGATATGAATTACATTGGTTGTTTTGATCATTTAGACCTTGGTCTTCCCTCTATCAATGGTAAGGTTTGTGTGGGTTGAGTTGTTTGCAATAGTGCAGGTCTTTTCCTGAATTTGCTCCTGGCTATGCCCGAGCAGAACAAGGACATCGGTGAAGTTAAGGTCATCCAACTGTGCCCACAGGATGGGGATTTCTTCATAACCCAGTCCATTACCAGAAGGAACAGAAAAGGTGACAGCAAGCATCCTTATCTCACTCCTGCCTGAACCTGGAAAGTGTTGGTTGGGTGTCCACCTTAGATAACTCTGCAGGTCATCCCTTCATAAGTTTTCCTGATGGTTTTGGTGATCTTCTCCTGCAATATAGTCAGTCTCTCTTTGCAGCAACCAGCCAGCTGATCCTGAAGATGGGAATCGACTATCTCTCTCATCCTGTTGAGGAGGACTCGTTTGAAAACCTTGCTCGATATTGACAAGAGTACTATCCCTCTGTAGTTGGAGCAGAAACTGAGGTTACTTCTCTTTGGGAGGAACTATTCATCTCAGATTCTTCCCAGATACCAGGGGGGTATAGCATTCTACAGTGGCCTCAACATCAGCGTTTTGCACATCTGGAATGATATATGATATCAGGTCACAAAAACCTTCCATTCCTCATCTGCTTCATGGGTGGACTGCAGTTGATTGGCAGGTTGCTGATGGCGGACTGGAGTTCTAGTGGGTCCCATGGAGCTGGTCCATAGTAGCTCCAGAAAATGCTCTATCCATTTGCACTTTTGTCCCTCTTGACCAGGAATTACCCCCCCTCCCCCATTCTGTATTCTCCAGCAAACTTTCTGATGGTGGCGTAGATGTCATGCAAGCTCGTGTGATGCACTGCTTCCTCTGCTTCTGCCTCCTGTGTCTCCAGGTAGTTTCTCTTTTCTGTCCTGTTTCTCATAATGCACCTCTTTGCTTCTTCTGAGCCTTGACTTTTCCAGCTCATGTGTGGCCTTAATGTCAGTGAAATACATTTATGCTGTGCAGTATTTTCAGTTCCTCATGCTTGTTAGTTAGCGTGTCCAAACAAGGCATGTGTCCAAACTGTTAGTGTGAATTTAAAATGCTTATTTGTCTGAAATATGGGGCTGAACCAAGAGAAGGCCAGTCAGCCGCTGGCTCTCTGGTCAGGCATGTGCCCAAACAGAGCAAAGCACCTTCAGACATGCAGCTTACGCTTCCAGCAGGAACTGTCAAGTGTCAAAGTGCTTCAGCCCAGGATTGAATCAATCCTGCAGAAAGAGGATTAAGAATTCCAGAAGCTTCCCTTAAAGAAGCAGCTGGAAAAATCCCTGCTGTACTGGTACAGACTTATATATTTTACACGTTTTTTGATTCTGCAGAATATATATTACAGTCTTTGGACAGTGTCGGAAGGAGTTTTGTGGTACGGAGGCCAAAATATTCTATTTATTTGTGTTGTGCACACTGTGTGTGCCACTGCTATACTAATGCAGTGTGTTTCCAAATGATCCAAATTTCTGCATTAATGGTTTATAAAATGTGATGTGCCCTTAGTCATAATAATGCTGTGTATATGTAGCACAAAGTTCGGCTCTGGTCTGTTCACAGATGCTGCTATGCTGCTGTGGATCCTCCATGTGGACTTCAGGAAACCCTAGATGGGCAACAATGTTGTCTCTGGAGAGCAGTGTTCCCCTCATGGGATCCCTCCTAAACGCCACACTTGTTCACTGTTTTTCTTATGCTAGGCTCATGAACATAGACATGGTGGAGTGTCAGAGATGTATATGTCTGTAAGACACCCTCATCTGGGGAGAGCAGTAAGGCTGCCGCATTTCATACTTCTGTAAACTGTAGACTGATGGAGTCTAAGTTTTTTTGCAGCCATTGTCTAGTCTTAGGAGTTCTTTGAGTTTCAGCAGCTCTTCTTCTGCGGCCCTGGGAATCCACCAGACATGTGAACAAAATTCTGTTGTGAAGAACGAGTTCTATACTGAAAGGCAGGTCAAACCCACAAATGAATTTATATAATTACCCTCTGTCACCCTCAATTACACTCTGCTCAATAGAGTCATTTTAGACGTTCACAGATTTTACATGAATGACCTTGATTAAAAAGTGTTTAATAAAGTTATGCATGATTTTGTGTGTGACTCTTATCACAATGTTACATAGCATAATGTAATGTTTAGGTAACGTTCAGTCAAGTCTGAGTAAGGAACTATTTGGCCAGAGGTCAGTCTGGTTACGTGACTGCTGTTACGTGACGTGTTATGGCTGCTGATTTATACAAGAACAGCAAGCCCTCCCACTCCCGTAGCATTCCTATCATCCTACCAGCATTGCCACCTCCATGAACACAGAAGAATGTGACATCTGAGGGCATCTTCCAGAAAATGCCATGGAACACTGGCCCTGCTTTTGACATTTACATGGCCCATTAGCTGTATAAAATTAAATTATTTCTATGCCTGGAAAAACCTCAAGCACTCCTACCATTCAAACATGACTCCCTCCCCCCACCCACTAATGGGGCTTCTTTCACATGTTAAATCTCTATGGTTCACATGTGGATGGATGGATGGATGGATGGAGTCCCCAGCTGCTCGTATGAAGCTTTGACATTTCCAGAGAGGCTATCAGTGAAAATGTGACCAGAGGGGGCGCTTTGGAATGGCATCAAAGAGTGCATGATGTTCCCAGTGCGATCTGTCCCAGGACAGCAATTATAATACCAGCCAATCCCCTACCAGCCTGCAGAGAGAAGGAATGTGGCGGCTCAGTAAGCAAAATATGAACAGATCAGTCATCCGCTACTCTGAGGCCTTTTTTGGTGCTGCAGATATCCAACTACAGAGGGATAGCAATCTTGTCAATACCTGATTTAATCCAGTCCAGCCTCAAACCCACAACAAAAAGGGAAGCCTGGATACCCCGCTGCTCACTAATCCATTAAGTCAAACTGCAACCTGGGGGCCAAGAGAACCCACAAGGACCTAAGAACCCTAACCTAAGAACCCTAACCCTAACCGTAAGAACAAGGAACTGAAAGGACACAACAGAGACCAATCCTGAGACCAGTAAGAAGAATTTTGAACAGTGCGAGGTAGAGGCACAACAAAATGTTATTTTTTGGGAGCTAAGCACATTAATTACAAACAAGAACATGTATAGACACACATTTTTAAATGATCTATTTATAACACAAGTATATATTATACTGCTGTTTCCAGGGCCTTTCCATTGTTTTGCCAAATTGCATATCTTTCTGAGTATTTGTATTTCATGCAGTGACAATACAGTTGAACTGTGCTGTAAAAAGTGTGCTGAATGTACCTACAAAACATTCCGTCAGCATAACAAAAAGCACTATTCCCAAAATAGATATATATCAAAAAAGTGGTCAGATCAGAAGATAGAGAGAAAGAAATGACTTGCTATGTCAAGGGTCTGTGTGATGGTAAGGGGGCAAACCCCTATCTTCACCTTGAAACTTGCGTGTGGAGCCCCGCATCTCCAGCTCCCGGCCCAGCGTCTGCACCCAACTTCTCTGCAGCTTTTGCAGATCCTGTCATCACTGCAGCTTCTCCAGAGCCCTTCTCACCTGACCTTGTTTCTCCAGCAAATGTCGCTGGCTATCCTGTCTCCCATTGTTTCCCAGGTCTGTTCTGTCCCTAGTGTGTTCCCCTGCTCCTTAGGCCACTACATGTCTGAATGTGCTAAGCAGACAGCTGAGAACTGAGCTCCCCTACTATCATGGGTTGGATATTTTGTACTTGTATTTATTAGGGGTGGGCGATATAACCAAAATCTTCTATCACGGTAGAAGCAATTTTCTACCTCGATAACGATATATATCACAATATAGCAATTTGTATCTGGAAATGCATAAATAAAAATTCAAACACAAAGAAACTGTTTTATATAATGTAATTTTATTTAAAATTGCAGCATTACTTTAAGTAAAAAAAACAACCATACTGTTTACTGCAATGTATTGTACTGCATTTTTTGACATATTCGTTTGGATGCTTGGATTTGAGATGATAGAAAAGGTTTGACGTGTTTCCACCGCTTGCTAAAACAGTGCTCTTGCATACCTTGCAAATCACGTTCGTCTCATTCGTATTCACTTTTCCTATACTCAAACCAATTCCACACCAGAGAATGTGAACAGAGCGGAGCGGTGAGAATTTCCGCTCCTCGCTCACGAGGCTGTTGGCTCCGCCCGCTCCTCCGCTCTAATTCGCACTACGCCGCTCCGCTCAACACCGCTCCTCGCTCCACTAAAATGTCCTCCCGCTCCAGTCAAATCGCTCCACGCTCGCTCCAATTTAAAAGAGGGACAAATAATCTGCATGCCTAACAAATGTCACCTTAAACCGAAGCCTTATGTCATAAAGAAATATGAGCAACGGCAACATTGCCAGTCAGAACAGAAAATATTTATTTTTAAGCAACCTATCGGCAACAACGGACAAGTTTGGAAATGGCATTCCACACAAAAATAGGCTTAAAAATAAAGGAATCAGTGGGTTTAATAGCCTAAAGAATATACAGACACGTTTTAAATTCCTCAATTTTTTTCTGTTGATGCAGCACGTCTCTAAAATAAAATTTTACGTTACGTGAAATTAAAAAAAAATCTTATTAGACCTACTTTGAATGACAAAACGAATTTATTTGACTACCAATATTTACTTTATAGGCTTTTATACTTTATAGACTTGATATGCTACAAGTTACAACCATATAAAACTTGCACGCGTTTTGCTCTGGCTTCCGCTTGTTCGCATAGCACACTCATGTTTCTGAGAAAAGTGATTCCAAAGTGAATCTTTACTCACTGAAACAGTTTCACCACATTGTTGTTCTTGCTGTACATTCTTGTCATCTATATGTTTGATAAGAATAGTACACTTGTATGATTTATCAGTTTCCTTTGTGAAATACTTTGCGAATTCCATCTCGGCCAATTTGTGTAACAGTCTTGATAATTGTACAGATGAATTCTGCGTAGATTTGGGCACGCCTCAGAATTGTAGTGTGAGCGGTATCGGAGCGAAATTGGAGCGAGGCAAAGCGACCGCTCCAGTCTTAATTAGAAACCCGCTCCGCGCTCTGACCAAATTCCGCCCGCTCCGCTCACATGCTCTGTTCCACACCACAGACGATGCACCTTTTTTCTTTACAATCTCCTCCTTGTTGGTTTCGTCACATGTAAGCAAACTCACCGCTGCACCGTCTTCTTCCATTGTCGAAGTGAATGTGTATTGCGTGGTTACCCAACGTGCAACGTCACGTGATCTCAATCGCGATTAAGACGATAGACCAAAATCTCTATCGGTTGACAAATTTCTACCGGTTAGTCGAGTCTACCGGTATATCGCCCACCCCTAGTATTTATATTACTTCTGTATTGGTCCTTGTTTTTGTATCCGTTTCTGGTTATCCTAGTGTATACTCCTAACTCATTTCATCTATGTTCCCTGTATCTTCCCATTTCCCTAGTCCCTAGTATTTGATTTTGATTACCCTCACCTGTTCCTTGTTGCTCCTAGTCTCTTGTTTTGTGGTTGACTGGTTATAATGCAAAAAAATGTTAGTGAATTTACAATCATTGCAACCGAATTTAGCTGAGAGCAATTGGTCAAAAAAGGGTTTGAAAGTTAGCAGAAACACGAATCCGCTAACAAAAAAGCTTGCATTACTAATTAGTGCTTAGAGAATTAGCGTAACCCTGCCCACCAGCTGGCAACTGGGGTGTCGCCAAATTCCTGTATGCCACCATCGACTGTGTAAAACATGGACACTGTGCTTCTGCTGCCTTCTGATCTAGAGAAATGAAGCAAAAATATCTTGGCCATGTTGTCAAAATTGGAGCCGGAGTCTGGGCAATAGTGAAGAGTCTCGATGTGAGGTACGTTGACTCCTTTGGTAGGCCTCCCAATCACAAGGTCCAGCGCAGTCGATGGAACATTATTAGACAAATATGTGACATTCTCAAATTAATATTATTACTTCTATCCAAAGAGCCTAAATAGTTTCAGCTAGATACACTCACCTAAAGGATTATTAGGAACACCATACTAATACGGTGTTTGACCCCCTTTCGCCTTCAGAACTGCCTTAATTCTACGTGGCATTGATTCAACAAGGTGCTGAAAGCATTCTTTAGAAATGTTGGCCCATATTGATAGGATAGCATCTTGCAGTTGATGGAGATTTGTGGGATGCACATCCAGGGCACGAAGCTCCCGTTCCACCACATCCCAAAGATGCTCTATTGGGTTGAGATCTGGTGACTGTGGGGGCCATTGTAGTACAGTGAACTCATTGTCATGTTCAAGAAACCAATTTGAAATGATTCGAGCTTTGTGACATGGTGCATTATCCTGCTGGAAGTAGCCATCAGAGGATGGGTACATGGTGGTCATAAAGGGATGGACATGGTCAGAAACAATGCTCAGGTAGGCCGTGGCATTTAAACGATGCCCAATTGGCACTAAGGGGCCCAAAGTGTGCCAAGAAAACATCCCCCACACCATTACACCACCACCACCAGCCTGCACAGTGGTAACAAGGCATGATGGATCCATGTTCTCATTCTGTTTATGCCAAATTCTGACTCTACCATTTGAATGTCTCAACAGAAATCGAGACTCATCAGACCAGGCAACATTTTTCCAGTCTTCAACTGTCCAATTTTGGTGAGCTCGTGCAAATTGTAGCCTCTTTTTCCTATTTGTAGTGGAGATGAGTGGTACCCGGTGGGGTCTTCTGCTGTTGTAGCCCATCCGCCTCAAGGTTGTGCGTGTTGTGGCTTCACAAATGCTTTGCTGCATACCTCGGTTGTAACGAGTGGTTATTTCAGTCAAAGTTGCTCTTCTATCAGCTTGAATCAGTCGGCCCATTCTCCTCTGACCTCTAGCATCAACAAGGCATTTTCGCCCACAGGACTGCCGCATACTGGATGTTTTTCCCTTTGCACACCATTCTTTGTAAACCCTAGAAATGGTTGTGCGTGAAAATCCCAGTAACTGAGCAGACTGTGAAATACTCAGACCGGCCCGTCTGGCACCAACAACCATGCCACGCTCAAAATTGCTTAAATCACCTTTCTTTCCCATTCTGACATTCAGTTTGGAGTTCAGGAGATTGTCTTGACCAGGACCACACCCCTAAATGCATTGAAGCAACTGCCATGTGATTGGTTGATTAGATAATTGCATTAATGAGAAATTGAACAGGTGTTCCTAATAATCCTTTAGGCGAGTGTATATTTTACTAATACAGATGCATCCAGGAAGTACATTTATCACATAAACCTAAACTGGAAACTGGCTGACACTGATGTGACTAACATCCATCATACGGGTGCAGAATGCTCTGGTAGCACAGTGTGAGTCAATATCTTGCTTTATTGAGACAAGTCGATTCCAAGTGCACTATAAACCAACTAGCCTACTTATAAAATCCATCCTAATGTCTTTAATCCTAATCCTAATGGTAGTTAATGTATTCAGTAATGAGTAAACTCTTTGATGAAGCTAGCAGATGACTAATTACACCACATTAGCAGTTTCATGCTAAAACATTAGACTTTGCAAAAAAATGGCAAAGAACTTTGTACAGAAGGTCCTTTAATACAACCAACAGCACAACATGACATAACTGCTAAAATGTTTTTAAATTGAACAGGACTAAAGTGAACAGGACTAGGATTGTAGACACAATTCTATCTGGATATTGATTATCTGACATGCATACCTGAGGTTTCTGTGATTTAAAAAATGCACCTCATTTATAGAGAATGTGGCGCACTTCCCAGGTAGATAATAATTTCATATACTATTGGATTTAAGTATGGGCAACATGGGAAATATCTAGGGCAGAATCTTGCCAGGGGTGGCATGGGGCGCCTGCACAATTTGTGCGGGATCGACATGGTGGCACTGCGGTTAGCACAGTCGCCTCACACCTCTGGGACGTGGGCTCACACCTCCGCCTGGGTTCCGTGTGCGGGATCGACATGGTGGCACTGCGGTTAGCACAGTCGCCTCACACCTCTGGGACGTGGGCTCACACCTCCGCCTGGGTTCCGTGTGCGGGATCGACATGGTGGCACTGCGGTTAGCACAGTCGCCTCACACCTCTGGGACGTGGGCTCACACCTCCGCCTGGGTTCCGTGTGCGGGATCGACATGGTGGCACTGCGGTTAGCACAGTCGCCTCACACCTCTGGGACGTGGGCTCACACCTCCGCCTGGGTTCCGTGTGCGGGATCGACATGGTGGCACTGCGGTTAGCACAGTCGCCTCACACCTCTGGGACGTGGGCTCACACCTCCGCCTGGGTTCCGTGTGCGGGATTGACATGGTGGCACTGCGGTTAGCACAGTCGCCTCACACCCCTGGGCTCACACCTCCGCCTGGGTTCCGTGTGCGGGATCGACATGGTGGCACTGCGGTTAGCACAGTCGCCTCACACCTCTGGGACGTGGGCTCACACCTCCGCCTGGGTTCCGTGTGCGGGATCGACATGGTGGCACTGCGGTTAGCACTGTTGCCTCACACCTCTGGGACGTGGGCTCACACCTCCGCCTGGGTTCCGTGTGCGGGATTGACATGGTGGCACTGTCGCCTCACACCTCTGGGATGTGGGTTCACTCCTCCGCCTGGGTTCTCTGTGTGGGAGTGGCTGATTCTAATTTGTGAGCAAGGCAGATGCCATTTTTTGTGATTTTAACACATCCTGACATATGGAGCAATAGGCATAGCTTTATATGCTATTGTCGGGGCAATAACTATGCTTATTTATGATTCTCGTGCCAGTGAACCATATTACCCACTTAAGTGTTTACGCATGGTATTTACACGATTTTCTGAAGTTAGGAGCATTTGCTGAATCTGAAGAAGCTACTCCTACGAGCCCATTGTACAGAAAAAAGAAAGTGGATGATGTAAGTAAAAGTATGATTGAGAGACTGCAGAAGCACTTTCCAGACTTCAGGATGATGAGAAGGTAACAGGTTTTTTATGTGAAGATTGGGTTGGTATTTCCTGGCATTCAATCCAGAGGATTAAAAGATTATGCTCTTACAGAAATTCATTGTTCTTTGAACACTTTCATCTAAGGCATTTTGGCAGAAAGTGATCTGCATGAAACTTGTGTAAGAACAGGTTTGCCATGTTTTCCCTGGAAATCACTACAGAGTTAAATGTGTTTTTCAGTCGTCACATAGCTCACTGATGTATGATGCACCACGAGGCCCCTACCCAGCCCTAACCTTAACCATAAACAGGGCATTTGAACCCTTATCTAATATATTGTACAGTTAATCACAGGAAGGCTAACATACTACATGATAAGATGGAAGCTGTCCCCATGGAGCACTCAGAACACTGAAGGGGGTCTCATGTCACTGAGCTGCCTTAACACCAGGTGGCGCATTTGAGCCATATTTCATGTGTTTGCTCAGGATCCAAAAGCAAAGAAGACAGATTTGCTTGTTCTTCCTCAGTTGCTTGTCTAGCTAATACCAAAACATTATCCTATTTACAGATTAAATACAATGCAGATACTTTCATGGCCAACAAATTTACTTTTAAAGTAAGCTGACATTTAACACTGGGTATCACAATTCCCAGTCATTCCCAGTACTGTCATTCTAAAAAGAGATGTCATTTTAAGGTGCCAAATCCATGGTCTCGGCCTAATTCCACTTGTGTCCAGCTTGTGTTTTATCCTGTAAACCTATGCAAACCTGACTGACCAGGCAGTTAGCGACCTGCACATATTCAAAATAATCTGAGATCTGCTAGATGGTATCCAGAATGTACTGGAATAATGAAGAATGTAAGGTGTGTAAGTGTGTAATATCTGAGAATGTACTTTACATGTATCCCGAGAGTGAACATTGACAATTCACCTTCACAGAATCATATGATAGAAACGGCTAAGGTGGAATGCTGGGGCTCCAGCCCTTTCCAGGATGGCATGCCGCTGACCGTTTTTATAAACAACCCAAGGCAAAGTGGTATCAGGGACCATTTCAGGGAGGTTAAGGGCCCTGTTCAGAGACCCCACAAAGTGGTATCAGGGACCATTTCAGGGAGGTTAAGGGCCCTGTTCAGAGACCCCACAAAGTGGTATCAGGGACCATTTCAGGGAGGTTAAGGGCCCTGTTCAGAGACCCCACAAAGTGGTATCAGGGACCATTTCGGGGAGGTTAAGGGCCCTGTTCAGAGACCCCACAAAGTGGTATCAGGGACCATTTCGGGGAGGTTAAGGGCCCTGTTCAGAGACCCCACAAAGTGGTATCAGGGACCATTTCGGGGAGGTTAAGGGCCCTGTTCAGAGACCCCACAAAGTGGTATCAGGGACCATTTCGGGGAGGTTAAGGGCCCTGTTCAGAGACCCCACAAAGTGGTATCAGGGACCATTTCGGGGAGGTTAAGGGCCCTGTTCAGAGACCCCACAAAGTGGTATCAGGGACCATTTCGGGGAGGTTAAGGGCCCTGTTCAGAGACCCCACAAAGTGGTATCAGGGACCATTTCGGGGAGGTTAAGGGCCCTGTTCAGAGACCCCACAAAGTGGTATCAGGGACCATTTCAGGGAGGTTAAGGGCCTTGTTCAGAGACCCCACAAAGTGGTATCAGGGACCATTTCGGGGAGGTTAAGGGCCCTGTTCAGAGACCCCACAAAGTGGTATCAGGGACCATTTCGGGGAGGTTAAGGGCCTTGTTCAGAGACCCCACAAAGTGGTATCAGGGACCATTTCGGGGAGGTTAAGGGCCTTGTTCAGAGACCCCACAAAGTGGTATCAGGGACCATTTCGGGGAGGTTAAGGGCCCTGTTCAGAGACCCCACAAAGTGGTATCAGGGACCATTTCAGGGAGGTTAAGGGCCCTGTTCAGAGACCCCACAAAGTGGTATCAGGGACCATTTCGGGGAGGTTAAGGGCCCTGTTCAGAGACCCCACAAAGTGGTATCAGGGACCATTTCGGGGAGGTTAAGGGCCCTGTTCAGAGACCCCACAAAGTGGTATCAGGGACCATTTCAGGGAGGTTAAGGGCCCTGTTCAGAGACCCCACAAAGTGGTATCAGGGACCATTTCAGGGAGGTTAAGGGCCCTGTTCAGAGACCCCACAAAGTGGTATCAGGGACCATTTCGGGGAGGTTAAGGGCCCTGTTCAGAGACCCCACAAAGTGGTATCAGGGACCATTTCGGGGAGGTTAAGGGCCCTGTTCAGAGACCCCACAAAGTGGTATCAGGGACCATTTCGGGGAGGTTAAGGGCCCTGTTCAGAGACCCCACAAAGTGGTATCAGGGACCATTTCGGGGAGGTTAAGGGCCCTGTTCAGAGACCCCACAAAGTGGTATCAGGGACCATTTCGGGGAGGTTAAGGGCCCTGTTCAGAGACCCCACAAAGTGGTATCAGGGACCATTTCGGGGAGGTTAAGGGCCCTGTTCAGAGACCCCACAAAGTGGTATCAGGGACCATTTCGGGGAGGTTAAGGGCCCTGTTCAGAGACCCCACAAAGTGGTATCAGGGACCATTTCAGGGAGGTTAAGGGCCTTGTTCAGAGACCCCACAAAGTGGTATCAGGGACCATTTCGGGGAGGTTAAGGGCCCTGTTCAGAGACCCCACAAAGTGGTATCAGGGACCATTTCGGGGAGGTTAAGGGCCTTGTTCAGAGACCCCACAAAGTGGTATCAGGGACCATTTCGGGGAGGTTAAGGGCCTTGTTCAGAGACCCCACAAAGTGGTATCAGGGACCATTTCGGGGAGGTTAAGGGCCTTGTTCAGAGACCCCACAAAGTGGTATCAGGGACCATTTCGGGGAGGTTAAGGGCCCTGTTCAGAGACCCCACAAAGTGGTATCAGGGACCATTTCAGGGAGGTTAAGGGCCCTGTTCAGAGACCCCACAAAGTGGTATCAGGGACCATTTCGGGGAGGTGAAGGGCCCTGTTCAGAGACCCCACAAAGTGGTATCAGGGACCATTTCAGGGAGGTGAAGGGCCCTGTTCAGAGACCCCACAAAGTGGTATCAGGGACCATTTCGGGGAGGTTAAGGGCCTTGTTCAGAGACCCCACAAAGTGGTATCAGGGACCATTTCGGGGAGGTTAAGGGCCCTGTTCAGAGACCCCACAAAGTGGTATCAGGGACCATTTCGGGGAGGTTAAGGGCCCTGTTCAGAGACCCCACAAAGTGGTATCAGGGACCATTTCGGGGAGGTTAAGGGCCCTGTTCAGAGACCCCACAAAGTGGTATCAGGGACCATTTCAGGGAGGTTAAGGGCCCTGTTCAGAGACCCCACAAAGTGGTATCAGGGACCATTTCAGGGAGGTTAAGGGCCTTGTTCAGAGACCCCACAAAGTGGTATCAGGGACCATTTCAGGGAGGTTAAGGGCCTTGTTCAGAGACCCCACAAAGTGGTATCAGGGACCATTTCAGGGAGGTTAAGGGCCCTGTTCAGAGACCCCACAAAGTGGTATCAGGGACCATTTCGGGGAGGTTAAGGGCCTTGTTCAGAGACCCCACAAAGTGGTATCAGGGACCATTTCGGGGAGGTTAAGGGCCTTGTTCAGAGACCCCACAAAGTGGTATCAGGGACCATTTCGGGGAGGTTAAGGGCCTTGTTCAGAGACCCCACAAAGTGGTATCAGGGACCATTTCGGGGAGGTTAAGGGCCTTGTTCAGAGACCCCACAAAGTGGTATCAGGGACCATTTCGGGGAGGTTAAGGGCCCTGTTCAGAGACCCCACAAAGTGGTATCAGGGACCATTTCAGGGAGGTTAAGGGCCCTGTTCAGAGACCCCACAAAGTGGTATCAGGGACCATTTCGGGGAGGTTAAGGGCCCTGTTCAGAGACCCCACAAAGTGGTATCAGGGACCATTTCAGGGAGGTTAAGGGCCTTGTTCAGAGACCCCACAAAGTGGTATCAGGGACCATTTCAGGGAGGTTAAGGGCCTTGTTCAGAGACCCCACAAAGTGGTATCAGGGACCATTTCGGGGAGGTTAAGGGCCCTGTTCAGAGACCCCACAAAGTGGTATCAGGGACCATTTCGGGGAGGTTAAGGGCCTTGTTCAGAGACCCCACAAAGTGGTATCAGGGACCATTTCGGGGAGGTTAAGGGCCTTGTTCAGAGACCCCACAAAGTGGTATCAGGGACCATTTCGGGGAGGTTAAGGGCCTTGTTCAGAGACCCCACAAAGTGGTATCAGGGACCATTTCGGGGAGGTTAAGGGCCTTGTTCAGAGACCCCACAAAGTGGTATCAGGGACCATTTCGGGGAGGTTAAGGGCCCTGTTCAGAGACCCCACAAAGTGGTATCAGGGACCATTTCGGGGAGGTTAAGGGCCCTGTTCAGAGACCCCACAAAGTGGTATCAGGGACCATTTCGGGGAGGTCAAGGGCCTTGTTCAGAGACCCCACAAAGTGGTATCAGGGACCATTTCGGGGAGGTCAAGGGCCTTGTTCAGAGACCCCACAAAGTGGTATCAGGGACCATTTCAGGGAGGTCAAGGGCCCTGTTCAGAGGCCCCACAAAGTGGTATCAGGGACCATTTCAGGGAGGTTAAGGGCCCTGTTCAGAGACCCCACAAAGTGGTATCAGGGACCATTTCAGGGAGGTTAAGGGCCCTGTTCAGAGACCCCACAAAGTGGTATCAGGGACCATTTCGGGGAGGTTAAGGGCCCTGTTCAGAGACCCCACAAAGTGGTATCAGGGACCATTTCGGGGAGGTTAAGGGCCCTGTTCAGAGACCCCACAAAGTGGTATCAGGGACCATTTCGGGGAGGTTAAGGGCCCTGTTCAGAGACCCCACAAAGTGGTATCAGGGACCATTTCGGGGAGGTTAAGGGCCCTGTTCAGAGACCCCACAAAGTGGTATCAGGGACCATTTCGGGGAGGTTAAGGGCCCTGTTCAGAGACCCCACAAAGTGGTATCAGGGACCATTTCGGGGAGGTTAAGGGCCCTGTTCAGAGACCCCACAAAGTGGTATCAGGGACCATTTCGGGGAGGTTAAGGGCCCTGTTCAGAGACCCCACAAAGTGGTATCAGGGACCATTTCGGGGAGGTTAAGGGCCCTGTTCAGAGACCCCACAAAGTGGTATCAGGGACCATTTCGGGGAGGTTAAGGGCCCTGTTCAGAGACCCCACAAAGTGGTATCAGGGACCATTTCGGGGAGGTTAAGGGCCCTGTTCAGAGACCCCACAAAGTGGTATCAGGGACCATTTCGGGGAGGTTAAGGGCCCTGTTCAGAGACCCCACAAAGTGGTATCAGGGACCATTTCGGGGAGGTTAAGGGCCTTGTTCAGAGACCCCACAAAGTGGTATCAGGGACCATTTCGGGGAGGTTAAGGGCCTTGTTCAGAGACCCCACAAAGTGGTATCAGGGACCATTTCGGGGAGGTTAAGGGCCTTGTTCAGAGACCCCACAAAGTGGTATCAGGGACCATTTCGGGGAGGTTAAGGGCCCTGTTCAGAGACCCCACAAAGTGGTATCAGGGACCATTTCAGGGAGGTTAAGGGCCCTGTTCAGAGACCCCACAAAGTGGTATCAGGGACCATTTCAGGGAGGTTAAGGGCCTTGTTCAGAGACCCCACAAAGTGGTATCAGGGACCATTTCGGGGAGGTTAAGGGCCCTGTTCAGAGACCCCACAAAGTGGTATCAGGGACCATTTCGGGGAGGTTAAGGGCCCTGTTCAGAGACCCCACAAAGTGGTATCAGGGACCATTTCAGGGAGGTTAAGGGCCCTGTTCAGAGACCCCACAAAGTGGTATCAGGGACCATTTCGGGGAGGTTAAGGGCCCTGTTCAGAGACCCCACAAAGTGGTATCAGGGACCATTTCGGGGAGGTTAAGGGCCCTGTTCAGAGACCCCACAAAGTGGTATCAGGGACCATTTCGGGGAGGTTAAGGGCCCTGTTCAGAGACCCCACAAAGTGGTATCAGGGACCATTTCAGGGAGGTTAAGGGCCCTGTTCAGAGACCCCACAAAGTGGTATCAGGGACCATTTCGGGGAGGTTAAGGGCCCTGTTCAGAGACCCCACAAAGTGGTATCAGGGACCATTTCGGGGAGGTTAAGGGCCCTGTTCAGAGACCCCACAAAGTGGTATCAGGGACCATTTCGGGGAGGTTAAGGGCCTTGTTCAGAGACCCCACAAAGTGGTATCAGGGACCATTTCGGGGAGGTTAAGGGCCTTGTTCAGAGACCCCACAAAGTGGTATCAGGGACCATTTCAGGGAGGTTAAGGGCCTTGTTCACAGACCCCACAAAGTGGTATCAGGGACCATTTCAGGGAGGTTGAGGGCCCTGTTCAGAGACCCCACAAAGTGGTATCAGGGACCATTTCGGGGAGGTTAAGGGCCTTGTTCAGAGACCCCACAAAGTGGTATCAGGGACCATTTCGGGGAGGTTAAGGGCCTTGTTCAGAGACCCCACAAAGTGGTATCAGGGACCATTTCGGGGAGGTTAAGGGCCTTGTTCAGAGACCCCACAAAGTGGTATCAGGGACCATTTCGGGGAGGTTAAGGGCCTTGTTCAGAGACCCCACAAAGTGGTATCAGGGACCATTTCGGGGAGGTTAAGGGCCCTGTTCAGAGACCCCACAAAGTGGTATCAGGGACCATTTCGGGGAGGTTAAGGGCCCTGTTCAGAGACCCCACAAAGTGGTATCAGGGACCATTTCGGGGAGGTTAAGGGCCCTGTTCAGAGACCCCACAAAGTGGTATCAGGGACCATTTCGGGGAGGTTAAGGGCCCTGTTCAGAGACCCCACAAAGTGGTATCAGGGACCATTTCGGGGAGGTTAAGGGCCCTGTTCAGAGACCCCACAAAGTGGTATCAGGGACCATTTCGGGGAGGTTAAGGGCCCTGTTCAGAGACCCCACAAAGTGGTATCAGGGACCATTTCGGGGAGGTTAAGGGCCCTGTTCAGAGACCCCACAAAGTGGTATCAGGGACCATTTCGGGGAGGTCAAGGGCCTTGTTCAGAGACCCCACAAAGTGGTATCAGGGACCATTTCGGGGAGGTCAAGGGCCCTGTTCAGAGACCCCACAAAGTGGTATCAGGGACCATTTCGGGGAGGTCAAGGGCCTTGTTCAGAGACCCCACAAAGTGGTATCAGGGACCATTTCGGGGAGGTCAAGGGCCCTGTTCAGAGGCCCCACAAAGTGGTATCAGGGACCATTTCGGGGAGGTTAAGGGCCCTGTTCAGAGACCCCACAAAGTGGTATCAGGGACCATTTCGGGGAGGTTAAGGGCCCTGTTCAGAGACCCCACAAAGTGGTATCAGGGACCATTTCGGGGAGGTTAAGGGCCCTGTTCAGAGACCCCACAAAGTGGTATCAGGGACCATTTCGGGGAGGTTAAGGGCCCTGTTCAGAGACCCCACAAAGTGGTATCAGGGACCATTTCGGGGAGGTTAAGGGCCCTGTTCAGAGACCCCACAAAGTGGTATCAGGGACCATTTCGGGGAGGTTAAGGGCCCTGTTCAGAGACCCCACAAAGTGGTATCAGGGACCATTTCGGGGAGGTTAAGGGCCCTGTTCAGAGACCCCACAAAGTGGTATCAGGGACCATTTCGGGGAGGTTAAGGGCCCTGTTCAGAGACCCCACAAAGTGGTATCAGGGACCATTTCGGGGAGGTTAAGGGCCCTGTTCAGAGACCCCACAAAGTGGTATCAGGGACCATTTCGGGGAGGTTAAGGGCCTTGTTCAGAGACCCCACAAAGTGGTATCAGGGACCATTTCGGGGAGGTTAAGGGCCCTGTTCAGAGACCCCACAAAGTGGTATCAGGGACCATTTCGGGGAGGTTAAGGGCCTTGTTCAGAGACCCCACAAAGTGGTATCAGGGACCATTTCGGGGAGGTTAAGGGCCTTGTTCAGAGACCCCACAAAGTGGTATCAGGGACCATTTCGGGGAGGTTAAGGGCCTTGTTCAGAGACCCCACAAAGTGGTATCAGGGACCATTTCGGGGAGGTTAAGGGCCCTGTTCAGAGACCCCACAAAGTGGTATCAGGGACCATTTCGGGGAGGTTAAGGGCCTTGTTCAGAGACCCCACAAAGTGGTATCAGGGACCATTTCGGGGAGGTTAAGGGCCCTGTTCAGAGACCCCACAAAGTGGTATCAGGGACCATTTCGGGGAGGTTAAGGGCCCTGTTCAGAGACCCCACAAAGTGGAATCAGGGACCATTTCGGGGAGGTTAAGGGCCCTGTTCAGAGACCCCACAAAGTGGTATCAGGGACCATTTCGGGGAGGTCAAGGGCCTTGTTCAGAGACCCCACAAAGTGGTATCAGGGACCATTTCGGGGAGGTCAAGGGCCTTGTTCAGAGACCCCACAAAGTGGTATCAGGGACCATTTCAGGGAGGTCAAGGGCCCTGTTCAGAGGCCCCACAAAGTGGTATCAGGGACCATTTCAGGGAGGTTAAGGGCCCTGTTCAGAGACCCCACAAAGTGGTATCAGGGACCATTTCAGGGAGGTTAAGGGCCCTGTTCAGAGACCCCACAAAGTGGTATCAGGGACCATTTCAGGGAGGTTAAGGGCCCTGTTCAGAGACCCCACAAAGTGGTATCAGGGACCATTTCGGGGAGGTTAAGGGCCCTGTTCAGAGACCCCACAAAGTGGTATCAGGGACCATTTCGGGGAGGTTAAGGGCCCTGTTCAGAGACCCCACAAAGTGGTATCAGGGACCATTTCGGGGAGGTTAAGGGCCTTGTTCAGAGACCCCACAAAGTGGTATCAGGGACCATTTCGGGGAGGTCAAGGGCCTTGTTCAGAGACCCCACAAAGTGGTATCAGGGACCATTTCAGGGAGGTCAAGGGCCCTGTTCAGAGGCCCCACAAAGTGGTATCAGGGACCATTTCAGGGAGGTTAAGGGCCCTGTTCAGAGACCCCACAAAGTGGTATCAGGGACCATTTCAGGGAGGTTAAGGGCCCTGTTCAGAGACCCCACAAAGTGGTATCAGGGACCATTTCAGGGAGGTTAAGGGCCCTGTTCAGAGACCCCACAAAGTGGTATCAGGGACCATTTCAGGGAGGTTAAGGGCCCTGTTCAGAGACCCCACAAAGTGGTATCAGGGACCATTTCAGGGAGGTTAAGGGCCCTGTTCAGAGACCCCACAAAGTGGTATCAGGGACCATTTCGGGGAGGTTAAGGGCCCTGTTCAGAGACCCCACAAAGTGGTATCAGGGACCATTTCGGGGAGGTTAAGGGCCCTGTTCAGAGACCCCACAAAGTGGTATCAGGGACCATTTCAGGGAGGTTAAGGGCCTTGTTCAGAGACCCCACAAAGTGGTATCAGGGACCATTTCAGGGAGGTTAAGGGCCCTGTTCAGAGACCCACAAAGTGGTATCAGGGACCATTTCAGGGAGGTTAAGGGCCCTGTTCAGAGACCCACAAAGTGGTATCAGGGACCATTTCAGGGAGGTTAAGGGCCTTGTTCAGAGACCCCACAAAGGCGTAGCTACCCTGCTGATGCCAGGACATGAACCAGCCATCCTCCAAGCACAATCCTTTGCTGTTTGCGAATTAGATTGACATTTCACCACAAGTGCCAAATTGGGAAAGCATCTAAACCTAAGAGTACCAATACAGGAATTCGCAGTATTTGTTTACATTGCACTGTGCTTTTGTATTTATTTGCATAACTAAGTTCATATTTGTCTTATTGAAGCTCCTTAATTTGCATTTGTGTTTGTGTTTAATTTGTGTTCATGTGCATATGACAAAAGAAAACACTCTGCATCTTGAATCTTGAACCATGTGGGTGTTGTGGTGATGGAAGGGACGACCAAGAGTGTGGCTTAGTACCAGCAAAGGGATTTTATGAAAAGGACTAACAAGCAAGAAACAAAGGGACCACGAGGCCTCAAAATAAGGCAGGGTAGAAACACAAGGACTATCTAGGTTGGGAAGAAAAATGTATGGAAAAGCATAGAGAACACAAGCAAGAAAACACCTACAATCTACAACACAGAGAAACACCAGTGGGTCATACATACAGGAACAAAAGCAAATGCAATGCAGCACAAACAATGACTGACTGAGGAACAGATCAAAGGCAGGCACATATATACACAGGTGACTAGAACTGGACAAGGAGCAGGTGTGGGCCATTAATACAACCTGCTGGCCACACAGAGAAACAACAGACTGGAGAGGGCAGGGCAGGGCTGATCCCACCAGTGGCAGCAAACAGCCACATACTGTACAGCAGGGAGCCTGAGTCTATCATGGCCTGACGGGTTATACATGCTTGAGTGGAGGAGATTATGGAGCTCATGCTCGTAGGCGGCTGGACAGACGGTCAATGAGCCCCTATCCCTTACAAACAGGAAGTGCCAGCTGATCAATAATAAATAAGCCGGGAGGATCTGCTGTCCCCACCGCTGGGACCGAACCTTCGCCCTGTGCCAAGCACGGATCATCTCTGGGTGCTTTGAGGAGAAGATCAGACAAACAGAACATTCAAAAATAGAATATTAAATAAATCAATGTTACTGTAAAGATTAATGAATAAATAATAAACTGATGCAAAGTGCATGTGGAAATATATGTGCAAGCAGATAATACGGGACGGACAGTGGATACAATGACTTACGAATCACCTACTAAAAGGTATTAATGGATGTAATGATTCCAGGAGTAGGAGTGGATTTCAGCGTTTTTCTGGGGAGTAGGGATTCCCCTCACCTTCACAACTGACCGTCACTGTCACAAGTGTGAGAGCCTTCAGCTGCAGCACAGACACATCCGGTGCATGTGTGTGATGACTGACTGCCATCATCACAGGCTTAGGAGTGTTGAGCTGCCCCAAAGACAGGCTAATTGCATGTGCATGACTACTGACCACTGATGTCAATTGTGGGAGCCTCACACTGACAGGTTCAAGGCATGTGCGTGACTACTGACTGATCCTTTGTACAAACCCGTCTCTTTAAGGAGCACAAAGACATTTACACAGGCCTCTGCAAAAGTAAAAAGTAAGTGTATATTTGCTCAGAAAATAGTAGAGCAGTACTTTCTTTCTCTCCGCTATGCCATACTTACTTTTTCTGTGTTGTACTGTCATACTATGCTGCCCAAATCAGTCTGTTTGTGGACTCATTTGACAAATGTAAACTTTTAATTTCATACATTATTATTCTTATACTATTATTGTTATTTTTTTCTCCAACCCAGTATGGCTGGCCCAGCCCACAACATATTCCCATGAAGGACGCTGGTGTTGGTGGTAACTGGTTTCAGCACTGGCTGATCAAACTAATGGATTTGTAGTATGGATCTCAGGTTTGTATTTAAGTAGTCGTGATGGTTTACTAATATATTTTGTCATTTTTGTTTTCTGTTCCCAGTTAATTTGATGTTACCTGTCTTGAATAACTTTGTTTCCTGGACTTCAGGCTTCATTTAACATTTTAGTGTTATTTTATAGAGCTGTTGCACTGCTTTGCTGTTTGTAGTTTCTTTTCCTTGCACAATGTGGTTGTTGTGGTTCCTGGCAGCCTGTAAAGGTACTTTAACGCACCATTCCCTGTCTTACTGGGAACTGTGATTTCTTGAAACTTGAGCCGCCAATCAGAGTGAAAGCCCCGGAGATCTGCATGTGCTCCCATGCTGAAGGAGACCTTCTTACAAGACCTACTTCAGCTGACAGTCACTTTAAAAATGAATTACACAATATAATGGCAAGGTAAGTGATATGAGAAACTGACAAAGACAATAAGTTAACGGAGTGGAGTTTTTTACATGTGGCACTGACTATGTATGCGGCAGCACATACAGCCTCCTCACCTCCTGGCCATTCGTCAGAAAGACACAAGCAAAGCTCTGCTTCTCTCAGAGATATAGAAACAATATATGTCCTTTAAAGTCTCATGTTTTATTTGCTCAACTGTTGCGTTTATTCAGTCAAACAATATGCATCTGAAAATGGCCAAAGGATTTAACCAGTTCTGAACCATCAAATGTAGGATTTCACCAGTATAAACGATAAAGGCTAGCAATTTCTGTAATAAAGAAGATTTCAGCTTTAATGTGACAACCCTTATTTACCTAGTACAGGATGATGACCATTCCTTTCTGCCATTCATGTCCTGTCTGCATTTGGACAAACCATATTTCATATGGAATTTTTGCCTGGGCAAATAGACTTTACCATAGCTCTACGATTCCAATATGAGTCCTCAGAAATGACATGGGACATCCATATAAGCAAAATAATTTATTAATAATTTAAATTCTGCTTACAATTTTGGGAAGAAATCCTCATCGCTCCACTCAATGTGAGGGAGGGAGCTTTTAGCTCAGAGTGCTGCTTAAGAATGAGGACAAGAAGAAGTGACAACAGCAACACTTGAATTTCTTCCCCTTTTAAAGGGAAATTCCCAAGGAGTCTAAATACCTTACGGATTTTGAGGTGTCATGTCGATATTTGGGAGAGAGAATTGCAGATGTAGTGGGAGGTATATCCACATGGTTCCTTCATGGTTTCTTACAGAACCTTGTGAGAGTGGACTCTTCATAGCAGATCCATCATGCATCGGGAACCATTTCACCATGATCAGCAGGCCTAGAACAAATGCCCACCTGACTGATGCCCAAGCACCACTTTCCAAAGCATGCTGTAGAAACAAGCTCAAAGAAATAACTTCTGATAATCTTTCCTTAAATGTTAATGTCAAATTATTCATGCATTCCCACAAAAACCTTTTGTTATCTAGGAGTGTCAAATTCCATGTACAAAATGGAGGCATCAAAATGACAGAAGTGTGCAATTGTAAAAAGGTATGAATCCAAGCATCAAGCGAGATGTCAAAAGTCATTACATGTTTGCATGTTTAAAGTGTAGTAAAACATACTCTCAGTGTTTTAAACAATAATATTCATACATATTCTGTTTACCCTGGAGTTCTGTCTCTAGCCAGGCAGGTCTTCACTGAAGACAAATCATGCAGAGATTGGTAAAAACACAAAGGCAAGTGGCAGGAAAGAAAACCTGTCTCCATCAGCAGGTCTCTGTGCACCTTCCTCCTCACATGTCCCTCAGCCACCGAGCTCCGCAGCCTGGAGCCAATCGAATCAAGACCCAGTGACAGAAAAGATGAGAAGCCATGTGCTATGGGTCAGAGGGTCTCACATAGACTCCAGGGGGTCCAGCTGGAAGACATTGTGGTTGGTGGGGGTGGCAAAGTAGAGCGATTGTGGTCCTCTAGGGGGTGCCATGTGGTTGTCACAAGGGCTGCTGATGCCCAAGGTTCTCTCGAAGTCCAGCAGCTGGCCCATAAAGTTGAAGTTGGGGGAGATGTTGGACTTCTTCATCTTGACAATGTCATAGGCATCATTCATGGAGAGGTTGAGCTTTTGCATGAGGTAGGCCACCGTGACAGTCACAGACCTGCTGATGCCTGCAAGGCAGTGGACCAGCACGCCACATTTCTTACCACGAGCTTCGTCTGGGGAAGGAGACATTAACACCATATTAGTCTGAGAAAAGCCACAAGCAGATCATACCATTATCATCCAAGCATGTTGTTCTAAGTTATCAGAAAAAAGGGGGCACATTTCTCGAAAGAAACTAGAACAACCGAGAGGACTAATTTTTCTGAAACACACACAGCAGTGGTGTTTACTGCAATTCAAACCATGCATTAGTGAGGGGCCCCCTCTTGGCCAGAAACAGTCACTGCACAAGGGGGCAGCGAATCCTAGAAACAACAAACCTATATATATATATATATATATGTAGCACTGAGTAAACTCTAAAAGTTTATACTTAAAATGCAACATTAACACCTTGTTCCAGAAAATTCTGTGCGACCTTGAATCCTCACGGCCAAATTAACTATTAAGATCTATAAAATGAGTCGTCCTTCCGCTGATGTGTCACTAACAATGGTGCCATTGAAACCCTGCACACTAACAGGAAGTGATGGAGGGACACAGGATGTCCCCACACCCTGCCAGTGACCGTCTTCGTGACAGGAAGCTTCAGACTCTGCCTGCTGCACTTCTTGGCCCATCCAAAAAAAAGCCCTTCTGTTTGGCTCAGATTACATGTGAACTGTAAAGCTGTCTGCTAGGTGTATATCTATAAAGATGTGCTGTTAATGGAATCCTTATTTATGTAACAGCACCGAAACTTGAGCAACGTTAAAGGAGCTGTTCTCACTAAAAGCCCTGGCCATACTCACCGATGAAACTGATGGCATCAGGAAAAAACGGAGAGAGGTTCTGGCTCCAGTGATCAGAGATAGGGATCTGCTTGTATCGGAATCTTCCCACGTTCTCGAACAGGTTAGGTAGGTTGGGTGTCACATTGAGAATGTACTTGATGCCGTACTCTTCTAGAACGTGCAGATTGGTGGAGTCCCTGGCACAGCCCAGGTAGAGGTGCGGCAAGATCTCGATAGGAAACGAGGGCTGGGCGTTCGACAGGGGGCTCCCATCAGAATCTGTGGCACTGCTGGGGTCCACATCCGACTCAATATCCGATGAGTCCGAGCTGATCCGTAGCCCGCCTAACCCCAAAACTGGGACAGGAGGAGAGCTACTCATACATGAGCTGTCCAGATTGGTCTCACACAGTGAGGGGAACTCCATCTGAAATTTGCTGAAGCCTCCTACAGGACAGGCACATCGCTGGTTAAAGTCAGTCCCACAATAATTCATATCTGACAGCATGCTCAGCATGTATATGAGGAATGTTTGGCAAACCACAGTCAAGGATCAAAGGTGGAAAACACAGTAACGGTGGAATTGAAAATGAGTAATTTCATGTTTTCCTATTCCATATTATCAGGATAAACAGAAAAAGATCATAATCTGTCAGGACTTCACTTGTTGTTTACAAAATGCATATATTTACTGTCACGTAATTAGAAAACTGCAAGTAATGGCTTACAGCCTTGGTATAACGCACCTGCATCGACGTATAACGATTCAGCACATTCCAGGTTATTACTATATATAACGCCTCTCAGAACACTGTAAGCCCCAGGCACGTGAGAAGAGTGTGTGACAAATCATTACTACATCATTTATACAGAATGGTGCATGAGACAAGAAAGACAGAAAGCTCCCGAGTACGAAGAGAAAAAAACCTCTGGGGTCCATGGCTGCCAAGATGACAGAATACAGTGAAAACGAGCGGCTTTAATAGAAGAGCATGGTGTAAAGTGTGGTGACCGAACACGCACCTTCCAAGTAAAAGGCCATGCACCCCTCGTCCTTCATCCGCCGCAGCAGCAGCCCCAGCACCGAGCCCCGGTCCGCGTTCTCATTCCACTCCCGGCTGGACTCGTCGTACAAGATCACCGTGTCCGTCTTGCACCTCCGGGCAAATTTCTCACGGTCCTCGCCGCTAGCGAGCAGAGACCTGATGGGGAGGCTCCCGTTCTTTAGCCTCCGCAGCATGAGGCTCGGGATGGCGACGTTGATTGCCGTCTCCACATGCGAGGAGTCGTAGAGCTCCTGCGCGCGGCAGTCCATGAGCAGGAGGCGACCGCTGCGCGTCTCCAGCTGCTCCTTCAGCCACTCCGCCGTCTTGCTGATCGCCATCGCCGTGTCGAAATGGACAGGTCTTTGCTTATCTAGCATTAGTAGGCGATCGGTCACCGAGGCTAAAGTGAGACATTAAATGCTGGAACAGCGTGACCATGAGGAGGAAACACTCCTTACTGTGATTTGAACCCTTGCAGAAATCACTGCGTAATCACTCGATCTTCCTGCTATTTCCGTGACAAATCGAGCAGCATTAGATGGACTGTGAGAATGACGAATACCGACACATGACGAAATATATAGGACACCCTAAACCACCATTCATTCATGCGCGCCTGTGTATTTATCAATGACGTTAATAGTACTGCTCCGGCGACGTCCCTCCGTGCCGCAGTAAAACACTGTCATGCCCAAACGTGCCTCTGTGAGATGCAAACTGGCAGCCACAAATCGCACACGTCCAGATGTTCCCCAGCTGTGCAGATGCCCATCTGCGCAGCCCCGTCCTGCCGCGGCGAGCTCCTCGAAGGATACGAACAGGGGGCATTCCAGCGGTTACATTATGTCGGTCAGCCAATGGGAAGGCGCGAACGTCGGTCGCCTCGGCAACTGGGCTGTGTTGATGAATTGTTAATGAGTTTGTCATTCACAAATCGGAAAGGAATTTCCGCTCCGGATCCGGCGAGCGCAAACACGTTGGGACAGTGTGCTCGGGTTACATCCTACGGCAAAGACAGTGAGAGCCCCTCCAGCAGGGAATCCTTACTGCACAGTCGTACAGTAAAGTAAGAATGAGCTACGAATCCGTCACCGTGGAATGTAACATTTCATTTCAAAGGTGGAATAAATATATAACAATCCACAAACGTGTGATAAATGTTTCAAGATAAAACAGACTTTATTGATCCCACGCAGGGGAAGTATACTTGTTACAACAGCTTAAAGATAATCAGTAAATGAGAACAAACCAAACAATACTATAACGACAGAATAAATAATTAAAGAAATATAAAAAATTGTACACATAATTGCACTCATGCAGAGGATAATTGCACAGATGCAATGACACATACAGATATTGCACCAAGTGGATATAAACAAATAAGTTACATAGACAGCAGATATTGCATAAGTGTAAAGAACATTCATATGCAGTGGACAATCAGCAGGAGAGATTTATTGGGCTTTTGGTGACTGTGGTGTTATACACTCTAAAAGGCAGACAGAATGAAAAACCTGTGGAAGCGATGTTAAATGTAACAGTCTGTCTCCGCAGGAGCTGCGTAACGCTCCCACTGTCACATGCAGGGGGTGAGAGGGATTGTCCATGTTGGGTGTAACAGTCTGTCTCCGCAGGAGCTGCGTAACGCTCCCACTGTCACATGCAGGGGGTGAGAGGGATTGTCCATGCATGCTGGGTGTAACAGTCTGTCACCGAAGGAGCTGTGTAATGCTCCCACTGTCACGTACAGGGGGTGAGAGGGATTGCCCATGCTCGGTTTAACAGTCTGTCACCGAAGGAGCTGCGTAACACTCCCACTGTCACGTACTGGGGGTGAGAGGGATTGTCCATGCTGGGTGTAACAGTCTGTCACCGAAGGAGCTGCGTAACGCTCCCACTGTCACGTACAGGGGGTGAGAGGGATTGTCCATGCTGGGTGTAACAGTCTGTCGCCGAAGGAGCTGCGTAACGCTCCCACTGTCACGTACAGGGGGTGAGAGGGATTGTCCATGCTGGGTGTAACAGTCTGTCGCCGAAGGAGCTGCGTAACGCTCCCACTGTCACGTACAGGGGGTGAGAGGGATTGTCCATGCTGGGTGTAACAGTCTGTCGCCGAAGGAGCTGCGTAACGCTCCCACTGTCACGTACAGGGGGTGAGAGGGATTGTCCATGCTGGGTGTAACAGTCTGTCGCCGAAGGAGCTGCGTAACGCTCCCACTGTCACGTACAGGGGGTGAGAGGGATTGTCCATGCTGGGTGTAACAGTCTGTCGCCGAAGGAGCTGTGTAACGCTCCCACTGTCACGTACAGGGGGTGAGAGGGATTGCCCATGCTCGGTGTAACAGTCTGTCACTTGAGGAGCTATGTATCCTCCTCTCATCCACCTCCTCAGTGGAGTCCAAAGAGCAACCCAGGACAGAGCCAGCGCTCCTGACCAGCTTGTTCAGTCTCTTCCTGCCCTTCCCTGTGCTCCTGCATTCCCTGCAGACCACTGCGTATAATATTGCAGATGATTCTATGATGTCATAAAATGTCCTTAGCAATGTCCTGTACACTCTGAAGGACCTCAGTCTTCTCAGCAGGTGGAGATGACTTCGACCCTTTGGTAACACTTAAATGTGTAACCTCCCTCACGTTCTCTCCATTGTGCAGAATAAGTAGTGCAAGCCAATTCGTGCTTGTTACTGGAAAAAACTGCCCTTTTAGGGCACATTAATAGAGCTCTTTTTAAAACTCGCACGTCTGAGTCTTTTATCACCATGCCTGGGTTGAGCACATACCACTATACTTACCAAATAACTGGTTTAGCATTACAAGCCTGTGTTTGTTTGGCTGCGGGTAAGAGACTTAGCATTTCATACATAAGGATTAATGTTAACTTGAACAAGTTATGTTTATGTTGCTAACTTGTTCCAATGCTATTTTGGTTCTTGAATCCTGAAGAACATTAAGTTCTGCAGAATCATGAGTCCTTGGCCATCTGAAATTACCCCTAACAACTTGTTTCTAAAGCATTCTCCTGTAGCTATTCATGTCTTTCACACATCTAGGTACCATGTGGTTTTGCATAGCTACTAATTAACTTTGCCTCTTGCTTGTTTTCAGTGTTTGTGATGCTTGGGACATCAGGCTGTTTCCAAACCCTGAGTGGATTCTGTTGTGGCTGATCTTTAGCCTTTTCATTAATACCTCAGCTCTTCTCAATGTATGTGAAGCATATATAACAAATCAGTAAATTAAATATATCACCATCACAGTCAATATCTTTTATAGGTAGCTGTAAATAATCAATAAAATAAAATACTGAAAAGTGATACACAGAAGCAATAACACAAATAAATAATGCTCAGAGTATGCCTGTGTTTATCTCTGAGAGCATAAATCTATCATAACACCAAAACAAAGTGTTTCTGTTTCCCATCCAAAGCAATTGCTCATTCATTCTCATTGCAGATTGAGGACCTTGCGAATCATGGCACGCACTTCCTGTGGAGGGCGCCGCTGGGTGTTTTCTTCCTGTTCCCTCTTAGCTGGGTGGGCCAGTGTTTGTGAATGCCTATGAAACAATGGAGCTTTGGTTCTTATCAGCAGAACCCCGTGCTCTGTCTCTGCAGCTCATCCGGACCCTTATCATCTGCCTTCCTGGGAAGGCGGATGTGGAGGGCAAGGCGAGGCAGGCTTGTGGGAAATGACCCCGACAGTAATCAGGTGCAATAACCCCTTGGCCAAGTTCATCTTACCATCCTCCATTCACCCATCTGTATTTTTTTCTTGTTATACAAGACTGAATAAATGCTGAAGTGATGTGTTTGCATGGTATTTCATTCTCCTTAGTGAGGCAGGATCTCAGTATGTTTCACTTGACTGGAACAGATTAACATTTCTGCTAATTCCTGTCCTGGCACATGCAGACAAACCTGTATATACACAGGAAGTATATGGTGAATATATATTCAAACTCAACACATATATTCAAAAATGCAAATCTTTACATATAAAGAGAAACTATATAAACAAACAATGAAAGAACAGGAAATTTTTTGTTACACTAAACTTCATAGGGCAAGTCATAAATTGTGCTTGATAAAGACTTTTGGTGGCTGGGGTGTTAAAGGATGGCTTTGGGGCTTTTTCTGCTGTGTCTGTGGCTCCTCTGGCCCTGATGAGGAGAACACACATTCCAGGGAAGTGCGGGAGGAACAGCCCAGAGGAATGTGCCCAAACTGGAGTAGGAGTGGGGCGGTAGTTTAGTGTGCTGCATCAGTGGCTCTGATATTTGCTAAGCTTCTGCAAGGATTTCACAGTCAATGCATGAGTTTATGTCTGACCTCCAAACATGTAAATATCTACTTATTAGGATGTTTGTGATGCTCTTGTCCCCTCTGGCCCCAGGGACAGCCTGTCCACCTCAGTCTGTCCCCCACAGCCTGTCCCCTACAGCCTGTCCCCTACAGCCTGACCCCCACAGCCTGTCCCCCACAGCCTGTCCCCCACAGCCTGTCCCCTACAGCCTGTCCCCCACAGCCTGTCCCCTACAGCCTGTCCTCCACAGCCTGTCCCCCACAGCCTGTCCCCCACAGCCTGACCCCTACAGCCTGTCCCCCACAGCCTGACCCCTACAGCCTGTCCCCCACAGCCTGTCCCCCACAGTCTATCCCCCACAGCCTGTCCCCCACAGCCTGTCCACCTCAGCCTGTCCCCTACAGCCTGTCCCCCACAGCCTGTCCACCTCAGCCTGTCCCCTACAGCCTGTCCCCTACAGCCTGTCCCCCACAGCCTGTCCCCCACAGCCTGTCCACCTCAGCCTGTCCCCTACAGCCTGTCCCCTACAGCCTGTCCCCCACAGCCTGTCCCCTACAGCCTGACCCCTACAGCCTGTCCCCTACAGCCTGTCCCCTACAGCCTGTCCCCTAACTGGCTTCCTCATAGGACTGGCCTCTGACAAATAAGCCATCACTGGCAAAGGCTGTAAGGACTGACCAGTCTGCTCTCACTCTCTAACAGACGCTTTCCCCCCCACATAGCTCTGGAAGAAATCTGGAAATAACCCCAGAGAATCATGGGTAACAGTCCCCATTTGTTTGAGAGCAGGATGACAGTTATTATGTGGCCCCTGTTACATCTGTGGTGAAGTGTCCTCTAATTACTGGGCTGCCTGTTTTGGTGTTCGGATTAATGCTTCAGAGTGATAGCACATCATGTCGTTCTCCTGAGGTACCAGAGACTCAGCTGTTATCCAGGGGTGGCTGTCTCACCTCCCAGAGCTGTCCGCCAGTCCTTCCTGCTTCACTGTCAACACTGACAGCAACCATCTTTCACACACTTTAGCCAAATGAGTAATGTTTTTTGACTAGCAGGTGTTATGAATACTGAATTCTGAATAATGAATTATTGAATGCTTATAATTCAGTTATTTTTACTAAGTGACCTCACTGCCCGGCTTACTTGCTGCCTTGAGAATTAACCCCACAGTCACACTGCAGAATGGATGAGAACGACAACTACAATGAGAATGTTTCCTATCCAAAGCAATTGCTCATTCAAAAACACTCTGTTTCCTATCCAGTCTGTTAAGCAGAATATGCTGACTTAAGGACAATTAGCTAACCTGTTTACATTTTTCTAAACTGACTGATGTACTGGTGAATTTTTCTATTCTGGAAGACTTTTGCAAAAGCTGTCCTATGTCTTCTCTTTAGTTGGAAAAACTGTAAAACAGCTCTTCTAGAAAATAATGTTAATGTGCCACATCACCAGCTACCACAAGTAGGTTGGTTACACAGTTTCAGAGAGTGGATTTACGAAGGTACCTAAATCAGTTGAGCAGCTGAGCAGTATGGCACCCTCTGGAGAAACTCCACCCAATGTGCTTATTTTGCTGCAACTCCCAAGTTAGATTACTAATTAGAGGACTAATTGGCTGAAGAGTTCTCATACCTGGGTTTAAACAGCTGACTTAAAGATTTTCCCAAAAACCTGCATACAAACCGGCCCTTTGCAGATAAGATTGTCCACCCCTGGGTTAGGGCTTCTAAACAGCACAGACAATGGAAATCAGACAAGAAACCAACATGGTGTGGTGGGGCCTCTAATGAGAGTCTCAATTCTGAGTCTGGAACCTAGGGTACTGAGGACACCCTGGACAGGATGCCAGTCCATCTCACAGGGTGCAGGGCATGGGACACCCTAGACAGGATGCCAGTCTCTCTCACAGGGTGAAGGGTAGGGGTCACCCTAGACAGGATGCCAGTCTCTCTCACAGGGTGCAGGGCATGGGACACCCTAGACAGGATGCCAGTCTCTCACAGGGTGCAGGGTAGGGGACATCTTAGACAGGATGCCAGTCTCTCTCACAGGGTGCATGGCATGGGACACCCTAGCCAGGATGCCAGTCTCTCTCACAGGGTGCAGGGCATGGGACACCCTAGACAGGATGCCAGTCTCTCTCACAGGGTGCATGGCATGGGACACCCTAGACAGGATGCCAGTCTCTCTCACAGGGTGCAGGGTAGGGGTCACCCTAGACAGGATGCCAGTCTCTCTCACAGGGTGCAGGGTAGGGGTCACCCTAGACAGGATGCCAGTCTCTCTCACAGGGTGCAGGGTATGGGACATCCTAGACAGGATGCCAGTCTCTCTCACAGGGTGCAGGGCATGGGACACCCTAGACAGGATGCCAGTCTCTCTCACAGGGTGAAGGGTAGGGGTCACCCTAGACAGGATGCCAGTCTTTCTCACAGGGTGCAGGGCATGGGACACCCTAGACAGGATGCCAGTCTCTCTCACAGGGTGCAGGGCATGGGTCACCCTAGACAGGATGCCAGTCTCTCTCACAGGGTGCAGGGTAGGGGTCACCCTAGACAGGATGCCAGTCTCTCTCACAGGGTGCAGGGTAGGGGTCACCCTAGACAGGATGCCAGTCTCTCTCACAGGGTGCAGGGTAGGGGTCACCCTAGACAGGATGCCAGTCTCTCTCACAGGGTGCAGGGCATGGGACACCCTAGACAGGATGCCAGTCTCTCTCACAGGGTGAAGGGTAGGGGTCACCCTAGACAGGATGCCAGTCTCTCTCACAGGGTGCAGGGCATGGGACACCCTAGACAGGATGCCAGTCTCTCTCACAGGGTGCAGGGCATGGGTCACCCTAGACAGGATGCCAGTCTCTCTCACAGGTTACCCCAAACCAGATTTCACATTTCAGATTTTTATCCTATTAGTTCCATAGTGTAAATGAAATTATTTGTTTTAATAGCTGAGTTTTACATCTTATAAAAATTTCCACTGATGTTAGGATTGAATGAAATAGTTCTCTCTTTGAGAAAAAAAAAACATTTCATCTCAAGTAAACTGGCCTTCCCAGAAATTTTATAACAATTCAAGTGACTAAGGTCTCTCCCTGTGAGATTTTCAGTCCTGAAGTAAAATAAGGCCAATCACATCACCACACTCCCATGACCTCATTGCAATTGAAAAAAAACAGCAGGCAGTTTGTTTCCTGACCTGCTTCTGACACCTGGAGGAACCAGAGGGACCTGCTGCCAAATGTGGCTCAGACAGACCAGCTTCAAAAATCACACTTAACTCTAGGGTTAGAGTTCCTTAGGGTCACCTGTTAAGGAAATGCTCAAAAAATAAAGGGTCTTCAAAGCATTGCCCTGGGTGACAGGCATTTGGAAGAGCATCCTTGGATCCTGAGAAGTAGAAGTAGCTCCCTTGCACATTTCTGCTGCCCTTTGAATTGATTGTATTTAGACAGGAGTAGAATGTGCTGAAGGTCAGCCTGGCCACCACCACCGCTGCACCAGATAATCTTGGCCACAAGGGGCAGCAGAGAAGAGATCCAGGGTTAAAGCACTTTAAGGTATTACCACAGAGTATGGCAAAGGGAAAAATGGGGGTTTATTAACAAAACTGACCACAAAACAAGGAAAACAGGTAAAAATTAGAATTAACTAAAAGTAACCGCAAAGTAACATAACTAGGGAACAAACAGGAAGTAAGACTAATAACCACAGCCACAAATGCACAGTAACATCTACACGTCTTAAACATAATGGATCACTGAAGAATTTGATGAGGGCAGGCAGTTTAATACAGTACATACAGACAATAAGGCAAACAAGGGGCAGTTGTGGCCCATAACCAAACAAGTGGAATAAGATAAAGAGGGGGAAGCAGGATGACCAATGGCACCTGCTGGCCAAATGGGGACAAGACACATAGGCCACAGTTGCACAAGCACTGACTGACATAAGGTATATGGCATTATTACATATGGAGCCCCTACCTGGTTATCCCTACTTGCCCCACTGGTATCACTGACAGTATTTCAAGATACTTCTGGCATTCAACTGAGTACTACAAAACTGTTTACTGTGTGTAAGTGATCATCCTGTAAACCACAACATGCAAAACAGTATAAACTTTTAAAAAGATTAAAAAATATATTCTATAAATTGCAGAGGTATTGTTGTATTTTTGGTTCCCACAGTACATGATCTTGTTGCCATTTTCCTGTTTTTATGTTATACAGTGCCATGTGACTTTTTTGTGTGCTGTTGAACTGTGTTGAGATCTGAAGAAGTTACATGTGCATGCAAGTGCTTCCTCTTGCCAGTGAAGTTTACATACTGTGATATAGAGCCTTGCAATGTTGAAACTGTTGTCTTTGACATAAGTACCAGTATGCTAATGAAAAATTACCAGTCAGTGACAATGAGAAAGTGGAAACTGATTATCATTCAAAATTTTGGAGCTCAGGAGTATACATACACTAACATGATAAAGCATCTATATGTCTCTCATAGTTAATACAATACTCATTATAATTTTTCATTTTGGCAGCACTGACTTTCATTGGTGGAATTTGCTTTAGGTTTTTTATTTGCTTTTGAGTTAATTATTTGGGTGCGTTATAAGCTTTTGCAGATACACCATGTTATGCTATATGCATGAATTGTTTTGAGAAATATTTTTATAGTTGCGAAGATGTTAAGTTTGTTTCATGAAATGTGCCAAGGCAATCAAGAAAAACTGTCATTACATGCTAAATGGTTAAACCAGTTGTCATAATCTGTCAAGGATATTCTCTATACCTTTATATGGCAGTTTTTTATTAAATGTGTCCTGAAGCTATGAATTGCTCTCAGGGGAGCCTTCAGTTTCACCAATGGAGGGGGATATTTGAAGGGTTAGATCAACCAACGAGCAACCAGTTTTCTAATATAGCTCAGTGGTGCAGCTCAAGAACCTTCAGCTGACAAGCATATATTGACACAGCACAATAGTGTTACATTCTGACAATGGAAGAACAACCACGAAGTGCACAGGGTCAACGGCCAGTAAGAAGGGGAGCAAACCTACATAGGTAGGGAGGCAAAACAGGAGAAGAGGTAGAAGAGATCAAGCATATAAGCATATTCAGGGCTGAATGATTTGGGGAAAATACCCAATTGCAATTTTTATGACAAATATCACGATTGCAATTTGATTAGCATTTTTTTTTGTTTTGAAGTTAAGCTTCAGTTGAATATTTACTGTGTAATATATTCAAAACATGATGGAGCAATGCCACATAAGGTACCATCAAAAATGTTAATTGCTTTGTATTCTAATACAAGGATTAGAACTGAAAGACATGAATTGCTTCCAACATGTCATAACCAACTGGACTAAGAAAATGGGAGCAGAAGTTGTGGGCAAACAAAAGGAGTTTTATTAAACTGAGGAGTGCAATACAGAAAAACAGGATTGTAGGGAATCCAAACAGGGAAAGCTGGGAAAGGCAGAGCATGAATAAACATTGATGAGCAACACTAATGACTGATCTGGGGAGCACAGGACTGGGAAGCACTTAAATACTACACTAACGAAGGGGCGAACAAAACACAGCTGTGAACGGTTAACATGACGGCAGGAAGAAGAGGTAAGACAAACAGGCTTGGGCCACACCGGTGAGGAAGTGGGAGGATCAGGCCAACACAGTGGGCAGGGTGTGACAGTATGTTGTGTGCTGGCCCATGGGCTGATGGATAAACTTGAAGGCCTCATAAAACAGGATAGGACACACCTGTTTTATTATCCATTAAATCCCTCAACTAAGTGCCAATGGGCCCCAATCAACTAAATTAAGAAAGTTTAAAAACCACACAAATATAACCCAAAATAAGTACAAACTAAGCAAGGAAACTTAACTGTCCCTTCCTTACTGGAATTAAGCCCATCACTATGACTGAACCAACACATCTCTACACTCTGCCTCTTGTTTCTCTCTCTGTGCCTCAAGCAACCTTGTGCAGCTTCCTTATATCCTGCTGGATCAAACCATGTGACTAACAATAGGTCTATCAAAAAAAGATAATACAAAGCTTTAAAAACATTAACTTTGCCACCAGAAATAAATTAATAAAAATAAAAATAATCAATCACATTCTATAAATGACAATCAGAACAAACACACAAATAGTCCCGTAAATAATAAATACTTTAATACAAATTCAAACCCCCCCCCCGTCAGACTATCCTTAGGAAAATCCCATTACTCCTGAGCAAGCACCTAAAACTACATTACCCAATAGCTACAGTTATCTCCATAAGTACTTGGACACTGATGCAATTTTTGTAATTTTCTCTCTGTATACTGTTACGATCCCCAGTCTAGGATTGGGGACCGTCAGAAAGATAAACAGGGAAAGGACAAGGGGATGACAAGACGAAGCGGAAACGGGAAAAGTGAACACGGGACACAAAGGGATCTTTTTTGTATTTTTTGTATTTTATTCACAGACACTTTACAAATACTAGGTGTAACGAACGTCAGGAGTGACAAAGGCCAAAGAAACAAACAAAAACACAACTACCGAAAACAACCACGAGCTAAGTTATCGTGCATTCCATTTGCCTCGGATTCCGATTTTCGGAATCCGAGATTACGTCACATCCGGTAAAAACTCGGAAAAACCGAGTTGGATACGTTCCATTTGCCAAAGTAGCAGCAATACCATCGACCCGTATGAAAAAGCAAGATTTTTTGCTTAGCCGGACAACTTGTCGGATTTAAGGTACCTCAGTTTAAATGGCCTTTATTTTCGTTCACTTACAATTAGCCCGAACTACCTTAAATCCGACAAATAATCCGACTAATCATGAAATCCAATTCTAGACCGGTTAATTGGGTAGCCATTGTTAGCCATATCACTTGATAACACATTACGCGCGGTGCTTCACGTATAAAACTCCGTAGCAACACGTCCACAGATAAGTTGGACGGTATAGTGTGTGCGACCGATTTAATGAGCCAGAAATGAGAAGTAGTGCTTAAACAGGATAAAACTACAACTTTCCCTTCTGTTGATAAAGGGCGCAGCCATCTTCGATTCTGAACTCGGGATCCTCTGCGTTATCCGAGATCATTCTCGGATCTCCGAGAAACGGGAGCGCGCATGTCGTCACTTCCGGCTTCGAAACTCGGAATCCAACTCGGAATCCGAGTTCCCTGGGCAAATGGAACGCACCATTAATCCTAAGTGAACACAACAAAAAGGTGAAACGAAATAACAATGCCTAGGCCTATCTCCCTAACCAAACAAACAGTAATCCCCACGTTGACGAAGAAACAAAAAGGCAGACACTCCTTACACACCCCGAGTGGAACACACAAACACACAGCCGAAGCGACAGTATCCAGAGGGGAGATCAAAGAGGCGAAGTCGGAGTACGAGCGAAAGTTCAAAACCAAGCAGACAGTCCAAACCAGGGCGAAGGTACAATAAGGGACGAGGCGAAAATCGGAAACCAAGAACAGAAGCAGTCATACACGAGCATTCAAACCAAAGGCAAAGCGAATTAAGAGCGAGTTAGCAGGCGAGAAGCAAGCAGCGGGCAGATGAAGTCACGAAGCTGCAGCCTCTTCAGCCGACGAACCGGAAACTGCTCCGAAGGCAAGGGAGGCGGGGCCAGGTCCAGAAGGCAGAGTCTAGGGAGCGGTTGACGAATGAGGCATCCTCCTGAACTTACGGCACGTAACACTTACGGCACGTACCCTGACCTTACAACACGTATCTCCCTTACGGAATGTGCCCCAAACTTACGGCACATAACACCCCCCCACACAAGAGTGAACTCCGACAGGAATTCACAATCACAAACAGAAGTTGCAAAAATGATCAAACAGGACCATTAAAAAAAAAAAAAAAACAATCACAGAAAAGAAAAGACCAATCAGGCCCAAGAGAGGGCATCGACCACTAGGTTGTTAACCCCTTTTTTGTGGGTGATCACAAGATTAAAAGACTGCACAATTAAGGCCCAGCGCATGAGACGCTGGTTAGTGTTACACATGCGCGAGAGAAAAACTAAGGGATTGTGATCGGTGTAGACCGTCACCGGCTGGGGAGTCTCCGTCACATACACTTCAAAGTGTTGTAACGCATATAAAAGAGCGAGGGCCTCCTTCTCTATAGGCACCATATGCTAATTGATGCTTCACGAATTTCCGGGAAAAATAACAAACAGAGTGGTCGAGTCCACGGTTGTCCTCCTGCAAGAGGACAGCACCAGCACCAATCCCACTAGCATCCACCTCCAGTTTGAAGGGCTTAGAGAAATCTGGGGCCGCTAAGACTGGGAAACTGCTGAGTAGCATTTTAACCGAATCAAATGCTGCTTGGCAGGCCGGGGACCAAACGAAAGGCACCCCTTTCCGTAACAAACAAACAAACAAATTTATTTTTGTATAGCGCATTATCACAACATTACATTGTCCCAAAGCGCTTTACAGCATCCCCACCCAAAGCCCCCAGTGAGTAAGCCATAGGCGACAGTGGCAAGGAAAAACTCCCTAGAAGGAAGAAACCTTGGGAGGGACCAGACTCAAAGGGGGAGCCCATCCTCCAGGGGCCGGCAGGGATAGTCAAATACAGTTAAGTCTGAGACACAAACGGTGAGCAGGGGGAGATGGCAAGCCGGTGCCATGACTGATCTCCCTCCAATCGCCAGGCAACCAGATGGCAGGGAGCGGGTCATACAAGGAAGATGACACAGGCAGAACGGCGAGCTGGATGCACGGACGTCGGCGAGCTGGATGCACGGATGTCATTGCTAGAGGCTGGACATCTTGATAGATTGAGGGCTCCAGGCAGCACCCCCCAGGAGAAGGTGGTGGAAATAAATGCAATTAGTCAAAGTAAGGGAGACTATAGGCAGTGCTAAGAGTTAGATGAGTGCAATATGAAGTGCAATGCTCCGGCAGATATGGCTATGGCAGCATAAGTAGGAGGGAGAGGCAGGTGGGAATGCAGGCATGGGGAGTCCCTGAAATGTCAGCACTCCAATCCCCCAAGCATTTGTGAAGCTAGAGTGACAGCACTGTCAATTCAGTTTATCCAAAGCCAATGGCACTGATCCCCACCCAGCTCTACACCTCACACTATAGGTTTAACTGGGAGTGAGAAGCTAGCTAGAGCTAGAACTAGTGTCCCTATAAGCTAAACTAAATAGGTGTGTTTTTAGTCTAGACTTGAATATTGAGAGTGAGCCTGAAACCCGCACATCCGGGGGAAGACCGTTCCACAGCTGAGGAGCTCTGTAGGAGAAAGCTCTGCAGCCTGCCGTAGCTCTTTCTACCCTAGGTACTAACAGATATCCCGCACCTTGAGATCGAAGCAAGCATGGGGGGTTGTATGAGGTCAGCAGATCACTTATAGTTATTCTGGTGCAAGGCCATTCAGTGCTTTATAGGTTAATAGCAGTATTTTATAGTCAATCCGAGACTTAACTGCTAACCAATGAAGGGAAGATAAAACTGGTGTGATGTGATCAAATTTTTTAGTGTTTGTGAGAACTCTGGCTGCTGCATTCTGTACCAGCTGAAGTTTATGTAAGGAACCAGACGGGCAACCAGAAAGGAGGGCATTACAGTAGTCCAGTCTGGAAGTTACGAAGGCATGTATTAATTTTTCTGCATCACGAAGTGAGAGCATCTTACGAAGCTTGGCTATGTTTTGTAGATGATAAAACGCAGTTCTAGTAACAGCTAGGTCAGGGGCGCAACGACATCAGAGAAGTTCTTACAGAAACAACGATAATAACCGGCCATTCCTAAGAACCGTTTTAACTCACGTGTCCAGGGGCTTAACTACTCCATGGCCGACCAATTTTCCTAAATAACTTACGGCCGCCTGTCCGAACTCACATTTCTCCAAGTTGAGGACGAGCGAAGCCTTCTGTAACCGGGTAAAAACTTGTTCCAAGGAACGTATGTGCTTCTCCCATGAATCTGAATAGATGACAACGTCGTCTAGATAGGTTTCACAATTTCTAACATTGCCAAGAACCCGATGCATCAACCTCTGAAAAGTCGCTGGGGCATTACGTAAACCAAAAGACATCACTGTATACTGGAGGAACTTGTCAGGGGTGGCAAAAGCAAAGATCTCAGAGGCACGGGGAGATAGCAGAACTTGCCAGTATCCCTTCAATAGGTCTAACTTAGTCACATATTTAGCAGAGCCAATACGATCCACACAGTCCTCCATACGCGGAAGTGGGTAAGCATCTGGTTTGGTTACGGTGTTAACTTTTCGATAATCCGTACAAAAACGATATGATCTGTCAGGCTTGGGAACCAGTAGGCAAGGCGAACACCAGGGACTGCTACTAGGGACCGCTAGACCTGTGTCAGATAAGTGGTTTCGCGTGCTAGTTGAGACCGTTTCTGAGGGTTAACCCGATACGGGTGCTGCTTAATGGGAGGGTGAGCACCAACATCTATGTCGTGCTCAGCAGCAGGGGTGCGCGAAGGAGTGTCCGAAAATAGGGACTGGAAACGACTCACCAGGGACGAAAGGTCGGCTTGGGCAGACTGGGGCAGATGTTTGAGACGGGTCGAAAGGTTCTGCAGGGCCTCTGAATTAGGAAGGCGAGCACAGGCTAAACAATTCCTACTGAGATGCAAGTCATCAGTCTCTGGTGAATAATTAATGCCAATAGAAGCGGGCGGCTGAGCAGAAACGAGCGAGGGGCGAGGTTCCGAGCGACCGAGGTAGGGTTCTAACATGTTCACATGACACACACGAGTCTTTCTTCTATGGTTTGGGGTTGCCAACACATAATTTGTAGGACTAAGCTTTTCCTGGATCACATAAGGACCAGAAAAACGGGCGCGAAGGGTGGAACCTGGCAGCGGCAGAAGGACGAGTACCTGATCACCAGCTTGAAACGATCGGAGTTTCGCTGACTTATCAAACCGTTTCTTCATCTTATCCTGCGAGGCTCCCAGAGACTTTTAGCTAATTCCCTGATGCTGACATGCGATCACGGAGAGCGCTAACATATTTACACACATCTTGGGAAGGTGGGGATACACAGGGAGACAGCCAGGGAGACAGACTTTTAGAGGGCCTCGCACAGCATGGCCAAACACTAATTCGGCAGGACTAAACCCGGTTGATTCCTGCACAGTATCACGAATCGCAAAAAGGAGGAGAGGTACCCCTTCATCCCACTCCTTTCCTGCATCCAGACAGAACGTACGCAGCATATTTTCAAATGTTTGATGGAACCTCTCCAGTGCCCCCTGACTCTCTGGGTGGTAGGAGCTGGATACGGAGTGACAGACTCCCAATTCACGAATCACCTGGGTGAATATTTTGGACGTGAAATTGGAACCTTGATCTGATTGTACATACCTTGGAAGTCTAGGGAGCAGTTGACGAATGAGGCATCCTCCTGAACTTACGGCACGTAACATTTACGGCAGGTACCCTGACCTTACAACACGTATCTCCCTTACGGCACGTACCCCAAACTTACGGCACATAACAATACCACCACAATGAATTTGAAATTAAACAATCAAGATGTGATGGAAGTATAGATTTTCAGCTTTAATTTAGGGGGTATTAAAATCAAGCTTTCAGAAATTACAACCATTTTTCACAGTATAGTGTGAAGACCCACACAAGCTAGTGTGGAAGTAAATTGGACATTAGTAGGTCCGGGAGGGGAGGCATATTGGGTCTGTTATGTTTTAGGCCTTAGGCAAGAAGAGATTGTTTTGAATACTGTGTGACCTCGCTTTGTGATAGCTGCCTGCAGTTGGCTCCGCAGAAGCTCGGACCTTGTTGAGGTAGACGGCGGAGCAAAGGGGGGGAGAAACCACTTGCAGGAAGAGACTCGAAGCCGCCCCAACTGGTGCACAAAGAGTTATAGCTTAATAAAATAGTTGCAGTAGACGATATATAATATGTTACGCAACTGGAAACGTATAAGTAATCATGTTAATCATACTAATGTTAATCATACTAATCATATGTTAACCATGTATTTGCAGTGATTCAGGGACAATACGTCAATGTGTTAATCATTAATCAATGGAACACCCAAACATTAACAGTGATTCAATGTTATATAATTAATATCTATACACATATCTCAAGTAGAGTCTAGAAGCTGAGGCTGACTCCGGTAAATTGCGTACAATGGGTGAACTTTACCTTGCTACCAAGGTGAACCAATGGAGCAGGAGAATCGTGTTTGTTATACTGTACGTTTCAGCTTAGTTTGTTGATGTTTCATGACCAATCAGGACTTAGAAGTCCTGGGAGTTATGGTTTATCTACTGGTTGCTCTGTGTGCTGGGGATGACTTGGTACCAAGGGCCAGAGTGTGATGGGAGCGCTTTGCTGAAATCGCTGGAATAAAAGAGATTTTCTTTACTCACCAAACTAAGAGGTCCAGACTTTTATTCTAAGTGCCTCTCTGTGTTATCAGAGAGGTTGATTTATAATTTTTCTACCACAGTAGTTATGGCATCACGTTGAAGCAAAAGCACAAAAACAAGCCCTGTGGAGAAGCACCTTGCTGCAGAGGGCTTGAGTCGGGTGTCTGTGTAGCCTGGGGCAGTTCTCAGGATTAAGGCCATGCTCAAGTGCCAACAGTGCAACAGTGAGATGATCACATTGCCAACCAACCTCATCAGTTCAATCCGTGACCTTATAATTATGAGCTTTTGATGATCCACTGGCCCTTTACTGGACCGGGTGTGTTGTCCCCCCCCCCCCCCCCCCCCCACCATGGCAAATCCTCTCAGCAGACCGTGTTTCTGATCTCTGCACTCTGCCAGTGAATTTTTAACTGCACCTTGAGAGTTAAGTAGCCCCCAAAGAGATATAATATCTGGAGAGAATCAAGATTTAAGCACAGCACAAATGATGCATGAGTCTCATGCTCTGAATCAACACCTCCAGGCACATCCTGGCAAAACCCCACAATGGCAAAAGCCAGCTACTGGGTTCATGTGAATAAGTGATGAGCACTGCACTCTCCGGTAACAGCAGGCATGCAGGTGCAGGGGAACCACTTTGTATGACAACTGGGGCATTAATGGGGTATTAGTGGATCCACGCCCGCCCTGCCATCTCTAATGTTCACCTGGGAATATAGCGCCTTTCTGGCTACACATCAGTCCTCTGTAATCTGCCGCATCTCGGGGGGGTTCATTGTCACCCATGTGTCTCTGTTGCAGAGCACGGCTGCTGTTTCTGTAAGGAAATCTCTCCGCGTGAAAGAGAGCAGGCCTCCTTGGGGAGGCTATCTTTAGACGCCTGCGTCATCACCTGTCACTCTGGCGTGCTGCGGCCCTTGATGCCGGTACCAACACCTCCGGGCTGCTTCATATCCACAGGAAAGGATCCTGGCTGTTTCTGAGACATGACATAAACACTGCCACTGGTGTAAGGTGACACGGTGTGACACGGTGTGACATGGTGTGAGTGGGAGAGTCTGAGCTGGTAGGCTGGGGTAGCGCTGACGACTCCATCGTGAAAAGGTGAAAAAACCCCTCCTGTGTGTTCCATACGTCAGAGGCCCACAAAGGCACATTTTTTGGGTTTGTCATCAATCTGATGTGTGTCAGATTCACCAGCAGCCAGAGGTCCTGCAGATTCACATTATAAGGGAAACAAAAAGGTCCATATATCTACACAGCTTATTCATTAACATAATGGCTTTTAGTGATTTATTTTTTACTGTTTATTTATTGTTTACTCATTGGTGCCATAGCTGTCATTATTGCTATTTATGGATGGTGCCATTAGTCAAATGGGTTTTCATTGTATGTACAATCGTACTGGATGGTGACTCCTGAATGAACCGTGTGCAGATCAGCTGCACATGCCAAGTGTGACTGCTCACCCCCAGCATACCCCATGTGTGGCTCGTCATGCAAAGCACACACTAGGTGTGGTTCATCACGCAAAGCACACGCCATGTATAGCTCATCATACACCACACATACTATGTGTGGCTTGTCATGCCCAACGCCTGCCACGTATGGATTGTCACATCCAGCATACGGCACATGTGACTCATCACGCAAAGCATGTACCACATCAAGCTTGTCACACACCGTACATACTTTGCGTGGCTCGTCATGCACATGCATGGCATATGTAGATAATCATCCCCAGCACATGTGGCTCCTCACACACAGCATGGCTTGAACTGCGACTACTCTGACCTCATTGCATTCTTCAACACATTTGTTTTAAAAGGCAGCAATTTAAAAAATACGTGAAATAGACCATTAACTATTCAATGTACAGATACTGTATACCTACCTTGCAATATGTTTTTACAAGTATTATTGAACAGAAGCTATATTTCAAAATTTATCATTTAAAAATGTTTAGCAAAGGAGGCACTAACAATAGTTTGTACTCTGTTGGAGATTTGCATGCATGGATGATCGCTGTCAAATGTTGGTGCACAGCGTCACCTTGTGACAATTTAATCTCATTAGTGCATGTCTTTTAGAAAGGCTGATTAATTTGTGCCCCAAAAAATGGTCATATACACTCACCTAAAGGATTATTAGGAACACCTGTTCAATTTCTCATTAATGCAATTATCTAATCAACCAATCACATGGCAGTTGCTTCAATGCATTTAGGGGTGTGGTCCTGGTCAAGACAATCTCCTGAACTCCAAACTGAATGTCAGAATGGGAAAGAAAGGTGATTTAAGCAATTTTGAGCGTGGCATGGTTGTTGGTGCCAGACGGGCCGGTCTGAGTATTTCACAATCTGCTCAGTTACTGGGATTTTCACGCACAACCATTTCTAGGGTTTACAAAAAATGGTGTGCAAAGGGAAAAACATCCAGTATGCGGCAGTCCTGTGGCCGAAAATGCCTTGTTGATGCTAGAGGTCAGAGGAGAATGGGCCGACTGATTCAAGCTGATAGAAGAGCAACTTTGACTGAAATAACCACTCGTTACAACCGAGGTATGCAGCAAAGCATTTGTGAAGCCACAACACGCACAACCTTGAGGCGGATGGGCTACAACAGCAGAAGACCCCACCGGGTACCACTCATCTCCACTACAAATAGGAAAAAGAGGCTACAATTTGCACAAGCTCACCAAAATTGGACAGTTGAGGACTGGAAAAATGTTGCCTGGTCTGATGAGTCTCGAATTCTGTTGAGACATTCAAATGGTAGAGTCAGAATTTGGCGTAAACAGAATGAGAACATGGATCCATCATGCCTTGTTACCACTGTGCAGGCTGGTGGTGGTGGTGTAATGGTGTGGGGGATGTTTTCTTGGCACACTTTAGGCCCCTTAGTGCCAATTGGGCATAATTTAAATGCCACAGCCTACCTGAGCATTGTTTCTGACCATGTCCATCCCTTTATGACCACCATGTACCCATCCTCTGATGGCTACTTCCAGCAGGATAATGCACCATGTAACAAAGCTCGAATCATTTCAAATTGGTTTCTTGAACATGACAATGAGTTCACTGTACTAAAATGGCCCCCACAGTCACCAGATCTCAACCCAATAGAGCATCTTTGGGATGTGGCGGAACGGGAGCTTCGTACCCTGGATGTGCATCCCACAAATCTCCATCAACTGCAAGATGCTATCCTATCAATATGGGCCAACATTTCTAAAGAATGCTTTCAGCACCTTGTTGAATCAATGCCACGTAGAATTAAGGCAGTTCTGAAGGCGAAAGGGGGTCAAACACCGTATTAGTATGGTGTTCCTAATAATCCTTTAGGTGAGTGCATGTTTTACACTGTGGAAAAAAGATTGTTCAACAGCGAAATCCAGCCGGTGTTTAAGTTCCCCTCATACACTGCGTCACCACCGTGAGGGTGAAGAATGAACCTTGTGCTGGGCTGGTCTGGTCATCTGGAATACCGGGCATATTTCTATATATAGAGATTGCAATTAATGAATAGGTAGATGATTAGTATAGAAATTATGCACTAGAAACATAAATAAATAGATGTTCAATTCAATTTATTTTTATATAGCGCCTTTTCACAACAGAGTTGCCCCAAGTCATTTTAGAGGGGTGTGTTGTGATACATTAGGGGGAAGCGTGTGGCTCAGTGAGCTAAACTGTGTGCTTGTAATCAGAAGGTTACCAGTTCAAACCCAGCCTCTGCAGGTCCAAGGTTGAGCAAGGCCCTTAAGACTTATTTCATGCTCTCTACTTGCCTGTAGACAACATATGGCCAAAACACACCCATTTATATGGGTTTTGTATGTCATCACAGCTATAGTTCACTTATGTGGTTCAAGGCCAGGTCTCTCCCGGCACTAAAAAGAACTGGTTGGCAGAATGATTTCACTGTTGGGCCCTTAAACCTAATTGCTTCATTATCTTGCTGACCCTGCTTCCTCAGTTGTACATTGCTTTGGTTAAAAGTTTCTAATAATTAAATGTAAAATAAATACCACCCACAGTAGAGCCTAGGGTTGCCACATTCAATCTGAATAAAATCACCCTAAGAAGATCACAGTCGGCAGTTGACCCCTGTCCTTATAGGGAGAGGGGATGGAGATTGTCCAGGATTACGAGTATCTGGGTGTCCACCAGATAGCAAGCTGGGCTGGTCTAAGCACTGCACATCCTTCTAAAGGAAAGGCCAGAGCAGGTTGTATTTCGTGTAGAAGCTCAGCTTCTTCAGAGTCTGTAACACCACGCTGTGGATGTGCTATGAGTCTTTGGTAGCCGGTGACTTCTGTGCTGTTGTATGCTGGGGCAGCAGTGAGAAGGTGGCAGCTGCTAGTGGAGGAGTTGGACAATGTGGACACTGTCAAAGAGGAGAGACTGTCCAGCCAGATCAAAGACAATGATGTTCACCCGCTTCACAGTGTGGTGGCTGGATGCTATGGACACTGAGGTGGAGAGGAGAACACTGTTCAGCCAAATTATGGCCAGTGCCGCTCAACTGCTTCAGTGTGGTGACTGGAGAGAAGAGCATATTCAGTCACAGATTGCTCAGTATAAAATACACCAAATGCCACCCATCCCATATGTGCAGTAATACCTTATCACTGTGTCCGGACGGTGCCTGGGGTGGACACCATCTGAGCTAGAGTTCCGGTTCAGTCCCATGGAGAGCTGACATCGTGCATGGGACTTGCAAAATGTAACATTGTGGACACAGCCTTCAATCTGCCACCCTACACAGGCCGGACTGGAGATCTGACTCACTCATGGACTTTGGCTTGACCTTAATCACAGTATGGTTGCAGCCAGTTGACCTTGGACCCCCAGAGGATTTTTTTTTCTCCCTACTTGGGAGTTTTTGGTTCCTCTCCTCTGGCTTTATTTAATTTCTTTATTTGTCCTTTTCCCTGTTTTTGTCTTACTCTCTCTTAATGATGTTGTAATAATAATTGACACTTTATTGATCCCAGTGGGGAAATTGTCTTTATGCCTCCTTCAACTTGCTCTTTGCAGTGTAAGCTGTCCATGCAGGGCAGCCACCTGTTAGGGCACCCAGGGGTTAATGGCGAATGGTGAGCTGTCTGCTGCCCCCTACAGGCCAAACAAGCTACCGCCTTTGTCCTTTATTTCACAAGCATGGAAGTCTGGCCTCATTCTCCATATAGATTAATTTGTCATAGACAGACACTCTTTCCTAATTTTAAAAACCATATATTACCAAAGTCTTCTTATTATTAAGATACAGAAAGAGAAAGAAGAATCTGTTTTTTATGGCAAGTAATCAAATACTCCGTTGGATTCCGTGTAAATCCACACACTCTATAAATAATACCGCATACAATACTCTGACAAACTGTGGATTATATTGAGTCATATCCATAGCAAATTTAATGTGAATTTTCGCCTCATTTAGTTTGACCTCAGTACAGTATCTGCCTTGTTCTGTTTTCTGTTATAAACACGTGTTACAAGTTTATCCATAGAAGACAAATAACGCTCACGTTGTGATGGTGCAGAGCTATCTGCTTGCTGTCACCCATCTCTGCAGAATAACACGTGTGCACAGGCACCACTGTATGCAAGCCATGCTACTCAAATGTGCCGAGGTACTAAATTAAAATGTTTCAAGTTTTATTGTCACATATTTTTCCAAGCAAGAAAATACATGGCAACAGATGGACAGAAGCAAATATGCTTCTAGTTTGCCACAGAAGGCATTGTATCAAAGCTGTATCAAACTATCTATCTAATGGTGTAAATTTGGGTTGAACAACCCCCCAATGTACGCCCAGCCCATATGTATATCATACTTTATTCATGTAGGTAGGGATACAATGCCACTCCAAGCTGCTTGCACGCAGTTGAATGTCACTGAAAATAACACAGAATGTCTGTTATTTCTATTTGCCTTACCTGCTCGTCGCTTTGGACAAAAGCGTGCGCTAAATAAAATGTAAATGAAAATATAAATGCAAATACTCAATGACAGTGCGCAGCCTCGCAGCGGTGCGGGGGGCGGCTTTGTATCTGCTATTGCTAAGCAACTAAACTAAACGGTTGATAGAAGTAAGACGGCCTTCGAACTACGCCCGCTATGATTGGACGGCAGCATGATTCTGGCCAATAATTGAAGGTTTTGTTGGATGTGGAAGTTGAGTATTCCCGTTTGAAAAATATGTCAGCTAAAAGAAGCATTGGGAATGCAGAGGTAAACAACATTTGCGACGATAATTTGGGCTGTTAGCGGTAATTTGGGGACATGATCATTTAATTGTTTTTGTCGCGTAAAAAGCAATGCTGTTGAACAGCTGGTTAACTACAAATCTAATCTCTTTGGTGTGAAATTGCAGGCGGCTACCGGCTCTGCTCGTTGCACAGTTGTGAAAATATAAAATATTATTTTTTAATGACAGATAACGCGGAGAAATAAGCAGTCGCTGTCGGGAGGGTGTTGTACAGTGCGAAGATGTGGATAAAGTAAATTAAAGCGGTTGAAGAGCATTCGAAAGAAACACAGGGCAAGTTATCGTAACACTTGAGGTACGAAATGGTAGAATAAGTGTTTTTTTTAACGTTTCAGTACCTAAAGAGGAGAATCCCACAGAACCCCAGATATCAGCATGTGAAATCAAGGCTCGACACAGGTATTTTTATTCTCTGTTCTAATGTCTACACGGTGAACTTTCAGATGTCTTAGGGACAGGAGAGCACAAAGTACTCTTTGATTGGAAATCCTTTCAGAATGGGGGCTGATTACATCTGTGCCTGTTTGTCTAGTAGTGTATGGGAGATGTATCTGTCTTTTAATCCATCTCTTCATTTCTCAGGCTGCAGCCTGACAAAGTACCTGGACAGGCTGGAGGAGATGAAACGGAGTAAGCTGATCTTCTTGTGTGAAACCTCGCTTGGGACGTGTAATCACACCTCCTTCAATGCGGCATTTAATTTGCATTGCAGATGGACACCTTTTCATGTTTGACAGGCAGGTTTTGGGTACCAAGCGCTGTGAGGGTCATTGTCACAGTGCTCGTCTAAAGCTCAATGGAGGAGGTTTCTGCTGATGGTCTCTTGGCCAAATTATCTGGCTCTGTGAGGGAGCTCTTTGTTCAAACACTTTGTCTGTTATGGGTTGTTCTGATTTCTCAGGGATAGCAAACACTGATTCCTTCATGGGGAACAGCGGTTGCTTTGTTACTTATACTCAATTTCCTGTCAGCCTTGGAAATGGGACATACTGGATCACATGAAGCTGGGTGTTTTGTTTCTGTAACATTCAGACTGTGGGCATTAAAAGAGAGTTAGGGGTGTCTTCAGCAGGCAGTCGGGTGGGACAGGTGGTTCATGAGAGCGGTTCCGTTGTGGAGGTGGCCTCGGCGAGCGTGCAGATGGGGACGTTTCTTGCACGTCCTTCATACGCAGTATAAAAATCTGCACCGGGATGAATCTCATTAACGAGTGGGAAGATGTAGGTGATGGTGCAAGTGATGAGTGCCAGGGTCCAGGTGAGATCTTCTGTTGAAATATCTTTGGAAAAGAGTTTAGAGTATTAAGGTACTTTTCAATTGTTCTGTTAAGTCTTACTAAATGCAGATTGTTTTGTTTGGCTTCTAGATTACAGATATAGAAGAGGTGAGCTCTTTAGAAGACTCAAGGTTTCCACCTTTGCTCAGCTGGTGAGCAGACACCCTGACTTGATGTACCTGCAGCTTTCTGGTTTTCAGACACCTGTTTTTTATGTGTATTTTTTTGTTCTTCTCCAGGTCATTCAGGTTGCCTCAGTGTCAGATGATGTCCTGATTAATGGAGAAACACAGAATCTAAATGGTACTATTTTCACTACTATTTATAAACTAATTATGTATATTTGTTAGCAGTGTTGCTCAGTGTATGCCCGTAGAAGCAGAAGTTCATTAACATGCCTTAAGGTTGCAGTGCTCCAGTTGTAGAGTCCTATTAGAGTAATGCAGCAGCGTAAGCCCTGCCTCCATCTGCAGACATCCCCACTGTATCGCCCGAAGCACACGGGGACCATCTTCCCGAGGATCATCTTTCCGAGGACCCTTACAGCTGTCTGCCGACGACGCCTGTGCAGTTTGACGATAACAGTGTTAATGTGGATGTGGGACTCTCCCCTCGGTCCACGCTACAAAGGTAGCATCAGTAAGCCGCTCGCTGCCTCTTCTGTGACCCGTAACCTGATCCCTCCGTGTCTGTCTGCACATGCCCACACAGTTTTCCCAGCAGCCCTTGCTTTGTGGCTGCATAATGACTCTGCATTCATTGAGCTCTCCCTGGCGCAGCCCCGTCCCTGTGTTTGGCTGTAACCATAGCCTCCTCAGCGGACCTGTGACTTATTTGCTCTTTTTCACCCGGGGATGACCCTGGATTGGCTCACTGAGAGATGCGTTTTCATTTACAGCGTCATCAGCGGCGTGGGTGAACTGGACCTGGATGGAGAGAGATGTGTGAAACTTACGGCAGTGTGCGGCCCCCAGAATTGGGAGTCACCCTACCCAGACTGTCCCTACTTGCTGCTGGACGTGCGCGACAGGGATGAGTACGACCAGTGCCACGTGATCAGCGGTGAGCTGCAGGTTGTTCGGCCCAGCGGGGGCCATGGTCCCGGCCTGCGATGCCATTCTCACACGTGTGCCTCTCCCATTCGGCAGCTCACAGCTACCCCGTGGCCACTCTGTCGCGGACCATGAACCCCTACACCAAAGAGGTGCTGGACTACGTATCCACACGTGTGCATGATCCCTAAGCATCTGCAGCAGTTTGTGTCTTGTTAAGTGTGTTTTCTGTTTAAATTGTCTGAAATGGTCTCGTTCCCATGTGATGACTTTACCACGTGTGATATTTGGGAGCAGCGTGTGGCTCAGTGGGTTAAGCCTCTGTGCCTGTGATTACACACAGCACGTGGCCACCGGTTCGAACCCGGCCTCGCCATGTCTGCCTGTCCTTGAGCAAGAACCCTTAACACCCAGCTCCCTGAATGCCACAACAAGTGGCTGATCTTTGCAGACAGCTTGCTGCAGAGAGTAAGTTGGGGGAGACGTACAGAGTGTTTCCCTGCTGGGATCAGTTAAGTATCAATTACGATTATTTACCCACGAATAGTATTAAGCCTTAACTGAGCACTGCAGAAAAACGCTCCTGGTAAGATTATTATTCTGTACGATGAGGATGAGAGAATCGCCTCCCAGGCTGCGACTACTATGTGCGAACGAGGCTTCGAGAACCTCTTCATGCTCTCTGGAGGTGAGCTCTCTTTGACCCTCATGCCTGGCATGGGTCAGTTATTGCTGAAGGTTATTCAGATGCTTTCTCCCAGTCGGACACAACAAAGGCAGCACTGACACTGCAGGTTCAGCAGTCTGCCTTTGGCTTGTAGGGCTGAAGGTGCTCGCTCAGAAGTTTCCGGAAGGCATGACCACAGGCACCATCCCGGCCCGTTGCCTGCTCTCTCCCTCAAATGCTGGACGGCCACGGCACTGTAGCTCCCAGCCTGTGGAGAAGGCGTCCCACCCCGCAGAGAAAAAATGGCGTTTTACCCATGAAGATCTGAGCAAAATCCAGATCCACCTGGAGGAGATGCTGATATCGACAGACAACAGCAGTGAGTAGCCTGGGAATCAGCTAAACATACCATCTGTGAAGACATTAGTTGTAGCTGTGCCTTTGAGACCCATGAAACGGTGTCGGGCTGCACAGCTCATATGATTTATCTTGGTAACAGGGCTGTGACCCCTCTACTCCACTTAATTTTCACCCAAGGCCCTTTTATGTCTTTGGTAGAGCAGTTGTGTGTCTGTGTTTCTGTGCGTCTGCCCATTCACACACACATGTCTTCCAGGTCGGCTCAGTCGAATGTCTGTCTCCCGTGCTGAGTCCCAAACTTCTAGCGCAAGATTCCGGAAAACTCCCTCAGTGGCGGGTTCAGAAAGCGCCAGGTCACAGAGCAGCAGGCCCTGGAAATAACGTTCCCAAACAAAGCCGTCCTTTCCCAGGAACTATTCAGTTCTGTACTGACTTACAGGTTTTGTTTTCACACCTCATCTGTGCTTTTCTGTTTTTCAGGTTTGCTTTATCCCTTCAGTTTGATCATGCTTGACATTTGCTGAAGTGTCTGTTTTTGTTGATCATATATAACAGGTTTGTGTTTATACCATGCATCAGACTAGCAAAGGTGTAAACATATTACAACAATGTTGATACGTTATCTAATAAAACATTGGTCCTTTAGCCTTACAAACCTGCATTTATATTTGTAACTGGTTTACATGTAGCTATTTAATGATTCTCTTTACTGAATATTTGTTCTTAGTGTTTTGCTTGATTGGATTAGTCCTTAACCTTTGGTTAAAATAATAATAATTCTCAGCATACAGACTGTTTACACTTCTGGCATTTATTAATGATTATGGCATTAAATCACAATGTAACTTTTCTTTGTCCACAAGAAGGTTAAAATTATAGCTCTATTTTGCTGTGTGAAACAATGGTCTGCCTGCTTCAAAAGAAGCAAACTTACCTTTAAAAACATGTTTTTACAGAAAAGTTCTGCTCCCAAGATTGTGCTTAAATAAAATGCATTTTTAATGGTTTAAAGGAAAGGACAGCACCTTCTGTATATTGTAATCAAATGTGGTGTTTTTATTTGTCATTCTTGCAAAGGTGGATTTGTTCATTTAGGAATGTAGTATGACTACGCATCAATGCCCATTGAGCAGATGCTGGTGTGATGGGGTTACAGTTCAGTACATGTTGTCCTTGGCTTGCTGCATAATGACCATCAGAGCTATCCAGGTCTCCTCTGCTGTCGGAATGATCTGATTGGCTGGCAGAAGGAAGCCATAACGCCCAGTGTCACGCAGCTCGAAGGTGTACGAGTACTTGATGCCCTGCTTGTAGGTCCAGTCAATGGTGCCACCGCTGGCTTGGTCTGAGAGAGACATTGAACAGATGAAGAACAGCTGCCAGCATTTGGCAAAAGTGTAAGAGAACCAACATGAAAAAGGTTACTTACAGATGGTGTTGATGATGCTCCCGTATCTGTATGACGTTCCGTAGAGAGATGCCAGCTTAGTAATGGCTTTCTTTGCGAGTTCATGCTATAAAGAAACATGTTTCAGGAAAACTTTAAATGTCCTTTAAATATATGTGTAAACCAAGAGAGAACTTAAAACCACATCAGAGTGTTTCTGAAAAGTCATTACCCAATTCATACCTAAGAGTTACTATAAGTAAAATAAGCATTGTAAGCACCATGCAGACCTACTAACATTACAGGTTAGAGTTAGTGTTGAGGATAAACTCTGGCTGACTCACCAGCTCAAGCTGGTCAGGCACTGGGGTCCGGGTGTATCCATAGGGATACATCAGCATCTGTGAGTAGCTGTGGATGGACACAAAGGCTTTCAGATTCTGGTGTGAGTTCACAAAGTCTACAATATGCTTGACCTCAGGCTCTGAGTTGGCCTTGGGTCCGTGGTACGTTTCGGAGCATGGGTTAGCACTTGCACCGGCACCTGTGCAGGGGAACACAGAACCAGAATGTGTTTAGCCTCTCATTTGCAGATTTGCTGTAGTACACCATTATTGGAATATACTGCATACCTCCAAATCCAGCATCCCAGTTTCTGTTGGGGTCGACCCCAACACAAGTAGATCCAGGGCTGGGCTTTCTGGTCTTGCGCCACATACGGTTCTATAAACACACATTGCATATTACATGTAAAACCAAAATTCTTCGCCACAGCTAAGTGATTGTGTTAGTGGGCACCCCTTTGGTGGACCTACAGTGGTGTGGGTGTAGTAGAAGCCGTCGGGGTTGGTGACGATCTCCAAGAAGATGTCCATCTCATTGAGGATTGCAGTGAGGGTGGCGTCATGCCCATAGTCACTCACAATCTGTTCATAGAACAACAGCATTTATTGAACTATGTTATTTTTGTAGCTACTTGTAGTAACTTGCATGTGGTTCCTTGTAATGTCTTCGATAGCTATAGCTGAATATGTAAAGCATTGGGCTTTTCATCTATGGGGCCAGGGCTCGTGTTCAGGTGTAATATTTTCAAGAACTTCTCCCTCAGATCTCTAAAGTGGTTCTTAATACTTATATGTTGTACTGACAGTCAATCATTTTAAGTCACAAAAGTCATCTTCTAATTAGATTATGATACAGGGATGCAGAGGCAATGCCTAGAGCCTGCCGCTCTACTTCAGGACAGATGTGTACATGTTTATGTACTATGCCACTATCATCTTCAAAATATCGAAAATGAGTATTGCGTAACTATCTGAGAAAGAGGCCATGCAGTGATATAACAACTGGCTGTGACTGAGTGAGATCAGTACTGAGGGGATGCTCACCTTCTTAGCGAACCAGGTTCCGCTGGCCTGGGTGACCCATTCCCTGGAATGGATACCGGTGTCGATCCAGATGCCAGGGCGATTTGATCCACCGGTGCTAAACTACAGGTGAGAGTGGAGATTTCACAAATTACCAGTAAGATGTGACTGGATGCAAAGGTGAGTTCATTACGCTAAGCTTTGGCTCATCTCACTGACTGCAGATACACATTTAAGCTCCACTCCCTCCCGGATGATGATGTACCTTCAGCACATACAGCGGACGATTCTCATAGCTGTTTCCGATCTGCAGCTTGCTCACCAATGTGGGATTTTCAGCCACCAGCATGTCCATGAAAGCATAGATCTGAACACATGAGAAAAGTATATTAAAGGAGGATTGATCTCTCCTGCTATTGGATCAAATGGCCAGTTCACACAGGGCTTTGGGTCTCTGACCTCACTTAGGGTGTGGTACATGGCATAGTCATAATTGTCTGTGCTTCTCGGCTCTGTGAAATGAGGGCTTTGCATCTCACGTTGTTCTTCATCCAGGATAACCTTCACAACAAAAGTTTTAAGTAATTTTGTCATTACAATGTATGCAGGGAAAAGAACTTCCATGTTTCATTTCTCCTCCTTTTCCAAAGCTGCTGTGTTAGCATCTTTCCTGTACCTGTAGGTCCTTGATCATGATGGAATATTGGATGTTATGGAATTCCAGGAAGGCCTTGACCATCGGAATGCTGTGGAAAGGAACATGAATATCCACAGGGAGGGCAGGCTGGCTCGCTTCTCTCCAAACATCCAACTAGAAGTAAAAAGGCTGTTTTAAACTCATTTGCTTTCCATGATTAGCTATTTACACTGCATCACTGTACTACACTAGCGGTCTGCAGATTAGCTATTTACACTGCAGTACTGTACTGCACTGCACAAGCGGTCTGCTGGAGCAGTTATGACGTTAATGCTGTGGTGTTTTTTCATGATCTGCTTCTTGTCCACAATGTAGTATAAGTATGTTTAATTTAATAAATGTATTTCAACAAAGCACTGCACAGCCACCTTTCTTAACCACAGCAGTATTTTTAAATGCTGTTGTTTCTTAACTGGTGTGTTGAGGGGAATGTAAATCTGGAGTATGAGTTAGGGAGATATATGCTGCCATGTGAGTTCTGCCGCACCTCCAGATCCTCCATCTGAGTCAAGTCCTGCAGCAGCGAGATCTGCACCTCATCCTTGGCCAGTATTCTCAGTACCTGATCACTGGAGAAAAAGCACTGGGTTATGAAAGAAAAAAAATGTGTGTGTGTATGTATGACCTTTGCTCTTAAGTATTTTAAAATGGTATTTATTCCATTCCACCATATATTTTATTAGTGTTATTTGTGTGATGCATAGACTGAGAGCCGACTACCTCATCTCATTGTGCATGTGCACAATGATAATAAAGTTGACTTCTCTATGTTTACTGGGTTGCTTCTCAGTACATTCAAGGCAACTTGTTAAAAAGTAATTCACAGTTATTTGCACTTTAGTCAGATGGTTCCCATTAATTATGAGCAGTAATAAAGGAATCGTTTGATCACTTACCCATCAAAAGTCTTTAGGCCAAAAATGGCCACGAACAGGCTGGTTAGCAGAAACAGTCTCATGATGGGTGCTGGGCTCCGTCCGGCTCTCAGGAATGTTTATAAGCATGCGTGTCCTTGGCATTACCCTGCCACCTCATCCCTATCTGTCCTTGCCAAACACACGCCAGCTGCTGCAGTTCCCACATCAGTCCCTACAAGGTTTTAAGGTTGCAACATCAGATTCACACCTGCTATTTCAGGCTAATTTTCCATGCAGCGTGAATAAAACTATTTTTTTCTATAATTTTAAGTTCTTTACATATATAAGAAATATATGAAAGGATAAAGATTTTTTACTGTTTTCATTAAGTACACCTTCATAATACATTCACAGAACTTTAGTAAGCAGCATGCATTAATAGACATTATGCGATCGTACGATTGTAAAGTCTGTTGGGCCTTGTTTATTGAAAGTGTTTTGAATTTTTTTTAAGACATGTTAACGTTTTGTCCTGACAGGTAGGAGGGACAATCCAAGGGCAGCCTATGGGTACACTAGGAAAGTTTATTTGTGAACAGCAATACAAAGAACACCGGAAACACATGAGGCCACAATGGATCCAAAGCATGGAGGTCAAGGGTTAACCTAAGACCAGGACTAAGGTGGAGGGCAACAAGGCAGCAGGAGCCCTACCTGACACAGACAATGACCAAACCTAACATAAATGGGCCCTTATATACGAGGGAGACGAGGACTAAACAAGGGACATTTGTGAGTAACTGAGAGACAAAAGGAGACCGGAACACAACAAGCAGGGACACAACAGAGCAGACAGAGACCTTGCAATACACAGGTCTGGGTGTGTAGGATTCCTGAAGGCGTATGGAGCAGCTTCCGAAAGTCAGATGAATCCAGTCAATAATAAACAAAATATAAGTCAATTTTTGACTGGCTGTTATGGTTTAAGGCTCATTGATCCCACCTATTTGCTGGTTGGTGCGTAATGTACATAAATGGCGAAGGGTATATATGTCTATGTTTATTTTTGTTTGTTAAGAACAGCCCTATAATTTATCAGTTATGTTAGGTTAATGTAATCTGATGGTACGCATTATTAGTTGTTTAATGATACAAGAATCTTGATTGTTTAATTGATTCATAATCAATTCTGGTTTCAAACTGAGGAAATTGGGTGATCCCATTATGAAAGTCAAGGATGGGGGGTTGCTGGAAATATGCAAGCAACACAGCAACACACTGTCTGAGTCAGTCACACCACCATGTGACATTGCAAAATTATTATATGGAAATCTTTATTTTTAGAAAAAAATTCTCTTAAAAGCTTTGTGAACATGTGAACTTTGTGTAGATCAGTGGAGGAAACATCTCTATCCACACAGCTGGTTATTCTAAGGTTCCAAAGGTGGTTAACAGCTATCCAGGTATCACTCTATGTAGCTATTAATCTGTGTATTATTATTATTAATAATAATAATAAATCTTCTAACCACTTATCCTGTCTGTACTGTATTGTTCCCTGTGTCTTACCCTGTGTGCTTATTTGAATCTGCATGTGTATTTGTGAGAAACTAAATCCGACATATTGATGTGTGGATCTTGCCAGGAATTTCAAGACCTATACAGACGCTCCTCTACTTACGAACGAGATATGTTCCGAACAGCCGTTCGTAACTTGAAATGTTCGTAAATCGTTATACAACATTTTAAGGGTTTACACAAGTACAAAGAACTAGGATGCTGGGAGTCCGCACGCTACGCTGCTGCGCGGCGGGAGTAGCGGCCAGAAGCTGTACTAGGCGGGATTGGTGCATAGAAAACAAATGTTATGTTGCGGACAGGAAATGGGAGCCCAAGGAACACAATTTGGACTTACAGTCCTCTTTGTTCGTATGTATGAAAGATCGTAAGTTGAAAGTTCATAAGTAGAGGAGCGTCTGTATTTCCCAAAAACACATAAACAATGTAAAATATAGAAGAACCTTACAACTGCTATTACACCGTGATAGGAAGCAGGTGGACTAACAACATTCATCTGTGTGTATGGTTTTATCACAGTGATCAACAGTGCCTCAATTCTGGGAGGGCTATGTGTCTCTGTGGGTTATGTGCCCATGGTCTGAAGGGTGCCAGTTTAAATCCTTTGCTTGGCAAAGTAGCAACATCTTGGGGCCTTAACCCCCTGAAAAATGCTCCTGGGCTGCTGTATGGACAGCTGACCCTGTGCTCAGACCCCAAGCTTCACTCTCACCTCTATAAATGGGTATGTCTTAAGAAGGAGACACCGGATATGTGGTAACCAGCGCATGGGAATGAGTCTGTACTCATATGTGTACAAATGGCAAATAAAGCAACTTTTCAAGTGTATTTTGTGATGAAGTTGCTTTACTTCAGCAATAAGAAGTTTAGCGTTTCTCTTAATAGGGGTGATCTCGCACATGCTCCATGATGGTGAGCAAGGCCAGCCAGGTTTCCTGTGCAGTGGGGATGATCTGACTGGCTGGCAGGAGGAAACCATAATGACCAGTGTCACGCAGCTCAAAGGTGTAGGAGTACTTCAGGCCGTTCAGGTAGCCCCAGTCTGCCATCGTGCCGCTGGCTGGATCTGTACCAGGTTGGTTGTAGTAAATGCCATGTTTACCATAAAGCTTAAATACCTGCTGGCAAATATTTCCTGAACATTGGCATGAAACTGAATGCAAACCATGAAAGCTCTTTTTGAGTTCTCCATTATGTCAAATTATTATCACAGTCTAAACCCTTCTACATCCCATTTATGTAAGAGGATAGAGATACTTCAGCCATACATATCGTGGAGATCATGCTTCCATAGTTGTACTTGGTCCCGTAAAAGGGCATCCACTGCCCGTTTGGCTAGAAGATGCTGCAATTCAAAAGAGAATGATCCAGTCAGCTTTCATGGATGGGACGCTTCTCGTACGACTCGCCAATGGTCATTTTGGAGAGCAGCTCGGGATTCTCAGCCACCAGACTGTCCATCCAGTCATAAATCTGTCAGACATGGATAGAAATAGATGAAGAATTCCAAGGTGGACTTTCAGGCCAAGAAATGCAGTGGAAACACTACAGTACAGAGGAAATGAACCCGCTGTCATGCCCTCATTGCACAGACCAAGATGGTGGCGCGAGTGCATTTCCAGGCTCAGACCAGTTTGACAAAATTAGTGTCTCATTTGCAGTTTTTCTGCCAGACCCAATTGTGCAGATTAATCATATAAACAACATTTAAACTTAAATGAAATATTACTCAACATCAGACTATATAGCAGTCCCCCTTATCCGCAGAGGATGTGTTTCAAGACCCTCCAGCGGATGCCTGAAACTGATCTAAAAAAAATTAAGACTTAGTAAACTTAAATTTAAGACTTTGTAAGACTTTCAATTTGAATTGGAGATATTAAGACTTTTTAGTGCCCCACAGACACATATGCACAGTGCAGTACAGTCATGTTCAGTAACGACAACTGTGTGCTTGTGTTGATGCTCTCAGTCAGTTTAATGCAGCTTCTGTCGGCACTGATCTGTAAACGGCTTTAGGTAAAGATGTCAATGAAATGAATAAATGTGAATGGGTGAACACTGTGACCACCCTGAAGAAGAAAGCATCGCATATCTTACCTGCTCTAGCGTGTGGTAGGAGCCATAATCAAAGGCGCCTGTTTCATGCTCTCTCTCAGAGGATTGAGCCACTGCTTCCATCTCCTCGTCCAGGCGAGCCTTTGGAATGACACATGGACGTGGCTGACTTAGCTTTGCCCACAGCAGGGGATGCAGGCCTCAGCCCTTACTGATGCACAGCTACCACAGGCTGCAGCATCTGTTCTATACTCTCTCCAGGGCACTGCTTTGCTGCTCAGAATCTAAATAATGTGCAACATAAAGCCTCTTTGTAACACATGATGCTGTTCTTTAAGCACTTTGCTGTTCCATACTCTCTCTAGGGCGCTGCTTTGCTGCTCAGAATCTAAATAATGTGCAACATAAAGCCTCTTTGTGTAACACAGGATGCTGTTCTTTGTTAAGCACTCTGCTGTTCTATACTCTCTCCAGTGTTTTAAGGACTTTTGAAGGCACCATATAAAATACACTGAAGTGAACACAGATAGATGTTAATTTAAATGCAAATGTGTGTAGTATGTGCAGTGACTTCATTTTCTGCATGTAAGAGATGTGCATTAATACTTTATTAAAAACACAAAGCAGTGAAGAAACAGAGCAAAGTGATGAACTTAATATAGAAAAATAACCAAAAAAAAATATGCGGTTTCTCCAGACTGTGGGGGGCCTGCATGGCAAAGCCCCACGATGGGTCGGCAGTATTTAATTAAAAATACATTGGAATGGCCAATAACATTGAGTCATTGAACAGCACCCCACATCCCCCGCGCGCTGATATGACAACAAAATATAATGCATTTTAATCTTTATATGCCAACTCTACTTCAGTTGCGGTTTACAGATTAAAATGCAAGGTATTTTCTAGTCATAGCAGCGCAAATGCACATAAAATAAGTATGCATTTGTTTTTTTTTTGTTTTTTTACAATAGATTGGGGCACGTATCGTTTTTAAAACCGTACCAATTATGTCCATCCTTCATTATAACCCACGTTTACGTGCACTGAAAAACTTCTTGTTTGGTATGCAAAGGTAAGAAAATAACAGCTGTGTGTGTGTGTTTTTAAAACTGCATCAGGAACACGGTCCAGAAGGCTGAACTCCAGCTTTGCATCGGGAGCAGGAGAAAAGTAGCAGGTGTGGGACATATTCACGCAATGGCAAGCAGGATCGGATGGTCAGAATTAAACTTGTGAGATAAATTAATGTTATTATATTCCATAAAACTCCATTAAAGTTTTCACTCCAAGTGAAAAATTTCTACACATCAATACATCTGCACATGTTCTGCAGAAAAAAAGGGTAAAAATTTGTACCTTTGCTTGTCACTGGGGCAGTACCCTTGTAATTGTACCTTATTGGACTTCATCAAAACCCATTTCTGAGTCCTTAAAAGGTACAACTACCTACAGCTAAGGGTACAATTGGCTTGAGGGTTCAGCCTCAGTGAAAAGCAGAGCCTTGAGGGTTCAGCCCCAGTGAAAAGCAGAGCCTTGAGGGTTCAGCCCCAGTGAAAAGCAGAGCCTTGAGGGTTCAGCCCCAGTGAAAAGCAGAGCCTTGAGGGTTCAGCCCCAGTGAAAAGCAGAGCCTTGAGGGTTCAGCCCCAGTGAAAAGCAGAGCCTTGAGGGTTCAGCCCCAGTGAAAAGCAGAGCCTTGAGGGTTCAGCCCCAGTGAAAAGCAGAGCCTTGAGGGTTCAGCCCCAGTGAAAAGCAGAGCCGTGAGGGTTCAGCCCCAGTGAAAAGCTGAGCAGCATTTATGGCAAAGGCACTGCTTCAGAGGACAGAGGTGTCATGCAGGTTAAGTGCAGGACATATATGCTGCTACCTTCATGTCCTGCTGTAATTCATCACACTGCCTGCGGAGAGATGCAGCCTGCGCCTCATTTTCAGCAGTGATCCGCAACACCTGGTCACTGAACAGTGAACACAAAACAACACTGAAAACACCACCTCTGTTTCATGATCCCTCGTCTGTAACTCTAACCAGATGAACAGCTTAAACTACGGATGCAACGGTTCAAAAATCTCTGTTTAAGAGACGCTATTTTGATTCAGTATGTATTGAAAAAAATTCAATTTCAAATACATTTTCTAAATTGATTTTCTTTGAAGTACCAAGTTGAATAACAAAGGGTAACAGATAAGCTAGTAAGACAGGAGTGTGCATTAAGTGTGATAGTAACACCAAAAAAAAAAAAAAAAGATGCATTCTGTAAGCTCCCGGATGCTGGGGTCAGGGGTACAGCAACACGGTCAGTCGGACTATGGCTGTAGGTCCATTGCTATAAAGCGTCCCAGTGCTTTTGGTATAGTTTTGAGTCTCTCACAGTTGAAGCAGCTGTTTAAAAGCGGCTGCCAGAGTGAGCCGTTTCTGTTAACCGGCCGGCTCTCCTCTTTTGGCTACAGCATCTACTGCCACACCAGGGTGATTTTGGCCTATTCAGCGTTACTGCAGACAGCAAGATATCGCATTACAACTACATGGCGCATGCGCAAAGTCCAACCCATTTAAGCATAAGGATACGCCGAATTCATACAGATAACTAACTTTTGGGCGTCACAATACACCTCTCATTATTAGGTAGGGTCATGCGATATGACGATATGTATCGGATGACTCAATAAAAACGTCTATCGTTTCGTTTTATACTCTAGTTTATTTCGTGGTGTCGCAAAATACAGTTTACGGTAACATTTTTCATCATTTGGATGAGTTTTAATTGGTCTTAATTATTGTAATGTTTTGAGTTATGTCAAATCATGTCTACAAAAACAGAACGATTTTTACACGTGAGACGTGTTTTGCACATGTGTGGATCACGTCATATTTTTGACTTCTCTCGTGGGGGACCACAGAAAGTTCACCTGGTTTTTTGCAGCCAGGTTAGTTGGTCTGAAAAACTGTTTAAAGCAGAGATCACAATGAGTAAAAAGCGGTGTGCATCTCTTCCTCATAAAACGAACTGAAACGGATCTAGGTAAATGGGCTACTATACGACATTTTAATACAGAACTATCTGGTGCAATTCAATGCGATCTGGTATCTTTATTTTCCATTATAATTTAAAATAACCCAATTCTATAAAAGTTGCATTGCCTACTTTCATAAATGTGGAATCCCAAGTATTTTTGTTACTTAATTTATGGCACAGAAAAAAGGACAAATGTATCATTTCATAACTACATATCACTGTGTTTATTACCTTTTCCAAGAAATATATATAAAAGAAAACATTTTATCCCTATAAACTGAAATCCCACATACACACACCCAGATTCCTCACTTTGGCAATCAGGGGAAATAAATAAAATAAAATGATAAACACAGAAGTCTCCATTGCAATTCATGAACTTTGCAAAGCACCCCCCCGCAACACTGAAACCAGAAAATGCAGCTGTGTGTGTCTGATGGGAGAGCAATGAGCATCCTGTTGGGGTACATTAATACTAATAATGATAATAATAACAGTAACATAAGTGCAACATTTGCACTGAAAACAGGATACAATGAAGCGGCAGACTGCAAGAAGCAGTATCGTACAAATTTACTTTTTAAAAAGTGCTGTCTCAAGTGAAAGGACAAATTTGTCATACTACTTAATAGCTGTTCTACAGACCTTGCAAATCCCCAGACTTTTGTCGATGTAAAACATCTTTAACATTAACCCCAGTTTCCGATTGCTATAGGTGAAATTTTACACCACTAACAATTACTAATCAGAACCGTCATAAGAGTGGTTCGATCGACTACGTGCGCCATAAGCGAACAGTTCGGCTTTTTCGGAGAACTGTCCCATCCATATTTTAAAGTCTAACCCGATAAACAGTTTGAATTTGGACTTTTACCCGATGAAGAGTTTCTGGCTGAGCACAATACTCAGCAAACAGCAGAAAATCACCGAGGGCCCCATCACCTTCCTCATCCTCTTCTACGGGTGAACCAACCTGTTAGAGTTGTGACGTTCGCGAACGAACCGATTCTTTTGAACGGCTCATAAACATGAACGATGGGAGCCGAGTCGCGGCTGGAGGGGAGCCGTTCTTTCTGTCGTTCTTTTTTTCCTATGCGTGTTTCACACAGATGCACACAAATTAGCTCCTCCGCGAGACAGAACAGTTATAGGGGGAGGGGCGCACCCAGCGCAGGGGTGCTACTGCCTAACAGCATGATGATAGTTGTGCACGCATCCTTCACTTCCACATTGTGTGGAAGTGTTTGGAGTAAAAGCTGTTTTGCACAGAAATTCATTGCAGCCGGCTTTGTTTTTGATGTTTATTTGTGAGTAGGTATTGTATGAATAACATAAGTCAACGTAGCTTTACACATACAACGTAGCTTTACACATACACACACTTTGTACTAAAGGTAAATCCAAAATAGTGATGTCACTGTCTAAGCAGAGGGATGTTGTGCAACCATATGGAATATAGTCCACACATGACAAATGAGGTAATAATCAATATTTCAGAATAATTCAAACTCAGATATTGGTGTGTGATATCTGAGTTTTAATTATTTGACTACAAATCTCACCTCATCATTCCTCCCAGTGATTATTTCCAGGATAAACTGAGATGCCCCCAAGCTGGCTTCTTAAAATTGACTAAATATTTAAAAAGAGCCGTTCTTTTGAACGGCTCTTTGAAAGGAACGGATCGCCAAGATCCGGATCCCGTCAAAGAGCCATAAATCCCATCACTACAACCTGTAGCAAACGCTTTATTGCATTCAGCATGGACCTGGGACCGTGGGTAATGGTGGACCTGACTAACCAGGGTCCTGCTTGGAAGGGGCCCCTTCAAAAACCTCCGCCAAAATTTGATTTGGGTTTTTAATATTAATACTTGTTATTAGGCCTATAGGAATAAATAATTTACACGATAAGTTCTGCTTGTCTGCCTGTTGCTTTCTTTGCTTCCCCCTTGTCCTCCTCCCCCGCCTCAAAAGCAAAAGTGGTTTGATCCTCCAGTGCGAAAATCGAATAATCAGCCTTCCGTATATATGCAAACGGCCAATCATGAATCCAAAATGAAACCTAAACCAGTCTGCGAAATACCAGTCAATTTTCGGGGGGGTCCCCATCTCCCTATTGTTGCGCAATACCGATCTTGAGATCCCCTTAAAATGTTGCTTTTGAGGCTTTCAGGGGGTCTCATGAGTTAATCGGGGGTGTCGGACCTCCCCCCAGTATTTCACACACTGACCTAAACTAAATCCATCATTTAAGGAGCGCGCAGATAGCGAAAAGAAAGTTAAAAGAAGGAAGGCATCTGCTAACAAGTTTCTTTCGGAAAACAGGTGACGTTCCGAAGTGTAGATATGTTGCAGTAACGTAAGTTAGGTTGCAAATAAGCAATTAGCTAGTTAATAATCTTTAATAACAAGCACAGCCTGATAAAAAAGCGGAATTTTAATCAGTGCAGCTAGTAAGCATTTTATTTGTAGTTAATGTAACAGACAGTGTTTTTAAATAATAAATCCAGCGCAGTTGGTCTCTAACCTGGAGCAGCTAAAGAGGGAAAAAGAGTAGAGCAGACCTCTTCATCTTCTGATGTAGCTGAAGACATGAGACAAGGTGAGCCCAGTAAAGGTGTTCAGGTTTCCAAACAACCATTTACTGGGCAGGTTCAGTGAACATATAATATTTAATAAAAACGTATTAGAGTAATTCCACATCAAATCACCCAGTTCTCGGAAAATTTCTCAGGTCGCACTCTAAGATTGCCCTGAAATAATCACAGATGCTCCTACACCGAACTTATGGAGAAATACCAAATATCGTCTATGCATTTCTAATAGCAATATCAAACTGTTTCTGTACAATTAAAAAATGTAATCAAATCAGCTGTATCTAACAGCATTGATGGCAAGTTCTGAAAGGGTTGCGAGGCAGAGTTGGAAATTTAAGCATTTTAAAACCAGCGAGTTCCTATGCTGATCAAAAATTAGATCTCCCAACCCTAATCCTCGAATTAACTTATATAAACGGGTTTTGGGTTTGCTAATGCTTTGCACAAAACTAGTGAATACTCAACCAATCCAAGAAGCCAAACCACAGATGCTTAGTTTAAAATTCACTGGCACATCCAATCATATTTGTGTGATAGGCATTGATTGGCACAAATTACAGAGTGCACTGGGCACTTGATCACAGCATTATGTTACGTGCCGTAAGAGTTTGCAGGAGGTCCTGGTAGATTCTTCGGACTTCCCGCCCTCGTCGCTATTCGCCGGCTGCGTCTTCAGCTCCGCCCACAGGCCTTGTCGTCGGCACTCGGCAGCTTGTCCGCCATGCATCTTGGCTCCGCCTCCTCGACCAGACCCCGCCCACGACGACTCCGATGCGTCTCTCGTCATTTCCGGGTCCTGTGAAGAAAAGGCCGCAGTTTGCAACACTCTGGAGCTCTGCTTATTTCTTGTGTATTTGGTTTGCTTATCGGTTTTGATTATTAGTAGTGATGGCAAAACGAAGCTTTTCAAAGCACTGAAGCTTCCTTTTCAAGTGTGTCGAAAAATGGTTCAGTACTCGAAGCCTTCCGAAATGGTGACCATTAGTGACACCAAGTGGTCAAATAAGGAAATAACACTTAATTTTGAGTGAGTGCAGTGAATCTGAATATTTATAAATTGGCAAAAATTCTAATGGTTTGTAGTGCGTCATGAACATTAATGACCTGGTGAACTTGAATGTGACTTCTTGTGGACTGGGAAACCATTGACTTAACTGGGAAGGGGTGCTTGTGTAACGGAAGAGGGCCATTAGTCTACAGATTTTTATTCAGGAACAGTATTTGTTCAACAGTGCGGGGGCTAAGTTGGTTACGTTTTTTATTCACCACTTCTCCTGCTTTGGAGAATACCCGCTCACATGGAACGGAGGACGCTGGAGTGCATAAAAACTGTACTGCAACTTTGTATAAGTGTGGATACACAGCCTGGTGCATATCCCAGAACCTCAAAGGGTCTTCAGTATGTGGTATATTGGGGTCACTGAGGTTCGCGCCTCACATTTTCACTTTTCTGAAGCAGTCACGTGATTGAGCACAGAATGAAGCTTCGGATCACCATGGTCACGTGTTTAGGGTAGAACGGAAGAAGCATCGAAGTTCTGCTTCAGAACGCACTATCGTTTTTTTTGGACACATGCCTCGGAGCTTCGGTGTCAAGCTTAACATCACTAATTATTAGTGTATGACGGTTTTGGTTTTTGGATTTTGATTTCTCGCTTCGCCCCTCGGTACTGTCGCTTTGGTTTGATTGGTTTCCAGATTTATTTCTCTCGCTTATTTTCGACTACTCTCTTTGCCTTCTCCCTTCGGTACCGTTGCTTGTGTTTTGTGTGCTTGCCGTGTGTGTTCGTACCAGGTGTGTGTAAGGAGTGTCTGCCTTTTTGTTTTGCGAGTCGTGACGATTTATTGTTGTTTTGGTTAGGGAGCTAGGTGGTAGTATTGTTGTTTTGTTTATACTTTGTTTATCTCACGCATGATTAGTTTAGATTGGGTTCGTTCGGTAGCGGTTTTTTTGGCCTTGTCACTACCGAAGTCTGTTATACCTGGTGTTTGTGAAAAATAAAAAAAAGATCTCTCTTGTTTCCCGTGTTCCCCGTGGCCCTTAGCTTGGTTCAGAGAGAAAGCGCAGACCTCAGCCTCACGTTGTAGCCGTAAAACGTTACTGCACACACTTCCAGTCAGGAGCAGGAGTACCTTTTGCTGTGCTCTCTATGGCTCCTCAAAAAATGTTTAGCCCCAGCTATGGAAACAAACCAGGAAACAAGTAAATGAAAATGACAGGCCTTGGAAAGTGCGCCTCAGAGGGATATGGGCTTCAAGACGCTCTGCCATGTTTGCCCAGACTGCTGTGCTCTCTAACCTCAGCATTTCAGTGGCTGGATGCAGTTGGCCGTGCTCCATTTACTGTCTGTTCTACTCTGGTTACAGTCTGCTCTGTTTTGCACTGGTTACAGTCTTTTCCACAGGATGGAGCCACAGACAGGGAGGTAAACATGATTCGGTTATGGGGAGTTCATTTGTGAAGCATGTTCTTCCACCAGGGGACACTGTTTTTCATTTTGAGGTTGAGGTAGAGAAGTCATTCCACATCAAAGCAAAAAAAAAAAAAAACAATACAGTGAGCAGACTAATAAGGCACAGACACAAAGAGCAAGTTAGAGATGCCCATTTAGGTCTTTGTACTGGGGAGCCTGCTGGTGTAAGCTGGTGGGACGGGGGGGTGAAAACATGCAAACAGTGGAAGCAGGATTCAAAGATCCAACCCTGAAGATCTGAGGCACCAGTGTTCCCCACTGAACCACCTTAACGTCAGTGAACATCCTTACCCTCAGTCCTTGACCCTAATACCAGAGAGCAACCTTACCCCTACCCTAATGTTAGAGAGCATCCTTATCCCTAATCTTAGAGTCAGCGACCATCCTTTTTTTAGTAAGAAGGTCAACTGTGGTGATGTTCGCCTCGTAGTCACCATCCTTCACACCCTTCCACTTTGGCAGGGCCTGCAGCATTCACCGAAGAGAGGTGCAGCTGGGACGGCTTCCGTTTCCTGTCATTGTGCTGGGAAAGAGAAACTCACCCTACAGGCACAGATTCTGCCTCCTGCCTTAATATTTGCAGTATAAAGTCTCACTCTAACACTTCTGTGTGTCTGACAAGGAGCTATGCATCCCAAGAATGTTTCAGTGTCAGTCAAATAAGAGTATTTTGGGATTAGTAGGATTTTCTGCCTATACAGTGAAGATATTTATTCCAGTTTCATCTGAACAGGGGCTGGAGGTGGGTTAGAAAGGGGACTTATACACTCACCTAAAGGATTATTAGGAACACCATACTAATACGGTGTTTGACCCCCTTTCGCCTTCAGAACTGCCTTAATTCTACGTGGCATTGATTCAACAAGGTGCTGAAAGCATTCTTTAGAAATGTTGGCCCATATTGATAGGATAGCATCTTGCAGTTGATGGAGATTTGTGGGATGCACATCCAGGGCACGAAGCTCCCGTTCCACCACATCCCAAAGATGCTCTATTGGGTTGAGATCTGGTGACTGTGGGGGCCATTTTAGTACAGTGAACTCATTGTCATGTTCAAGAAACCAATTTGAAATGATTCGAGCTTTGTGACATGGTGCATTATCCTGCTGGAAGTAGCCATCAGAGGATGGGTACATGGTGGTCATAAAGGGATGGACATGGTCAGAAACAATGCTCAGGTAGGCCGTGGCATTTAAACGATGCCCAATTGGCACTAAGGGGCCTAAAGTGTGCCAAGAAAACATCCCCCACACCATTACACCACCACCACCAGCCTGCACAGTGATAACAAGGCATGATGGATCCATGTTCTCATTCTGTTTACGCCAAATTCTGACTCTACCATTTGAATGTCTCAACAGAAATCGAGACTCATCAGACCAGGCAACATTTTTCCAGTCTTCAACTGTCCAGTTTTGGTGAGCTCGTGCAAATTGTAGCCTCTTTTTCCTATTTGTAGTGGAGATGAGTGGTACCCAGTGGGGTCTTCTGCTGTTGTAGCCCATCCGCCTCAAGGTTGTGCGTGTTGTGGCTTCACAAATGCTTTGCTGTATACCTCGGTTGTGACGAGTGGTTATTTCAGTCAAAGTTGCTCTTCTATCAGCTTGAATCAGTCGGCCCATTCTCCTCTGACCTCTAGCATCAACAAGGCATTTTCGCCCACAGGACTGCCGCATACTGGATGTTTTTCCCTTTGCACACCATTCTTTGTAAACCCTATAAATGGTTGTGCGTGAAAATCCCAGTAACTGAGCAGATTGTGAAATACTCAGACCGACCCGTCTGGCACCAACAACCATGCCACGCTCAAAATTGCTTAAATCACCTTTCTTTCCCATTCTGACATTCAGTTTGGAGTTCAGGAGATTGTCTTGACCAGGACCACACCCCTAAATGCATTGAAGCAACTGCCATGTGATTGGTTGATTAGATAATTGCATTAATGAGAAATTGAACAGGTGTTCCTAATAATCCTTTAGGTGAGTGTACTTGCTGGTGCTCCATGCTGAGTGTTAAAGGCTAAGATTAGAGTTTAGGGTTAGGATTATTCTTAAGCTTAGGGCTTATGGTTAGGGATTCCCCCTGATGTCAGTACCACTCTGTTTAGTCCCCAGACCCACAGCCTAATGGACAGACTCTCTTCATCTGCATTTACATTTATATTTATACTTTTGTCCAGAGTGTCATATTAGTGAGGAAAAAACTACATTACGAACATACATGCAGTCAAGGAGTTGGCTAGGCATTAGTGCAGCTAGGCTGAGCTTTCAGTGAATATCTAAGTGCAAGTGAGAACATGGTTGGAGCAGGAGCTACACAATGTCTACCAAAGAAAGCGAGAACCTAGTAAGACAACTACACAAATCAGCAGAAATAATCATCAGCAACATTAAGAGCATTCAGGGAATATACAGTGATGTAGGCTGGTAGAGGTATTCATGTGAATCTAAAGACATTATTTGCAAACATTTAAACCAACATTTAAATGGGGAATGCAACATCTGCCTATCATCAGACAATATTCACAGATTGCCATTATATTTAAAGCAACAGTCATTCTTAATGAATAAAGGAATATTTCCACAATCCCCATAGCGGCACGGAGCAGCAGAGCATCAGAATGACGGGAAGACAGGCACACAGAGAGAGTGACAGGAACGCAGACACTGAGACAAGTACACAGAATGACAGACAGGCTGACAGAGAAAGACAGGCAGGCAATTGGACAAGACACACAGACAGAGTGACAGACAGACACAAAGAGACAGGCTGGCACACAGACAGGCAAACAGGGAGACAGAGACAAACAGACAGAGTCACAGACAGGAACACAGACAGACCAAGAGACAAGCAGGTAATCAGGCAAACAGACCGACAGAGAGACAGGTTGACACAGACAGACGGAGAGATACAGGCAGGCAGACGGATGGATGGATGGATTGATTGACTGACTGATTAAATGAAAGACAATAAACAGTAAGAGTGCAAAATATTGTATGAAATTTTGTAGTAACACTTCAGAAATAAATAGTATTGCACAATGGGTTCCACGGTGCTAAATACACAGCAGGTTGTACCGTGATAGTATTGCAATGAAAATCCTTTTGTGCTCAGAGGTTGAAAGTCCAGTGGCATGAGATTTTTCATACCATGTATCTGGTTTTACTTGCTCTACTTGACCTTCCCCCCAGAGGACTGTACAGTTAGCAGTGCTCTGATATCCAGGCTGAAACTTCGCACAGATGAGGAAAAAAAACTCTCAGAATGAAAAAAGATCTTTCACAAGAATGCACGGGTGCCTTTTATGGTCAAGAGTCGAGAAATGGTTCTTTTTAAAGAACTGTGACTCTGGTGCGCCTCTGAGGATGCGGCCAGTGTCTCAGGGCTCAAAATGGGCGACAGCAGAACCCGTCCTGCACTGCTCCGTCATACACACACAGGCAGGATCAGCAGGTCAGGTCTGATGTGCTCACATAATGCCTGCGTAACTCGAACAGGAATGTTCATGCCTGGTACCACCTTGCTCTCCTTCACTGGGAGATGAATCATCCCTCGGTGGGAAGGAAGATCTGCAGTAATCTGACGCTCCATGTTCTGCTGGCTTTTCTGTAATGCAGTGATAAGCTTCAACCCCGCAACCCACTCCCACTCCCTGATTACATCCCAGTATTTTTGGGGGTGACTTGCACACGCCGGTGCGGTAATTCAGGGTGTGACTCAGACATGCCAGTGCAGTGCTAGATGCATGATTTTTTTCTGAAAAAATTAGCCAGCAGGCAGGCAGCTGCCCTCCTCTTTATAACCCGAAGCCAGCCTTAATCACCTGATTAGCAGATGAAAATACTGACACATAAATTCAGTTCATTTTATTTGACTGTAACACACAATGTTTTGTGAAAGGTTAGGGCACATGAAGGACATTGTCATAAACTTCCATCACTGACTGGAGGGGGGCAGGAACAACACCCAGAAGCCTGAGGTGTGACACCATATTGTCAGCCACTGCACCATCTGCATAGGGGTGACTTTCCAGTGATATATAACAAACATAAAGCTGCATGATGCTGACATTTTGTTAAATGAAAGGAAGGAAAAGTGTTAAACCCAAATAGAATCTCTGGGTTTTTCCCCACATGGTAATTACAGGTGCTTTCGAAATGTTAGAACTTTCTTCTGGAACCAGATCCATTTTCCAGAACAAATAACTTTTGTCGTGTTCACACTGCAGGAACTCGGCCCAATTGTACTTCCTCAAAGGCAGTTCCAGAACCCTTTTTTAGTACCTACTCCAGACCAGGTACTTTTTGTCTAGCATGCACTCCTAGGGAGGCACTTACAGTGATAGCCTGCTGATTGGTTGGTGCTTACAGTGACTAGGACTAATTTGGAAGTTATGCGGAAGTGCAGAAAAAGAGACATTACCCCAATTACATTTAATGCATCTGTTAATATTTTTTTGCCTTGTGTCTCCATATTTCTGCATCAGAAAATTTGATGAATAACTAATATACTTTTGTCTAATATCATCTGCTGGCCAGATTTAATAAGAGTCACGAACATGTTGCGAGTAAAATATAAATAAATTGTCCCATTTTTATCGCAATCAATCCACCCAATAACTAACAAATGACTAACTAAGGCAGGTGTAGTTTTATGTAAAATTAAAGATAAATTCTAGGAATGAGGTCAGTGAGTCAAAGAATGTTCCCCCCCTTCCAAAGACAGCAGTGGTGGGAGCAGAGCTGGTGCTACACAGGCCAGCCTCATCCAAATATCTCTCCCTTACAGCCATTCCCTTGAAGATTTCCAAACCCCATCCTCCTCTGTGTTTTTCCACATCCTCGTGAGTGGGGGAGGCCCCCTGAGAGAGCAATGCGGTGCCCTGACTTCTGTCAGTACTGACCGGGACATGCTACATTCCTACAACTCACAGAGATGGATGTGGATGAGGCAGCACTCAGCAGAGCCTTACAGTCTGAGGCAGGGAGGACCTGTTTATAAATGGTGGGCTTAGGGGCTGGGGATGTGTGCCGGCTTTACAGTCTGAGGCAGGTAGGCTCTGTTTATAAATTGTAGTCCTGGGGGAGGGGTTTGTGTGCAGGCCTTAAAATCCGAGTCAGGGAGCCTCTGTTTATAAATGATGGTCCTGGGAATTGGGGATGCATACCAGTTGTACAATCCAAGGCGAGGAGGGTCGTTTTTTAAGTCATCATTCACATAGATTAAAGTGTGGTCCTGGAGGGCAAGGATGTGTGCTGGCCAAGCAATCCAGGGAAGGTCTGTTTTTCAAGGCCAGAATGAGTCATGACTGCTTCAGAGTGAAAAACACTGAAAAGGTTCCTTTCTGCAAAGCCGACGCAACCAGGATGAACCCAGTGACTGGACCGCGGCAGGCTGAAGTCATTTGGACGAGGCCAGTGGGGGGCTGGTCTGGCTTTGGATGGGTCGTTATGCTCGAGGGCCCGATAAGCAGAGCCTCTTTCGCGATAAAGGAGGTTCTGTTTGGGCCTGTGATTCACTGGCTCAGTATTTGTGTGTTTTATTGTACACAGGCAGCCGAGCCCTCGAACTTTCCAGCCGCCTGCTCTTTCCTGAAAAGCTGCCAGGAAAAACTGTGTGGGTTTAGCTGGGGGGGGGGGAGGGGAGCAGGCGGGGCATTGTGGGCATGGTGAAGAGCTTTATTTAGCCAGTGTGCTATGAAATGCGGGCCTCTGCATCCACTGCATCATCAGAGTGGGGCCACATTATACAGCAGCCCCCCCCCCACACACACACACAGACACACAGACACAACTCCCATTGTGTCCTCAAGGCAATTGTTTCACTGCAGATGAAGAGATGAAAAGGCAATCAACCCCTCAGCTCCTGCCTGAATGGGGGAACCCCACACTGATTAGGTGCAGCATAGGCTTCCTTCCTGCGGTCTGATTGGCTAAGATAAGACCCCTGACGCCTGATTGGATAAGATAAGCCCCCTTCCCATAGTCAGAAGAATATCAGAATCAGGTGTAATATTAAAAGGAAACATCTGATCCTTTTAACTATCCACATCCAGATACTGAAAGTCTAGCTGTTATGGTTACGGACACACCTGAAGGTTCCTGGTTCGAGTCCCTGCAGTAGCATTGTTTGGTTAGAGCTCTGAGCAGTTGTTGATGTATCAATGTTTAATGTAAATACACCAAATTTGCTGGAACTCCTGAGAGCTCAGATCATGCTCTTTTCCTCGACTGAGGTGGTGTTTTTTACACCAACCCATCTTTCACAGGTTTTAACAAACCACCAGCATGCTTTAGGTGATGATCCACATGGACCATTTTCTGTTGGGTGGGTCCAGCAGACCACCATGGCCACTCCAGGTTTTCCTGAGGCATTTGTGGATAGGCAGCGGCAGGCTGCTGTCGACTCTTATCTATGTCAATGAACAGCTTTACCATGCTTGGCTTTATTCTAATTGAATCAGCTACATGTGAGGTTAGACACAAAATGACAACTCTCAACTCATTTAACCAGAGCCACCTTGTTATGTGTTTAAATATCTTTAAATGCTGTCAAAGTAAGTGCTTCAATACAGAAACATTATGTCGTTCATCGAAAGATCCAAACACACAAAGCAGTGAGGAATTTTGTTACCGTGTGAGACATCCGCTGTCACTAGCCAAAATAATTACCGGCCTATTGCTGTCAGGTCAGTAATCATGAAATGCTTTGAAAGGCTGGTATTATCTAATATCAAGGCCTGCATCCCCCCTGGTCTAGACCAAAACCAGTTTGCTTACAAAGCTAACATCCACAAACTGCACCACTTCAATTGCACTTCACACTGTCCAAACTCCTCTGACATCTATGCTAGGATGCTCTTTGTTGATTTTAGTTTAGCATTTAACTTAGAGGCTCTGTGGTCAGCCTGCCTCCGTATGATCCCTTCTCCTCTCAGAGGATCTGTGCTCAGGCTGCCTCCCTGTGATCTCTGCTCTCCTTGGAGGCTTGGTGCTCAGACTGCCTCCGTATGATCCCTGCTCCCCTCAGAGGATCTGTGCTCAGGCTGCCTCCCTGTGATCTCTGCTCTCCTTAGAGGCTCTGTGGTCAGCCTGCCTCTGTATGATCCCTGCTCCCCTCAGAGGATCTGTGCTCAGGCTGCCTCCCTGTGATCTCTGCTCTCCTTGGAGGCTTGGTGCTCAGCCTGCCTCCATATGATCCCTGCTCCCCTCAGAGGCTCTGTGCTCAGGCTGCCTCCCTGTGATCTCTGCTCTCCTTAGAGGCTCTGTGGTCAGCCTGCCTCCGTATGATCCCTGCTCCCCTCAGAGGCTCTGTGCTCAGGCGGCTCTGCTTGTTCTGTATTGGTTGAACATGCTGCTTTTTAGAGTGATACTGAATATTAAACCTCTGTGATTCTGGGATTGTTCACTGATTTTGCTTTGCTGTCATTTGCTGTTGTTCTACTTCACAACAATGAAGTTGTGTCAGATGGACTATCTTGTCAGGAAATGCCTCAGTGTAAAGTCAAATTGACAATGATCCCTGTACATGAACACCTTATTCCGAGTTCACAGCCTGTCACAAACTCCATGTACCGATGTTTCATGTACGCAACCACTAGGCTGAGATATCTGCTCTACATCATTTCTCAGCTGTGAAACACATTGTGGTTCAGGGAAACAAGCCCACACTTCTGCTCTTTTCCAGCCAAAATCTCTAAGTTCAAGAAAGAGTTAAAGAAGCGGTTTTAGTGGCTAATTTTATCCTGCTGGCGTCTGGAGAGGGAATCCTCCTCGTCTGACATTCTGCAGTGGAGGACACCCCTGGGTGATGTAAGGGGAACCCCCCGCCCCATGCTGAGGGGTTTACATGGGGACGCCAGCAGCCTAGCTTATAACCACTGACACACCCAGCCCAGCCTGTGGTCTCTCATCTGAGCTTTAAAACTCCATCCTTGTGGCACTTCTGCCAGTACACTGTGAGAAATTTACAGTGATCCCCCCCTTCCTACAAGGGCCATTTTACAGTACACTGTAAATTTACACTGTTTTCCCCAACAGAGCTGGCCAGAAACATAGCTCTCTCTGTGATAGATATTCCCTATTGCTAAGCAACGCCATCCCATCAAGTCTGAATGCTGCCATTTATAGATACAGTATAATGCTTCCTGATTCAGAAAGTTTTTCTTATTAGAACTACTGATTTGTTGATTATTTGTGGGATAAATAAGAACTGTGTTCTGTCAAAAAATGACCTAAACTTAGGTTTATATTTTTTAAACGTAATGCGTTCATTCCTTAGTCGCAGAATTATTGGCATCTTTAGTACATTTTCTGCTGTTAAAATGGCTTCGCATATTTCCAGCCGGCATAACATTAAAAACAGCTCAGAGTTTCCAGCCATCTGGGGCCCAAATATCTCATGTGGGCGGCCCTGTGAACCAGCTGTGTTTTTAGTGCCTTTACCAGTGACTTCTGCAGTTCACAGAAACTGGTCATGACGTACCCAAAGGGCAAATCATATTGGGCCCCCAGTCCAGACCAATCCAGTTATTTTCCAAATGTTCTAGGCCCCCTGTCACTCAGGGGCCCTTGAAATCATTCTAACTTTCCTCCGCCTTATGGCATCCCTCAACGTACCCATAGGTAAAAATGTATTCATTCCATTGCGAATGCCCTTTTTAGTATCAATATTTTATTTATTGATATTTTTAATTCCTCCACGTCTTTCTTAGATACATATTTTATTGTTGTCATTGTAATTATTATTACTAATAATACTATTGTTGTTATCATCGATAATAATAATAATAATAATAATAATAATAATAATAATAATAATAATAATAATAATTGTCCCAGTTTCTAATTACAGTGTAAGATAAAGAGCGCACGGGGAGTCATGCGTGACCCGGGGACGGGGTCCGGCCAGTGTCAAGTGACCAGCCCAGTTTATCTTGTACTGACATGGGGCTCGAGAGCGAGAGGTCCGAAACAAGCGTCCTCATGGACCAACAGGAATTCAGCCGGACCTCGGTGCCGATTCTGGCCGAGAAACAGAAAAACTGCACGGCGGCTACCGACCGGGATCCCCAGGAAATTAACGCGCACCTGAAGGTAACTGGGCAAACAAAACACAGTATACTCAAGGTAAATGCGCGTCTGAAGGTAAATTGGGTACACTCAAGGTAAGTGCACGTCTTAAGGTAAATTGGGTACACTCAAGGTAAATGCGCTTTAACATCAATCATTATGAAATCACCGCTTTGTTGTAGGCTGTGTAGTTTCACTTTTGATAAGAATGGAAGTGAATAACTTCATAATTAACTGGTACTGCATATGTTTACAGTGCTGCTAATTTTCAAGCATATGACTGCTGCTCGTGTTTTTAAAGCTACACTAGCATTTAGATGAACCAAATATACGACGCACTACTGCGCTTTGGTTCGCTACTCAGCATACAACACGTACATCTATATTTAGGACTATATTCTTGTTTTTATTTACTTCATGTCACGTGTAGCATTGGTGGAAAAGCCAACATAGTTTCGTTATACGTGTGCAATTACTATAAAGATATTCTGTTCTATAATGCGTATACCGTTAGCAGCAGCGCAACAGCAGCAAACGTTGCCGACGCGCTCAGCGCACAGGGTTAGTTGCTTTGTATTCGCGTGCACCGTGTAAGTACGATTCTGTTGGCAGATCAGCTTTGAGGACATCATCGGAGAGCCCGCCGCCCTGCACAGCTTTGACTCGGTGTGGGTCTCCAGCAGCGCCCTCTTCGAGCTGCTTAAATACGCTTCGTACCGCCTGATCAGCGCGCTGCTCGCCGTCCTCCTGTCCTTCGCGGCGGGATCCCTCTTCGCGCTTCTCCGCTGCCTTCAGATCTGGTATGGCATCTCCTGGCTAATTCAGTCCCTAATGCGCCAAAGTACCGTGAAAAATTAAGTGGCCAGTGAATACGTCACTTGTTGAAGTTGCAGGTCCTGAAGAATAAATCTAACGTAACTCTTAATTAAATTAAGGCCGTAGTTATAACATATACAGCCTTGATTTAAAGTAGGAGGCTGCTTACTGTTAATTAGCCGTCATGCGTCTGTGAAGCGTTTGGCGAAGTTAATGACTCTAATTATTCATGTACGCTGTGGGATATTTTGTAGGATACTGATCCCACTGGTGCAGGCGTGGTTTATGGCTCTGCCGACGGTCCAGACAGTCTGGAGCAGTTTGGTGGACACCTTTGTGGCTCCTGTGTTCACAAGCATGGCCAGATGTCTGTCTACAATGGACGTGAAAACTGCCAAACCCAACTGAGATACACCAGAAGTGCAGGCAAAGGGAAACCTGCTAATTTCTGACCCAATATTTGTTTGTGACCAAACTATTTGACAACATTCCATTATTTCATTGTATAGAAAAGAGTTGAGATGGTTAGGGCTGTAATTGTAAAGATAAAATGATGCAATATTAATTAAGTTCTGACTGTATTTCTGTGTAACAGAAATATTTGACAAACGGTGTGCCGCTGTGTATATCTCCTTAACCAAACGCAAGTACTACACCAGAAAATAGTCAGCGGTAGTCTTGTGACCGTCCCTGTCTTGAACTGCTCGTCAAGAATGCGTTGGTGCGTATATGACCAAAGTGAGAAAACTCTAAAGTTTGCTGATACATTTTGATCACAGGTGTGACCTCAACAAGAAAATTTTAACTTATTGAAAATATGTTTTGTACTGAAGACAAAGTACAGAGATATTTACAGAGCACCATTCAGTCTATAATTATTGAATATTATATAAATCTATTTAACTCTAACCTGTATTTAAACATTTCCTGTGAAATGAATATAAAAATGTAAATTTTCTTGATTGTAGTTGATTATTTTTCGGTTTTTATGCAGTCAGTAGTTTTAACTGAATTACATGCTATTTGTGTTATTCATTTATTACTCAAGCTGGCACTAATATAATCAGCACTTTCAACTCTATAATCATTCTCCAGGTTGCTCTTCCATTATTAGTTCTCGGTTCATTGCACCAATATGATTTCTGCTTTTGACAATTATTTTACAACAAAGTATGAGCACACTATTCAGATACATGTAAAGTCGAAATAAAAATAGGTGAAGGTGACCAGACTGCTGTGCGGTGACTCATTTTGAGTTGTGTCAAGATTTGTCAAACACTGCAATTCAGAAGTTATGTCATGGAAACGTCTGCAAAAATGTTCAGTGTTCGGACAGTCAGTTTCCATTAAACTAAGGATCCTGTATGAAAACAGCCTGTAGCTGTGTTCTCAGTACTGATGCATGTACTGATCACTCATCTGTACCTGTTATGGGCCTGACTGTTTAACTAAACGTAAGTCTACTAATGAACTGGATGACTCACAGTGAAACATCTGTGTCAGTAGCACAGTTATAATTCAGAGACACCAGCAGCTACAGAGTATGCTTGAACTGTAAACTGTTTCCTTTGGAAGTAGGCCCGTCTGTCCATCCACCCATCCATCCATCCATCCATCCATCCATCCATCCATCTATCTATCAGAAATGTATTATTGCACGACTTATGAAATGTTTTCCATACCTGAGTTGATGTTGAGTATCAAGTGAGGCAGAGCTTCATGTCAGTTAAATAAACCACTGAAAGATGCAGATTGGCTTTTTACGGCCATGGCAGCGTGCGAGGAGAAGGCTGTGAGCAGAGAGGAAGGAATTGGGGATAAATCTGCAGTAGGGCGCATACTGGCAGGTCTAACACAAGGGCAAAACGCAATGCCAAATTAAGACAGGAATCCTGTCATTCGCAGATCTTACCCAGCTGTTTTTTCCCGTTTGACTGTCGCCTGATTATCCACATTTCCACCTTCATCCAAATAATCCAGAGGGGTTGTAGCCATATCACTCATGGCTTTACATTTAGCGGCAGTAGAGCTCAGTTTGCGGATGATCCCTTGCGCTTCGCGCAGGGGTGTGGCGCCGTCCCCCTCCATGCATTTAATACCATCCCAAAGCCGGACGCGCTCCAGTACCCCAGCAGCTCCGTCTTTACACTTTTATTATTTCATTATTAACATTTTGATTAAAATAGTTTTTCAATTCGCCCTTCATCAAGGATCAGCGGAACATATATAGTGCAAACAACAAAGACATGGATAACGACAGCATGAACGAGAACACGTTGCAGGATGTGCACACGAAGGAGATAGACCTCGTAAATCGGGATCCCAAGCACTTAAATGATCATGTTGTAAAGGTATGTGGACGCATCTCACGTACAAGGCTTTTAAACTTAAAAAAAAAAACTTTTAAAACTTGAAAAAAATGAAACGGAGCTCCTATAGCTTCTAGGTTGTGGTAGTTTTAATTGTAATATCTACAATACAATATTGTAATATTGTATTAATTTACAACACGCTTAGTTTGTATAGGAATAAAGTAAACTTTGGCAGATCCTGTAAACACAGATGACATTTGAAAGCAAGGTGTTCACACTCATCAATTAACCCCATGATCAGCACCTTGAATAAAGAAACCACTATATATTAAAGAAATAACATTTAATGCATCCGAGCAGTTAACGCTACATTTCACGGGGATTTAACCGTAAACCCGCACCAATCGCCAAAGCACGCCTACCGCGCCCCAGTAAAAACAGTCTGTAGGACCCTCGTTGTAGGGACAGCCAGTAAATACTGTCTTCGCTGCGCGGGGTTCGTTACAAAAACAGATGGGAAAAGTAACTGTTTGCTTAACATGATGTCACTGAAGTAGGCGGTGTGGGATATTTTGTAGGATACTGGCGGTAAACATAGAGATGTGGATGTGGAATGAGGGATGACCTGTAATTATAACCCTGCGCCACCGGTCAGGGTGCAGACCATCGTAACGCCGCGTGCAAAGCAGCGACAACATTTCTTTCACCAGAGATAGTAACGTCATAGCGGCTCCCTGGCTTTGCACAGACTGCATGTGAATTAACCTGAGAATTCATGGTATTGAATCTGACAAATTCAGCCAAGGAGAATCATCTGTCGTGCCAGCATACATTTACTGACATGAAACATCATTTTATAAGTATGACTGTTTGACCATTATCATCTTGCAGTGGGGAGGTACAGGCCAATGGTCGCAGTTTTTGTGAAGTTCAGGATATGGAAGCAGCAGGACAGTGCATTCAGAAGCAAAATGGCTGCACCTCATATCACATCATGGGGCAACATTTGATTATTTGATAATTAAGTAATATTTGACTACCCACCAAGTATCACCAGCCCTTCCTGGGGAACTCATTCAGCACTCATAAAAACAACAAAAGACTTCAGTGAATGTCAGCACTGAGCTATAGATCCCATAAACCCTACATCAGGGCTCTCTCTTATTGTAATGACACACTGTAAGAAGGATCCGCATGGAGGACAGACTTTACATCAGTGAATGTCAGCACTGAGCTATAGATCCCATAAACCCTGCATCAGGGCTCTCTCACTGTAATGACGCACTGTAAGAAGGATCCGCATAGAGGGCAGACTTTACATCAGTGAATGTCAGCACTGAGCTATAGATCCCATAAACCCAACATCAGGGCTCTCTCACTGTAATGACGCACTGTAAGAAGGATCCGCATAGAGGGCAGACTTTACATCAGTGAATGTCAGCACTGAGCTATAGATCCCATAAACCCTACATCAGGGTGCTCTCTTACTGTAATGACACACTGTAAGAAGGATCCGCATAGAGGTCAGACTTTACAGTACATCAGTGAATGTCAGCACTGAGCTATAGATCCCATAAACCCTACATCAGGGTGCTCTCTTACTGTAATGATACACTGTAAGAAGGATCCGCATGGAGGACAGACTTTACATCAGTGAATGTCAGCACTGAGCTATAGATCCCATAAACCCTACATCAGGGTGCTCTCTTATTGTAATGACACACTGTAAGAAGGATCCGCATGGAGGTCAGACTTTACATCAGTGAATGTCAGCACTGAGCTATAGATCCCATAAACCCTGCATCAGGGCTCTCTCACTGTAATGACGCACTGCAAGAAGGATCCGCATTGAGGGCAGACTTTACAGCAGTGAATGTCAGCACTGAGCTATAGATCCCATAAACCCTACATCAGGGCTCTCTCACTGTAATGACGCACTGTAAGAAGGATCCGCATTGAGGGCAGACTTTACATCAGTGAATGTCAGCACTGAGCTATAGATCCCATAAACCCTACATCAGGGTGCTCTCTTACTGTAATGACGCACTGTAAGAAGGATCCGCATAGAGGGCAGACTTTACATCAGTGAATGTCAGCACTGAGCTATAGATCCCATAAACCCTACATCAGGGCGCTCTCTTACTGTAATGACGCACTGTAAGAAGGATCCGCATAGAGGGCAGACTTTACATCAGTGAATGTCAGCACTGAGCTATAGATCCCATAAACCCTACATCAGGGCTCTCTCACTGTAATGACGCACTGTAAGAAGGATCCGCATGGAGGTCAGACTTTACAGTACATCAGTGAATGTCAGCACTGAGCTATAGATCCCATAAACCCTACATCAGGGCGCTCTCTTACTGTAATGACACACTGTAAGAAGGATCCGCATGGAGGTCAGACTTTACAGTACATCAGTGAATGTCAGCACTGAGCTATAGATCCCATAAACCCTGCATCAGGGCTCTCTCACTGTAATGACGCACTGTAAGAAGGATCCGCATGGAGGGCAGACTTCACATCAGTGAATGTCAGCACTGAGCTATAGATCCCATAAACCCTACATCAGGGTGCTCTCTCACTGTAATGACACACTGTAAGAAGGATCCTCATAGAGGTCAGACTTTACAGTACATCAGTGAATGTCAGCACTGAGCTATAGATCCCATAAACCCTACATCAGGGCGCTCTCTTATTGTAATGACACACTGTAAGAAGGATCCGCATGGAGGTCAGACTTTACATCAGTGAATGTCAGCACTGAGCTATAGATCCCATAAACCCTACATCAGGGTGCTCTCTTACTGTAATGATACACTGTAAGAAGGATCCGCATGGAGGTCAGACTTTACAGTACATCAGTGAATGTCAGCACTGAGCTATAGATCCCATAAACCCTACATCAGGGCGCTCTCTTACTGTAATGACACACTGTAAGAAGGATCCGCATGGAGGTCAGACTTTACATCAGTGAATGTCAGCACTGAGCTATAGATCCCATAAACCCTACATCAGGGTGCTCTCTTACTGTAATGACACACTGTAAGAAGGATCCGCATGGAGGGCAAACTTTACATCAGTGAATGTCAGCACTGAGTTATAGATCCCATAAACCCTACATCAGGGTGCTCTCTTACTGTAATGACACACTGTAAGAAGGATCCGCATGGAGGGCAAACTTTACATCAGTGAATGTCAGCACTGAGTTATAGATCCCATAAACACAGCATGGTCACACCTTCTAACAGCTGTGTGTGAACAACATGAAGCTGTCATCCATTTGAGCACCTCACAGTTTGCAGTGTCCATCGCTGGATGATGTCCTCATCTCCGTGACATTTTCTCCTCCTCCTTCAGGTGGACTTTGAGGATGTGATTGCCGAGCCCACTGGCACCTACAGCTTCGATGGCGTGTGGAAGGCCAGCTTCACCACCTTCACTGTCACCAAGTACTGGTGCTACCGGCTGCTGACGGCATTGGTGGGCATCCCACTGGCCCTGGTTTGGGGAATCATTTTTGCCATCCTTTCCTTCCTGCACATCTGGGCTGTTGTTCCATGTGTGAAGTGCTACTTGATCGATATCCAATGTGCGAGCCGGGTCTACTCCATCTGCATCCACACCTACTGCGACCCCTTCTTCGAGGCCATTGGCAAGTGCTTCAGTGGCATTCACATGCATCTCACTAAGGAGGTGTGAGGAGGATGCAGGCATGAGGAGCACCACACCTGCCAGAGAGAACACTTGGTATTGCCCACAAGGGCAGACAGCTGGGAGGGAGGCGGGGTCTAGCGGTCACCTGCCCCTCTTTGCCAGCGGAATCATGGATGCTTTCTCTCTGTCTAAATTCATCAACATGGATAAAGAGCAAAATCCATGGCTTCCTTTGATTCGCTTATTCTCTTTGTTGTCACTATGGGACCTAGGGTCTTCTCAGACCATCCAGGGCATTCTGGGATGTCCCAGGGCTGTCCATCTAGCTTCCCACACACACTGTCTTGCATGTGCCCGCTACTACCTCATTGTAGGCATCTTTAGCCATTGCAGAGGGCCCTGTTTGTGCGCTACACTCTACACCACAATGTCAAACTGGAGGCTTCAGACCGACAGAAATCTGGCAGCCAAAATGGCTCTCTCATCCGCTGTTGTTCATGCGAAGCTCATATCCCTGGTCTGGCTTGACCCATGTGTCCATTCCACTCCATGAATGTTACAGTACATTTGATACTGACTGCTTAGCGTTGGCCCCGGATTGCTTTGCATCAGAGCATTTTAGCGGAGTGGAGCGGTGAGAATTTCTGCTCCTCGCTCACGAGACTGTTGGCTCCGCCCGCTCCTCTGCTCTAATTCGCACTAAGCCGAATTTTTTGAGATAGGAATTTTGGGTTTTCATGAGCTGTATGCCAAAATCATCAATATTAAAACAATAAAAGGCTTGCACTACTTCAGTTGTGTGTAATGAATCTAACATATATGAAAGTCTAATGTTTATCAGTCAATTACAGAAAATAATGAACTTTATCACAATATGCTAATTTTTTGAGAAGGACCTGTATATGGCAGGGCAAAAAATTATTATGATCATAAAATAAAGGTGTCTTTAAACATCCCTACAGTACTGAACTTTAGGATTTCACATTCTCCATGCCTGTCAAGTTTGTCTCTGCATCACTGCTCTCTAAGCAGAGACTTCTGTGGAGAAGGTCATTGGCTGCCAGTCCCCTCTGCTTGAAGACCTGTGAGCATCTAGGATGAGAAAGAGAGCCGGGAAATGCTGCCTGGCCCCTCACACCCTGGTCACTACCTCTGGCATGGTCTCCCTATAAGAGCACCGAATACCAGCACAGCTCGGCACCAGAACCGCTTCTTCCCCAGGCCACTGCCTCCGAAACTAGGCACCATGAGAAGCTCACTGGCCCCTGTCACTCCTTTCCGTACTTAGTTACCCACTGTACTCTATACTCCCATAGATGCCAAGCCTTTTTGCACAATCCCAAACTGTGTCATTTTGTTAATTATCAGCACATTTTCTTATTCTGTATCTCTCTTTTTACCTTTATAATATTTATTGTTTTGTGTATTTTTTTTGTCTTGAGTATGAAATTGCGTACTTCTGCCACCACCAAAACAAATTCCTTGTACTTTTCGTCCATGGCACATAAAATGATTCTGATTCTGATTCCTGTATATGCTGGATGTAGCTGATGCTGCCATCTTCTGGTGAGCTTTCAGAAATGCAACATAAACAATGTTTAAAGCAAGCGCCAACCAGGCAGGGTTTAGGTATAGAAACTAGTGACTGCCAAACGAAGCTTCATAAAACATTTGCTGTCTATTCTGAGCCCACTGCTCTCTGTTCAAAAAGGGCTCAAAGAATGCCCCGAAGCAAGCCTAGTGCACCAATTAGTGGACTCAAAAATACAGCAAATAGTTCATGAAGCTTCATTTGGTATCACTAATAGAAACCATGTGGAATTAGACAGCTTTATATAATACAGCTGCATAATGAGAAGACTTCATACAAGAAACCCTCAAAGTATGATTCGGATAAATCATCAGAATATTGTTTATAAAGTGTTAAGCACCTGGTAGTTCTGACATCAGATTCAGAGACTGAGTGGCCTAGAATTTTGTATGATTACCCACAAGCCCTTGCTGCCATACCCCCTCACAGGTCACAGTTAGAGACTCATCACACCCCATCGGTAAACAGGCCTACAGCTCACAGTTAGAGACTCATCACGCCAGATCAGTATACAAGCCTACAGCTCACAGAGACTCATCACACCTCATCGGTAAACAGGCCTACAGCTCACAGTTAGAGACTCATCACGCCAGATCAGTATACAAGCCTACAGCTCACAGTTAAAGACTCATCACGCCCCATCGGTAAACAGGCCTACAGCTCACAGTTAGAGACTCATCACGCCAGATCAGTATACAAGCCTACAGCTCACAGTTAGAGACTCATCACGCCCCTTCAGTAAACAGGCCTACAGCTCACAGTTAAGGACTCGTCATGCTCATGTAGTCCGTCAGATAATTTTGTATTAGTGTTCTAAGCAATACTGACAGCACTGTTTCAAGTGATATTGCTTGTGGTTTTGTGGGATTACACACTCTTTGAAAACTTAAATTGCTTTATAAATCTTACTCTGCAATTTAAAGTACAATATGTCTATGCCCTTCATAGGACAAAACATCCGTGTCATTTGATCAAATCTAACGCAGAGAAATTGGATTTTTATAATATGTTGAACATTCTGCAGGGTAGCGGGTATGTGATAAGATTCACACCGCAGGGTAGTCTGGGTGCGCTGATTCCAGCTGACCTGCAATAATGTCGGTATTAACATTATCATACCTATATGTCCAGAGTTTACGTTTTTATTTCTATTCCTTATAAGATACCTATAAATTATTAAATAAATGGGAATATTAATCCCAAGCAACAAAACGGATAGATTGACACTGGAGAGCCGCACTCTACTTCACGCACATCACCTTGCTCTGTCCAGCAGGTGGCAGCAAAACCGCGTTTACAAATACTGCATATTGCCAATACACCACTGAGGGTTATTGTTTCGCCGGGCAGCGTTTTCCCTGACATTCGTCATGTACCGGTTCTTTCATGCTTGCGCGGCTTTCCTCCATCCATTGAGGTGAACTGGCGTCTGCTCCTGTCCAGCTCCCGGTGCTTCCTGATATATGATGTGTGTAAATGCAGTTGTGGCAATTGGGTGGAAGTCGTTCACAGTCGCAGCAAGTTGCTTATCAGACACCATTATTCAAAGTGTGTTTTGAAACTCCCGTTATATCTGAAGTATTCCCAGATCCCCTGGATCTGCCTAGGGTGGATGGTAGAATCATCCACATCGCGTCATCATCAGAACATACGGAACTGAACCAAAATATACGAGGGACAGGCTGTAGAATGGGTTTCAGCCAACAGAAGTATGCTACATGCTACACAGAGCTCAATAAAAGCACCGTAATTGCTCTCCTTGTGGATGTATTTATATACTGTTTAGTACAAACAACAAGAGAAGTTACATCAGTTGCAACGTTATATTACTGGTATATTCCAGCTGCAGTTTGCCTTGATTTTGAGGTTTTTTAACGGAGTTGAGATCATTTCCACAACAGAGGCAAACTTTTACGCACAGACATAACAGCTACAGCATTGCAGCCACGGCAAATTGCCGAAATTCATTTCACGCCCAATAGCAACCATGACATTATCATTGTAGCCTACTGGGAAAATTAATATGAAATTCCTGTCAGATAATCACCGTGCTATGTCTTCAGTAATTATATCGACACCTGCGATATGTAAAGAAGTATTTCACCGCACCATTTACCGTCGCAAAATAAAATGGCCCGTTGCGTTTTTGCACCGTACTTCCAGTGCCGGTCATATAGCCTATTTAGCGGTGGGATAATTAACCACAGAGATCGCGGTTTTACATAATGATTCCAAGTGTGGACTCGATACTTCCTCACATACTATGGCAGTGCATGTGACATTAACAGGATGGTGCCACTTGATGCTTTGCCCGTTTCCCCGTCTTTGTTGTTGTTGGGCTTTTAACGGGCTTCTGAGGTGACTCACACAACGCCAAATCCGGTCCTTCTCACCTGCGGCTGCGGCCGCCAGAGGCGGGAGGAGCCGCGGCTCGTTGCGAGCGGAGGAGGCGGTGGTCTGTGGTAGGAAACGAGTCCCAGTGGTGCTCCTGGTCCCACTTCGGGCGGAGAGGCTCTGATTTGCGGGTTTGGACCCCTTGCTGGACATTTCTCGAGGTTTATTTGGACCGTCAGATGAAACGGCAGCAATGATGATCTGATTCAAGGCTACACATCCCTGGTAAGCGCATTTATATCTCAACACCATTGCAAACTGATCAATGTAATTGTGTTCTAAATAGTTTTTTATTGCAAAAAACGGGACTTGCGTTTATACCTCTCATATTGAGGAGAAGTGATTTTATAAAATAAACGCATTGAGTGTTTCGGCTCCTTTTATAAAAGCGGAGGGGGACTTTCAGCTCCTCCAATTTGCTTTTCAAAATGATTGTGATTGTGAAAATGACCGTGTGCCATGTAATATTGTCAGTTTTGCTAGTTTTTAACTGCAGTCTATTTCAAGAAGTCGAAGCGGCTTGTTGTAAAATCAGGTACATTTCTTATGTTATGAACACACTTCACGGGCAGTACGTATAGAGGTAAAACAGCATTTACCTGAACACTTAATGGGCAGTACGTATAGAGGTAAACGTACTGCCCATTAAGTGTTCAGGTAAATGCTGTTTTACCTCTATACGTACTGCCCGTGAAGTGTGTTCATAACATAAGAAATGTACCTGAGGTAAAACAGCATTTACCTGAACACTTCACAGGCAGTGCGTAAAGAGGTAAAACAGTACTTGTCCCTCCCCAGATAGCATCATGTTATTGTTTCAACGTTGAATTATAGTTAAATGCGTTGAATTATGGTCAGTGTTAAATTATCAATGTTGAAGCTGAATTGATTTTTGGTCAGATTTTCAATATTGAAAAACTAATGGTGGCAAAACCTTGATTCAACGTCCATATAAAGTGAAAGATTGAAGATCAATGTTGTTTCAACCTTTTTGTCTGATATGGAATCAATGTCATTTCAACACATGTGTGCTGTCTGGGTCTATTACATTATTCCCTTGCTGTACTTTGTGTGTGTCCTTCACAATGAAAGCTCTGGTTTTTGTCCGTAACTCTAACCCTAACCCTTCTCAATAAGACTGCAGAAAGTAAACGGAGTGTAAATACGACCCCACCCCCCCCCCCCCCCCCCCCCCCCCCCCCAGTCCGGCCCGTCTTTCTGTTCATTGCTCTATCTGATTAAATTCCCCAGCTGATCAGTGGGACCGCAGGCTGGGCAGACTTCAGCTCTGCTCAGCGACTCCTAACCACTGGTCCACTGAGTCAGTAGGAGTCAGCGCTGACTCCCCTCGGTATTCCGAGGCTCTCGGCCCATAAAGATCCAGCAGACTAACAAAGGACCATCCAGGCTTCTGTCAGCATGTCCTCGATGTGGAGAGTGGGGGGCGGAGTTTGCACTCTTGGCTGAATAGAGCCGTTTCTGTGTCTTGTCTGTTTTTCTGATTCAAATTTTCAGTGCTGTTCTCAGTAATACTATGTACACAAGAGTCTGACTTTCCAGTATTAATATGCTAAAAGGTACCATTCATATTTTGATTTCCTTTCCCCTTTTTATATATACATATATTACTAGCTTTAAAGTGCAGTTTCCTGCTGGCTCTCAGGAACATCATGCGGATCTCCACCATGCTGCTGGCTGGCGTTCTCCTCCTCCTGGGCTCTCTGTGGCGGGGGGGCGGCACTGCCAGGCCATGTGAGGACCCCCCAGCTGGCTCCCGCCTCAATCTCTCGGTCCAGTATGAGCTCCCCACCTTTGTGAGCAAGACGGCAATCCAGAGCGTTCTCACACATGACAGGCGTATATATGTGGGTGCAGTGAACAGCATCTACTCGCTTAGTGAGGACCTGCGGGTGCTCTGGGAGTACAAAAGTGGCCCGGTGCTGGATAACCTTGGCTGCCCGCCCTGCCAGGCATGCTCAGAGCACGGCAACACATCCTCCGGCCTCCTGAGAAACAACACCAACATGGTCCTTCTGGTGGAGACCTTCTACGACGAGGAGCTCTTCAGCTGTGGTACGGCGCTGGGCGGCGTCTGCCAGCGCCACATGCTGGATGGTAGCCAGCAGCACGCTGGGCCTGTCTGCATGTTCTCACCCAAGTCCAGCAGGGGGCAGTATGGCTGCCCGGACTGCATCGCAGGTCCAGAGGGCACCCAGGTGCTGAGCGTCGAGAGTGGGGGTGTGGTCCGCTTCTTTGTGGCAAATTCAGCCCTGATGCTGGCGTCACCACGGGCTCCTCCTCTGCACACCATCTCCGTGCGGGAGATGAAGGAGACGCAGGATGGATTCCACTTCCTCTCGGGACGCTCCTACTTGGACGTGCTGCCGCCGCTGGTGTTGGAGTTCCCAGTGCACTATGTGCACGCCTTCCGAAGCGGCCCACATGCCTTCTTCCTCACTGTGCAGCGGGAAGACCGCGTCTCCCGTGCCTTCCACACACGCATCGCCCGCACCTGCGCCGGTGAGTCGGAGCTGCGGCGTTACGCCGAGCTGCCCTTTGAGTGCATGCTGACCCGCAAGCGGCGCCGCCGCCAGGCCCGTGTCGAGGTCTTCAACATCCTGCAGGCCGCCCACGTGGCACAGCCTGGCCAGCTCCTGAGGGAGGAAATGGGCCTACCAGAAGGGGAGGAGGTGCTGTTTGCCGCCTTCTCCCGCAGCCGGCCTAACTCCCCGGAGCCGACGGCCAGCTCGGCGGTCTGTGTCATCCCCCTGCGGGACATCAACGTCTTCTTCAGGGACTACATGCAGAGGTGTCACACCCGGCAGCTGTATCACTTCAGGGGCTCCGACGAGAAGCTCTGCTACAACTCGGTAAGAGCCTAAGCCCCACCCCTCATCGCCGCCATGAACCCTCATTCTGCAGCTCTTCCTCATCCGTCAGTGTCAGACACTGAGTCTACAAATCCGCGAGAAATAGTGCCATGAATTTCCCCATCTGTGTCTCAGATGATTTAGCTCTGCTGAGCTGATGGTCGCACTTGGAGGAACAGCGTGTTAGGGGTAGGAATGGAGGGATGAGGCGCCACCTGATCTGGGATCAGCCCTGTGATTTGGGAGTAAATGCAGTATAGTGGTATACTAAGATTTCCAGGCAAAAGTTTGGTGTGATTATGGCTGAGAAACATCCCCTTTGATGGTCTGGGGTGACGGAGCCTGTTCTGTGATCAGGAAGCTCCTTCTCCATGCTCTCCTTCTCTCTTCATCCATCAGAGACTAAAGCATCTTTCTGCAAGCTGCTCTTAAAATGGTAAAGATGATGATGTGGACAGATGTAGATATATGTAGATAGAAAGAAAGCAAACAAGCAAGTGAGCAAGCAAGCCAGATGAAAACAGAGGAGAGGATCCAAAAACTCGGGAGAAAAAAAAATCTTTCTGCCTTCCACTTTTTAAATTATTGTGTACAAATGATGTTGGAGTGTATTATACCCATGTAAAGTGCCTTGGGAAAACCTATATTGTGAAAGGCGCTATATAAAACATGAATTGAATGTCGGAAAGTATTGCACAGAATTTTGTAGTAACGGCTCATCAATGTGCAGCGCTGCACTGTGGGGATTTGATTCTCTCCTAGTGCAAGTGGTGAAACCCTCCTTGCATGGCAGTTACACAAAGCCAGTCTCAGTGTAAGGGCTCACTGTCAGGAGAGTTGTTTTTTAGGCAATGGCACAGTCTTCATTTGGTGCGGTTTCCACGTTGAGAGGCGACTGTCGAGAGCTGCTGTGGAGTCACGCACAAAGACCAAAGCGCCCCATTTCTTGTTACATATGGCTGCAGTTCATTAGTACAAAACTGGAGGTGCTCCACACACTAACCGAAGATGGATGGATGGTCCCTGTGACAGGCGGCGGATTCAAACGCCATCGATCAGCCGGCATGTGCCTTCTAAGCCACATCCGTTAATTAAACAGACAGAGATGCTGGCCTGATCTTGCTCGTAATTGCGGGACACAGTGGGCCGTCTATAAGGAAGTTGACAATACAGAATTAGACATCTGCGGTCACTGTCAGAATTATCATTGTGTTACGATTGATTCGAGAAAAGCGGCTAGCAGCAAATTGGTCTGAAATCGAATCTGCAACATGAGGAATCACGGTGCGTAATGCAATTCTGATGTGGGGACTGCTGGCTGATAGTCGTTTAATTACACACGCATCATTTCCAAATTAGAATATTCCCAGTGGGGCTATAAAAAACAAACAGTTTACTGATTGCAGATCAGGCCTGCGATCAGGCCCACGAGCGCAAGTGTCCTGCTGTGAAGAGGTCAGGGTGCGAGTTCTGTGCCTGTCTGAAACGTGACCTTTTGGACCTTGGCTGGCCAATCACCGCTTGTCAGATGGTCGTGTTCCAGCCGTGTTTTTCTCGACCATCTGAGCCTCTGCCACTTGTCATTAGTGTCATCTTTAGTGCCGCCTTCAGTGCCATCATCAGTGTGATCACTAGTGCTGCCTTCAGTGCCGTCATCAGTGTGATCACTAGTGCTGCCTTCAGTGCCGTCATCAGTGTGATCACTAGTGCCGTCATCAGTGTGATCACTAGTGCCACCTTCAGTGCCGTCATCAGTGTGATCACTAGTGCCGTCATCAGTGTGATCACTAGTGCCACCTTCAGTGCCGTCATCAGTGTGATCATTAGTGCCACCTTCAGTGCCGTCATCAGTGTGATCATTAGTGCCGCCTTCAGTGCCGTCATTAACGTGGTCATTAGTGCCACATTCAGTGCCACCTTCAGCGTGATCTTTAGCGCCGTCATTAGCGCATTGGAATGCATGGTAATTAGCCCAATCTTCAGCACAGTTGTTAGAGCCGCCTTCAATGCGGTTTTTAGCACGGTTGTTATTGCATACATTAGCACTGCATTCAGCATAGTTTTCAGCATGGTCTTCAGAGCCACCTTCAGCATAGTCTTCACCACAGTCTTCAGCATGGTCTTCAATCCCCCTCTTCAGCGAGGTTGTTAGCATCACCTTCCGCTTGGTCTTTAGCACCTCCTTCAGCATGGTCTTCAGTGCGGTCTTCAGTGCCATCTTCAGCACCAATGCGTTCTTCAACACCGTCTTCAGCACCGATTTCAGCGTGGTCCTGAGTGCTGTCTTCAGTGTGGTCTTCAGCACGGTCTTAAGCATGGTCTTCAATACATACCTTCTGCTGTTCATGTTGGGACTGGTGTGGGTGACTCAGGGTGGGGGTGGTGCTGGTTGTGCATACTGCTATTTCTCCAGCCCTCAGGCATGCTGAAACATGGCAGGTAAACATGCGGTCATGCCCGACATCCCAAATGACACAATGTGGTTGGAAGGGTGGGGGCCAGGCCACTCACTGCGATCCAGGTGTGGGATCAGCCCTTTCCTGCCTGCATGAAGTGTTTGGTGGAGCCAGGCTGGAGAAAGCTGGTCATCAAGATGGCATATCACTGCCTATTGTGGTCATGAGTGGAAAAAGTACCTTGTCCCTGTTTTATTTGCACACATTACATCATTAGAAAGTTCTTTTTCAGCCCCTGTTCATCTCTCAGCACCAGGTAATCGCTAACCAAAAAGCCTCCTTGTTCTTGTTCGCTCAGCTGTTCTCTAGAGCTGATGTTGACGATGACGCATGCAAGCTGTCATCATTGCACTGAGGGCAAATTGGCACCCATTTCTGGGTGATAAGGCTCCGTCTTTCTGCAGTTCTCCTCCAGTAAGACAGGCTGAGGCAGAAACAGCCTCCCCAAGCAGGCTAGATGTACGTCTTTGGTGTTTTAACACTTTGCTGGTTCTTTGTTCTCACTGCAGAGATGGTTGCCAGTAGTCTAAAGCAAAAGGTTATATATCAAATTCTGGTTGTGTTGTGGTTGGCATGATGATTTACTGTTTTTTTTTTTTTTTTTTTTTTTTGGTGGAAATTATGCATCTTGCAGCTGTTTCTTGAGTAGCAAGTTGTGGAGTCTGGAGTCTATCCTAGACATTGTAGGGCACAAGGCAGGGAAACACCCCAGACAGTAACATGCAAAACTGATCCTGGGATATAAATGATAAGATTGGTTCATACAATGGGCACTGCATGCACGGCTGCATCACAGATGTTGGACATGGAGATGAAAGATGTCACATTGTGTTTTTATTTAATCTGCACCCGCAAGCTCAGCGAGCACTAAAGATTCAGTGCTAATGACTGCTGAAAGTGGCTCAGAGGTTAGCTGCTTATCAGCATTGGCTATATTAGGGAAAATATATTCATATTGGTCAAAATTTTCACATTTTACTTTTTTAATATAACATTCATACCACACTTCATGAACATGACTTAAGAGCTTATTTGCTCTACAGCGCCACCCCAGGCCTGACGTCAAAGTACATGGCTGCCGGGCACATTGGCACATGAAGTGAGATCATTCATGGATGGGCTGGCATTACAGTGCCGCCCCCAGGTGGAAATCCACATTGTTTACAGTTTACACGGTTCTCTTGTTCCATTTGTAACTGCCTGCCTCATTCTTGTCTGTGAAAACACAGGTTACATGACCCCGTTATTGCGCCATAGTCATTCAGGTTACTGAAGCGAGCAGAACTGCTGTTGAGCTTGTCACTCAAAATGCCCCTGGCACCTTCACGTGCCTCTTCACGTTAAAATGAGTGATGCAATTTCTCAGACGCAATGGAATACGCTTCTGGAAGCTTCCCCCTAATCGTGTTTGTGCTCAAGTCCTGAGCATTTGAATGGGCCTATTTGTTTAGACTTTGGATTCCCTCCTGAATGGCCACAGTGGTTTGGTCCTGGCAGGTTGCCATTCTCCTTTGATGGGAGAGATTTACCTCCATCGCCTGGATGACTCTTGGTGTAATGCTTTAATGGCAGAGGCAAGTCACCATACAGTGTGTGTGTGTGTGTGTGTGTATGGTTTATGGTGTGTGTGTGTGTGTGTGTGTGTGTGTGGTTTATGGTGTGTGTGTGTGTGTGTGGTTTATGGTGTGTGTGTGTGTGTGTGGTTTATGGTGTGTGTGTGTGTGTGTGTGTGTGTGTTTATGGTGTGTGTGTGTGTATGGTGTGTGTGTGTATATGATTTATGTGTGTGCGTGCATATGTGTTTGTGGGTGTGTGTGTCTTACAGAGCTCCATGTACAACATGTCCAGCTGTAGGCAGCACTGCAAAATCAGCACAGAGTAGTTTGGGTGTTCAATGTGCCTGGTAACCCAGCTTCCTGCCGGCATGTCTTACAGAGCTCCGTGTACGACATGTCCAGCTGTGGGCAGCACTGGAAGTTCAGCACAGAGTGGTTTGGTTGTTCAGTGCACTCGGTAACCCAGCTTCCTGCCGTTGTATCTTACAGAGCTCCGCGTACGACATGTCCAGCTGTGGGCAGCACGGTGATGACTACCAGCTGGAACTCACTAGCACCATCACGCGGCTTGACTACTTCAGTGGCCAGTTCAGCAATGTCCTGCTCACCTCCATCGCAGTGTTCCCCATGGGGGGGCAGACCGTGGCCAGCCTGGGCACCTCCACGGGCCGGGTTATCCAGGTAGAGTAATCTCCTGTGTTTAATCACCATGCAGGACACACATGGGGTATGGATTCTGAGTTTATATTATGGTGACAGAAATTTGAGGGCAGCTCATTGTCTGTCCCAGTGGCACACAGCTGGAGTCCAACCCTCTGCACTTAGCAGGCGGGAGGTTCGCTTGTCTAGGGTGGTCCAGGGTATGTGGCCTTTAGTAAGAAGAGTCGAGTAGGAGGATAGTCTGGGGGTGAGAACTCCTGGCCTTTCCAGCAGGAAGTTGCAGGGTTCCCATGCAGGTTAGGATTTCCTGTCTACACAAATTCCTTGGGTGTTGTCCAAAGGGTAGCAAACAGCATCTCGGGCAGTTTAGCAGAGCATGTAAAGCTGTTTACACTGAAACTCACCATAACCTCTTCACTTTCCAAGTGGATCAGGTTATAAATTATTAACAAGCAACGCATGACATTATTCCTCTGTAATGTTCACCATAAATTCCCTAAATCCTGCTCAGAGCTGGTTGACCAAGGTAGAGAAACAGCTGAACGGCACAGGATTTAAGGCCAAATAGTACGAGTGTGGTCCACAGAGTCCCACTGCTATCCCACCGCATGTCTCGGCCAGTTGTCGGCAGTCATCTTGCCGCTGTCATGGCCCGGCCCCAGGAAGCAAGGTCACCCGCACAGCTGGCAGGGGCCACAGGCCCCCCACAGTTCAGCCAGTCCAATTCCTCCAGGGTGAGAATCCGTGGGCTGGGCACTGCCCGTGCTGACGCAGCTGTTGGCCGGGCCATGCCACCACAAGCCCCTGCAGGCTGGTACCCGTCTGCTGATGCCCTGCCGGCCTGGCCCTGCTCACACCGACACTGTCCTTGCCGACACCCCATAGCCTCGGGCCCCAGCCATGTAGCCACCCTGCGGGCCAGGCCCTGCAAACCAGGCCCCACCCACACTTACCGATGATTATTTAGTTTCCATTATCAGGGCGATTGTGAAGCTGTGGTCCAACCACACTCAAAGGGGGAGCCCATACTCTAGGGGCCGGCAGTGGAAGCCCTAACCCTAACCAGACCCAAAAGGGGAGCCCGTCCTCCAGGGGGCAGCAGAGGAAGCCCTAACCCTAACCAGACCCAAAGGTGGAGCCCGTCCTCCAGGGGGCAGCAGAGGAAACTCTAACCCTAACCAGACCCAAAGGGGGAGCCAGTCCTCCAGGGGGCAGCAGAGGAAACTAAGTCTAACCCTAACCAGACCCAAAGGGGGAGCCAGTCCTCCAGGGGGCAGCAGACAATGAGCAAGATGGCAAAATCCTGATTTACACTGTCCAAATTTTATATTTTGAGTGTAAATGATCTGTGTTGCTGTCAACCACAACATACTTAATTTATTCTGTGCCATGACTCATGACTCATCCACAGAAATCCTCAACTTCAGTGCATATGTCTCAACGGTATGCTTTTCCTTTGATTTGGCTAGAATGTTCCACGACGTCTTTTTGGTTTTTCACCATTAAGGTAGTGCCTTAAGGTAGAGCCAGAGTTAAGTGAAGCATTTCTGAATGTGTTACATAGTGCGTTTCCCATGTCCTGCTTGACTAGACATACACTGCTCAGCCAAAAAAAAGTCACCATTTGAATTTAAATCAGCAAATACTTAAAAGTCAATGACTGGATCATTATTACAGCTCAGCAACGTTGTACAGCAATAAAGTGACGTTAGCTAAGTACCTGAAACTACTGAATGGCCAGGTTACACCTTCATGCATCATCCAAGGATTTTTCTTCCCTGATAGCATGGACATATTCCAGGGTGATGATGCCTAGGTTCATCTTGTTTAAACTGTGAAAGTATGGTTCAGGAGCATGAGGAGTCATTTTCACACGTGATTTGGCCACCAGAGTCTTGATCTTAACCCCATTGAACATCTTTGGGATGTGCTGAAGAAGACTTTATGGAGTGGTTCAACTCACCTATCATCAATACAAGATCTTGGTGAGAAATTAATGCAAATCCGGATTAAAAAAAATGTTGAAATGTTGCATAAGCTTGTGGAAACGGTGCCATGATGATTGTGTCATAAACCTAAAGGCAGCCCAACTGAAAATTCAAATGTCAAAATTATTATTTTTTTCGCCAGACAGCGTAGTTACACAGGTAGATCTCGGTAATAGTGCCAGATGCTTCACTATCTCAGATTTCACTGCATAATCCGCATTTATTAGAGTGTTATAGACTGGGTGTAATTTTACAGCAGATATGAGAATCCTTGGGTTTCGATTTTGGAAGAAAGAGCAAATGTAATTTAAGTGAATGTTTGTCAGACTTCACTAGGGCATGGCTGAATGTAGCCCAGCTGTAGTGTCTGACCGTTTCAAAGTTTGTGGTTCCCCCCCCAGGCAGGGGACCTCACACTCTCACACCCAATATGATACAGGGCTGTGTCTCACCCTCTCACCCTGGGTATGGTGTGGGGCTGTGTCTCAACTTCTCACCCCCAGTACTGTGTGGGGCTGTGTCTCACCCTCTCACCCCTTGTGTGGAGTGGGGCTGCGTCTCACTCTCTTACCGCCAGTGTGGTCTGAGGCTGCGTCTCAACCCCTGTATGATGTGGGGCTGTGTCTCACCCTCTCACCCCCTGTATGGTGTGGGGCTGCGTCTCACCCTCTCACCTTCTGTATGGTCTGAGGCTGTGTCTCACCCTCTCACCCCTTGTGTGGAGTGGGGCTGCGTCTCACTCTCTTACCGCCAGTGTGGTCTGAGGCTCCGTCTCACCCACTTACCGCCTGTATGGTCTGAGGCTGTGTCTCACCCTCTCACCCCTGCTTCCTGGCATTTTCACAGGTCATGATTTCCCGCTCCCGGCAGAGGACCTCACCCCATGTGGACTTCCGCCTTGACCCACGCCCGGTGTCCCCTGAAGTGGCCCTGATTCCCGCTCCCCAGCTGGATGCCTCCTTATTGTTGGTGACGGGAAACAAGGTGAATGGGTTGGCCTTGGGCCACGCGTTCCTGGCATGTCCTGAGAGCCTTTATTAGCGGCATGGAGGTGCGGTCATCAGATGAAGCATGACCCCTGGCTGCAAGCACACAGACGTAGTGTTCATGTTCAGGGAGAGCTGCTCATCAGTCTGCCTCTAAATAACTCATTGTGTTCCATGTGACTAACCTTGAACCAGTTAACTGTATGAAAATGGCAGATACATACATCTCTCCTGATCTGTCTCATTGTGATAATGGCTTTTTAGCTCTGACATTTCAACCTTTCAACAGACCACTTCTAAGATGGGAGTTTAACGTTTCTGGCCATGGGGTTCTGTAGGAATGTGGAGCAGGCAATTGGACGAACAGTGGGAGATGTTTAGATTCCTCTTTATTTTAGATGTTTAGATTCCTCCTGAACTGATCTGCAATTTACTTCCGGATTAAAAAGTATCTGTCAGACACTCATTGTCCGTCTTTCTGTCTACCTGCCTGTCTGCCTGTCTCTCTGTCTGTCTGCCTGTCTGCTGGTCTGCCTGTCTATATGTCAGTCTCTCTGTCTGCTTGTCTGTCTCTCTGTCTACCTGCTTGTCTGCCTGCTTGTCTGTCTTTGTCTGTCTTAGGTTCAGAACCCCCTCCAGGTAATAATCACATACCCCTCTTTTCTCCCAGATCACCAAGGTTCCCCTAGTGGGCCCAGGCTGTGAACAGCTGCTGTCCTGCAGCTCTTGCCTCCTGGCCCCGGACTTCATGGGCTGTGGATGGTGCCAGGGCCGCTGTTCCCGGCCACAGGACTGCGCCACACACTGGGCCAGGAATTCCTGCCCTCCTGCCATTTCCACGGTAACCGCTACTGAATGGCGCACACTCCCAAGGGGGCCTGGAACGTGTGAACCTGACGAATATTTCCTCCAAATGTTTCTGCTTGTTTCTTTCTTGCCACGCTCATGCAGAGTGATTTTGTGACATTTTAAAGTTTCATGATTCTTCATCCCTGCAGTCTCATTCCTAATGAAAAAAGCAGGATGATTCAGGCAAAAGACTGGTGCAGAAGCAGCTTATTTCCAGGAGGTGTGAAAGCAGTAACTACACAGGGAAAATTGGCAGTTCCTCTGTCGGCTCCTTTTTGAAGCTTCTATACCTTAATTTACGTCCAACAGAATGTAAAACACAGATTTCTCATCATGCAGTAGGCTCTATCTCAGACACCTACAGGATCTTAGAGACACATGTAAGGCCTTTGACCTTGCAAATTACCTTGGAATCATGCTTGCTCAGCAGGCTGGTATGAAATGCTGTCCCGTTTTTTTTGGGATGCCCCCTACTGGTCCTTAGGAACAGTGCATGTGATGACGCTAACTATGCAAGTCCTTCATGTCTGCATGTGTCGGCTCATACTGCAGATTTCCCCTAAACAAGCCCCCATGGATGCGAGAACCAGGCTCACGATCTGTGGGAGAGACTTCGGCTTCAACAAGAGTGAGAGGTTCGACCCAGGACTGATCCGAGTCCGAGCCGGCAGGGTACCCTGCAAGCTGGACATGCAGGAAAGCAACAGTAACCGGTAATGCCAACCCCCCCCCCCCCACCACCTTGTTAAAAACAGTGGGTGGGTTTCTTCGCAAAGAAATGCCTACAACCCTGGCTTTAGATTCAAGATTTTTTTGTTTATTTGTTTTTTTATATGTGCAGTTGTACAGTATAGTGGCAGTGAAATGTGGCAAAACAGCATCTGATTACTGTCTGTTAATGTGATGCTACATGATCTGCACTGTCCCTTCTAGGCTGGTTTGCATGCTGGGCCATGTGAATGTTTCCAAGGTGGAAACGGTTACAGTCAGCAGCGGGCAGGAGGCCGCAGAGTTCCGTGGATTATCCTTTGTGGTATGATCGTGAAACCCAGACGCGAGCGTGATTTCTGTGTTGGAGTGTGTCTCCATACCGACTGTGTTGTGACATCTCTTCCCTGCGAATCCTAGCACACCGCGTTAGAGGGAATCTTCCCCGACTTTGGTCCTAAATCAGGAGGGACGGTCCTTACCCTGTGGGGGAGATTCTTAGACAGCGGTTCTGTGAGACGTGTCTCCATCGGTAGGGCAGTGTGCGAGATTAAAAGGTGAGGAACTCCTTAGCACTCCATTGTCTGCACTCTGTGAATTCTGTCCTGCTTTGCACTGCCTGTCTCTGTCGGCTCTTTACATATCTCACTCTGTATGTCCCAGAATTGCCCCTGGGACCGAAGTCTGTCTCGCCTGCCTGTCTGATCTCTGCTCCTTCCTTTGGTCCTGCAGCATGGCAGCCACCATGATCGTCTGTCAAACTCCCGGCCAGCCCTCACCATCCAGCCTGCCCATCCAGTTGACAGTGGACTCCGCCGAGTATGAGGCACCCTCTCCCTTCGTATACAACAGGGACCCCTACATCAGCGGCCTGCAACCCACCCGCTCATTCATCAGGTGGGGGGCGGGGAGTGTTCCCCAACCACAGGTTTACTTACATAAAAATGTTCTCAGGGCAGAATGAAATTTGACTGGTCCAGAAAGATAACTAAGCAGATTGTCAAGGGGGTGGGTCCAAGCAACTATAGGAGGCCAACCAATCTAATGTCTTGGTCCTGCCTTCTCTAATTACTTGGACCCACCTCCTCTGCAATCTAATTGGTTATCTCTCTAAACCAATCATATTTTGTTCTGCCCTCAGTACATTTTTGTGCAAGTAAAACAGCCGTGAGTCAGCCACGAAGAAGGACAATGGAGAGAGCAAAAGTCAGGGAGCAGAGAGTGATGTGTAGCCTGTTGGGTTGGGGGGGTATTTGTCCACTTCATCTTGACAGTCACTCTAACAGTGTCTCTGTCCCCCCCCCAGTGGAGGCAGCACAGTGATGGCACGCGGGGCCTATCTGCAGTCCGCCCGCCACCCACAGATGCTCGTGACCCTGGGGCCCGACAGGGCTGTCCTCCGGGCGGTGAGTGCAGTGGATTCGTCGCAGCTGCCTTCAGGGGAGATATTCACACCCCCCCCTGCTGGAGACACGTAGGCTTCCTTTGACCCCCGCCCTCCTCCCCCCCACACTGAGGTGCTGTTACAGGGTCCATGCGTGGGTCGGGTTTCCCTGCTGCTGCTTTGAAACATGATGCTCAGGCTGCTGCCCGAGGCTCAGCTGCCGTCACGTCAAAAGGGGCCCATGGTAATGCCCCTCCCCCCCCCAGGTTCCGGGGGCAGAATATTCTCCCTGTTTTCTGCTTGACTGTCTCCTTCTTTCCCTGTTTTCCTTTCTCCCTCTCTCCCTGTTTTCCTTTCTCCCTCTCTCCTTCTTTCCATGTTTTCCTTTCTCCCTCTCTCCTTCTTTCCATGTTTTTCTTTCTCCCTCTCTCCTTCTTTCCCTGTTTTCCTTTCTCCCTCTCTCCCTGTTTTCCTTTCTCCCTCTCTCCTTCTTTCCATGTTTTCCTTTCTCCCTCTCTCCTTCTTTCCATGTTTTTCTTTCTCCCTCTCTCCTTCTTTCCCTGTTTTCCTTTCTCCCTCTCTCCCTGTTTTCCTTTCTCCCTCTCTCCTTCTTTCCATGTTTTCCTTTCTCCCTCTCTCCTTCTTTCCATGTTTTTCTTTCTCCCTCTCTCCTTCTTTCCCTGTTTTCCTTTCTCCCTCTCCCCTTCTTTCCCTCTTTTCCTTTCTCCCTCTCCCCTTCTTTCCCTATCTCGCTACTTCCATGATTTTCTGACTACCTGTCTTCCTGTTTTCCTTTCTTGGTTTCCCCGTTTACCTTTTTCCCATCTTCCTGTGTTGATGCCAAGATCTGTCCACTGGCTGGGAGGGTTCTGCAGAATCGGGGATTGGGTTTCATTCTTGCTAAGCATTATTCCACGGCTCATTGGAAGGTGCCGAGACAGATGAATGGTCAGTTTTCTGCCATGCCACTCGGTGTCTCTGACCCATACTGAGTGATGTGTGTGTTGCCCATGTTCAGCCTGACCAATCAGGGCAGGGGGGCCTGCCAGCGGTTGTCAAATGGCGCGTGATCTGTTCTGTACAGATATTTAAAGGTATTTCTGTGTGCATGCATATACACATGTACCGCTTAGCTTTATTATTATTATAATATTATTATTATTATTTATATATATATATATATATTGTGTGTGTGTGTGTGTGTGTGTGTGTGTGTATGTGTATATATAAATGTACACATACTGTATTTTTTTTTTTAAAGTCACATCACGGCAACTATATACGAGGCTGGCGATATTACATTTTGTTAAAAAATATAGGCACTGAGCTTGAAAAACTGTCATTGATATGTGGTAAATTGGCTGTGGTGTTCTCTGTGGTGATGTCATGCCACATGGCACCATAATCTTCATCATTACCATAGTCTTCATTGGCACAGTAGTCTTCTTTGCTGCCTACAGCAATGGTGCTTTACAGAAAGGAAGACAATCCAGCCCCTTGTATCTTCCATGGGGGGGGGTGACAAGTTCTACAATGTTCTGCCATGCGGCAGACAGAGTGCCAGAGGAGATTCACAAGCTTTCCACTTCATCCTTATGTTTTCCGGGCTTACAGAGCTTTGGAGATTCAGCCAGATTGGCCCTTCTCCTTGTCGCTCATTCGATTACCTATGTTAGAGGCAGACTTGGGAAGCCATCTTAGCACTATGACCCTGTTTATGCAAGTCGCCTTGAGTTTGCTGACCATAGCTGGTTCTTCTCTTGATTCTCCTGATTTGCATTTCTACCGACAAAGGGTTGGTAGAAATGCAAATATGGTGTATATTTACTTTGGCGGGTACTGTGGTCCACAGATGGTCCAGCTTGAGGATGAGCTGGCTGAGCAGGCTGTGGCAGGAGCAGAACAGGCGCCGAGTCTGAATCATTGATTCCCTTCCAGTTACACATTTTATACCATGTTAGTAACAGCTAGTGACATCCAGCAGTACAAATAGACAATACATGTTAATATTAAATGTCTGTGTGAAGAACAAAAGAATCAGGAGACCGTTGAGGAGAGGAAAACAAACTGCTTCCAGCTTCCTGAACATTCCAGTGGACTCTGGACTGGTCCAGCACAGTTCCAGTGAACTCTGATCTGGTCTAGCATGCTTCCAGTGGACTTTAATTTGGTCCATCATGGTTCCAGTAAACTTTGACTGGTCCACAGTTCCAGTGGACTCTGGCCGTGTCCCAGCCCGATTCCAATGGACTCTGGTCTGGTCAGTCTCACAGACATCTGCTATAATAATAAAGGACACTTATTCCCTGAAGATGTCTGATGCTGCATGCATGTCAAGCTGGAGATATGGATTAATGCTGATGATCTCATGTGTGCAGAGCTGCACGCTGGCCATGGATCACAGGGGAATCCTCTGCATCACGCCATCCCTGAAGGACCTCAAAGTTGAACCGCCGGTCATCACCAAGGTCTCTTTCATCCTGGACGGCTACTCCACTGGGCAGGTGTCCTTGATGTATGTGGAGGACCCCAAATTTGAGGAGTTTGAGAAGCCGACTCTAACCTCCAAAGGCAACAGGAACGTCTTAGAGATTAAGGTAAAGCAGCCGACCCAAAGCCAATATAAAATAGCACATTTTAATTTAATTTAATTACCATCGTTTATTTTACATTTTTTTATGTCAGGGCCGCCCCGGATCCATGACATTTTTACATTAAACTAGCCATTTCACCCTGGCTATTCTCCCTTAGCTGTTCCCTCCAGGCCACTTTCCACCTGGCTATTCAAACCCCCCCCCCTTCCCTGTCTCTGTATAAATAATGTAATAATGGATCGCCACACACACTTGTCATGTGCCTTGGGGTGACTGAGTTGTGAAAGACGCTAATTAGAAATCAATAGAATTGAAGTAAAGCTGTACAGTATAGATGATATGGAGCCTCCAGGCTTAAAATTAGTCTGCATGCTTTTATCTGTCTCTCAAGCTGAGCACAGCGATTCCTGGCAAACACATCACTCTACACACACGGCCGGGGGAGAGGGTGGGGGTGGGGTCTGTGAAATCCACAAATGTGCCTCGGCGGGGGCTGGCGTGTGGCTGCCACTCTGTGGGGCTCCAAGGCCCGCTCACGGTGCGGGAGCAGGTGCGGCTCTGTGTGTCTAAGACAGGCCTGGAGTAGCGGAATGTGGGAGAGCGTGAGAGGCGGGGACCAAATGGCCCCACAGCAAGAAGCTTCTCTTTATCCTCTTTCAAATGAGTGAGCAGAGTTTCATTCGCTTTGTTCTGCAGCCTGCCAGCGTTTCAGATTCTCCTCCATAAAAGTGTTTGTATGGAGTTGGAGTGAAGCTCAGAGCTCCTCTCTTTGGGTTAGGCGAGGCTCAGAGCTCCTCTCTTTGGGTTAGGCGAGGCTCAGAGCTCCTCTCTTTGGGTTAGGCGAGGCTCAGAGCCCTTCTCTCCAGGTAAAGCTCATGCTTCCACCTTCCGCAGGTGCCACGTGTGGACCTGGAGGCCTTACAGGGGGAGGTCCTCTGGGTGGCCAACCAGAGCTGTGAGAGCGTGCTGCTGCTGGGGAACACTCTGGAGTGCACCGTCCCCATAGCGCTCCGCCATGTGTCCAGGGAGCTGCAGGTGGAGGTGAGCCTTCATGATAATCGATGGGCTCTTGTCTTGACTCCCCGCCTCCACTCTTGCTGCTGCTCTTCACACACCCCTTAGGTCCTGCTGTAAATGCCTTCATGTCTGACGTTCCTCAGGCTGAAAGCCACACTGAAATGTTAACTGACACATTATCCCGATTCAGTGTCTGCTGTTATTGAAATGCCCTTAACATTAAAATGCTTCCCTGCTCCTGAGGTCACCCTCCATGCAGGTAAAATGCCCACCCCAGTGTCAAGCCTGTGACCCCCCTGACATCTGCCCCCATCTCCCCCCACATCATGCCAATACAAGAAAACCGTAAACCTAATTTCCCCTAAGCAAACCTAATAAGCTTCTCTGTCCCCTGAGATAAAGTACAGCAATATCTATGATCAAATTTCCCCCAGCCGTGGGCGTGATGCCTGGGGGGCAGTGGCGGGCAATGCTGCCCCTGTGCAGACAGTGGTCATGTCACTTTGAGGCTGGAAATCTCATTTTTCATGTTTCATCTCCTTCTGACTGCCTAGTTTTAGGGTCAAGGTCAGGCTGGCGACAACAGAGCGATAAAATCGTGGGCTGCATTTGTGTGTGTTTTTGTCTGTGTGTGGGACAGATGGCTGATATTATGGTTTATCCGCTCTTTTCATTTGTTGGGAGTGTCTTTGATGGGAATGGGTCTGACTGACGCATGTCTGCACGCAGTGGAAGCAGGCAGCCTCCTCAGTGATGCTGGGCAAGGTGCGGCTGGCTGAGGAGCAGGGCTACCTACTGCTGCTCGGGGCTGCGGCCTCCGTCAGCCTGCTGCTGCTGCTGCTCTTCACCCTCTACGCCTGCGTGCGGAAGAAGAAGACCGTTGAAGGTCTGTATTGCTGAAGGATTAGGGTTAGGGTCTCTTACTCTTGGCGTCTTTTACTCTACCAGACCCAGTCAGAACCCCTCCATCAGATGTGACTGTCCACAGCCATAGCCTGTAAATATGGCCATCATTACCATACTGGCATCATGAAGAAAGCCACCACATTCATGGCTGAACCTCTTCATTATTCATAGCCGTAATGTTTTACTCTCTAAAGGTATAAATGACATCTGAGATTCATAGCTTGCTTTAGTGGAGTTTATGAAGAACGTCCACTTGGAAGAGGCCTTTTCTGTGTGGTACAGAGAAGGTCCACCTACAGAGAAGGTTCCTCTGTTTCTCCTCCATCTGTAGATGTGTCTGAGGGCATGGTTTGGTATGACGGGCGTGCTCACATCCCACACCTGGACATGCTGGCAAATGCCAGGAGCATCAGCCCCACCAACGAGATGCTTTCCCATGAATCTTTGGACTATAGGACTACCTTGCTTGAGGGTATGTCTTTGTGTCACTTTGTTAGGGCCCATGCTCTCATTTGCCCCATTTTTTATCCATTCTGTGCTCTGTCACCAATCATCTTAATAATCCACCCCCACTGCCTTCTTTTGAAGCCAGCATGAGAAACTTGCGTTGCCATGTTAAATCCACTGACATTTTGTTTCAAGACATGAAAGTTTATTGTTACACTATGCGATGCAAGCCTCATGTTCTTTTTAGCCACTGGTAAACACAAATAATACACAAAGATAATGAATTTGCATACAGTTGATAAATACGTAAACAGAGTGCAACGTAAAGATAATGCAAATGTAGCAAAGGAGTAGATAGGCAAGAATAGGAACTGGCTAACTGGCCAGTGCTGTGTGCAGAGTCATAGTGTGACAGGAACAGGAGTGTGTGCGGGGTCATAGTGTGACAGACACTGACAGGAGTGTGTGCGGGGTCATAGTGTGACAGACACTTACAGGAGTGTGTGCGGGGTCATAGTGTGACAGGCACTTGCAGGAGTGTGTGCGGGGTCATAGTGTGACAGACACTTAGAGGAGTGTGTGCGGGGTCATAGTGTGACAGACACTTAGAGGAGTGTGTGCGGGGTCATAGTGTGACAGACACTGACAGGAGTGTGTGCGGGGTCATAGTGTGACAGGCACTTACAGGAGTGTGTGCGGGGTCATAGTGTGACAGACACTTAGAGGAGTGTGTGCGGGGTCATAGTGTGACAGACACTTAGAGGAGTGTGTGCGGGGTCATAGTGTGACAGACACTTACAGGAGTGTGTGCGGGGTCATAGTGTGACAGACACTTAGAGGAGTGTGTGCGGGGTCATAGTGTGACAGACACTTAGAGGAGTGTGTGCGGGGTCATAGTGTGACAGACACTTACAGGAGTGTGTGCGGGGTCATAGTGTGACAGACACTTAGAGGAGTGTGTGCGGGGTCATAGTGTGACAGGCACTTACAGGAGTGTGTGCGGGGTCATAGTGTGACAGACACTTAGAGGAGTGTGTGCGGGGTCATAGTGTGACAGACACTTAGAGGAGTGTGTGCGGGGTCATAGTGTGACAGACACTTACAGGAGTGTGTGCGGGGTCATAGTGTGACAGACACTTACAGGAGTGTGTGCGGGGTCATAGTGTGACAGGCACTGACAGGAGTGTGTGCGGGGTCATAGTGTGACAGGCACTGACAGGAGTGTGTGCGGGGTCATAGTGTGACAGGCACTGACAGGAGTGTGTGCGGGGTCATAGTGTGACAGGCACTTAGAGGAGTGTGTGCGGGGTCATAGTGTGACAGGCACTTAGAGGAGTGTGTGCGGGGTCATAGTGTGACAGGCACTGACAGGAGTGTGTGCGGGGTCATAGTGTGACAGACACTTAGAGGAGTGTGTGCGGGGTCATAGTGTGACAGACACTTAGAGGAGTGTGTGCGGGGTCATAGTGTGACAGACACTGACAGGAGTGTGTGCGGGGTCATAGTGTGACAGACACTTACAGGAGTGTGTGCGGGGTCATGGTGTGACAGGCACTGACAGGAGTGTGTGCGGGGTCATGGTGTGACAGGCACTGACAGGAGTGTGTGCGGGGTCATGGTGTGACAGACACTGACAGGAGTGTGTGCGGGGTCATGGTGTGACAGGCACTGACAGGAGTGTGTGCGGGGTCATGGTGTGACAGGCACTGACAGGAGTGTGTGCGGGGTCATGGTGTGACAGACACTTACAGGAGTGTGTGCGGGGTCATGGTGTGACAGACACTTACAGGAGTGTGTGCGGGGTCATAGTGTGACAGACACTTACAGGAGTGTGTGCGGGGTCATAGTGTGACAGACACAGGAGTGTGTGCGGGGTCATAGTGTGACAGACACTGACAGGAGTGTGTGCGGGGTCATAGTGTGACAGACACTTACAGGAGTGTGTGCGGGGTCATAGTGTGACAGGCACTGACAGGAGTGTGTGCGGGGTCATAGTGTGACAGACACTTACAGGAGTGTGTGCGGGGTCATAGTGTGACAGACACTTACAGGAGTGTGTGCGGGGTCATAGTGTGACAGGCACTGACAGGAGTGTGTGCGGGGTCATAGTGTGACAGGCACTTACGGGAGTGTGTGCGGGGTCATAGTGTGACAGACACTGACGGGAGTGTGTGCGGGGTCATAGTGTGACAGGCACTGACGGGAGTGTGTGCGGGGTCATAGTGTGACAGGCACTGACGGGAGTGTGTGCGGGGTCATAGTGTGACAGGCACTTAGAGGAGTGTGTGCGGGGTCATAGTGTGACAGGCACTGACAGGAGTGTGTGCGGGGTCATAGTGTGACAGGCACTGACAGGAGTGTGTGCGGGGTCATAGTGTGACAGGCACTTAGAGGAGTGTGTGCGGGGTCATAGTGTGACAGGCACTTAGAGGAGTGTGTGCGGGGTCATAGTGTGACAGGCACTTAGAGGAGTGTGTGCAGGTCTGAGTTGCTTTCTTCATGACGAGGGGCATGGGTCTGACTGTGCCTGACCTGTCACCCCCACCTTCCAGACCCCAGCACACCTGCGTCCCAGGCTGAGTCCTGCCGACCGCCCCCCTACACCCACTCGGACACGGCACATGCACCGGCTGCCGGAGAGGCAGACGACAGCACCACCCTGCTGCACGCCGGTATGAACATCGACACAGGCAGCCTTCACCCTGAGCTGCTGGGGGCGCTGCAGCACGTGGTGATCCCTCACCAGGACCTGCTGGTGCACCTGCATGAGATCATTGGGCGAGGTAAACGAAGGCATGCATACAGTACCGGTAATGAACTTGGCGTCTAGCTTAGAGGTGTTAGCTTCAGCTAATGAGAGGAGAAATCACCAGACATAAGCCTGAAGCAAAGAGGCCACAATATGCTGACCTAATTAACTTTAACTGCAGGCTTGCATAAAGCCAGATCATGTTACCCCTTGTCTTATTGTACTTGTGAACAAAGATGTTTACTTAATCTCCTGCTTTCATACGAATCCGTCTTTTATGGTGAAAACCTGGCAGGAATTACCGCTCCCTGCAGCATTTCTGAGCCACAAAGCTGCCCCCCCACCCTTCCCACCTCACGGATCCATGTCAAAGCGCTTTCCAGGGCTGGGGGTGAGACGCCCCAATGAGCCTTTTGTTGCGCCAGTCAGGGTAACCCAAGCCCGCAGACAGCCTGTGATCACTGCAGGCTTTCTCTCTCAGAGCCTGCATCAGCCCTGAGTTCCCAGCCAAGGCTCAGATTAGCTCGTCGTCCTCGACCTAAGACATTTCTGCTAACCACCAACATTGTATTTTTATCCATCCATCCATCCATCCATCCATCCATCATATGCTGGTCAGGATCGTGGGGGTGAGCTTACAGTCTGTCCCATGGCAGCACAAGGCCGGAGGACAGTGCAGATAGTGTGTTTTTCGGCTTAGCTGATAACTACAAAAAGCATTTTGTTGGATATCTGTAATAAACTCTAGCCGCCTGTCATGTAGACCTTTGTACGTTCACTTTTGCTGGTGCCACCATGTTAGATGACGTAACTACTCTGCGACAAGAAGTAGTGTTGATCCATTGTGTTCCAAAAAATAAAAATCCAAGTCCCATTTTTTTTTATATGGTGTGCACGATATAATTAATTTGGATATTATTCATATTCCCTCACACTGCGATAGTCACCGTCATATTCCCTCACACTGCGATAGTCGCCCTCATATTCCCTCACACTGCGAGTCACCGTCATATTCCCTCACACTGCAATAGTCACCCTCAAATTCCCTCACGCTGCGATAGTTACCCTCATGTTCCCTCACACTGTGAGTCACCCTAATATTCCCTCACACTGCAATAGTCACCCTCATATTCCCTCACACTGTGAGTCAAGGGCTATAAACATGGCCAGGCAAGACCACGGCTGTGTCTGAATTCAGACAAAATGCGTCACAGCAGCACGACAAGGCTGTCCCATTTTGCAGGCTCCTTCAGATGCAGTCTAGAAATGCGTCCTCCTTTTCCCACTCCACTAAGGATGTACCTGATGGCTCCTTTGCAGCCCAACATATTGTATCCCAAGATCTATTGCGCAGAGGTAAATTGGGTGTGTCCTGGCTATTTGATAGAAGTGGCACATCGTGATTTAAGGGTTAGGGTGGAAGGGTGGCAACAGCTGGTGATGCAAACAGGAAACTATCCATCACCCCCCCCATTTGACAGCGCTTTCTGTTCAACCTTCGAAGAATGCAGCCTACAAAGGTTACACTTTCATAGACCGCTTCCTTCAAAAGATGCTTCCCTCGAATGCGGACACCGCCAGTGTTGGGCATTTCAGGTCCAGAGGCTACAAATCCAGACCAAGGTTTTGTTTCTACCAAGCAGTTGAGCATAAAGATGCACAGTCACAGAGTACTCAGCTGGTTGGTAGAAACAAAATCTTGGTCTGGATTTGTAGCCTCTGGACCTGAAATGCCCAACACTGGACACCGCCTTAGTGCAGCGCTGCACGTGTGTGTAAAGACGCTTGGTGAAAAGCCTCCACATTAGCTGCATCTGAATTTAGGGCTGCATCCTTCTAAGGCTGCATTCAAAGTCCGAATGCGTCACAGCGACGTGACAAGCGACTGACATAGTGATTGGTTGTATGGGTCACATGATCACTTCTGCTGATAGCAGACAGCTGTTGCGGCTTTTCGTTGCTGTGGGTCATAGAGCAGAGCACAGTAGCTGGTGGTGCTGAGATGAGAGTGTGGCTTCCTGTTTTAGAGCACTGTCGTCTGCTCTGTTAGTTCTCTGCTGCACCGTAGTTCATAAGGGGGTAAGAAAAGACGTGATGGCCTGGGCCCCTGCAGGGTTTGTGAGATGTTTCTCCTGGATCCCTCAGGGCACTTCGGCTGTGTTTTCCATGGGACCCTGCTGAAAGGCGGCCTGAAGCAGCACTGTGCCATCAAGTCCCTGAACCGTGAGTGCCAGCCCAGATCTGAACACTGAGCCCAGCCCCGGACCCTAAACCTAGACCCAAACCCTGAGCCCAGCCTGAACCCTGAACCTAAACCAGAACCCTCAGCCCAGCTCCAAACCCTGAGCCTAGCCCCAAACCCGGAGCTCAGCCCCAACCATGAGCCCAGCCCCTGTCAAGTGCTGGACCCTATGGATCTGCCAGGGTATCCATGCCCCTCCGACACCTCTGCTGACAGGTGGGAGGATTCAGTGATATCACAGGAGGCCAAAGTGATCCTATGAACCTTTTCATCAGGGGAAGGATCAGGGACAATTTGCCTTATAGGTGAAAGCTACAGATGGGTTTGGCCCTGTGAGACTGAGGAGCAGTAATTGTTGGCCAAAATAGAAATGTGCTGTCAGGTTAAACAGGAGCCCTGGTGCTTGCAGACCTAAAGCTCAGACATTAAGGTGGAGGTAATTCAGCAGCTATGGCTTCCTTCGAGCAGAGGTTGAGGGATAGGGGCCAAAGTGGTATTTGCTGCCGTCTTTAAGATGCCAGCCTGAATCAGAGCTTCCTCTTGATGTTGGGAAGGCATTACAGACCTGGAGGAGGTGACCCAGTTCCTCAGGGAGGGCATCATCATGAAGGACTTCAGCCACCCCAACGTGCTGTCGCTGCTGGGCATCTGCCTACCCCCCCAGGGCTCGCCACTGGTGGTTCTGCCCTACATGAAGTATGGCGATCTGCGCAACTTCATCCGCAAAGAGGAACATGTGCGTGACCCACACCCTCACACAGCCGCACTCTCACATAGTCTCACCCTCTATCAGCCACACACTGAGGCACCAACACGCTCACACAGCCACACACTGAGGTACTGACATGCTCACACAGCCACACACTGAGGCACCGACATGCTCTCACAGCCTGGGCAGACACACACAGCCACACATTGTCACTCTTATACACCCACACTCTAACGTGTGGGTGTATGCCAGCATACTCGCATACCCGCACACTTACATACCCCTATTCTCGCACATTCACGCACCCATACTCTCAGTCCCAGCCACTCACTCATGCACCTACACCAACACACTCACACACCCACACTCCCCCACACACGTGCACTCTCACACACCTACACACTCACGTACCTGAACACTCACACACCCCCACACACACACCTGCACTTACTCACTAAGACCCATACTTTCTTGTACCTTTTTATGTCCATCTGTCTTGAGACCCCTCACCATTCTCCACCTCTACTCATCTCCACAGAACCCCACAGTGAAGGACCTCATGGGCTTCGGGCTCCAGGTTGCCAGTGGCATGGAGTACCTCGCCAGCAAGAAGTTTGTCCACCGAGACCTGGCAGCCAGGAACTGCATGTGAGCAGAACTCCCAGCATTTCCAGTACTGGGTATCATGTGTGCTTCCTGCCTGTGGGCAGATTAGATGGATGGATGGATGGATGGATGGATAGATATTTTGATTGATTGATTGATTTGCATCTGTAGTGCATTTCATGACGGCTTGGCTCAACTCCAAGTGGCATGGACCTTCTTCCCCTTGCAGGCTGGATGAGAGCTACACAGTGAAGGTGGCCGACTTTGGCCTCGCTCGGGATGTCTACGAGAAGGAGTACTACAGCGTGCACAACAAAAGTGGCGTCAAGCTGCCAGTCAAATGGATGGCACTGGAGAGCCTGCAAACACACAAGTTCACCTCCAAGTCAGATGTGGTGAGGAAATGGCCACCTGAGACCATCTGAGCCTCTAGCTGCCTGCCAGTGTGTGTGTGTGTTTGTGTGTGAGACCCCTCTGGCTAGACCTAGTGGACTGCAGCACTCCGCACTATGATAGACCATGTGACTTCAGCCCCTTTTCCACACAGTGGTCGTTCGGCGTGTTGCTATGGGAGTTGATGACTCGAGGAGCTCCACCCTACTCTGATATCAGCTCATTCGACATCACCGTGTTCCTGCTACAGGGGCGGCGGCTGCTGCAGCCTGAGTTCTGCCCTGACATGCTGTGAGTACCAGAGGACTACATACATGCATGGTCACACACACGCACACCGTCACACTGTGAGTACTGCAGAAGCACACACATGCATGGTGACACACACGCACACCGTCACACTGTGAGTACCAGAGGACTACATACATGCATGGTCACACACACGCACACCGTCACACTGTGAGTACTGCAGAAGCACACACATGCATGGTGACACACATGCACACCGTCACACTGTGAGTACCAGAGGACTACATACATGCATGGTCACACACACGCACACCGTCACACTGTGAGTACTGCAGAATTATACGCATGCATACCCACACACTTGTACATCACTATATTGTGAGTACCACAGAACCGCACACATGCACGGTCACACATACACACTTACACAGGCACGCAAACACAGTGAGCTTTTAAAAACGTGACGGGCAGACATATGCCCCTGTACCTTGGCCCCTCCCTCAAAATGGCATCCAATCCCTCACAGCTATAACCTGATGATGGAGTGCTGGCACCCGAAACCAGAGCGGAGGCCCCCCTTCTCTGAGCTGGCGTCCCGCATTGCCACCATCTTCTCCAGCTTCAGTGGCGAGCACTACGTCACGCTGAACACCACGTATGTCAACATCGACAAGGTCACACCCTACCCCTCTCTGATCTCCTCTCAGGGCAACCTGGACAGGCTGTGCTGCACCTGAGAGACACAAGTGGGCCTCTCTCAGCCTGAGTGCGGCATGGTGCGGCCTGCCTATCTGCACCTGAGTGACGCGAGTGGGCCTCTCTCAGCCTGAGTGCGGCATGGTGCGGCCTGCCTATCTGCACCTGAGCGACGCGAGTGGGGCGCCCCTCAGCCTGAGTGCGGCATGGTGAGGCCTGCCTATCTGCACCTGAGCGACGCGAGTGGGGCGCCCCTCAGCCTGAGTGCGGCATGGTGAGGCCTGCCTATCTGCACCTGAGCGACGCGAGTGGGCCTCTCTCAGCCTGAGTGCGGCATGGTGCGGCCTGCCTATCACCACCGAGCCAGTAGCTGCTTCGGGGTGAGCTGCTCCCCCATCCCAGACTTTTGGAACTTTTGGGGGACCATTGTAGGGGGTATGGGGATGGGAGGGGCTGAAATGTAACCTCTTTGTGTGGTCTGCAGTCACTGTGTACTGTCTGCTGAGTATTGCTAGCTGTGTGACTCTTGTTATGCATGCATTTCCAGTCCACTGTACTGACACAAGTCTCACAGTGCTTCTGGTATCTGTATAGACTGTAGTATTTATGAAACTGGAATCTCTGGAAAAACAGCATATTACTAGGTTTGCCTGCAGTACACTGGTCGTTTTGTAATTATTTTGATGTTCTGTAAATACCATGTCAGACAGTATTGAGGAATTTTACTTTTATTTGTGAAAATGTATGTATTCTCTCACTTGTTTTTTATACTGTTTGTATAAGCTACTGATAGAGTAGCTGTGAGACCATCATTTTTTGAATATTTCAATGAACTGAAAGTGCTGTACTTTTATGAGAGAAATTAGAGGAAAATGCCAGGGATTTCCTGGTTTGTATATTGTGAAATGGTATCAATGTGTATACAGCTGGAAGGACAGCTACTGTACTGTTAACTCAAGTGCCACTCTTTTGAAATAAGCGTCTTTTTGGAAATCTGTTCATTGGCTTATTCCCTATTCTTGTGACATTGATGTCGAGTGTTTGTATTGAGAGCTGTCTCCTCCTTTGGGATGATCTGTGATCGATGGTACTTTGTCTACCTTATACACTCTCTATGGTTTACTGTAATAGAGCTTCTTTGTAATAATTGCCCTTTTCTCCTTGTCTTTTCTGTGTAGTCTTGTGGTATAAAGGTGTAGCCAGGTTATAAAGGTGTAGCCAGGTTAATATTTCCTGACAATTCACAGGTCTGTGTGCATGAGTGAAGGTGTCTTGTCAAAGGGGACAGACCTTAACATTTCACACTCATCATTAACATTTCTTTCTTTGGGTTAATGCTCTTGTGCACACTGACTTATCTCCCTGTCCGTTTGCACACCTCTGTCATTCTTGTTACTGCTTGACCTTTAACAGTCGATGGCAAGGTCAGTTACTATGGTGATCTATAGCTCCTCTTTGTGACAGTTTAACAGGGGTGTGCTGAGAGTGTGTACTGGCTTTGTGATGCTCTGCTGCCCACCCTGATGATTCTCATCAGTAACAACCTCCTTTATGTTGTAGGCAAAAGCACGCAGCTCTGTGCCCGACCAGAATATTAAGGCTGATCAGGGCTCTCTACATGTTCATCCAGAATGCAATTTCTGTTCCTAATGAGCTTTTCAATTCTGCTACACACTGAACATGACATTTGACTCTTCAGTTTGAGTCACTCCCTATAAATTCCAGCAGTTCACCAAAGTCAGTCTACTTTGGTGCTCTCTCACATAGACAGTATGTTGTATTTGGTGAAAAGAAAAAGTGAAGCAGGCAGAATCATGCTGTTCAGAGCTGTTCCTGTAATGTTAAGCTCATTCCCATCTGCGTAAACTGCACATCTGGAAAACTGACAACATACCCAGTAATATACAGCTTCTTAGCATTGTCCCCTTTACTTTCAGGACTTCACAGCTTTTCTCTTCAGCATTACCAAGCTGAACAGCTGTTTGTCTCTGTGGGGCCTGAGCGTGTGAAGCAGGGCAGCCGGGGCACGCCAATCCCTGCCCAGGAGGGGTGGGGGAGATGTCAAAGGAGAAAAAAGAGGAGTACTGCTACAGAGCTGAGAGAGCCAGTGAGGGGGCACTTCTACGGCTGTAATTCCATCTCTCCTTCACACAATACTCTGTCACGCTGGGGCTTGGGGGCAATCACACTATGCCGTGCAGCTCTGTCACGCTGGGGCTTGGGGGCAATCGCACTATGCTGTGCAGCTCTGTCACGCTGGAGTGTGAGGGCAATCGCACTATGCCGTGCCACTCTCTCACGCTGGGGCTTGGGGGCAATCGCACTATGCCGTGCCACTCTCTCACGCTGGGGCTTGGGGGCAATCGCACTATGCTGTGCAGCTCTGTCACGCTGGAGTGTGGGGGCAATCGCACTATGCCGTGCCACTCTCTCACGCTGGGGCTTGGGGGCAATCGCACTATGCTGTGCAGCTCTGTCACGCTGGAGTGTGGGGGCAATCGCACTATGCCGTGCCACTCTCTCACGCTGGGGCTTGGGGGCAATCGCACTATGCTGTGCAGCTCTGTCACGCTGGAGTGTGGGGGCAATCGCGCTATGCCGTGCAGCTCTGTCACACTGAGGCGTGGGGGCAATCGCACTATGCCGTGCAGCTCTGTCACACTGAGGCGTGGGGGTGATCACACAATGCCTTGCGGCAGCTCTGTCACACTGGGGTGTGGGGGCAACCACACGATGCTGCACAGCTGTGTCACACCAAGGCGTGGGAGCGATCACACAAAGCCTCGCAGTGGCTCTGTCCTGCCAGGGCGGGTGGGAGATCACACAATGTTGTACGGTGGCTCTGTTGCGCCGGGGCATGGGGGCAATCACAATACGGCATGTGGTGGCTTCGTCCCGCTGGGGCGTTGGAGCGATCACACTACGCCATGCGGTGGCTCTGTCACGCAGCAAGATAGATAGATAGATAGATAGATAGATAGATAGATAGATACTTTATTCATCCAGAAGGAAATTTAGGGGGGCGATCATACAATGTAATGCAGTGGCTCTGTCGCGCCGGGGCGTGGGAGAGATCACACGGCGCTGCATGGTGGCTCTGTCGCGCCAGGGCGTGGGAGAGATCACACGGCGCTGCATGGTGGCTCTGTCGCGCCGGGGCGTGGGAGAGATCACACGGCGCTGCATGGTGGCTCTGTCGCGCCGGGGCGTGGGAGAGATCACACGGCGCTGCATGGTGGCTCTGTCGCGCCGGGGCGTGGGAGAGATCACACGGCGCTGCATGGTGGCTCTGTCGCGCCGGGGCGTGGGAGAGATCACACGGCGCTGCATGGTGGCTCTGTCGCGCCGGGGTGTGGGAGAGATCACACGGCGCTGCATGGTGGCTCTGTCGCGCCTGGGCGTGGGAGAGATCATGCGACACTGCATGGTGAATCTGTCATGCTGGTGCATAGGGGCTATCATGGGAGCATGGAAGAGATCACATGACACTGCATAGTATGTGCCACTCCGGGGCGTGGGGGTGATTCAAAGCCCCTCCAAGCTCTAGCACATGTGCAGTGTAAATGACCCCCTGTGCTCTTTGAACAGCTGCCCATGTAACATCCCATTATTTAAGAGCGTAGAGATATCATGAAGATGTGTGAGAAAGATACTCCTTTATCAGTGTATTGTGATATAAATTCTTTCTTGAACTGACACAAAGGATGACTAGCTACTTTGTTAGGTTTCATCAGCCAACAGTCAGTCCTAGTGTCTTATACTGAGAACTATGGGAATCTGAGAATTGATACTTTGGAGTCAAATTAAAGGTGACTGTAAAACATATTACTGTAGCTGCATGTTTTTGCCAGAGTATGAATGCATGCTAGTTTAACAGAAACCACTGAATCACTCTTTAATTAACAGTGTTAATGTGTTTCTTGATCAAATCTCATCCTATTGCCCATAAGAAAAGGTTCGGGAGTGCAAGTAGGGTGAGTTACTAGTTTAAAGTGTAATTAATATATTGGCTTATTCTTGCGTTATTTCAAACCCCGGCGTATCAATATTAGATGTTTGTGCCACCTAGTGGCCGGAATATGAAATGTCAGGGAGGAGCTCTGAATGATCACTCTACGCCGTCATTTTTGGTTTATTCTGAAATTTAACAGTAGTGAGTGTACAGGGGCACCCTGCTAGTAACTTGTAAAACTACAATACAGAATATATCTTTATTCTTACTGTGCAAGTACAATCATCTTGTAGAAGCCTCAATAAAAACTATTTAATTTTTATTTATTAAATTAGAAAATTTAAGAAATCTAAGTTACGCCGATGATAACCGTAGATAATGTATGATTTACCAATTCATTAATAATCGAGCCATTATACTCTTTTCCCAGATGCCCAAATTCCATCAGCAGCACAAAGTCAAGGTACTGCATCCGAAAAAAACAACATAGATAGATAGTTTTTCCTATAATGGATAAACTTATAAAGGGTTGAAAAACTGTAATATATGCTTGTTTAAACATATAGTGGATACGATGAAACGTACGAAGCCTACCACACCCTTCACACATACACTCCCCCATAAAGGCCGCGCGTTGCTTTTATCTTCGCGATTGCACGCACTGGACTCCAATTGGTCAACGCAAGAACGGTGAACGCGGGGTCCAATCGAAATCGCGCGTCCGCAATCCATAAAGACGTTAGGTGCGCGCAGAGCTTTGCGTGCGCCAGAGCGAGCACGCGCTGACGTCACGAGGGCTGGGGCGAGCCGCTTGTGCCGGAAGGGAAAGATGGCGGATCCTGAGGAGCATATATCCGACGAAGAGAAGGTAGGACGCGGGCTGTTATTTTACCGCACCGCGACGTTGACGGCGAAGAAAGCGTGTTCAGGGCAGTAGTTGTCGTGTGGAGTTTTGCGTGCTGAATCCACCGGGAAGGGTTCTGAAGAAAGCAGACGGCTGAGCTTGTTGGTATTTTTAGCTCCGCAGTCTCTGCCCAACTTCCGTCTGTCAGCTAGGGCTCCGTCCGACTGTCTTACACAACCCTAACCCGGCTCAGCATGTTTCGCTCGGCTCTGCTGTGTTTCGCTCGGCTCTGCTGTGTTTCGCTCTTTCCGGTTCGGCAAGGCCCGGCCCGGCCCGGTTTCGCCCCGCTTGGCTTCTCTCTATCCATGTACGGCCTTATGGCAGAAATAGGAGCCGTGTCGAGGTGACAGGCATCGCCCCCTTCCGGCTGGGGGATTCGGGGGCACCAGGTCTGCAGAGGGGTTTAGAGCGGCCCGGGGAGCCGCGTCACCCTGGGGTTGTGCAGACTTCTTTCCAGTTTTGTGACACCGCCCATCGGCAGGGCTGATGCCCTCTCTTCCGGGTGTTAATTCCGAGGACCGAGCTGTCCTGCATTCCTGTAATTTCTCTGAAACCCTTCGTGTAGCTGAGGATCAACGCCTTTCCTGTCCCTGTGCAGCACTACAAACCGGACTTTCTGTCAGGCTACGGGTTGCTTCCTGGCTGCAGGCTCAGCTCCCACACACTGACAGTGACTGGCAGTCTAAAAGGAGCAGTGACCAATCAGGGAGCATCGTTAAACAGCATTTAATGCTGCAAAACACAATGAGTATATTTGAAAATGTCTAATGGATTATGTTATTGGTCAGATGCTTCCTTGTCATTCAGATCTTGTGGCAAACCTGTGTTAATGGTGCTTGTTCTCTTGTATGGAAAATACTTTTGCATATTAAAAACATGTGCTAGTAATACGCACATGAACTTGCATGACTAAATTAGGCTACATAAGGCACGGCTCTGTCATTGGATCTAATCTCTTATGTTGACTTGGCTTCCTTTTCACTTTGGTATTTCAGGTGTATCATGCTCCATAAATGAGTGGAATTTCTGCAGTGTCATGTGTCCTTCATAAGTGGCCATGCTATTTGACTTAAATCATGTCAGGTGTGTTTCTGACGCAAACTAGAAGAATGGACTGTTAGCCTGGCATTTATCTGACTTAAGTTATTCACGGGGGAGTCCTTGTCTCAAGCCGAAACACTTGCATTTAAGTTCATTGTGTGTATAAGGGCTTCATGCCCAAATGAATCAAAGCAACTTCCCAAGCCAAGCAAGCACCAAGCCTTTGGCCAGTCTCATCTCAAGACAGCCGCCGGTGTGTTATGCTGACCCAGTTCTCGCTGAAGCACCTGACAAGCAAAGCAAACGCTGTACTAGGTGTGGTGTAATTCTGGACGTACATGCTGCTGTGCAGCAAGTGTATAAACCTGCAGCTGGATGGCTGTGCATGATGATGCTTCTTAGCTGCTGGTTGCATGCTGCAGAATATCCCGAGGCCTTGTGATGACACTTAATTGGTCTGCACTCTTGTGGGATACGTTTTAACTTGAAGATGTGGTAAAGAACCAGTTAGCGTTTTGTTACAGTGAGTGAGGTGGTATGTCAGCTGGAAGGCACATTAATTGGGGATTTAACTGTATTTAAAATTTACTGTATTTGACTCTCCCTGCCGGCCCCTGGAGGATGGGCTCCCCCTTTGAGTCTGGTCCCTCCCAAGGTTTCTTCCTTCTAGGGAGTTTTGCCACTGTCACCCATGTCTTACTCACTGGGGGCTTTGGGTGGGGATGCTGTAAAGCGCTTTGAGACGATGTAATGTTGTGATAATGCGCTATACAAAAATTAATTTGTTGTTGTTGTTGTTTAACGTAACTTAAGTGGAACCACAGCCTGGCTCTCTGATGGCAGGAATATGTTTTGTAATCCCGCTGTGATGACCTGATCAGAGATCAGTGGGGCTGTTCTTCTAGCACCGTGTTTCTCCTTCCTGGAAGGGGATCCCGAAAGTGTCCTGAGCTGAATAAGCGTTATTCCCTGAAATATACAAAATCTGTTTGAGTGAGGCGAGTCAGTTGTTGCAAATCGTCATATTTTGATGTGGCAGTTTTTTCATTGCCACAAGTTAATCAATTTTTAAATATTTTAAATTTAGGTTGCTGTAATTACATATAGCATGCTTGCTACTTCTAGGGATGCACCAGTATCTGCACCAGTCCGATACCATGCTCGTGTACTTATACCCTATCACCAGGGATTGACAAAACTGGTACGCAAGTACACATTCACCTTTAAAAGTGATACGTGCAGAAATCGATTGTTTTAACAGTGTGAATGTGTACGTATTTTATGCGCATTTGCGCCGATATGACAAGAAATTACTTAACCTCTATACCGCAAATGAAGTACAAATTAGCATATTAAGGTTACAATGCACAATAATTTGTCACATTGGCGCAAATGCACATAATCGTGCATTGTAACCTATCACTTTTAAAGGTGAATGTGTACTTGCATACAAGTTATGTCAATCCCTGCCTATAACTGATACCACATATTGACAAATCAGCAATGTCATTAATGGTGTAACGATTCTCCAAATTCACGGTTCGGTTCAGACCTTGATTTTTGAGCCGTGGTTCGGATAATACTTCATATAAATTACACACAACTTGGAACCCTAAACAGAAGAAAACTAAACAATATGTTAGATTAACTTCATGTAAAATAACTATGTAAACAAAAATAAAGTAAAATACTATACTCTACTGGATAATCGAAGTATTCTGACAACACTGACTGGAATGTGCCCAGGTGATCTGCGGTCTCAGGGTTATCCATCTTGATCGAATGAAACTAGCCTAGCTCTTACCACAGATGTGATCGCTTAGTCTTGATTGGACCAAAATAGTCTTGTGACTCACAGTTATGATGATAAAATGGGTGCAATTAGGGCTGTCATAATCATGAAATTTTATTTCATTTCTGTTCATTTTTAGCCTTTATACCATGAAAGAAGTACAAATTTGCCACATAAAGGTTAACATGCATGGTAAATTCTTGTCATAACTGTGCGAATGCACATAAAATACACATTTGCACTGCTATGACCAGAAACTGGCAGGTGCATTGCTTCATACTTGCGTACAAGTTACGTGCATCTATTTATATCACTCCAAATCTGTAGGATCAGAAAGAAATGGAGAAAACATACATTTCTCTAGTTCTTTGTCCTGTTGGCGTAATATACTGACTTTGCTGCAGCATAATAGTGGCAGCCGTCATGGACGTATATGGTGATCCCACCGTAATGAGACCCATAAACACACACAGACAGATGTGAAAGTCTTATGCAGAGCTTTTATTAAATAGAGAGAGAACACAAAATCAGAATATCTGGCTAAGTATCCCATTTTGGGCTGGTCTGGGCAGATCGCTCACAAGTAGCCCGTAAAATTAACCTGATGTAGCAAAAAGAAATACTGACGAGATCATGTTGCATCGTGAAAATGTTGTGAAAACAAAGTGGCACAAATCAAGCACAGACCTGCGAGATACAAAAAGGGCAGGTGGTACAGATCAGTTCAGAAGCACAATGAGATGATATCATTAAATGAGTGCCAGTCAAACATTACATGGTAGAAAATGATGTGGAAATAGTCATCAAAATATGACAGTTCAGTCTCATCCACCTGATTTTATACAGGTGAATGCAGATGTCTTGTATTTAAGCAAAATAATATTGGTCAGCTCAAATAATCAGGCGATTTATGTAATAATAGTTTCAGGCCAAGGTGTGATGTATAAAATGTACATAATTTATAGCTTTCCCTAACTTTAAATAGAATAATAATTTAGTTATTTATAGTGTTTATTGTGAAATGAATTTTGAAACATTAGTAATGTAACTGAGAGCTCAGCAGGCTGCATCTTGGGCAGCAGGTTGGGGTTGTGGAAATCGTGGTTCCATGTTATATGTTTTAGGCATTGCACGGCTGTAATCGGTATCCGTGCAAACCAGAAAGCAAGCATCAGTACTCACACTCGGTCTGAAAAAATGGTATAGGTGCATCTCTAGTTACTTCTGTTATCCTGTATTAGCCCACTTGCTAATGGCCCATTTTTGTTAAGTGCCTGATGTGTGAGTCCAGTACGGTGCTATCCTGAATGAGCAAGTGTGTACAGACTCTATCAAACAAATACTGATATACTATCGATCCATGAGGTCTCCCACCCACGCTATTCAATTATTATTTTTTTCCTTTCTGGAACAGAAGCAGCTATGAGGTATTAATAAACACGCTCTGTAATGTTTCCCTGTGCCACCACAGTCAGTGTGATACAGCAGACATCTGCGTTGTACCTGGGCAGAGGGTCAGATGTCATCTACTAGCGTAACAAGTTCTTTGTATAGGTCATTACTGTAAATCAGCCCTTAGACACATGGAGGTGGGAAGTGCTCCAGAGACGCGTCAATTAGCGCCACGTTGTCTGTGGCCATGCGGTGCTTTTCGCGTACCTGCCTGCCACGTGCTTGTGGTGTCGCATTCCTGGGAACATCTTCATGACCATTTATGGTGCTGAACTCCTGCGATGGCAAACCGGCAGCTGTGATGTTGGTTTCACTTCTGGCTGCAGTAGCAGGAAGTCTCACAGCATGCTGGGCTTGTTGAGCTGTAGCAGGGAAAGTCTTCCTCGTTGTCAGCCGCCCTTCCTGGCCGTGCCTCGCACTCTCTTTTGCTCAGAAACTAACCCCCTCCCCCATCTCGCTGCAGGTGCGCATAGCTGCAAACTTCGTCATCCACGCCCCTCCGGGAGAATTCAATGAAGTTTTCAATGGTGAGTTTCAGACACGATAAGCATGAAACCATAGTAATACCAAAGCATAGGTCATGGGAGAGCAGGCTCTGCCCTTTCTGCAGCCAGCAGTCCTGGGGGGGAGGGTTCTCTGTAACCCCTGGGGTGCCTACGGGGGAGCTCCCCCGAGTGTGTGCTGACCGAAGCCAAACCCAGGTTCATTTGGCTGAAGCCAAGCCAGCCAGCTACTCAGTAAGTGCTGATGCTGGTTCTTTCTCAAAGGCGACAGGGTTGACAGAACCTCGAATGTTTCAAAAACCACTTTGTTTGGTTGTGCATTGTGTACTACTACAGTTTAGGGAAAATGCTGTAGTTTTTTTTCTTTGTTTTAGTTCCAGTGAGAGAGGGAATAAGAGACCCAGTTTGTCTCCTCACAACTACTATAAGGAAGTCTGATTATTAAGCTGGCACTTGTTCTTACAAAATGTATAAAACTGGGAGAATGACAGCATCCCATGAAAATGAATGTTAACTGGTGTCTTTGCTCTTCTTTTGGTAATTTGTCCTGTCCTAATAGCAGGAATGCTTGCTGTGGTTTTTAAAGGGTGTTTTCTTCCCTAAGTATTCGTGTCTTGGTCACTGAAGCCCAGAGGGAGGGTTTAGTGTGGGTTCCTGGATTTATCTTTTCGTGGGAAGTGCCGTCCCCATCACCCTGCCCCCTGGAGAGCGTCCTCACACTGAAGCACTGTCCTGCCGTCCTCTCGCTGGCTTCTTACAGCCCCGGGTCCCGCATGCGTGCCGGCCAGCGCCGAGCTGCTTGACCTGTTATGAATTGGATTTTCTGTCTTGCAGATGTGCGACTGCTGCTTAATAATGACAATCTGCTCAGGGAAGGCGCAGCACAGTACGTCTTACTTTACTCTGGAGTTTTTCCTTGAATATCGGCTGTGCAGATCATAAAGTGCCCTTTATTCACAATGGCACTCGTTGTCTTTTGCATTTCAGTGCATTTGCACAGTATAACCTGGATCAGTTTACGCCGGTGAAAATCGAAGGCTTTGATGAGCAGGTGAGGCATGAAAATGCACCTTTAATTACTTTCATAAATGGTGAAGAACAGATCAGATTAGACTTGGATCACAATAATTTTGTTGCTTGCAGAAGTTTAGGGGTGGTCTTCAGTTGGCTAATAAGTAATGGGCAGGCAACAGTTAGAAGGTTGAGAGGATACCTTCGGGAGGACGCTGAGATCTCTGAGCTTACTGCATGTAATGTGTTGCTGTTTCTTTGGTCGTCATCTTCTCCCTCAGGTCTTAATCACAGAGCATGGTGACCTGGGCAACGGCCGCGTTCTGGACCCCAAGAACAAGATCTCCTTCAAGTTTGACCACCTGAGGAAAGAGGCAAGTGACCCGCGACCCCATGACGCAGACAGCGGCATGGAAAGCTGGAGGAGCGCCGTGGACACTGCCGTTCGAGCGTACGTCAAGGAGCACTATCCCTACGGCGTCTGCGCGGTAAGTATCACACGTTACCCCGGGCGGCGACATTTACTCTCTACTTTTGGTCGCCTGTCCATAGATTGAAGTTGAATTTTTAAATGTTTTATAGATTTATGGGAAGACTATCGATGGACATCAAACCATCATCGTGTGCATAGAGTGCCATCAGTTTCAACCAAAAAACTTCTGGTATGTGACTTTCTTACTCCCTCACTCTATATGGATGCCTGAGTAGGTGGCCATAATCCAGCCTGATTGTCTTTGATGTTGACAGATTGCGTAAGGTGACCCAGAATCATGCATCTCACTATCGGGTAATACTTCTGACCATCACCTGATTTTGTCCATGAACTGTGCCTCTATTCATGTGTAGGAATGGACGCTGGAGGTCAGAATGGAAGTTCACTATCACCCCATCCTCTACTCAAGTTGTGGGGATCATGAAGATCCAGGTACTGGCATGTAGTGTCAATTGGGGTGGAGACTCGAGCTTCCTGGCTCTGATGAAATGTTGAACATTTTTCATGTGTAGAAAGTCTTTGACTGTAGGTGGGATGCAGTGTTAGCAGAGAATGGTGTTCGGGGGGGGAATGGATGGTTCACTGGATGAGGTGATTTGGAAAAAGTAGGATGAGCAGCTGTCTGTGGTCTGCAGGTTCACTACTATGAAGATGGCAATGTGCAGTTGGTGAGCCACAAGGAAGTTCAGGAGGCCATGAATCTTTCGGTGAGTGGGTCTTAAGCCATAATCCTTCCTTAAAGGGATTCTCTCCTATTTTCAAATTTTATGTTATGTTATATGTTCGAAAGAACATAGTGAAATTATTATGCCATAGTTGCAGGGTGGGACATAGGACCGACTACGGTGAAATATAAGATGAGACGGTGCAGGACAAATTAGGGTGCAGTATAAGAATGAGACCTATATGATTACCTAACTCTAGGATATTGTCCAGCTTAGTTCATTGGCAGGTTTTTCAGTTTTGGATCAGTGCTTCAGACCAGACTGGGTCACTTCCTCTTAAACCCACTTCTAGGTACCAACAACAAACTGGGCTCTTTAGTACTCATTTTACTCCCAAGTAACCTCATGAGGAGGGTTTGGGGAGCATTGTGCGTTACCCCAGTACACAGACTGTCTGGGCCTTCAGGAAGATGGACAATGTCACTGGGCTGTAGCCCTCGCATGTGAAGTTTGCATTGGCAGCTGAATGTCTCTTGGTGGAACGTTGTGGTTGACGGTTATTAGTATTCATTTTTATTAGTCTCTGTAACTCGTACAATGACACTGGCACAATATGTTATATACACAGAAAAACATGAATCTGTCTTGGTTAACAGCACTCAGACTGAAGTTTGTGCTGTTCATATGTAGAATGAGGCTCAGACTGCAAAGGAATTCATCAAGATCATGGAAGCAGCAGAGAATGACTACCAGGTACGATTGTAACAACCTGCAGTTGTGTTGGTATTATTATGGATACACTGCTGTTCTGGGTGTTCCTGTCAATGCTGAAGGTTGCTAAGGCCTTGTCCTGGTTTGCTTCAGACTGCCATTAACGAGAATTACCAGACCATGTCGGACACAACCTTCAAAGCCCTGCGCCGGCAGCTTCCTGTGACGCGCACCAAGATCGACTGGAACAAGATTCTGAGCTACAAGATCGGCAAAGAGATGCAGAATGCTTAGGAGCAGCGTTGCTCTGTGACATCCATCAATAAAAGCTGTGGTCTCACACAAAACATTTATTACACAACAAAAGCTACTTTCTTTTATGAAATGAATTTGCCGCTCCTCCAGTCACATCATATTGCACAGGAAATAATGCTTTTTTTTTTTCTTTTTGTGTGTTCATTCGGGAAACTTTATGTGCATCATACCTTGAGGCATAAGTCCTGTGGGGGTGAGACCACACCTTTTATTAATCAATCATGAGAACTTCTAAGCCCAGAGAAATAAAGATTATTTTAACAAATTTGCGTCTTGTGTAGTGTAGGGTTAAGGCGACGTGCGTACCCTGCCACTCCTCTCTCCGCACCTGCACACTCGCACCCTTCCTGTTCCTCTGCCCTGTGGCATTAGTGAAGCGCACCCGTGACCTCCCAGTCCTGGCACAGCACAGGTTGGCACTGTGACGTGGCACATGATCATGCTAGCAACCTTGGGGAATAAACGTCAGGGCCAAGCTTGGTAATTAAACAAATAAATGGTCAATAAAAGCCAGAGCTTTTCGATGTGCAGATGTTCAACAATTTAAAGCAACAGTTGTATTACAGAACCATAAGTTTTTGTTTTTGAAACCAACATTA